>NC_040099.1:59643298-60243298 GCF_003369695.1 Bos indicus x Bos taurus
GAATAGAATCTCTCAGTAAAGAGCATAACATTCAAAGTCAAAATGGAAACATTGTGCTTTTATAGATGCTTGCCTGTCAGCAAGTTGAACTTGCCAAGTAATAGTTCTCAAAGTCCTATAGTCCACATACAAGTGGCAGTTTGACAGAATAACCTTATTTTTTATGTTTCCGGTGAAATTATACTTCTGCTTAAAATAATTTCAACTAATGACATTTCTTCCAAAACTTTCATGAGCAAGTAAAAATTCTAATGGTTCAACATAGTAAACATCTCTGAAGTGGCTTTGAACAATTTATAGTCGATTTAAACCAAATATTCTTAGAAATTTTTGAAAAAGAACATTCTGTTATCCTTCTGTACTATTTAACCAAAGATATTCTTATACAAGCTAAATAGTTCTCTCAAGGTCACATAATTATTTAAGAACAGACAAAGCTCTGCGACCTTCAGTAACTCTTCATTTAATCCCTTATCCATCCACCCATTTTGTACTTCTCGCTCCCATAATTACTCTGAATCCTAAGCATATCTCTCTCTCAAAGAAATGTTTCTTGGAGGATTTGGTAATGACGTTATACACTCCGCTGGCTCATTGGCTAACTGAAATAGATCATCTCCCATATGTGGTGTTAGTCTACAACTATGACTCGGCCGGAAGAAGAGGCTAGGTGTAGGGAAAAAAAGAAGTTGGAAAATCATGACAGCATATGCTCCCGAAATTAATGAGCATCTATTTCTTTTTCAGTCTCAGTTTTGTGTTGAACTTTTAAAAGACTTTTAAGTAAAATTTTCTGCTTTGAAAAAGCGTTTTCATAGACTCAAAAAAAAAAAAAAGTAATAAAATAAAAGCAGTTTTTCACCTGAGAGAAGCAGCCCCAGTTGCAGAGGCTTGGAGCTCTCTGACCAAGGCTGTGGAAACTACACTCCCTTCAGTCCCCTACTGGGAAAACCAGTGTGTAGCTGAGAGGTGTGTATACTCTGGCTTCACTTGTGGCTCAGGGGCAAAGAATGTGCCTATCAGTGCAGGAGATGTGGGCTTGATCCCTAGGTCGCGAAGATCCCTGGAGAAGGAAATAGTAACCCACTCCAGTTTTCTTGCTTGGGAAATCCCGTGGACAGAGGAGCCTGGTGTGCTACAGTGAATGGGATCACAAAAGGGCCAGACACAATTTAGCAACCAAACAACAGCAGTGTGTATGGTAGTGTGTGGTCAGGAGACACTGGATTGCGTGCCTTTGTGTGCTGATTCCCCGGTGCTGCCTTAGCAAAGGGCCACACCCTGAATGGACCACAGCGCGAGTGTATCGCTTCACAGCTCTGAAAGCCGGCAGTCTGAGGTCGAGGTGCTGGCGTGGAGGCTCCTTCTGAAGGCTGTGAGGCGGGGGTCTGTTTCCGGCATCTCTCCTTGCCCTGTGGCCATCTTCTTTCTGTGTCCCTTCACACTGTCTTCCCTCTGTGCCTGTCTCTGTGTCCAGATCTCCCCCTTTTAAAGGGACACCAGCCATGTGGCATTAGGGATCACTCTAAAGACCTCACTTTAATTGGATCACTTCTATAAACAACCTGTTCTCCAAATAAGATTGCATTTTGAGATGAGGACTTCAGCATATGCACTTGGAGCGTGGGGGACGTAATTCAAGCCAGAATAATGTGAAAATACCAGATACACTCACTGCCTTAAACCTGTCATCTAAAGTTATCAAAGAGAAGAACCAGAAATACTGACATTTTATGGGTGTGCATGAAGTGATGATAAATCTGAAACTATTAACCTGTTATAAGGTAACTGTAAAAGAAGATAGACGGAGAAATGATAACATAAGCACCTTACTCGAAAATGTAATGGTAACCAAAAGAAGAACTACATCCGGAAACTGCTAAAGTAGTTTTCTCTGAGTTTTGAGGCAGGGGCGGGGATCAACTGTTTTCATTAGAAGTCCTATTGAATTCACTCCCTTTTAACACTGTATATATGCATGTTTAAAATTTTTTAATTAGAATATTAAACTAAAGGGTTGTTTCTGGTAATTATGAAATCAGTTGGCAATTGTAATTAAACAAGAATAGTCCTGGAAGATCAAATAAAATGACTTTGTCTGATAAAACTTGTATGAAGTCCTTATGCAGGTAGTTCGCAATTGATCACAAAAAATGGGACTTCATAGGACTAGAGAATAGAGCTGCCTTTTTTCACTGACAAAGGTAGTGTCTAGTAGAAAGACATTGTGAGAGGGAGTGTAAAATTGGAAATGTAGTTTCAGGATTAGGGGATAGAGAATGAGGCTGAGAGTATCCTAGATTTTTTCTCAAATACATCACTTACTTGTTTGATGGTTTTCAACAAGACACTTAACCTTTCTATCTCACTTTTTTTATTGTCTGTAAAATGAGAAAAATGCTCCTATTTCTTTTGATTTATAATGTTTTTCCTCAACATTTTTTTCTCTTATTCAGTTGTGTGTATATATGTATGACATATATTAAACATATATAATATACTATATATGTATACTTTTGTGTATATATATGTAGATACGTTTATTTTATTGTCAGATATAATAAAATGTTATTGCCAAACTGTAATAAATTCTCCTTCAAATGACTTCTAAAGATCACAAAAACTCATCTAACTTCTGACTCTACATAGCAAACTTTCCATCATCTGAGTTGTGAATAAGAAGTGAAAACCCACTAGCAGCAATTAAACAGCAGCCTGGTTCTGGATGTGGAAGTGTGTTTTCAGAACAATTTGCAATGGCTCTAACTCTAAATGCTAATCAATTTGAGTGAATTCCATATTGACTATAGAGAAAAACAAAAAAAAGCAAACAAATGCATCGAGGCTCAACACAAGCCTCCTCCTGCAGAGAACCCAGGAATTGAATTTGGGGCAAGTTTTTTCAAGCTATAATGAGCCACCTGCCTCCAGCTATAAAACCCAAAGAAGAAGGAGAGGAGACATGCTGAACAACAAAAGGCAATTTCCAGTACTGTGCAGCAGGGTCTCTGTAGAGTATTCTTTTGCATAATGTCACCAGCCAACAGCCTTTCAGGAAAGGAAGGACTATGTCTTGGATTAGTTTATATCTGATCAGTCTTTTAAGTGTTAATGTTTACTTTTTTATTGAAGGTAGAAATTGTATTTTTGTGAAACAGTCATTAAATATCTACTGAATACAAGAGGCAGGGGACACAGGTATATCTATGGCTGATTCATGTTGATGTTTGGCAGAAGTGAACAGAATACTGTAAAGTAATTTTCATCCAATTAAAAATAAATACATTAAATTTTTTTTTAAATGTCTACTGAATGTTAGTTACCATAGTGGATGGTACAGATCAAAGGGGAAAAGTCGGTGGGAGTGGGGTGGCCATTAGAAACGGAAGCCCTTAAAGTGAAACGACTCTTCAGGCAAAAGGAGCCATCATTAGGAATCATTCAAAAGAGAAAAAAAAAATAGGGCTCAACAACACTATTTGATGGGCATACGTATTGCAAATTTTGTTTTGTTTGGTTATTCGTAGGAGCTGTTTTGCTATTGCACCCTGAAAAGGGGAAGACAGAGCAGAATGTCTCCTCCCTAGAGTAAAGAACGCACTCATCTTGTTTCCCAGGATGGAGCTACACTAGCCTTTGCCATAAAAATGGCATTTTGTATAATATTATTTAGCTTTCTTCATTTTCCTCATTCTTAGCAAGACAGTAAACCAACATAGTTTACTAAATATGTAATAATACAGGGAGATACCTTTCAACATTCAAAAAGGCAGATGAACCTCATTAATTTGGAGAAAATAAAAAAGAAAGCTAAAATGATTCTTAAAAATCTCAATTTTTATGGAGTTTGATTACTCCAAGTATCTCATGGTAAAGGTGAGGTGGTGGTGGTTTAGTTGCTGAGTAGTGTCTGACTCTCTGCAACCCCATGGACTGTAACTTCCCAGGCTCATCTGTCCATGGGACTTTCCAAGCAAGAATAGTGTAGTGAATTGCCATTTCCTTATTCAGGGGATCTTCCCCACCAGGGATCGAACCCATGTCTCCTGCTTTGTAGGTGGATTCTTTATGACTGAGCCTCCTGGGAAACTCCATGGTAAAGGTAGTTTATGCACTAATTCCTTTGGTCTGGACTGTAACTTCCCAGGCTCATCTGTCCATGGGATTTTCCAAGCAAGAATAGTGTAGTGAATTGCCATTTCCTTATTCAGGGGATCTTCCCCACCAGGGATCGAACCCACGTCTCCTGCTTTGTAGGTGGATTCTTTATGACTGAGCCTCCTGGGAAACTCCATGGTAAAGGTAGTTTATGCACTAATTCCTTTGGTCTGGACTGTAACTTCCCAGGCTCATCTGTCCATGGGACTTTCCAAGCAAGAATAGTGTAGTGAATTGCCATTTCCTTATTCAGGGGATCTTCCCCACCAGGGATCGAACCCACGTCTCCTGCTTTGTAGGTGGATTCTTTATGACTGAGCCTCCTGGGAAACTCCATGGTAAAGGTAGTTTATGCACTAATTCCTTTGGTCTGGACTGTAACTTCCCAGGCTCATCTGTCCATGGGACTTTCCAAGCAAGAATAGTGTAGTGAATTGCCATTTCCTTATTCAGGGGATCTTCCCCACCAGGGATCGAACCCACGTCTCCTGCTTTGTAGGTGGATTCTTTATGACTGAGCCTCCTGGGAAACTCCATGGTAAAGGTAGTTTATGCACTAATTCCTTTGGTCTGGAGCTACTAACACTACTGGAAAACCTTTCTTACCAGTTTAGGCAACGGCTTCACTTTCACGTTTCACTTTCATGCTTTGGAGAAGGAAATGGCAACCCACTCCAGTGTTCTTGCCTGGAGAATCCCAGGGACAGGGAGCCTGGTGGGCTGCCGTCGATGGGGTTGCGTAGAGTCGCACATGACTGAAGTGACTTAGCAGCAGCAAGAGATTTTTACTTTGGCCACCTGATATGAAGAGAACTGACTCATTGGAAAAGATCCTGATACTGGAGAAGATTGAAGGCAGGAGGAGAAGGGGGTGACAGAGGATGAGGTGGTTGGGTGGCATCACCAACTCAATGGACATGAGTTGGAGCAAACTCCGGGAGTTGGTGATGGACAGGGAAGCCTGGCGTGCTGCAGTCCATGGAGTCACAGTGAGTCGGACATAACTGAGCGACTGAACTGAAGAAATTTTCATTGCATTTGTTTTTACTGTTCCTTGCTTTTATCAAAGGAGAGACAAATTCTGGGGAATTTTTTGGGAAGACTGCTATGTTGATGTGGAATAAACTGAAGGCAGTAGAACTCAGGTAATGAGGCAGCTAGGTATTTGAGTCAAGTAAGTGATGATAAATTTGATAATATAGGAGCAAATATAATACATATTACAGAGAAAATCAACAGAACCATGCTTTATTTATACTCTCACTTTCTAAAGCACTAAGGAAAGCTGTGTCCTATATATTGAAGTCTTATTAATATAGACTGGTTGAATAAATGAATACATACCCATGAAAGGGAAAATTCTTTCATATATGAATGAATGAGTTAAAATTTATAGGATTTGGGGAGTGGGCAGCAATGCAGCAATGATTAAGCTTGACACCTTAGTGGCTGTTGGCATTAGGGTGATCTTAGGTCAGGATTGGCACATTAATTATTGAGACCTGTTCTCATCAGTTTTACAACTGGTGTTCATCCAGGGTGAGATAGGCAATTCTGGGAGTGCAGGACAACACTACAGAAAGAGCAGACCGCGTAGATGGGATGCCTGAGGATGTACACAGTAAAAGCTGGCAACATATAGACTCAGTCATGAGGT
This sequence comes from Bos indicus x Bos taurus, assembly GCF_003369695.1. Taxonomy (NCBI): domain Eukaryota; kingdom Metazoa; phylum Chordata; class Mammalia; order Artiodactyla; family Bovidae; genus Bos; species Bos indicus x Bos taurus. The sequence goes on from NC_040099.1 coordinate 59,649,114, forward strand.
TTTCTGGGAAGGGTGCAGACAGAAGAGGGGATGCAGGGGTTGAAAGGAAGAGAGGAAAGAAGAGAGGAAGGAAGAGGAGGGAGGGGCAAAGCTTGAAGGGCAGTGTCCGAAGTGGATGAGGTCACCTGACTGCGACACAGTCAGGTGTCAGAAAAAGTCTCTCCTCTCCTATTAACTGCATTCTGAAAAGTTCCTCTAATCTGAAACCACTACATTGGTATTACTTGCCTTCCTCTTTTGAATAAATACAAAAGAAATAATTTGAATTAATCAGAAGACGACTGCATTTTAAAGGCAAATATGAAAGAAAACATTAATGAAATCCCAATTGTAGCACAGAATGATTTCCTTATTGTAACATTTACCAAAAAAATGCCCTTTTGTCATTGAACTGTATTGGTATGCTCGTGTGCTAAGTCAGTTCAGTTCAGTCGCTCAGTCGTGTCCAACTCTGCAACCCCATGAATTGCAGCCTCCCTGTCCATCACCAATTCCCTGACCTCACTCAAACTCATGTCCATCGAGTCGGTGATGCCATCCAACCATCTCATCCTCTGTTGTCCCCTTCTCCTCCAGCCCTCAATCCCTCCCAGCATCAGGGTCTTTTCCAATGAGTCAGCTCTTCGAATGAGGTGGCCCAAGTATTGAAGTTTCAGCTTCAGCATCAGTCCTTCCAATGAACACCCAGGACTGGTCTCCTTTAGGATGGACTGGTTGGATCTCCTTGCAGTCCAAGGGACTCTCAAGAGTCTTCTCCAACACCACAGTTCAAAAGCATCAATTCTTCAGCACTCAGCTTTCCTCACAGTCCAACTCTCACATCCATACATGACCATAGGAAAAACCATAGCCTTGACTAGACGAACCTTTGTTGGCAAAGTAATGTCTCTGCTTTTGAATATGCTATCTAGGTTGGTCATAATGTTCCTTCCAAGGAGCAAGCATCTTTTAATTTCATGGCTGCAGTCACCATCTGCAGTGATTTTGGAGCCCAAGAAAATAAAGTCAGCCACCATTTCCACTGTTTCCCCATCTATTTCCCATGAAGTGATGGGACCAGATGCCATGATCTTTGTTTTCTGAATGTTGAGCTTTAAGCCAACTTTTTCACTCTCCTCTTTCACTTTCATCAAGAGGCTTTTTAGTTCCTCTTCACTTTCTGCCATAAGAGTGGTATCATCTGCATATCTGAGGTTATTGAGATTTCTCCCGGCAATCTTGATTCCAGCTTGTGCTTCTTCCAGCCCAGTGTTTCTCATGATGTACTCTGCATATAAGTTAAATAAGCAGGGTGACAATATACAGCCTTGACATACTCCTTTTCCTATTTGGAACCAGTCTGTTGTTCCATGTCCAGTTCTGACTGTTGCTTCCTGACCTGCATATAGGTTTCTCAAGATGCAGGTCAGGTGGTCTGGTATTCCCATCTCTTTCAGAATTTTCCACAGTTTATTGTGATCCACACAGTCAAAGGCTTTGGCATAGTCAATAAAGCAGAAGCAGATGTTTTTCTGGAACTCTCTTGCTTTTTCCATGATCCAGCGGATGTTGGCAATTTGATCTCTGGTTCCTCTGCCTTTTCTAAAACCGGCTTGAACATCTGGAAGTTCATGGTTCACATATTGCCTCTTCAGTCATGTCCAACTCTTTGCGACCCCACGGACTGTAGCCTGCTAGGCTCATCTGTCCATGGGATTCTCCAGGCAAGAATACTGGAGTCAGTTGCCATTTCTTACTCCAGGGGATCTTCCTGACCCAGCTTTCGAACCTGAGTCTCTTGTGTCTCCTGCATTGGCAGTCAGATTCTTTAGCACTGCCCTACTTGGGAAGCCCTACTGACAAGGTACAGAATAGTAACAGAACTCTGATTTTAAACATAGCTTGAACTCTGGCTATCTCATCTGATCAAATCTCCCTGTAATTCTGAACTCTACTTGGTTACTACTGTTATTCTACCTTGTATGCTTCTGTATAAAATGTTTATTTATTTATTATAAACAGAGAATTATCTTCATTGATTCAAATGTCTATAGAGTGCCTAGTCCAGAGACATGTGCAATGTATGCAAAATAAAATTTTTAAAAGGAGTGGTGATGGGGAAGATATATCTCATTCTTTGCCCAAGCAAAGTTAAATAAAAATCTTAGAACATTAAAGGAAACAGTTTGAAAGATTGTTAAAGAACACTTTCCTTTCCAGCTCTATCAACATATTTTTGTAGTTGAAGTATGAGAAAGGGAAAAGGATTTGTTAAAATCACCAATCTAGCTCGTGGCAAAAGTGGCTTGACATGTTTCCCTGTTTGCGTGTGTGTGTGTGAACACTGAATGCCGGGGAGGTGATATTTTCGGGTTGGTAAATACGTAAAGGAGAGGCTGGAGGAATGGAGCAGCTATAAGTTAAGCAGCAAAACTTTCAAATGAAAAAAATCCAAACATTCAATTCTCTCAATGCTTCAAGTCTTTTGATTTTATTTTTTAAATATAAATTTATTTATCTTAACTGGAGGCTAGTTACTTTACAATATTGTATTGGTTTTGCCATACATCAACATGAATCCACCATGGGTATACACGTGTTCCCCCTCCTGAACCCCCCTCCCACCTACCTGCCCATCCATCCCTCTGGGTCATCCTAGTGCACCAGCCCCGAGCATCCTGTATCATGCATCGAACCTGGACTGGTGATCTGTTTCACATATTATACACGTTTCAATGCCATTCTCCCAAATCATCCCTCCCTCGTCCAGAGTCCAAAAGACTGTTCTATACATCTGTCTCTTTTTGCTGTCTTGCTTACAGGGTTATTGCTACCATCTTTCTAAATTCCATATATATGCGTTAGTATAGTGCATTGGTATTTTTCTTTCTGGCTTACCTCATTCTGTATAATAGGCTCCAGTTCATCCACCTCATTAGAACTGATTCAAATGTATTCCTTTTAATGACTGAGTAATACTCCATTGTGTATATGTACCACAGCTTCCTTATCCAGTAATCTGCTGATGGACATCTAGGTTGCTTCCATGTCCTGGCTATTATAAACAGTGCTGCGATGAACAGTGGGGTACACGTGTCTCTTTCAATTTTGGTTTCCTTGGTGTGTATGCCCAGCAGTGGGATTGCTGGGTCGTATGGCAGTTCTATTTCCAGTTTTTTAAGGAATCTCCACACTGTTCTCCATAGTGGCTGTACTAGTTTGCATTCCCACCAACAGTGTAAGAGGGTTCCCTTTTCTCCACACCCTCTCCAGCATTTATTGTTTGTAAACTTTTGGATCTCAGCCATTCTGACTGCCATGAAATGGTACCTCATAGTGGTTTTGATTTGTATTTCTCTGATAATGAGTGATGTTGAGCATCTTTTCATGTATTTGTTAGCCATCTGTATGTCTTCTTTGGAGAAATGTCTATTTAGTTCTTTGGCCCATTTTTTGATTAGGTCGTTTATTTTTCTGGATTTGAGCTGCAGGAGTTGCTTGCATATTTTTGAGATTAATTCTTTGTCAGTTGCTTCATTTGCTATTATTTTCTCCCATTCTGAAGGCTATCTTTTCACCTTGCTTATAGTTTCCTTCGTTGTGCAAAAGTTTTTAAGTTTAATTACGTCCCTTTTTTTTTTTTTGCTCTTATTTTCATTACTCTGGGAGGTGGGTCATAAAGGATCCTGCTGTGATTTATGTCAGAAAATGTTTTGCCTATGTTTTCCTCTAGGAGTTTTATAGTTTCTGGTCTTAGATTTAGATCTTTAATCCATATTGAGTTTATTTTTGTGTATGGTGTTAAAAAGTGTTCTAGTTTCATTCGTTTACAAGTGGTTGACCAGTTTTCCCAGCACCACTTGTTAAAGAGATTGTCTTTTCTCCATTGTATATTCTTGCCTCCTTTGTCAAAGATAAGGTGTCCATATGTGCGTGGATTTATCTCTGGGCTTTCTATTTTGTTCCATTGATCTATATTTCTGTATTTGTGCCAGTACCATACTGTCTTGATGACTGTGGCTTTGTAGTAGAGCCTGAAGTCAGGCAGGTTGATTCCTCCAGCTCCATTCTTCTTTCTCAAGATTGCTTTTGCTATTTGAGGTTTTTTGTATTTCCATACAAATTGTGAAATTATTTGTTCTAGCTCTGTGAAAAATACCATTGGTAGCTTTATAGGGATTGCATTGAATCTATAGATTGCTTTGGGTAGTATATTCATTTTCACTATATTGATTCTTCCGATCCATGAACATGGTATATTTTTCCATCTATTAGTGTCCTCTTTGATTTCTTTCACCAGTGTTTTATAGTTTTCTATATATAGGTCTTTTGTTTCTTTAGGTAGATATATTCCTAAGTACTTTATTCTTTTCATTGGAATGGTGAATGGAATTGTTTTCTTAATTTCTCTTTCTGTTTTCTCATTGTTAGTGTATAGGAATGCAAGGGATTTCTGTGTGTTAATTTTATATCCTGCAACTTTACTATATTCATTGATTAGCTCTAATAATTTTCTGGTGGAGTCTTTAGGGTTTTCTTGACTGGAAGAAACACAAGCTGGAATCAAGATTGCCGGGAGAAATCTCAATAACCTCAGATATGTAGATGACACCACCCTTATGACAGAAAGTGAAGAGGAACTAAAAAGCCTCTTGATGAAAGTGAAAGTGGAGAATGAAAAAGTTGGCTTAAAGCTCAACATTCAGAAAACGAAGATCATGGCATCTGGTCCCATCACTTCATGGGAAATAGATGGGGAAACAGTGGAAACAGTGTCAGACTTTATTTTTCTGGGCTCCAAAATCACTACAGATGGTGACTGCAGCCATGAAATTAAAAGATGCTTACTCCTTGGAAGGAAAGTTATGACCAACCTAGATAGCATATTCAAAAGCAGAGACATTACTTTACCAACAAAGTTTCGTCTAGTCAAGGCTATGGTTTTTCCTGTGGTCATGTATGGATGTGAGAGTTGGACTGTGAAGAAGGCTGAGTGCCGAAGAATTGATGCTTTTGAACTGTGGTGTTGGAGAAGACTCTTGAGAGTCCCTTGGACTGCAAGGAGATCCAACCAGTCCATTCTGAAGGAGATCAGCCCTGGGATTTCTTTGGAAGGAAAGATGCTAAAGCTGAAACTCCAGTCCTTTGGCCACCTCATGCGAAGAGTTGACTCATTGGAAAAGAGTCTGATGCTGGGAGGGATTGGGGGCAAGAGGAGAAGGGGACGACAGAGGATGAGATGGCTGGATGGCATGACTGACTCGATGGACATGAGTCTCTGTGAACTCTGGGAGTTGGTGATGGACAGGGAGGCCTGGCGTGCTGCGATTCATGGGGTTGCAAAGAATTGGACACGACTGAGCAACTGATCTGATGTAGAGGATCATGTCATCTGCAAACAGTGAGAGTTTTACTTCTTCTTTTTCAATTTGGATTCCTTTTATTTCTTTTTCTGCTCTGATTGCTGTGGCCAAAACTTCCAAAACTATGTTGAATGGTAGTGGCCAGAGTGGGCACCCTTGTCTTGATTTTAAGCTCACTACTATTTCAACTGAATTTCATTCCTAAGCAAGTAACAGAGTAATCGAAGGAATATTCAGTTCTGTGAGATTTATAGTCCTGTTCTGTTTTCAGAATTTTAAACTGTGTAGATGATAAAAAGAATGGAATATCTAAATTTTCTTGAAACAATAAAAAGGATAAAGGCCACACTTTCTTCTTTTGTTCCTCATTGCACATGCTTATTTGTGCCTTCCTTCTGCAGGAGAATGCAGCCTTTCTAAGATGCACTATGAAATTGAACACAGAAGGAGGTTTAGAAGAGACAAGCAACAGGGACAAACAAGCCATTACAGGGCAGGAGCCCATTGTCAGGTAAAGGTCGTTGCTAATGGAAAGAACGGTGAATGCCAGCAATGACTTAAATGGGACCCTCCAAAAGTCCACTACAAATTTGACTTTCTATATAAAGCCTTCTTCAAGATTTTCCATAACCTATATTAAAACATTTTAATGAATATCACATTGAGATGGAAGGAGGCCATTATAGTGAACATCCATTGTGTGGGGAATTTGCATTAATAGCTAAAAAGGTTTTGGTCTCTTGCTCCTTAGCAACTGCAAGTGATTTCTTGTAATTTTTTTTTTTTCCTGCTTTAAGATGACCTTGTTCTTTTCCTTTCTAATTTAGAGTGCCAAGGGGAGGATGGTCTGAGAAAAGGGTTATTAACAAATGCCAGTTTTATGAATTCCTTTATTGTCAAATATTCATAAAGAGACAATTAAACTGTTCCCTTTCACTCTCCAGGATGTTCTGAATAAGTGATATTACGTTTTTGAGATTACCTTTTCCTAACAAAAATTAGGGGCTTCCCTGGTGGCTCTAGTGGTCAAGAATCTAACTGCAATGCATGAGACACAGGAAACTCAGGTTTGATTCCTGGGTTGGGAAGCTTCTCTAGAGAAGGAAATGGCAACCACTCCAGTATTCTCACCTGGGAAAGCCCATGGACATAGGAGTCTGGCAGGCTACAGTCCAGGGGGTTGCAAAGAGTCAGACATGACTTAGTGACTAAAACAAAATAACAACAAAAATTAGACAGCAATGATAATGTCTAACATTGTGTAGTGTCTACAATGTGCCAGGTACTGTTCCAAATGTTGCACATATATTAATGCATTTATACCTTATTTCAGTCCTATGAGGTCAGTGCTAATATTATCCCCATTTTACATATGAGGAAACTGAGGTGGAGACAGGTTAAATAACTTGCCAAAGGTAATACTACTACTAAATTGTAGAAACAAGTGAAAAATGAAGCAAATTGACTGTTCTTAACCTATAAAGCTAGAAGTTTCTCTTACTGCACTAAATTTTATGTTCCTCTGTCCAACTTGGCATTCCCTTCCAGTTCAGTTCAGTCGCTCAGTCGTGTCCAACTCTTTGTGACCCCATGAATTGCAGCACACCAGGCCTCCCTGTCCATCACCAACTCCCTGAGCTCACTCAAACTCATGTCCATCGAGTCGGTGATGCCATCCAGCCATCTCATCCTTTGTCGTCCCCTTCTCCTCTTGCCCCCAATCCCTCCCAGCATCAGACTCTTTTCCAATGAGTCAACTCTTCGCATGAGGTGGCCAAAGGACTGGAGTTTCAGCTTTAGCATCAGTCCTTCCAAAGAACACCCAGGACTGATCTCCTTTAGAATGGACTGGTTGGATTTCCTTGCAGTCCAAGGGACTCTCAAGAGTCTTCTCCAACACCACAGTTCAAAAGCATCAATTCTTTGGTGCTCAGCTTTCTTCATAGTCCAACTCTCACATCCATACATGACCACTGGAAAAACCATAGCCTTGACTAGACAGACCTTTGATGGCAAAGTAATGTCTCTGCTTTTGAATATGCTATCTAGGTTGGTCATAACTTTCCTTTCAAGGAGTAAGCGTCTTTTAATTTCATGGCTGCAGTCACCATCTGTAGTGATTTTGGAGCCCCCAAAAATAAAGTCTGACACTGTTTCCACTGTTTCCCCATCTATTTCCCATGAAGTGATGGGACCAGATGCCATGATCTTAATTTTCTGAATATTGAGCTTTAAGCCAACTTTTTCACTCTCCTCTTTCACTTTCATCAAGAGGCTTTCCAGTTAACTACTAAATAGAGATCAGCCCAGGATTTAATGGAGCTTTGAATTCTCAAGTATGGAATACAAAAATTTAAATGTACTCTAGGAATTAGGTCTTCCGAGGCCCCATTTTACAACTGAAGATTGTGAGAATAGTTACCTAACTGGCACATTAAAGAAGTAAGAATAGCAATGGAAGCAGTGGTCATCCTCAAGTCTCCTAGATGTTTTCAATCTTTTTTCTTTGATCCTGCACTGAATCTCCGAGTACTTTAAGACAGGGTTCCCTTGTCATATGTTTGGAAAACTTTTTTGTACCGATACAAAGAATTTCAATAAATGTTAGCTATTATATACCAGGAATATGTTAAGTGTGTATAGTCTTTATATACAGTCTTTTCCCCTCTACAGCTGTGTCGTGGCCAAGAGGCTTGTGTAACTCAGTGACAGTGCGAGCCAGGCCACGTAGGGATGCCCGAGATGAACGGGTCACAGTGAAGAGTTCTGACAAAGTGTGGTCCCCTGCAGGAGGGCATGGCAGCCCACTCCAGTATTCTTGCCTGGAGAACCCAGTGGATAGTATGAAAAGGCAGAAACATGGAAACACGAGCCCCTCAGCTCGGAAGCCGTCCATAGTCTTTGTATATAGTCTTCAGCTGATAATTATTATGCCTTTTGTAGGCAAGAAATCTTGTAGCCTCCAGAACTGTGAGAGAATAAATTTCTGTTGTTTTAAGCCATGTGGTTTCTGGTAAATTGTTACAGCAACTGTAGGAAAATAATACAGTTTGCACGATGCTTTCAAAGAGAACTAGGGCAAGCATCATGTGACATGTTACTTCCTTATGGCTGCTGTAACAAGGCTACACATCTGACATCAACGTGTCATCTGGGCAGGCTTCCTCTGAAGGCTCTAGAGAAGAATTCTCCCTTGTCTCTTCCAGCCTCTGGTGGCTCCAGGAGTTTCTTGGCTTGGAGCAGCATCACTCTAATTTCTGCCTCTGTCTTCACACCACATTCATGGTGCCCTGTAATCAGGAAATGGAGGTCAACTGCAGAAGACCTCATACAAGGAGGATAGACAACATAGCCTCAAAGTTATTTTTAACTGCAAAATGTTATATTTTATTCTAAGCTTTACATTCTTCAAATGTAGGCTGAGGCAAATTTAGGTTCACATAGCCTGTTGTGATAACAATAATGGCAGGAGAGAATCTTACTAATTATTTTAGGCATGAAAAATTCATTCACATATCCAATTTATTGTTGCTTTTAGTAGCTAAGTCCTGTCCATCTCTTTTGCTACCCGATGGACTATAGCCCATTTGGCTCTTCTGTCCATGAAATTCTCCAGGCAAGAGTACTGTAGTGGGTTGCCCTTTCTTTCTCAGGGATCTTCCCTACCCAGGCATCGAACCCATGTCTCCTGCATTGGCAACAGGATTCTTTACTACTGAATCACCAGGAAAGCCCTGTATCCAGTTTACATAAGCTACAAATAGACTTGTTGTAATTGGCAAATATTCACAAGCATAATTCTATAATAGGCTCAATCTTCTTTTATAAGAAAGCGCCTTTCTAAGATAATTTTCTTAGCAGTGGAGTAAAACTATGTCTTAGAAAAAAAACACCAGATCATCGTGACTCAGGTCCTCAATATTTTAGATGCCAGTGCTTTTTTATTTGACATAATAATAATAAAAAGCCTTGAGATACTTCGAAAGGCTTGCACAAGAAAAACTTATTAACAAATTTCAGCCTACTGTAATGTATCTTTCACGGCCAGGCAGCCCTGTGAAGTGATTTGAAGCCAACTCTTGTCAGTTTGGACATATTTTCATAATTCTTATTTTGTGCCCGTTGTTCCTTGTTACTCTCCACAGTTCTAAGATTTGACAGTAGTTACCTGAATAATCATACTAATTATTATCACAAGGAATATTGCTTACAGTTTAGTGTAATTGCTTAGCTCTGTAATTTTCCATGAAGCCAATGGGATTTTAAATGATCAGCAAGAATGGATTATAGAATTTAGAATGTGTCCCAAATTTCCTTCTGTTCTTCTCTCGTCTGCAAGAACTTAACTAATTTTCATGTTTGAAATTGGTCTCTATTGGTAAATAGTCATGTGTGTCTAAGAATGTTTAATAGCATTTGCCCTCCTGACATACTTCAGCATTTCACTCAATCTTGTTTTTTCCTATAGGCTCAAATTCTTAAAAAGTGCTGATATCAACTATGCCACCACAACAGTAGGTAACCATGAATAGAAATAGTATATGCACATTATAACTGGATGTAACAAACTCAGAGGGGAAGCTAAAACTTATTTGAGTGAATAGTATTATTAATGATAATTCATATTTTTACATAAATTCATTTGAATAAAAAAGGATTCAGTGCAGTTGTTGTAGAATGAACTGCCATTCTCCTCAAATCCATAGATTAAAGCCTTAATCCCCATTGTGACTGTATTTGGAGGTAGGGCCTTGAAAGAGGCAGTAGCTCAGTGTTAGAGTCTACTTCAATGCCCGAGACAGGAGTCTGATCTGTGGGTGGGGAAGATCCCCTGGAGGCAGATAGCTACCCGCTCCGGTTTTCGTGCCTAGAAAACCCCACAGACAGGGGAGCCTGGTGGGCTACAGTTCATGGGGTCGCCAAAGAGTTGGACACAATTTAGCTACTAAACAACAATAAAGATTAAATGCTTTCATTTGCATGCATGCAGGCTAAGTTGCTTCAACTGTGTCTGACTCTTTGCAATCCTGTGGACAGAGGAGCCCTCCAGGCAAGAATACTGGAGTGGCTTGCCATGCCTTCTTCAAATGCTTTCATATAGCTGGACCCTAATCCAATCTGAACAAGATCTTTGTAAAAAGAGGAAGAGATGTCAGGGATGTGTGCAGATAGAGAAAAGACCAGATGGGGACCCAGGAAGAAGGTGGCATCCAACAAGCCAATGAGAGACACCTCAGAAGAAGTTAACCGTACTGACAACTTGATCTTGAACTTCCAGTTTCCAGAACTATAAGAAAATACAAGGGTTTCCTCTGGTGATCAAAGCCACCCTGGTCATGCGTGCAGCAGGTCAGAAGTGTCAGAGATTCAGCTCTAGCAACCGTGGTCATGATGTGCTGTGTCAGGTACCTTTCATTGGCTTCTTCCTCTTCTTCCTCACCTCCCTACTCCTATGCTGGTGTTCCGTGGAACTACCTCCCAAGTAAACCGTTTGTGCTGAACACTTGTCTTGACGTCATCTTTCAGGGAAACCCAAACCAAGAGAGCCTCGTAGGGTTTTCTGTGATTAACTGAGGTTCTAGAGGAAAAGTATTGGCATTGCCTGATGCTTCATGACAGCCGCTCAATAAATGTTGATTATTATAATGACATTGATTCTCAACCCTACTGAACTAACTTGTATTCTTTCTGTTCTTCCAGCCTAAATTTTAAATCTACAGCTTTCTCAGTTTCTCTTCCCTGTGCTCATATCTTCATAATAGCCCTTATGGATTTACCACTGAAGCTGGGAGAAGAGCACATGAAGACAAGCCGAGGGGCAGAGATTTATCAAAGGGCTCCCTGCCTTTCTGGCAGATGTGCTGCAGTGGCCCGCACTGAGACTCTCCACAGCCCATGAACTGGCTCCAGCTCATAACCTTCTCAGGTACCTTCTTCACCAACTCGTTATTTACCTTTTTCTGGAGTCAGAAATGCAATGTGGTTGGACAGGGGGGTTCTGAGAGCAGCATCAGAAAATTACAAAAAAATACATTTAGATTATCCAAAACAATTATGCACTCAATTGGCATTGTGCAAAGAACACAGAGCTAGGAGTCCAGAGCCCTGGATTTTAGCCCTGGATCCTGTTACTAACTGTGTATACCTTGAGTAAGTCATTGAATTTCCTCTGCGTTTCGTATCAGCTTACTCATGTGAACATCAATGGGTACATATAGGCTGCCTCAAAATATTCTCAAAACCCTAGAAGCCTGTGCTCAGTTGCTCAGTTGTGTCTGACTCTTTGCAACCCCACAGACTGCAGCACGCCAGGCTTCCTTGTCTTTCACTATCTCCCAGAGTTTGCTCAAATTCACGCCTATTGAGCTGGTGATGCCATCCAACCATCTCATCCTCTGCTGCCCTCTTTCCCAGCATCAGGGTCTAAAAGCTTTTGATGCTTTTTAAGTCAGTGTATGAATCTTCATGATACATTCATCTGCAAGGAGAAAAAGCCAGCCCGGAGCTGGAGTGTGAGACAACTATGAAAAAACTGAGGTGCTAACTTGCAAATTTAAAGTTTGGTCTTTAAAGAACTCACACAACCAGGAAGAGCATGAGATTTGACATAAGCAAAATATTCTAAACTATGCCATGTATCCTTTGAAATGGTGATTTTTAACAGTCTGGTAGTGCAATTCAGGGGTCTAGCCTGAGTCATGTGCTTGAGCAGCAGAAGTCACTCACAAAGAGCCACGAAAGCTGAGGATGAAAGGTGCTCTATGAAGCGGTACAGCATATGATGTGTTGGATGGATTATTGGACCCCAAATCAATAAGCTGCTCCTTTTTGGGCTTGTACATGGAAATGCAAAAAATGGAACTGACTTGAAATCAAAACGAAACAGACTCATCTATTTCTGTTGGCCTAGATAATTAAAGAATGAGATTGACCCAAGAGCATGTATGATGGGAAGTAAATGGGTTTTTAAAGATTTTTCTTCAGCACTGGAAAACACAGCACAGGGCTTTCTTATGCCCTCCCGTCAGCTGGTACAAAATTACCAGGTGCTTTTTCTAACACCCAAACTTGAAACCTCAGAGTTTCCTAAGCCATCTCCAGGGCCTTCAGGGAAGGCATGCAAACACATAAGACAAAAGGAAGAAGGGAGCATCTCATGAAACAGAGAGTACGCACACCCTCCCCCAGGAAAACAATGACACACCCGGCACGTTTCTCGCCACGCCTGGTGCTTTCTGTCCTCTGCTTTAGCACGTTCCACTCCCCCCACCCCCAGCCTTTCCATCAAATCTATTCAGTCACCAAAGCGTGTTGCTTCTCATTTCCTATGTTTCTCTCTTGAATCATTTCTTTCTATTTTAGAGTGAAAAGTGAAAAAGAAAGTGAAGTCACTCAGTCGTGACTTCACGACCCCATGGCCTGTAGCCCACCAGGCTCCTCCGTCCCTGGGGTTTTCCAGGAAGAGTACTGGAGTAGGGTGCCATTTCCTCCGGTATCACTCAAACTTCCACAACATTCTTGCAATTGGAATTTTGCCTTTACAATTTTTTTTGATAAATCCAACAATATGTCGTCAAATTAATATTTAAATGACTCTTAACTCATAATGCGTGCCAACATGCATGCTCAGTCGCTTTAGTCGTGTCTGACTCTTTGCAAGCCTATGGACTGTAGCCCACCAGCCTCCTCCAGGCAAGGATACTGGAGTGGGTAGCCATTCCCTTCTCCAAGGGATCTTCAGAGCCAGGGATTGAACCCTTTTCTCCTGTACCTCCTGCACTGCAGGCTGATCCATACCCACTGAGCCACCGGGGAAGCCCCCTAACCCACAGGTTTCTGCTCAAAGCCGTGCTCCCATCACCAGCAGGCTCAGGTCCAAACTCGCTGCCTGAGACTTAGTGTCAATTATTGCCCAAAAATAAACTGCCTTTCTAGCTTTGTGTCTCACCTCTACCTCCCAGCCAAGTTAGTTAAGTTAGTCTTTCTTCTAGGAATATTGAGCTTCCCATTGTTCTGGTTGGACTTATATCATTTAATTCTGCTTATAATGCTTTTCTAGTCTCTGTACTTAATTTGTGTAGCTCTTCTCAGCCTCTAAATGCTGAACTCATAACAACTCACTGTTCTTCCAATAAGTTCCTAACAAACTGGTCACCTCAGAGATCTATGTTAATAAGATACATATATTTATCAGAAATTTAAAGTGGAATATTTTGTAAATTGACTTATATATACTTGTAGATTAATATATTCTACTTTCCAAGTAAATATGTATAAAATAAAAAGTCAAACAGTCTTTACCATAATAAGTAAACCTATTATCTGATTTTGGATGATGGAAATGTTGTCACATTTATTGTGCTGATTGCATAACTCTAAATTTAGTGAAAATATGCATTAAACACAGGTGAATTTTATGTCTAAAATATACGTCAATAAAACTGTTGAAATTGTATTAATCATGCCTAACTACAACAGTTTCTCAAATATATATGCTAAAAATATAAAATATCACTAGCCAACATTGATCATTCTTCTGACTTTCAGCATATTACCCTACCCTCTAGGAATGTTTGTCTGAATTTTGTTGTTTAGTCATTAAGTCATGTCCAACAATTTGCTCCCCATGGGCTGTAGCCCACCAGGCCCCTCTGTCCATGGGATTTCCCAGGCAAGAATACTGGAGTGGGTTGCCATTTCCTTCTGATCTTCCTAACCCAGGGATTGAACCCCCATCTCCTGCTTTGGGAGGGAGATTCTTTTTCTGCTGAGCCACTAAGGAAGGCCCTTTGAATTACAGAGTGAATATTGTACATGTTGGCATTATTTTCTTTTCCTTCACACTTGATCAGGCTTTTAAAAATATGTGTAAAATTTATGTAGACTCCTCAAATATCCACTTATTTTCTGCCATGGCCATATTGAAAGGAACTGCGAGGAAAATTGGACCAAACTCATTTATATGTTTACACACACACATTTACACATGCACACAGTTTAACACTAAGGTTTGATTTGCTTTACTTGATTTTCATTTAAATCTGCTGTGAAGGGATCACAGCAATTTCAGACAGAGCAAAGACAAATCTAAACTGAAGTCCTCCTCTGACAAACAGCTGTATTACAGAGTCAGTTCATTCAGAATGCCACCCAATTAACGCTGAATATTTGCCTCAGTCAACACATCGTTATCGTAATTCCTTTCTAATTGAACTTCCTCTTTTCCAAAATCGACACATTAGGAGTTATTATCACTCTGCTTCTGCAGAATGCTTCTGGTACAAGGCTGTTCAGAACCCTCCCATCCTTCCTACTCCCAAAGTATAGCGTCACTAATAGTGTCTCCTGCAGCTTATACCGTATCAGTGTATTTATTCTAAGATTTCACATTACATCTCTATATGGTCAATATGGTAATTTACTGAAAACACACCTTTTCATGTAACTGGATAAAATAAATCAGCCAGCACACAGTCAGTTTTCATCAACACCCTGCAAAATGAGAACCCAACTCTTCTGGTCCGTAGTTTTCCTGGTCTCAACTTCTTTTTACCCTTTGGTGCTTACAATATTAAAAATTTATCTCTTCCTTAATTTAATTCCTCTTCCCAGTAACATGTGAAGTTTCAGTGAGTGAATAGTGGGAATTCAATGAAAAATGCTAACAAGCTCAAAAGTTGGGTTCTCTTTTCTAATCACCCAGACTTGAAACATCACCCTTGCGGTTTTTCACTTTCTTTTCCCTGACTATACAATCTGATCAGCTGCTCTTGCTTGTATATTTTCTTCCAGAGACAACATGGGTGGGGGAGGGGTGGGGGAATAAGCAAAGGAGAAGGAAGTCCTAGAGTCAATGAGGACCTTCTATTCTGCTCCATTTTCACTTGGTGAGAGGTTTGCCTCTCATCATCTGGCATTTGGATTAGCTCTTCACACCAGGAAGTTACAGGAAAATGATTATTCTTGTTGAAAGGTGGTGTGAAGATCTAATCAAAGGCAGATCTATTGTGGTTTACTGTTAGTGTTCCTAAAATTATACTGGCAGACCAGGGGCTGACTTGTGCCCCCAAAGAGCTTGATTACAGGTGTCTGATCATACTTCAGGCAAGAAAAGCCATTTAGAGTGCTAAGTTCGTAAGCACTGCTGAAGTGCTGCAGGAATTTCTATAAAGTATGTACATAGAAAAATAATATATGTAACTTAATAATAGCATCCATCACCTAAAAACAGTACTGTGTTATCTCTGTATAAGGGACTTTGGATATTTACATGCTGCTGCTGCTGCTAAGTCGCTTCAGTCGTGTCCGACTCTGTGCGACCCCATAGACGGCAGCCCACCAGACTCCCCCATCCCTGGGATTCGAGAGATATATAGCATTTTGCAAATCACAAGATGTACTGATGAAACCCAGCAAAGGGGCCTTTTCAAACTGTTAAGATATATTGAAATTTTTCTATCAAATTAAAAAGCATATAAGGAAAAATAGATGATTCCGTTCCTATAACAAGGAACAGATATTTGCACTGCTGTATTATTTAAATATGTGACATTGTTTTAAAAGAAAAAACATCCTACAAATTGCAATGGCATTCACATCTAAAATCACTGAAAATTGCGGAGTTTGATTATCTAAAGAAATCAACTCCAAATGATAAAATGAATATACTTGTATTTAATTGGAATATTGTGAAGGTTAATGAAATCAAACAACCTTGAAAGAATGTAGGTGATGGTTAATATACCACATTGAATTTTTGGATTAATATTAAAAGAAAACGACCCGATTCATTTCTGTTTATTCCAATATTCAAACCAAGTAGAACTCCTGGGAATTATTAGAAAGACAAATTAAAACAACAGATGGCCTTGCAGTTGCATAAGAACGTCTTTTCACAGAGTCTCCTGACAATTTCAGAGATTCTAAGGTGTTCTATTTAATTTCAAATAAAGAATACTACATTTTTCCCTCTTCCCAGGCTGTCAGTCTCTGAAAGCCCTAAAGAAAATGATTTGAAAACATCATGAAAGTATTTTCTTGGGTTTTTATAAGACTCATCTTGTAAGACAGGCATAAGGCTCACTATGTTTTAATGATAGAAGAAAAAAGTGTAAGCAATTTCTATCTCCCAAAGTATGAATCTCCATTTTGGGTATTAAATGGGAGCAATTCCTTTTATAGAATACAATTTTGACATGGATTTTAAAGGCAAAATACCCAATTTACTGCCATATCTTTATTTCATGTAATTAAAAGCTTTTATTCTTATTTTATGGGTCACTGAGTTAAATCAGCAGTCAGATAGTGGCCGTGGTGGGACTTGACTCTAAATGTTCTGCCATTTGACACTCAGTCCTATAGACAGGTTGTTTTGTTCTGCGTTGCTATTAAAGATGTTTTGGATATTAAGGGAATTGTTCTTATTTTTTGATAGATGATTCATGTAGACATCAAAAACACATAATGGGGCTTCTACTGGCAGGAAAATGTCTAATTTCAAAGGGTTTAATTGTATGGATTGTGTTGAAGTCCACGTAAAGAAAACCATGGGTTTATAAAACAAATTCTCAAAATGGGTCCTTGGAATTTCTGCTTCCTTTAGTTGCAGAATGGCTTTCTTTTCTGACTGAATCTCTTTCTGAGAACAACCAGAAAGGCTGGATTTTTTGTTTTAATTTGCCTGAAAGCATCAGCGAGGTAAAAAGGGGCTTAAGGGATCACAGTTCCAGAAGGGATGAAAGTACAGAAGCGAGCCCAGCGCTCAGCAGCCCTTTTCTCTGAGGAACTTGTTGGTTCTCGAGAGCTGGTGGGAGTTGAGAAGCTGAGCAGACCTTACGCAGCGCTATGCAACTGGGAGCAAGCGGAGTTTGAACACATGGCCCACCAGGAAGGAGGGCTCTTACAAACACTCTGGGCTCGAGGGAGTCACTGATGGGGGCTGTATCTTAACAGGAAGTCGGACTCAGTCGTGTCCCACTCTTGGCGACCCCACGGACTGTAGCCCACCAGGAAGGAGGGCTCTTACAAACACTCTGGGCTCTTGGGAATCACTGATGGGGGCTGTATCTTAACGGGAAGTGCACACTCAGTCGTGTCCCACTCTGCGACCCCACGGACTGTAGCCCACCAGGCTCCTCTGTCCATGGGATTTCCCAGGCAAGAAAACTGGAGTGGGTTGTCGTCTCCTCCTCCAGGGGAGCTTCCCCATGTCTCTGGCATCTCCTGCATTAGCAGGTGGATTCTTTACCACTGCACCACCAAATAAATCAGCTCTCAAGAGACTGAAATCCACCTTGAACTCAGGTAAATTCTTGACTGGATTAAGGGCATATTCCTTAGCTCAAATGCTTACCAAAAGCAAAACTAAGTGCCCTCTAGACAAATACATTATTATCTCTAAATATTTGCATAATTTATATGGAAGGAAGGAAGTGGAAGGAAGTGAAGTCACTCAGTCGTGTCCGACTCTTTGCGACCCCACAGACTGTAGCCTACAAGGCTCCTCTGTCCACGGGATTCTCCAGGCAAGAGTACTGGAGTGGGTTGCCATTTCCTTCTCCAGAGGAGTTTCCCAACCCAGGGATCAAACCCAGGTATCCTGCATTGTAGGCAGACGCTTTACTGTCTGAGCCACCAGGGAACACCCAGTAAAAATTTCCATTGCATTCCATGAGACAAAATAACAGAATGAACCCAAAAAAGAAAAGGAAAAAAACCTAAATAGCAGAAACAGACACAAAATATAGTCAAGGTATCCAAAGTAAAATTTTAAGTAACTATCATTAATATGCTAAAATACAATAGTCCCCCTTTCTCCATGGTTTTGATTTCTACAGTTTCAATTACTAATGTTCAACCATGGTCTGAAAATATGAAATGAAAAATTACAGAAATAAACAATTTATAAGTTTTAAATTTCAAGTCGTTCTGAGTAGCATGATCAAATCTGAAGACATTCAGCTCTGTCCTGCCCAGGACTTGAGTCATTGCTTTGTCCAGTCAGCCATTAGTCATTTAGTAGTCATTCCAGTTATCAGATAGTCTCAGTACTGCAGTACTGTTCAACTAAACTTTATTTTGCTTAATAATGGCCCCAACGTTCCAGAGTAGTGATGCTATTTAGATATGCCAAAGACAAGCTGTAAAGTGCTTCCTTTGGGTGAAGAGTTGAGAGTTCTTGACTTAATAAGGAAAGAGAAAAAAATAATCATATGCTGAGGTTGGTAAGATCAATGGTAGGAAAAACTTTTTTCTCCATGAAATTGTGAAGAAGGAAAAATTAATGGGTGGTAGTTTTGCTCTGGCACCACCTCAGACTGCAAAAGTTATGGCCACAGTGTGTGACAACTGCTTAGTTAAGATGGAAAAGGCAATGAATTCATACAATAAGATATTTTGTGAAAGAGATAAAGAGATCTCATTTGCATAACTTTTACTGCAGTATATTGTTACAATTGTTTCATGCTGTTATTATTGTTGTTAATCTCCTACTGTGCCTAATTTATAAATTTAACTTTATCATAGGCATATACGTACAGGGAAAAACAGTATATATAGGATTCTGCACCATCCAAGGTTTCAGGTGTCCATTAGGGGTCTTGGAATGTATCCCCCTGTGGATAAGGGGGGACTACTGTTTAGATAATATAATAAAAAACTTTATCAGAGAACTGGAAACAATCAAAAAGAATCAAATGAAGTTCTAAAACTAACCACTGTAATAACCTAAAGGAAGAATTAATAGACGGGTTTGACAGCAGATTAGATAAACCAGAAGAGAGGATCAGTGAACTGAAAGATAACTCAATAGAAGGTGGAATGAAAAACACAGAGAAAAAAACTGATGGGATATAAAAAATACAGTAAAAAGGTAAAAAAATAAAAATAAGGTGGTGTAATCAGAGTCAGGGAGAAAGAAGGAAAGAGAATGGAACAGAGGCCATTTTAGAAGAGATCATTATTGGGAAATTTCTGACACCAGTAAAAGTAAGAAATCACAGAGTTAAGAAGTTCTACATATGGAATCATATAAAAACCAGGACTAATATACTCTCTTAGAAAGAAAGCTGATGACTTCTCTATCTGGAGAGGAGCACGAGGGGTCTTGTGTTCGCACACTAGTCTTTTCTTCATCAGGGCACTTGACCCAGGTACGAAGATGTGTTCAGTTTGTGAAAATTCACTGTGCTGCACGTTGACAATCTGTGCATTTTTATCTTATGTATTTTACTCTTCAAATTGTAGTTTTAAAATGCACATTAACAAAGTTACTAACAATAATGCGGCTATACAAATCCCCAAGCAGGGTTAATACGATGGAAACCATCCCTCGGCACTGCACAGAAAAAATTCT
Source organism: Bos indicus x Bos taurus (assembly GCF_003369695.1). Taxonomy (NCBI): domain Eukaryota; kingdom Metazoa; phylum Chordata; class Mammalia; order Artiodactyla; family Bovidae; genus Bos; species Bos indicus x Bos taurus. The sequence goes on from NC_040099.1 coordinate 59,668,809, forward strand.
GAAAACAAAATCCAACCATATGCTGTTTATAAGACATACATCTTTAATCAGAGGACAAAGAAAATATGATTGTAGATGGATTAAAAAAGGTGATGCGGGCCAATTCTCATCAAAAGAAAGCTTATGTAACCATACTGATATGATGCAAGAGAGACATCAAGGCATAAAGCATTATTAGATACAAAGAGAGACACTTCTTAATGATATGTCAATTCACTAAGAAGATAAAAAAATTCTAAATTTGTGTACAATCCACAAGGTAGTGTCAACTTATGGGAAGAGATATTTTAACAATCTCTTTTTATAGCGGACAAAATAAGCAGACCAAAAAAAAAATATGTTAGACTACAGAGAATCTGAACAATTATACATACAATCCAAATGTCAATTCTGACATATGTGAAGCATGGTAGAGAATACATGATTTTCAAGTACTCATTAAATACTTCATAAAACCGACTATCTGGTCATTTTACAAATGAGGAAGTTGAACTGTCACTGGGAGCAACAGACTATGACACGACAGAGCTTTCATCAGAACACACACCTGGGTTCCGGTCCTCTGTGCTGCAGTTGCCTCAACGTAAATGATCAAGACCTACAGCATACTCTGGGCTTCTAGGTGGTAAAGAATCCCACCTGCTGAACAGGAAACGTGGGCTTGATCCCTGGGTTGGGAAAATCCCTTGGAGGAGGAAATGGCAACTCACTCGAGTAGTCTCGCCTGGGAAATCCCATGGACCGGGCTGGTGAGCCACAGACCATTGGGTTGCAAAGAGTTAGACATGGCTTAGGGACTAAATAGTGACGGATATTCTAATAAATGCTTTGCAACTGATCTTCTGGCTGCCTAGGCAAGAAGCAGCTGCTACGGAGATTTTGCTATAGAAATAAACCTCTAAAGAGTGTCATTTCCTATTCTAACTAGGGGTAGATCGGTGTCAGATTGGGCAAATTCAGCATCACAAATCCACTGACAGTGGCTTGCAATTTATATTTGACAACATGATTAGGGTGTAATGACTCCAAAATAGCTTGTGTGTGTGTGTGTGTGTGTGTGTGCAAAGTCACTGCAGTCGTGTCTGACTCTTTGCCACCCTATGGACTGTAGCCCACAAGATTCCTCTGTCCATGGGATTCTCCAGGCAAGAATACTGGAGTGGGTAGCCATTCCCTTCTCCAGGGGATCTTCCTGACCCAGGGATCAAACCCACATCTCTGGTCTCCTGTATTGGCAGGCAGATTCTTAACCACTGTGCCACCTGGGAAGCCTCCTTAGATAATTTATACACATTCCATTTATTCTTTACAAAAAAGTTTCAAGCTGGGTGTTATTGTCCCTTTTTAACTGATGGAGAGAGAACCTCGAATTCTGAGGGTTTTAAGTAATTTGCCCAACATCAACATATTGTGCCTGTCTATCTTCAGTGTTTACCCCGGCCTCATTCTGCACTGCAATCTGCTACAGAGAGGTAATTACTCCAGGGGACACTACCGTCAGAAAGCGAAGAGTACGGAATACAGAAGAGCAACAGCAGATAATACAGAACCAGGGTACTAATGAAAGAAAAGCCCAAGGGAACCAGAGCGAACATGGGTCTGAGAGGAGGCAAATACTAGAGAAACAAACGCTGCATTATCCACAGTTTGGACTGAGTGTGTGTGTGGTAAGGAGAGTGATGTATATGTGTCCATGAGAAAGAGCGTGCATTGTAAAAAATTAACCCCTTAGTAAACTGCATTTTGTTTATTTCATAGTTTGATTTCAGCCACTTTCAATTAATCCTTGTTTGAATCATCCCCCTTGGTGGGTGAGTCCCACATGTTGGCATTTATCTGAGTCATTGGTGGGCTTGTTAAGCATGAATTTCTAGGTTTTACCCCTAGAGTTTCTAGTCTAGGATGTCTGGGTGATATTCAAATTTTATACTTACAGCAAGTTTCCAGGTGATGTTGATGAAGGTGGCCCAGGGACCACGTTTTGGGAACCAGTGCTTGGGATATTGCTAAAGGATAAATTGCCATTTTTCAAGTAGGGATAAGCCAGTAAACCAACTGGTTAATAAAGATAAGATTTAATATTTACTGACCAATTTTTCTTTTCAGACACTCTGCCGAATACTTCATATTGATGACCTCATTTAATCTCTCTAACAATTCTTTAAGGTAGATGATGTTGGTCTTCCATTTTGTAGAAGAGGAAATGGAGGTTGAAAACAGGAAACTTGCCCCAAATCACATTGCTAGACTCATTGGAACCCAATTCGTTTAATTTCATAAGAAGTCCCAAACTATGCTTGCCTGGTTCTCAAATATTATTGTGCAAAAGAGGTCATCAAATGAATATTATAGGGCTTCCTTTGTGGCTCAGTGGTAAAGAATCTATGTGCCAACGCAGGAGACACGGGTTAAATTCCTGACCCTGGAAGCTCCCACATGCTGCGGAGCAACTGTGCCCAACCACAACTAAATCTATGTGCCAACGCAGGAGACACGGGTTAAATTCCTGATCCCTGAAGCTCCCACATGCTGTGGAGCAGCTGTGCCCGACCACAACTACTCAGCCTGCACTCGAGAGCTTGGTGGTCACAGCCGCTGAGCCCACATGCCACAGGCGCCGAGCCTGTGCGCCTAGGGCCCGCGGCCCGCAGGAAGAGATGCCTCCGCAATGAGAAGCTCACGCAGGGCAACTAGAGAGCAGTCCCTGCTCGCTGCACCTAGGGAGAGCCCCCTGCAACAGCGAAGACCCAGCACAGCCAACAAGAAATAAATAAATAGAATATGATAACAAGTCCAGTTCTTGGGGCCTAGTTTGAGATTCTGACTCAACATCTTTACAATGAAGCTCAGGAATCTGCATTTCTAACTAACAACACAGTTTTAGATCTTCAAGTAAACACTAAGCTATTCTGGTCCCAGAGTAGGCAGGCCAGGTAAATGGTAGAATCCACTTGATGATATTGTAGAATAAAGGCTTATTCTTGACTGTGGGTATTGTACAGACTCCAGAGGCCTTTTTCAGCAATGCAGAATATTAAAGTTAGATTTTTAGCTTATTGTTTCACCATCAATTTAACAACTCCACGAAAGTTTAGAACACACCAGACATTATCCATGGTTACCGCATCAGTTCCCATTGATCACACACGCCTTCTGTGGTCAATTGCGGGTTCCAGCTGAGCAGTGGTTCTCCAACAGGGAAGAGGACAAGATTCCCCAAGAGTTATGGGGATGGGTGATGTTTGCTTGTTTTAATGAGTTTCGGAGGTTCACAGTCGGTAGCGGGGGAGTGAGGTTCAAATGGCTCTATTTGTAAAAACGTGATGGGTGACTCATTACCATCAGGCAGGAATGGAAAGCACTGTTCCAGAGGATTTGGGGATCAGAATTAGTTCTGACTATAAAGAGCTGGATTACAGAGAGCAAACCGTACCTTTTGTTCGGCTGTTTCTGAGTATATATTCTGCTTCAGTCTTTTCACTTTGTTGCCCCAAGGAGTCTCAGACGGTGGTCTTGTCAGGCACATCAGCACACAGATGAGATCGAGAGAGAGGAGAGAGGCAGCTGAGCAGCGCAGGGGCTCTCAGTCTACTGACCCCTGATTCTGGTCCTCAGTTGGAAAAGTCACAAGTTGTTATTTCACTGATTTTCTCAGGCAGTCAAGTAACTTCAAGTAGAAAATCCCCCCAACTGGTTTGTATAAGGAGCAGTAGCAAGAGTGTGAAGACAGTTGCTGGAGCTGAAAAAGGCCGTCCATTCGATCCTCGAATGCATGCGGCGCACACGCCTGGTGCCAGGCCCCGTGTTCCACGCCCGTGACCCTGCGGAAAATCAGAAGACCACACCCCTACCTTCAGACTGGCTTAAATCCATCGGAGCAATTAGAAATTAAAGAGGTAAGAAAAGTGAATAACCATGATTCCAATAGTGATAACTGTCACAAGAAATTAAAACAGAACAATTTGGAAGTGAGTTGCTAGAGATGAGATGAAAGTGTTAGTTGCTCAGTCATGTCCAACTCTTTGCAACCCCACAGACTGTCTCCTGCCAGGCTCCTCTGTTCATGAATTTTCCAGGCAAGATTACTGGAGTGAGTAACCATTCCCTTCTCCAGGGAATCTTCCCAACCCAGGGATAGAACCTGCATCTCTTGAGTCTCCTGCATTGGCAAGTGGATTCTCTGCCACTGCCCTACCTGGGAAGCCCAATGTATTCACAGAGAGAATAAAAAGCACACAGATGGAAACTTCCCTCAAGAAACAAAGAAAATGCGTGACTTGATAAACTGATATGGAAAAGTAAACAAGCAATAAATGAAAAGAAATCTCCGTGCTAGAGTACTAGCCCTTCTGAGATTTAAAATATAAAGTCTCGATAACTTGAGAAGTGTACTACTGGAACATGAGTCATTTTTCATCCATTATATTGAGCTATTAGTGGAGGAGAATAAGAAGTCACAGAATAGATGCAAATAGATAGAAAGCTTTAGAATGTGATAAAGACAGCATTTCAGATTGGTAGCGAACAGGTGTGTATCAATAGAGATGGGACAACTGGATAACCATCTGGAAAACAAAGTAAAGTTAGATTCATACCTCAGCCATAGTCTGGATAAATTAATTTCAAATTTCAAAAACGTATATGTTAATATGGCAATGAAAAATGGCACAGCTACTTTAGAAAACATTTTGGCAGTCTCTTACAGAGAGAAGCATATACTTACCGTATGACCCAGTTATTCTATTCCTAGTCTCAATAGAAATGGAAATACATGTTCACACAAAAAAATATGGTTTTTTGCACTGGCTTTACTTAATTCACCAAAAACTGGAAACAACGAAAATATCCTTCAACAAGTGAATGGACAAGCAAACTGTAGTGTTGTCATACTACGGAACACTACTCAATGATTGTGGTTTATACACTCAATAAAATACTATACAACTGTTAAAAATAAATGATAGTATGAGTATCAAATCCATAAATATCACACATATGTGATAAATGTAAATATCACATATATGACATTGAGGAAAAATGTTAATTGCAATAGCATAAAGTATGAAATGTCCATGAATATTAAGTTGTGAATATCAGCAACATATATTCTTAAGGACATATAAGTATGTGTAGGGGTCTTAAGGGGCTTCCCAGGAGGCACTAGTGGCAAATAATCCACCTGCCAATGCAGAAGACATAACACAACGTGGGTTCGAGTAAAGAGATGTATAGGCTTCATAAACATCAAGCCCGGGTTGGTGGATATCAGACGTGAAAGGAAATGGATGGAGTTAGAGCAGGGTTCCTAGGGAGCTGTAACTCTATTGGTAATACTGTTACAGTTGGGTGGTTGGGCACATAAATGTTTTTTAAATTATACTTTATAGTTTTTAAAATGTCTGAAATAATATAAAAATAAGATTAAAAGTAAAAAATACCTTTTTGAGGTTTCGCTTCAAGGAATAACTGCTTAAGGGGGTCAATAGGAATAATAATCACACTTACAGTATGGCTGTGTGGTGGGAATTAAGTTTACTAGCAATAAAGTGTTCTTAGAATGGAATCCAGTATAAGTGTGCTAACATGTTAATACTTAGTGCTAACATGTGCTAAAATGTTAGTAAGCACTAACATTTAAAGTGCTTGATAAATCTTTCCGTTTATTATTATTATATTATTATTATCATCTTCACATGTGCTCGAGCATGCTAAGTCACTTCAGTCACGTCCAACTCTTTGTGACCCTGTGGACTGTAGCCCATCAGGCTCCTCTGTCCATGGGATTCTCCAGGCAGGAATACTGGAGTGGATTGCCATGCCCTCCTCCAGGGGATCTTCCTGACCCTGGGATTGAACCTGCATGTCTTATGTCTCCTGGATTTGCAGGCGGGTTCTTTACCACTAGCGCCACCTAGGAAGTCATCTTCATAACTGGTGTTCATGTGAACCAAAAGCCTGATCTTAGCAAAAAGCAAATCATGTGCATATAAAAAACTCTGGTTCTTGAGCAGTTTCTGAGGAAATTTGATTAAGAGAACAACAGTAATATGCTATAGAAACGCAGTGCTGACTGGCAAACCACTTTTCTCTGTGCAAGAAATCCCCTGTGCTGTGAATCCTGGCTGAATCTATCTCCTTAAAGTAAAAAATCACCAGAAACTTCCTCTTTGCACTTTGGCACCTCGACCAGGCATGAGACCCAAATTCTGCCAACTGGAAGCTTCTACTTAGGACTTTGAAACTTGAATGAATAAAAGGATACGTCAGGAAGTAGCAATCCAACAAGACTGGGAACTTTCACCCCAAAATAATTAACAAAATTCACTGAAAGGTGACAGATATATATATATAACAATTTCAAAACAAGGTCTTATAACTACTTATTTATTGATGGATTCACCAAAACTCAAAATCACCACTGACTATGTGACTTCTGGGAAGCTGAAGATTAATTAGATGGATGTCTGACGATACAAAACATTCAAAGTCTAGTTAGGAATCAAGTCATATAAATACAAGAACAATGGCAGAAGCAACCGCTGCCCCGTTTTTGTGCCGTGTAAGAAGAACCACCTCGGAGGCATATGTCATATTCCTGCAGAGACATAAAGAAGAAATCGAGTCCATCTGCCTGTTAGCGGGTGGGGAGAAGCAGAGACAGCTTCCAGAGGGTACCTTAAATGGGGCAGGAACTCACTCCCCAGTAAAAAAGGGAAAGTCATTTCAGGAAGAAAAGTATTAGCCGCAGATGCACGTAGCTATGGAAAAAAATCTAGCATGCTGAAGGCAATATGAGCAGTTTCCACAACAGCCAGCAGAGTGTTTTTACATGGAACCTATTCAAATGCTGGGTTAATACACGATTAAGTGAATGCACATATGAATAAAACTAAGCTTTGGGCAAATTTTTGGTAATAGTGAGAGTCAATAATTTACCACCTGATTTGTTGGCCCATGAGTTTTTAATGAGTCTAATTCACTTGTCAGCTTAGCTTTTGAGAAAGTTCATAACTATTTTTTTAATTGCTTACATAATGAATTCTTATTTATGATTATTTTATTATTTTATTGCCAATTAAAACATAGCCCTGTCATCTTAAGTTAAAAAAATAATTTTCATGAATTCAGTAGAAAATGAGCACTCAAACTACCATGAACGCTGGTGGTGGTGGCGTGCACGCTTGCTTAGGTGTGTTCACCTCTTTGCGACCTCGTGGGTTGTAGCCCGCCACGTTCCTCTGTCCATGGGCTTTCCCAGGCAGGAATACTGGAGTGGGTTGCCGTTTCCTCCTCCAGAGGATCTTGCCAACCCACGAATTGAATCCACATCTCCTGTATCTCCTGGATTAACTTATTTAGCTCTATTATTTTAAAACCTCGGTGATTATAAATTTAATAATTCACATTATATTATGTTAAAAAATAATTAACACTACAAAAGAGATTTCTCTTTGAAGAAACTAAATGAGAAATATTAAAATACAGACATAACTTAAAAAATTTTTTTTGACAAATTTTGGTAGGAATAAATAGGGAAATGCTAGAATTTATCAAATGCCCTCAAGGGTTTTATGTTTTGTTTTGTTTATAAAATGAAAATGCTATAAAAGTAAATGCATCTTAAAAAATTTTAATGCATCTAAATTTTGTAAGAATAATACAATTAAAATATTTATTTTTAAAGTCTCTTAAATGGGCTGGGATTTCTTTGGAAGGAATGATGCTAAAGCTGAAACTCCAATACTTTGGCCACCTCATGCGAAGAGTTGACTCATTGGAAAAGACTCTGATGCTGGGAGGGATTGGGGGCAGGAGGAGAAGGGGACGACAGAGGATGAGATGGCTGGATGGCATCACTGACTCGATGGACGTGAGTCTGGGTGAACTCCGGGAGTTGGTGATAGACAGGGAGGCCTGGTGTGCTGCGATTCATGGGGTTGCAAAGAGTCAGACACGACTGAGCGACTGAATTGAACTGAACTGAAATGGGCTCAGTGAAGATGGATTAAAAGCATTTTGATCAGCTGCCTCACTGAATCTTTTTATAGAGCCAGTCTTTGTAACCCGTCAACTCTATTGGAACTGCTACTATGAATCTTTGAGCTTATTAGATTGATTCTTAAATTTAAGCCCAATTACTAAAGCATTTGTAGTTTCTTATTTCTTTATTGTTAAACTTTAGTGAATGTGTATATGTCCTTACTGTGCTTGTTATTTAACATTAATCTTCTATCATCAGAAGGAAGAAGAACAAATGATGCCTCATAAGTAAGCAAGGCATAATAATTAAAAAAAATATTCACATGCATTTATATAGCCATCATAATGAAATGAAATAAAGATTATCTAATCTTACCCCCTCACCTCATATCTGAATTCCTTGCATTTCCCTTGCATTTGGAGCCTAAAGCATACTCTCACCTTTCTCATCATTTCAGTTTTTCATTTCTTAATATTTCTGAATTAAATTTTACATCTGATCACATGCCAGACTTTGTATACATGAAACTTCAGGCACCAACTGTATTTCAGTAGTGGCCTGCTCTAGTGAAACTCTGGCTTCCCAGGTGGCTCAGCAGTAAAGCATCCGCCTGCAATGCAGGAGATGCAGGAAACGCGAGTTCGATCCCAGGGTCAGGAAGATCCCCTGGAGGAGGGCATGGCAACCCACTGCAGTATTCTTGCCTGGAGAACCCCATGGACAGAGCAGCCTGGCGGGCCACAGTCCACGGGGTCGCCGAGTTGGACAGGACGGAGGCAACTGAGCACACATAGCGAGACTCACTTTCCCACGGGGCGTAGGTGGGCTTGGCAGCTGCTCTGGTCTAAAGGATTTGAGTTGATCATTGAGTTCTTTGTCTCTTTCTCCTCCTTTCTCTCTCTTGTCTCTCTTTCCCAGTGGTGGCTATGTTTATGGGTTTTTAAGATTCCTTTGCCCTTAAATCACAAATAAGCAAATATCCTTCCTTCTTAAGTTAACTTCCCTCCTTATTCTCCTTGAGTTTTACAGTAACATCTGCGATTCATTCATTCAGTATTTTAACACTCTTGCTTAAGTCACCTGATATGAAAGATAACATCATCAAACAGTCGTCTCTCCCTTGGGTAGGCACATTTTCACTGACCCACCCTGATTTCATGTCTGAGAATTCTTTCAAGCACAGTGTACCACCTTGCATGGAACAGAAACCTAATTTTTCTCTTCAGGCATTGAGCCCACCCTCTGCAGTTTTCTAGAATGGCAATACCTATCTGCTCTCTGAGGCCACCATGGTAAGTCAGTCTTATAACCCTGAGTTTCAGACATGCTTTCTGTTTTTGAGTCTCAGGTATTGGCCTAACACTGTTTTAAATTCAGCAATGTATTTAGAAAGAAGATTGTGATATCTTATCCAGAATTTTAAGTCTTTATTTTTTTCAAAAGATATGTCCAGTTGTCTATTCTGACGTATTGCCCGGTTCTCCACATTCTGGAACAAATGGTCTTTTCCTGTTCTTACGTTAGTACAAAACATGCAGACACGCATAGGGAATAAGTGTTGGATATGGTAGTCCTGGTGTTTTCCTGGCCATTTTAATATTAAATACTTAATTTAAATATTTACATTTTAGTGAAGTTTTGAAGTTCAAATGCAATATCCTAAAGTTGCCTTTATTTACAACACTTAGTATTTATGGCCATTTTTAATCTAATGATTTAAACTGTGTTACAGTAGATTTCTCAGAGCCTGATGGTAGTGTAGCTAATTGAAGTTACAGAGCTAATGCACTGTCCCATTCACAGGATGATTATCCAAGATACACGGCTGTCACACAGCAGCAAAAACATGTTGATTTACTTAAGAAATTTGTAACACATGGAAATGTGCAATGGTTCAATAGGAGACCATTACTGTTGTCTTAATTCCTTGCCTTTTTGTATGTCACTTTACAAAACTGATCAATACACATTTTCTCATCTACTTTTTAAAAAATAACAGCTCCTCAAATTCTAGTTAACAATGTGCTCTCTGTTTCCCTTTCAGTTCCTGAATATGCAATGCTGCTGCTGCTGCTAAGTTGCTTCGGTCGTGTCAGACTCTGTGCAACCCCATAGATGGCAGCCCACCAGTCTCCTCCATCCCTGGGATTCTTCAGGCAAGAATACTGGAGTGGGTTGCCATTCTTTCTCCATGAATATGCAATAAAATTACAGAATTTCAAAGGCAGTTATTTATTTTCCAAGTTTGATTCCTCTAATTACTCTACATAGAACAGTCATTTTCATGACAGATGAAAATAATAAGAAATTGCATTTAACTGATGGACTGTAATATAGGAATAAGTGTTACAGAAAAGAACCTCAAATTGTAAATTAGTGGATGGTGCTGGAATGTAAACCCATTACTTGTTCATAAGGCTCTGAAAAATATAAGATGTGAGAGGTGGACCATAAAGAATGCTTAGCACTGAAGAATTGATACTTTCAAACTGTGGTGTTGGAGAAGACCCTTGAGAGCCCCTTGGACAGCAAGGAGATCAAACCAGTCAATCCTAAAGGAAATGAATCCTGAATATGTACTGGAAGGACTGATGATGAAGCTGAAGCTCTAGTACTTTGGCCGCTGATGCAAAGAGTTGACTCTTTGGAAAAGCCCCTGATGCTGGGAAAGATTGAAGTCAGGAGAAGGGGATGACAGAGGATGAGATGATTTTACAACATCATCGACTCGATGGACACAAGTTTGAGTAAACTCTGGGAGATGGTGAAGGACAGGGAAGCCTGGCAAGCTGCAGTTCATGGGATTGCAAAGAGTTGGACACAACTTAGAGACAGAACAACAAGAAAAACAACAAAATATAAGTGCAGCAGCATATGTGAAATCATTCTGATCACTAGAGGAGAAAATGACTATTTACACGAATCACATTCTTAGTTTTTGATGACTATGAAATGTATTGGACTTCCCTTGTGGCTCAGCTGCTAAAGAATCTGCCTGCAGTGCAGGAGACCTAGGTTCCATCCCTGGGTTGGGAAGATCCCCTGGAGGAGGGAACGGCTACCCACTATTAAGTATTAATTAATTAAGTATAAGTAATTAAGTATACTTAATTAATATTAAGTATACATTTGCATAATAGATAGCATTCAATGAAATACATATGGTCGTCTTACAGTCCTATTACCTGATAACAGGGTTTAATGTGGTAAAGCCTATTTTCAGAAGAAATAATGGAGTCGATGAGGCTAAAGAAGAAGGCAAGATGGACCTCCTCCCTGGTCCAGTAGCCAAAAGGACAAGCGACACAGAAGTCTCAAGAAGTGGAGGATATGGTAACAGCTCCTCTGCTGGCATGCGTAATGAGTTCTGTGACCTGCTGAGCACAAGGGTGGCCCCAAGAGAACCAAACGAACTTGCTGAATGTACAGAGTTGGCCCGGGCAATGCACAGAGCTAGCAAAGGAAATGGAGTTCTTTCATCTCTCTAATGTAATGACAGAAACTGCATTCTAAATAAAGCCAAGACTGCATACTCTAAGAGTTCTCTGGTTGCTGCCTTTGTGATGAACTTGGCTTTCATATTAATTGCCAATGTTTGGACTCAAATGTAATTAAACTTATAATCAAACTTTGATCCATTAGCATTTAGTGCTGTTTCCAAGACCTGAATTTCAGGCATTAGTATTAAACTGAAGTGTAGCGTTAGTTACTTGGGTACAAGGGACCACTATTGAGTCTTTATTTTAATCACTGAGGGTCTATTTGAGCCTTAGATGAAGGACAGATAACTAGTCCCTAGGGTGAGTTTAAAACCTATAACCGTGCCTCTTTGAACACAGAACACAGTACTTACTGCTTGGTTGCCTTTTTTGTCTACTCAATGTTAATTTTCATATTGAATCACATGTTGTAATGTTTTGGTTTTTCTGATATGGGTAAAAACGATGCTATATCACAAACTAACTGGAGGAATCAACCTACCTGGCTTCAGGCTCTACTACAAAGCCACAGTCATCAAGACAGTATGGTACTGGCACAAAGACAGAAATATTGATCAATGGAATAAAATAGAAAGCCCAGAGATAAATCCACACACATATGGACACCTTATCTTTGACAAAGGAGGCAAGAATATACAATGGATTAAAGACAATCTCTTTAAAAAGTGGTGCTGGGAAATCTGGTCAACCACTTGTAAAAGAATGAAACTGGACCACTTTCTAACACCATACACAAAAATAAACTCAAAATGGATTAAAGATCTAAACGTAAGACCAGAAACTATAAAACTCCTAGAGGAGAACATAGGCAAAACACTCTCCGACATACATCACAGCAGGATCCTCTATGACCCACCTCCCAGAATATTGGAAATAAAAGCAAAAATAAACAAATGGGACCTAATTAACCTTAAAAGCTTCTGCACATCAAAGGAAACTATTAGCAAGGTGAAAAGACAGCCTTCAGAATGGGAGAAAATAATAGCAAATGAAGCAACCGACAAACAACTAATCTCAAAAATATACAAGCAACTCCTGCAGCTCAACTCCAGAAAAATAAACGACCCAATCAAAAAATGGGCCAAAGAACTAAATAGACATTTCTCCAAAGAAGACATACAGATGGCTAACAAACACATGAAAAGATGCTCAACATCACTCATTATCAGAGAAATGCAAATCAAAACCACTATGAGGTACCATTTCACACCAGTCAGAATGGCTGTGATCCAAAAGTCTACAAATAATAAATGCTGGAGAGGGTGTGGAGAAAAGGGAACCCTCTTACACTGTTGGTGGGAATGCAAACTAGTACAGCCACTATGGAGAACAGTGTGGAGATTCCTTAAAAAACTGGAAATAGAACTGCCTTATGATCCAGCAATCCCACTGCTGGGCATACACACTGAGGAAACCAGAAGGGAAAGAGACACGTGTACCCCAATGTTCATCGCAGCACTGTTTATAATAGCCAGGACATGGAAGCAACCTAGATGTCCATCAGCAGATGAATGGCTAAGAAAGCTGTGGTACATATACACAATGGAGTATTACTCAGCCATTAAAAAGAATACATTTGAATCAGTTCTAATGAGGTGGATGAAACTGGAGCCTATTATACAGAGTGAAGTAAGCCAGAAGGAAAAACATAAATACAGTATACTAACGCATATATATGGAATTTAGAAAGATGGTAACAATAACCCGGTGTACGAGACAGCAAAAGAGACACTGATGTATAGAACAGTCTTATGGACTCTGTGGGAGAGGGAGAGGGTGGGAAGATTTGGGAGAATGGCATTGAAACATGTATAATATCATGTAGGAAACGAGTTGCCAGTCCAGGTTCGATGCACGATGCTGGATGCTTGGGGCTGGTGCACTGGGACGGCCCAGAGGGATGGTATGGGGAGGGAGGAGGGAGGAGGGTTCGGGATGGGGAACACATGTATACCTGTGGCGGATTCATTTTGATATTTGGCAAAACTAATACAATTATGTAAAGTTTAAAAATAAAATAAAATTAGAAAAAAAAAAAGAAATGTAATCTGTTGTGTAAAATTAGTGTTTTGAATGAGAGTGAGTTCTATATAGGAGAATTACATAAAAACTACGTGACTCTGTGAGAAAGTTCTCAGGAATGTGGAGAGAGTAGCATGACTGACAAGAGTCGCAGGCAGAGGTCAAGGCGGGAATATTTGTGCACATGCATGTGTGTCTTTGGATGCAAATACGTTGTTTATTTTGGAAATAAAACTCCAAGGCAATGTGAGACCACATCAATTAGGTACAATTATGGCTAAAATTAGGTCAATTAAGTGGCCTTACAGGAACAGACACATACTTCTGATCAATGAATATATCTAACCAAGGAACTGTCTGTTGGAGAAAGTAGTGACCATCTAAAGAAACAGAGTTAATTCAGAAAGACGCCTTTTAAGAAGAAAGTAGTAATTATATACTCTTCATATAATACTCCTCACATACTTTTAAAACCATGTGAGCTATTTCATGTTCCCCTTATTTGTATTTATTAGGTAAACAAATAAGTCAACTTGTTATTGTTAAACTATAAACCTCCAGAATCCTTTGCAATTATTAATTAATTCAGTTTAATTAATTGCCATGCAGTCTAGTCTTTGCTGCCTAATCACAGGGATACCAGAAATGCCACAAAATTTGAGTGCTGAACTGAATGTACTAAGCTGCAATTTTTAAGATTGTTTCATGATCTTAAAAATATCTGAGTATTACTCTTTTGAATCTGTGATATCTTATATTTGAATTACCATTAGACATTTCCATGTTATTTAGATCTTAATAATTTTGAAAAGATGAGAGAAAAACTCCAAAATTACATTCTCTCTCCCATATATGAGAGATAGACAACATGTCAATAAAATTCTTAGTATGACTTACAATTTACTGTGTCCTCCACATCCAGTCCTACATAGTAACCCCTTCTTGGCACATGGTAAACGTTCAGCAAATATTGTTGAATGATTGATTAACTGCAAGATATATTGAAAAGAGCATAGTGTCAAGCAGAACTGGCCTCATATTTTAGCTCTATGACTTTAGGCAAGTTATTTAACCTCTCTGAGCTTGAAATTCATCCTCTATTAATAATACCTACCTGACAGGACAGCCGTGAAAATGAAATAAGACCACATAAATAAAACACATAGGATATTGCCCCCAACATAGTAAGGGTTCAATAAATGTCGATTTCTTTCATCAGATGTCTTTTCAGTGCTGCCCATATTGGTAAGTGAGCTGCTATATCTCAACCAGTATGATATTTCTGGGATGCTGTAATCTAATTTTAAATTTTAAAGGTAAATATGCATGTTATAAAAATAACCATTTGTAACATTACAATAAGAATGGTATCTGGTGTGTATGAAGAAAATTCATTGAACTATCACTCATAGGAATTTGCTTGATCCAAAATTGAAGTGAAGCGAGAAATGAGGAGTGTCTAGACTCGAGTTGTTTTTCATTTGGGGATAAACACTTGTCTAGCCTAGGCTCACAGGCAGCAATTGGTCAAAAGGAACAGAACTGATTCCAGCTGGCTGAAGCGAGGGATGATTATAAGACGGCGGCATCATCTCAGGGAACACAGGCAGAAACTCAGGGGACTCACCAGAGGCCTGAGTGTTACGAAATGGGCCACTGAGGTCCTCTGCCTCCTCTCAGTCTGCCGTCAGCTCACACCTCGCAGCCCATCGCTTCCTCCCCTGACTTACTCATTCCTCAGACACGGCTGCTCCACTGCTGACTTTCTAGGGCTTCCTTTACTCAAGTATCCAGCAGTGACTGACTGTCGTGGCTGGGTATCCATTTCAGACCTGAGGGGAAACACTTTGACTGACTCAGCAGAACCTCTGACGGGCTCTCTCTGACCATCTCATCATCTAGGACCACACAAGAATGGCTCTCAGAAGGTGATAAAACTTACTTCAATTAGTATGATCATCTCCAGGACCATCTATATGGCTGCAAATGGCATTATTTTATCTTTTAATGGCTGAGTAACATCCCACCGTATGTAAGTACCAACCTTCTTTATCCATTCATCTGTTGATGGATATTTAGGTGGCTTATCATACCAAGGGAAGTAAGTCATGAATCAAGGTAAATTGGAAGTGGTCAAACAGGAGATGGCAAGAGTGAACATTGGCATTTTAGGAATCAGTGAACTAAAATGGACTGGAATGGGTGGATTTAACTCAGATGACCATTATATCTACTACTGTGGCCAAGAATCCCTTAGAAGAAATGGAATAGCCCTCATAGTCAACAAAAGAGTCTGAAATGCAGTATTTGGATGCAATCTCAAAAGTGACAGAATAATCTCTATTTGTTTTCAAGGCAAACCATTCAATATCATGGTAATCCAAGTCTATGCCCCAACCAGTAATGCTGAATAAGCTGAAGTTTAATAGCTCTATGAAAACTGTCCTCCTTATTGCCAAATTCAGACTTAAATTGAAGAAAGTAGGGAAAAATACTAGACCATTCAGGTAAGACCTAAATCAAAACCCTACGATTATACAGTGGAAGTGACAAACAGATTTAAGGGATTAGATCTGATAGAGTGCCTGAAGAACTACGGACAGAGGTTCATGACATTGTACAGGGGGCAGTGATCAAAACCATCCCAAGAGAAAGAAATGCAGAAAGGCAAAATGGTTGTCTGAGGAGGCCTGTTACAAATAGCTGAGAAAAGAAGAGATGTGAAAGGCAAAGGAGAAAAGGAAAAACGTACCCATTTGAATGCAGAGTTCCAAAGAATAGCAAGAAGAGATAAGAAAGCCTCTCACAGGGATCAGTGCAAAGAAATAGAGAAAAATAATAGAATGGGAAAGACTGGAGATCTCTTCAAGAAAATTAGAGATACCAAGGGAACATTTCACGCAAAGATGGGCTCAATGAAGGACAGAAATGGTATGGACCTAACAGAAGCAGAAGATATTAAGACAAGGTGGCAAGAATACATAGAAGAATTATACAAACAAGATCTTCATGACCCAGATAACCACAATAGTGTGATCACTCACCTAGAACCAGACATCCTGGAATGTGAAGTCAAGTGGGCCTTAGAAAGCATCACTACGAACAAAGCTATTGTTCATAGTGGAATTCTATTGTTCGTAGAGGTGATGGAATTCCACTTGAGCTATTTCAAATCCTAAAAGATGATGCTGTGAAAGTGCTGCACTCAATATGCCAGCAAAATTGTAAAACTCAGTAGTGGCTGCAAGACTGGAAAATGTCAGTTTTCATTCCAATCCCTAAGAAAGGCAATGCCATAGAATGCTCAAACTACCACATAATTGCACTCATCTCACATGCTAGTAAAGTAGTGCTCAAAATTCTCCAAGCCAGGCTTCAGCAATATGTGAACCATTAACTTCCATATGTTCAGGCTGGATTTAGAGAAGGCAGAGGAACCAGAGATCAAACTGCCAACATCTGTTGGATCATCAAAAAAGCAAGAGAGTTTCAGAGAAACATATACTTCTGCTTTATTGACTATGCCAAAGCCTATGGCTGTGTGGATCACAACAAACTGTGGAAAATTCTGAAAGAGAAGGGAATACCAGACCACCTGACCTGCCTCTTGAGAAATCTGTATGCAGGTCAGGAAGCAACAGTTAGAAACAGACATGGAACAACAGACTGGTTCCAAATAGGGAAAGGAGTACATCAAGGTTGTATATTGTCACCCTGCTTATTTAACTTATATGCAGAGTACTTCATGGGAAATGCTGGGCTGGATGAAGCACAAGCTGGAATCAAGATTGCCAGGAGAAATATTAATAATCTCAGACATTCAGATGACACCACCCTTATGGCAGAAAGTGAAGAAGAACTAAAGAGCCTCTTGATGAAAGTGAAAGAGGAGGGTGAAAAAGTTGGCTTAAAACTCAACATTCAGAAAACTAAGATCATGGCATCTGGTCCCATCACTTTCATGGGAAATAGATGGGGAAACAGTGGAAACATGGCTGACTTTATTTTGGGGGGCTCCAAAATCACTCCAGATAGTGACTGCAGCCATGAAATTAAAAGATACTTACTCCTTGGAAGAAAAGCTATGACCAACCTAGACAGCAATTAAAAAGCAGAGACTACTTTGCCAACAAAGGTCTGTCTAGCTAAGGCTATCGTCTTTCCAGTAGTCATGTATGGATGTGAAAGTTGGACTATAAAGAAATCTGAGCACTGAAGAATTGATGCTTTTGAACTGTGGTGTTGGAGAATTCTCTTGAAAGTCCCTTGGACTGCAAGGAGATCCAACCAGTCCATCCTAAAGGAAATCGGTCTTGAGTGTTCATTGGAAGGACTGATGTTGAAGCTGAAACTCCAATATTTTTGCCACCTGGTGAATAACTGACTCATTTGAAAAGACGCTGATGCTGGGAAACATTGAAGGTGAGAGGAGAAGGGGACGACAGAGGATGAGATGATTGGATGCCATCACCGACTCAATGGATATGAGTTTGAGTAAGCTCCAAAAGTTAGTGACGGACAGGGAAGCTTTGCGTGCGTCATTCCATGGGGTCACAAAGAGTCGGACACGACTGAGCAACTGAACTGAACTGAACTGAAGTAAATCAGACAAAGACAAAAATGATGACAATGAACTTATTTTCAGAACAGAAGCAGACTCACAGAGTTAGAGAACAAACTTATGGTTACCAGGGGTGGGTGCATGGTGGGGAAAGGGATAGGTTGGGAGTTTAGGATTGACATGTACACACTGCTATATTTAAAGTAAAATGCCTTTCCATGAAAAAGCCAAGGAGCAAAGTTTTATTATGACAGGCAAATTTAAAATTAATATCCTGAATCAGTCTAAAAAGTGTAATATGTCAAAACCACACAGTCTTTACTCTATACACTGTTCTAGAGCTTTGGAAATACTGATCATTTAACATTCTCAGCAATATTGTGGGGGAATCTTTGTTGGTATCATTGTGGGATGACGAAGTGAAGCATTGGTATATTAAGCTATGTCCCCAAGACCCAAAGCTGGGAAGCGGCAGAGCGTGGCCTCTGCACCCACACTGTAGCTGCAGAGTCTGTGCTCTGAACAGCAACGCTAGTCGGCCTTTCCATGAAATTATGTTTACCTGTAAACAAGCTTTATTTCAGAGCCCTGGGCACTGTAATATTTAGCAACACCTCTAGGATCTCCTGGCTCAGAAGAACTCCAAGGACAGAATGAAGTTTTCCTGAATCCAGTCCCCCTGTGTAACCACCACCAAGCCAAAGCAACTCGTCGGAATTAAGACAAAAGCACCCGTTTCACGTGCTCTCCGTGAGAGGGAGTTACAGCTTGAGTATGACCATCAGTTAGACACCAAAATGTCGAAGGAAACTCTTTTTGTCATCCATTCATCAACAGAAATATCTCATTATTTCAGTTCAGTTTAGTGGATCAGTTGTGTCCGACTCTTTGTGACCCCATGAATCGCAGCACGCCAGGCCTCCCTGTCCATCACCAACTCCCGGAGTTCACTCAGACTCACGTCCATCGAGTCAGTGATGCCATCCAGCCATCTCATCCTCTGTCGTCCCCTTCTCCTCCTGCCCCCAATCCCTCCCAGCATCAGAGTCTTTTCCAATGAGTCAACTCTTCGCATGAGGTGGCCAAAGTACTGGAGTTTCAGCTTTAGCATCATTTCTTCCAAAGAACACCCAGGACTGATCTCCTTTAGAATGGACTGGTTGGATCTCCTTGCAGTCCAAGGGACTCTCAAGAGTCTTCTCCAACACCACCGTTCAAAAGCATCAATTCTTCGGCACTCAGCCTTCTTCACAGTCCAACTCTCACATCCATACATGACCACTGGAAAAACCATAGCCTTGACTAGACGAACCTTTGTTGGCAAAGTAATGTCTCTGCTTTTCAATATGCTATCTAGGTTGGACATAACTTTCCTTCCAAGGAATACGTGTCTTTTAATTTCATGGCTGCAGTCAACATCTGCAGTGATTTTGGATAGAAAGCCATTTTCTCTGTGAATCATCCATTAGGCAAGATAGTTTTCCTTGCAAAGCTACATTGCTGTTTGTTGTTTAGTCACTCAGTTGTGTCCAACTCTCTGCAAACCCATGACCTATAGTCTGCCAGGCTCCTCTGTCCATGGAATTTCCCAGGCAAGGATACTGGGGTGGGTTGCCACTTCCTTCTCCAGGAGATCATCCCAACCCAGGGGTTGAACCCATGTTTCCTGCATCTCCTGCATTGGCAGGTGGATTCTTTGGTGCTGAGCCACCAGAACCTTCCAATTTCTACTCTATTAAGATGAGGAGGTAAAGTTTTATCAAAATCATGAGTCAATTACCTGAAATTAGCGTAAGTATGTCTGCAGAGGTATCATGCAGCCCAACATCATTTGTCCAGCCAATTCCACACAGTGATGGAACTCAGCATCTTCATGTGAAGCATACAGTTTTATTACCTCCTTTCTTTCAAAATTTATCAAGAATGCTACATAAGATAGTACTTTTAAGCAAGAAAATCTCTCCAGGATATAGCAAAACACCAAATCAATTTTATTATACATTTAAAATACAATTCTTAGTGTCTCAGGTAATTAACTTGATAGAATATTGTTATAATATGTCCATTGTGTAAAACAAAGGGGGTGTTTTATACTTGCTAATGATTTCTCCATAAGCCACATGTGACAAAATATTTTTAAAAGACACAGTTAAAAATGAATCTTAGCAATCTTTGAGAGACATATTACAAAACTCCCGTCTAACAGATGTGTCTGTGACAGTAAAGAAAAATAAACTTCCAAATATTCATGAACATGTTTGCCCACCTTTCAAATCCAGTGTGCAAGTGCTGCCTGCTGGAAAATCAAGCACCTGCAAAGTGGAAGAATTGATTGACTGTGACTAAGGGCTGTGCCAAAGTTTTTGAAGCCTTCTTGAGGCTCCATAACAAAACACATATAACAATGGTTGGTCACAAAACTAGCATTGACAATTAAGTTTCACGAACTAACTGAGATTTGCAACCTTCTGGTTTCAATTTTACAGTTCAGTTCTGCCAGATGGAGTAGGGAGAAAATAACATACATAATTAAAATCAATGAAGTTATATCAAACCATAACACCAAAAAAAAAAAAAAAAAAGAAGAAGAAAAAAAAAAAAAGCAAGCAAAAGTAATCCCAATCATTTATTTTCCCACATCTGTAGCTGAAGTCAAAATTCTGCAAGTTAGAACTCGGAAGCTTTAAAGAATAAATCTTAGCTATGATGCAGAAAGCTTCAAATATGTCACTTAGATCCAGGTAATATATAAGAATTTAAGCAATGATATCTTAAAGAAAGAGTCACATGTTATTTGAATTTTAAGAAAGGTAGGTAGTCATGTTGCCGTTTAAAACAATAATAAAAGGACCTTATGATGATAAAATGGAAATAAAGAAGCATGATCCCAAGGTAAGAACAGATATGAGATGGTAGTACAGTATCTGACACATAGCGGGTTCTCAATTATATTTAGTTAATTAGTGGATTACTGACCACATAAAAGACCCTGCCTTGCATCAGCATTCAATCTCCTGATAAAACATCACAAACTAATGTGTAACAGACAATTACAGGGCTGCTGGAGAGTAGAGGGAGCCTAGTTATGACATTGTTTTCTGAAATATATCAGATAATTAAAGTCCGAGATGAGGGGAATAAATTTATATGAATAAATTCTTTCTCCAGGTGGACTAGGACTTGTTTCATTATTTTATTTTTTAAGTTAAAAAGGGAATATACATCTAATTCAGTCTACTGGTTGCATATACAGTCTTTTTATGTCCTCCCCTGAAATTCCATTGAAATTAGAAAATAAATGCTAAAAAGAACTCTAGACAAACAGGCAAGTGTTAGAAGTTGATAAGATAGCGAGAAATTTATGGGAAATATGTAGCTAATGGGAGCAGATGAAGTGCTGACAATTGAAGAAATCTCAAACTCATATTCAATTGAGTCTGAAAGTAAAGACTCGGGAATAATTCCAAGAAGAGAGAAATATGCTGTATTTACTTATACGCATTAAAGAAATAATGTAAATAATGAGGAAAGAATGAAACTAGGAAAGAGAAAAAAGCTAAGGAAATAGAAATAAGATACTAAATAGATGAAAATACTTTAGTAACTTCAGTGAGAGTCAAGAAACCACACACACACTCATGTATGTTTTGTACATAAACACATACATGCACACACATACACACACATATATATATACATATATATATAAAACACACCCATATATATTTATAAAATTAAACTCAGCATTTGGGAAAATTAAAAATATTTAATGAAATAATTTGAAAAATCTCAATTCCTAGCGAGAAAAACCAAAATATCAAAGTTTGATGACACAAAAGATTCTGCCAAGGTATTTTTCTAGAACATATCCCTCAAAATGTAGATAGAGAAATACCACGTAAGACTTTCAGAAGGAAAGAACAGTGAGGAACAGCACATTCAAGGAAATAATATATTCCTGGACTGAAAAAAAGCATGTCTTCAGACATGCAGAACCGACTCATCAAACAAGATAAATTTTAAAAAAATAAAATAAGATTCAGACCTAGCCAGACCTAGACCCAAGCACACTGTCTCCAATACATGCACATGTACACGAAATTTCTGAACTAGAAAAGAGAAAAATCTTTAAAACCAAGATGGTGAGAAGAAAAGATGACTTCTAAATCAGTAGGAATCAAATTGGCCTGGAACTTCGCTAATGTGAAAGCTAAACGTCAGCAGATATATCAGAAAAAGTAGATCACTTTGACATTAACTATGACAAAGAGTTAGTGACGTAGCAGTTTAATTTTTGCTTACAGGGCGTGTCCCGAGCAGGTTGGTGCCCTGGAAAGGGTGTTCCACCTGCACTGAGCTCAGTGGCTCAGGCTAACAGCTGCTTCACCTCAGTCATCTCTGCCAACGTTCATTGCAGACGGTGGAAGGCGCCATGGTGAGCAGCTCCATGCAAGCAAGCTTTCACCTAAAAGTGATGTGCGTGGCTTCTGCTCACACTTCTCTGGGCAAAGCAAATCACACAACCTTGTCTAAACTTCAAAAGAGGTGGGAGAGTGCGTTCTTACTTTGTTCTCAGAGGGCAGAAAGCTGAGGATATATGGTTAATAGAATATCTTGTAAGAAAGCTGAGGGTATGTGGTTAATAGAATATCTTGTAAGAAAGCTGAGGATATATGGTTAATAGAATATCTTGTAAGAAAGCTGAGGGTATATGGTTAACAGAATATCTTGTAAGAAAGCTGAGGATACATGGTTAACAGAATATCTTGTAAACAGATGTTTCTATCGGTCTCTCTCCAACACCTTCTCTGAGACGACCTACAAGTCCCATCCAACCAGGCACCAAGCTCGACAGTCTGGCATCTCCAGGTGATGTGTGCCAGATTCTTCGAAGTAGCCAATGCTCAATAATATCAATAGCTAGTGGTATGTCTAGGGTATTTGATACGACACTTGAATTTAGCTAAAAGGCCGAGAAGCAGCATCTAGGGTATTTGAAAGAAATCAATTTGTAAACACCTTTCTGTTCTATACGACAAAATTATTTTTAATAGTCATCAAGAAATAATTGGAAATCATGTTAATTTTTTTATTCATTTGCTATTTTAATGCAATGAACAATTTAAAGGGATACATTTCTATTTTAAAGATACTTTTCAAGTTTAGTAAAGTAGTTCATGGGCCTTTCAGGTGGCACGGTGGCAATGAATCTGCCTGTCAGCGCAGGAGATGAAAGAGCCCCAGGTTCGATCCCTTGGTTGGGAAGATCCCCTGGAGAAGGAAATGGCAACCCACTCCAGTATTCTTGGCTGAAGCATCCCAGGGACGGGGGAGCCTGGTGGGCTGCCACCTATGGGGTCACACAGAGTCGGACACGACTGAAGCGACTTAGCAGCAGCAGCACCAGCAACAAGGTAAGAAAGAGATTTAAGTGACCGAGTGTGTAAAAACAAGTGCCTTGAGAGAGCAAAGTAAATAAACTCACCATACAAAAGTCTTTCCGAAGCCTCCTCCTTAAAGGACATTGGACAAAGACTCAAAATTATAAACCAAATAAAGATTTAAAAATGGTTTCGGAAACTCAAATTGTATTCTGGAATAGACTTAAGAACTAAAGCAGAGGGAGACCTATCCACTCTTGTTAGAAATACACTCAAAACTGAATCAGAAAATAAGTTCACAAATTGAGAAAACAGTCACCAATTAGAGAATATCCAGCTTGTGGGTGGATGTTCCCAAAGAGTGTTAAAAAGTTTAAGAATATAAATCAATAAAATTAAGGCTCTTTAGATAAAATAACCAAAGATCCTATCTGTAAGTGTACCTGTAGATCCTGCAAACAGAAGAGCTACAGCAAGAACCAAAGTCCCGTGCGGGTGAGAAACATGAGAACAACTCCACCGAAGCCACAGTGACTCCACTAACAGGAGTGTGAGTGCTCAATATCCTGTCCTTTCTGTACTCATGATTATTTAAAACAATAGTGAATAACACTACGGCTTTGTTCATTCTTTGATTGTAACAGCATCCACCATTAAGCCCACTATTTACCACAGAATATCAGATCCATCAGAGAAAAATTCTGAAGATACTCTAAAAACAAGCAAAAGGCAAACTGACTTGTCATGAAAACATGAAGAGAGAGAAAGAGTGAGAATAAGGATGAGCAGGAGAAACTGTAGCTTAAAGTACAAGTGACTTATTCTGCCAGATTGTGAGAAAGACTGAAAAAGATGAGCTTGACGATATGCGATCTGTTCTAAAGAGACGAGAAGCCAGTGGATTTTATTTGCTTTGTTTACTAGAGTCACTCAAGGAACAGAAATTTTTAACAGTCCCCAAATGCTTTCCCAAATCCAATCTGTAAGGCTTATTTTAGGATCCTTATTAGAAGAACATTTCTTTCCCCACTGTGACATAATTCCTACAGATTTACTAGATGGGGACTACTTTACAAATGGAATTTCCAGATAAAACATATTTCAGATGGATTATTTTAGAAATGTTTGTAAGTTTGCCTATACGTATTTATAGGCTTCCTGGGTAGTTCAAACAGTAAAGAATCTGCCTGCAAAGCAGGAGACCCAAGTTCAATCCCCAGGTCAGGAAGATCCCCTGGAGAAGGGCGTGGCCACCCACTCCAGTATTCTTGCCTGGAGAATTCCATGGACAGAGGAGCCTGGTGGGCTACAGTCCATGGACTCACAAAGAATCGGACGTGATGAGCAACTAACACACATACACATACATATTTATAGAATAACATCTAGGATTCTGAATGACTGTACTATTTATAAATCGAGAACTTTCCAAAGATTTAACTGTGGTCACAGTATCTCTACGAGCAGAAGCATCTGTCTGACTGTGGCAGCTAATGATGATTCTGACATGATGGCTCCAGTGGGTTGGATCCTGCCTTCCTCCTCTCCAGTTCACGTGTGTCTGAAATTTCAGGATGTGACCTTATTTGGAAACAGGGTCACTGCAGACGTAATTATTTTTTTAAAGATGAGGTCATACTGGATTAGGGTGAATCCTAAATCCAATGATGGACTCCTTATAAGAAGGGGGAAGAAGGGGCAGACGAGAGGGTGGTGCCATGTGAAGATAGAGGAGGAAACAGGATGATGTATCTGCAAAGCAAAGAATGCCAGGGTCTGCCGGCCACCGCCACCAGCCAGCTGAGAGGCACGTGGCTCTCCCTCAGCACCGATGGAAGTAATCGACCCTGACGACCCTTTGATTTTGGACTTCCAGCCTCCAGAAACGTGACAGAATGAATCTGTCGTAAGTCACTACTCTGGTGGTAATCTGTTACAAAAGTCCGAAGAAACTAGTACAATTATAAATCTTGCCTTTTGTGTGAGTCATATAAAAACTTAAGACTTTGCTCCGTAACAGGCCAAGGCTGAGACTTCTTGGCTCAGAGCAATTATAGGCTTCAAATAAATTAGTCAAAACATCTTCAGATCTTGTACAAGGATCATTAAATGTAATGTTATTACATATAGTGAATACCTATTGCTAAAAAGCTCCAACATTTTCCTATTAGCTGATTACTTACTGTGAGTTATTGCTATATTATCCTTCTTATAACACTACCCGCTTACATAGCGCTTTTAAAGCAGCAACTCTGTAACACGCAAGATAGCAGAGTTGTGTGTTTTTTACTTCTAGCCTGTTCTGGGCGTGCTCATGAACAGTTATTTTGGAAACTCATAGCCAATCCTTATTTAATTTTTTTGTGGGTCTTATCTTAAAAATAAAAAGGACACCAGACTGGTAAGGACTGTGGAGCCTAGTCCCTGGAGTCTCTGGTAGATTCCTTTTTCTTCCTCCTGGAAGTCAAGTAAATTCAAATGGAAAGCCTGTGGTCTTTTTTTGTTGTCATTTAGTTGCTTAGTCGTGTCCAACTCTTTGTGACCCCATGGATGGTAGCCTGCCTGGCTCCTCTGTCCATGGGACTTCCCAGGTAAGCATACTGGAGTGGGTTGCCATCTCCTTCTGCAGGAGATCTTCCTGACCCAGGGATCGAACCTGCATCTGTTCTGCATTGGCAGGCAGATTCTTTACCAATAAGTCACCAGGGAAGCCCATGGTTCTTTTTATTGCATGTCAAATTACTAAAATAAAAGGGCAAATATATGTACTGGTGTGTTTTTAGAATAACACACTTCTCTGAGATGTTAGAGAAACCAGTCTCTTACTCTCCCCAGGTACTCTATAAGAAATGAACAACAAATGGGAAGTATGTGATATGCTGACAATACCTAAAATAATTACTGCCATTAAGTAAAAGCTCACTACAGATACTATGAAAGTAATTTTAAATAAATAGAAATATTTTAGCAGATCACCAGGCTAAACAGGCTGTTTCGATTTCTTCTAGAGTATAACAACCAAAAAAAAAAATTTCCATGGGAAATTATTCTATCAGAGGTATAAGAAATTTTGAGAAGTTCCTCTAAATCTGAGAAGAAGCACTGGAATTATTGAATTATAGGATCCATGAAAGCCAGATTTGTCAAGAACCAGAATGGTTACTAGCCAGCACCAGAAAGCAAGAAGACAAACTCTCTAATGGATATTTGCCAAGCTTCCTGAAGCAAACCATCCCGAACAGACAGACTGGCTGTGATATTAAATCAACTTTCACGTCAGGGGGAAAACTTTTCTAGAATAGCAGAGGATGGGCAGTTTGTGCCTTATATATAAATAATATAATTATGGGAAAACAATGAAACTGAGCCACGGGTAGGCACCTGGCTCTTAGGGAGAGGGGTGAGCAGCCACGGCCGGGGACAGCGTGGGATTCAGGATCATAGCTGCTGTTGGTGTTCAGGCTATCGAATCCCAAGAACAGATTCTCACTGAGATGACTTCTCATGAAATGTCATTTTAAATGATATCAATATTTCTATCTGATTTTAAACAGGGGAGATAAGTTTTGACAAAGTGAAAAAGCTCCTCAGAAAACATAAGCTTTATCACACAACGGTCCTCCTGGTTAGCTCTAGGCTGCTTGCATCACCACCTGAGGCCAGATGCTTGGGGTTCTATCAGCTTTCTCAGAGCTCATACCCTAAAACTTACTGCACAGTTGCAGGAGGCATTGAATCCTGGTTGCTGGGAGAAAAGAATATGCAGAAAACCTAATTCTCTAGTGGGTTCTCGCTCTTCCTCCCTCCCGCCTTCTCTCTCCTTATAGCTACAGGAAAAAACAAACAAAACCCTGGAGATCCTCTGATGAAACTTGAGCTTTAGTAGCCCAAGATTAGTTAAGCTAGTTGCAGTCTCTCCTATTCATGGTACTAGTAGGCCAGCGAGAGACCATGATTGGCTCTGGGGTATTTGAAAATTTCCATGCCACCCCTGAGTGGCATGTTTAGAAGGAAATATTTGATGCTGGTCAAAGTTAATCAATGTTCCAAGTCTCCTCTTTAGTGAAAACAGTGAAAGTGTTAGTCGCTCAGTCGTGTCTGACTCCTTGTGACCTCATGGATTGTAGCCCACCAGGCTCCTCTGTCCATGGGATTCTCCAGGCAGGAATACTGGAGTGGGTAGCCATTCCCTTCTCCAGGGGGTCTTCCTGACCCAGGGATCAAACCTGGGTCTCCTGCATTGCGGGCAGATTCTTTACATCTGAGCCACCAGGGAAGCCCCCCCCGCCCCTACCCCTTTTCAAGGTGTTTAGAAGGAAATGTCTGATGCTGGTCAAAGTTAATCAATGTTCCAAAGTCCCTCTTTATTCTCAGGAAAAAACCTGTAGGCGAGATAAGTTCCTTTTGAAGTCTAATGTTTCCTTCTAGGGTTTAGTACCCACAAAGCTGGATACAGTTAAAGAAGCAACGTGCTAATCAGAAGATAAGTTTTTAGCTTAAGGACAAATTGAACTGCAGAACTGAACAGGGAAATATCATAATGTAAGTAAAAACCCTCTGGAAGCATTCCAAATCTAGTAAAAAGAAATATATTAGGGATATAAAGAAACCTTGGACAGCTTATTTTTGAAATGTTCGGTGAGTCTTATTAGAAAACATTTTCAACAAATGAAAGGTTTAAAACAGAGAGCGGAGAGTCATTACTTGAACTCACTTGGAAAACTAAAGAACTCTGGGAAGTGCAGTTCTTTAATTCTGAAACAACTGCAATAAAGAACTCGATCCAAATAGACGTATTGATCAATCTATTGCAGAACTGACGTTTCAGGAAGGTGCCCCAAATGTCAGTGGGTGTGAATCACAATGAGATCTTAAAACGAAGCAATTCATTGGGATATGTTTTATAAAAATAGCATTGGAGATGAGTAAGACTTACTGTTTCGATCTGAAAAATAAACCCTTGTCAGCTAAAGCATAGCAACAGTATGTGTTTTAAAAATCCATCTTGAGTATGTAATTTTCCACCCAAAATATGACAGATGGCTTTCCTCAAATAATTGCACCAGGTGAGATAACAGTTGGAATGCGATTTCACCCAGCACAATGCCGCATATCAAAGGCTTTCACCTTCGGAGGACATGAGGATGAATTGACTAAGAGTCATTATGTTTCCAAGATATACACAACACTGCTGAAGAGTTTATATGATGCATAAAACCATTAAGACGAAGGTTTATGTTAATCATAGTGGGAGACATTTCTAGGTCAGGCCCACATTTCCATTGTCGTCTTACCATGTTCTAGATGAAGCTGTAAGAAATAATATACACATTGAGACAAAAGGGAGATGCACAGTTTTTAGTCAATTTCTTTTTTTTTCCTCCCTCCAAGTTTAGTTCCTTATCAGCTTGCGAAAAGCTGCTGGAAAGAAGCAGGGATTTTGCTGCCAGGTCCGAACTGCAGGGGTGGGACTGGCAGTAGGAAAACCAAAAAGATCGAGCAAATAAGAGATAGTATAGATCGTCTCCTGTTGTGTCTGTTTTCAAATTGCTGTGTTTAAATGAACTTCTTTTTTAGCAAACTGTCTTTAGTCTCTTTCTTCCTGGCCTCCAGTGACCTTTAACTGATTTTTTATCTCCTTTGTGCCTCAAAGCATCTGAAACTTTGATCTTTCTCTTCATGTGAATAAATATGACATAGACTATTGGGATAAGCAGTTTGATCAGGATTTAGGGACTATTGGGGAAATAAAATGCAATTTGACATTATGCCATTATTTGATTCATTTATTAAAATAAAAATACTTTTAATAGAGTATGAAAAGGCAAACAGTAAATATAGTGCAGTTCATCTCCAGAAGAGGGGTGATGATGCTGAAATAAGACCAGCGTTTCATGTGGTCTGTAATGCCAATTTCAGCTTGTTAGACTCACTTCTGAGAGAGTAATAGAATTCCTCCTCATATCTGTTTGATAAAAAACAATGTGCCTTCAAAGAGAAAATCAACACTTAGGGAAGAGGAAATGCTCAACAACAGTAATAGTTCTTCTAAGTCAGCCAGCTTGGAAATGCAAATATTGAACCATTTCTGAGCAATGAAAAATGGTAATAGTAAGCCCTCTTATTTGGAGCTGCAAGTGCCCCCTGCTTGCTGCTGCTGCTGCTAAGTCGCTTCAGTCGTGTCTCTGTGCGACCCCATAGAGGGCAGCCCACCAGGCTCCCCCATCCCTGGGGTTCTCCAGGCAAGAACACTGGAGTGGGTTTGCCATTGCCTCTTCCAATGCATAAAAGTGAAAAGTGAAAGTGAAGTTGCTCAGTCGTGTCTGACTCTTAGCGATCCCATGGATTGCAGCCTACCAGGCTCCTCCATCCATGGGGTTTGCCAGGCAAGAGTGCTGGAGTGGGGTGCCATTGCCTGCACAGCCCTAATTCTTTTTGTGAATTATCTTTGGTATTTTTATTTCCCTACTTAGAATTTTTATTGCAGTTGTATTACACTGATGGAATCATTTTGGGAGAACTGACATAAGAAAGATATTGAGCAGTTGCATTAATAAGTAGATACATGTCTATATTAATTTAGGTCATTTATGTTCTTTTAGAATTTTTAAATGTTTTTTATTTACTTTCCTAGGGCTTCCATAAAAAAAGAAGAAACAAAAAGGTGACCACAAACTTCTTTGTTTCACAGAACAGAAATGTTCTTTCAGGTCTGCGGAGTCCAGAACTAAAATGTCTGCAGGGCTGTGTTTTGGAGGCGCTGGAGGAGAGTCTTTTGAGGTCTTCTACTGTTCTCACTCCAGGAAGATGCGGGACCCCTTGATCTGTGCCTGGTGGCCGCGTCAGCCGATCCGTGCCTCCGCGGTCACAAGGCTCC
This sequence comes from Bos indicus x Bos taurus, assembly GCF_003369695.1. Lineage (NCBI taxonomy): Eukaryota > Metazoa > Chordata > Mammalia > Artiodactyla > Bovidae > Bos > Bos indicus x Bos taurus. The sequence goes on from NC_040099.1 coordinate 59,699,131, forward strand.
TCCTCTGTGTGCCTGTTCTCTGGGTGTCTCTTACAAGGACATTGTCACTGGATTTAGGGTCCACTGGTTAACTCAGGATCATATCCTCATTTTACCATCCCTAACAATTGTATCTCAAAGCCCCTTTATCAAAATAAGGCAGCATTCGTGTGTTCTCGGTATTAGACGCCAATGTCTTCAGGCGCGGAGGCTGGCGGCAGGCGAGGCGGGAAGTAAGGCGAACGTTTTGGAGTCTGTTACAGAGGCCGTGCGCATTTTTGTTAGATTTTATTCCTCGTCACATTATATTCTTTTCCTAATTGATGACTGCTGGTATAGAGGAATGGTATCAGTTATTTACCCAGCAATTTGCTAAACTTTCATGGTAGTGCTAAATATGAGCCTTTCTCAAATGATTTTGTAGTGACTCATATTAGATCAAGTAAATAAAGTATGTTCTTATTTTCTATATTTATACTGTTTAATTATACTTATTGCACTAAATAAGACCTCTAATGTGGTATTAAATAGAAATAGTAATAGTGACTCTCCTCGGCTTTTTCTGGATGTAATTCTCAAGTCAATAGTAAAAATTAACACATAGTATTTATTATGTGTCCGACATTTTTCTAAGTACATAAGTTCTAAATACACATGTATACTCATATATATGTATGTAGGTATCTAATGGAGAAGGCAATGGCACCCCACTCCAGTGCTCTTGCCTGGAGAATTCCCATGGACAGAGGAGCCTGGTGGGCTGCAGTCCATGGGGTCGCTAGGAATCAGACATGACTGAACGACTTCACTTTCGCTTTTCACTTTCATGCATTGGAGAAGGCAATGGCACCCCACTCCAGTGTTCTTGCCTGGAGAATCCCAGGGACGGGGGAGCCTGGTGGGCTGCCGTCTATGGGGTCGCACAGAGTCGGACACGACTGAAGCGACTTAGCAGTAACAGGTATCTAATATATCTATTATATAGATAAACTCATTTAGGCCTCACAATAATCTGAGGTACAGTTATGATACATATTTTACAGATGAGGAAACTGAGACTTATCACAATCTACTTTAGGTTAATACTGACTTAATTTTGACTTAAGAGAGCAAATTTTCTGCAACGTGATTTCTTTCCCCCATCCTTTGTCTGATATTGTTATATTTCTCATATATAAGGTCTAAGTTCAACATTACAGGGCTGCGACTATTGTCTTCAACAACCTCATGGTTTTTAAAGGCGGGAAGAAAGGAGGATGCAGATGCACACGCATCTTCTGTACCTGCCCACGTGTTTCGGTGACTGTTTCTGACGCCCGTCGTTTCTCTCTGTAGATTCGCTTTACTGTCACGTGTCATTTCCTGTCTTCCGGAAGGACTTTCTTTAGTGGTTCTTGTGGAACAGATCCGCTAACAGTGAATATAAATTCTCTCAGTTTTTGTCTGATTGGGAATGCCTTTAGTTTCAAAGGATGATTTTGCTGGATTTAAAATTTGGGGTCAACTCGTTTTGCTTTCAGTATTTAAAACATGTCATCCCACTGCTTTCTGTTATCGGGTTTTTCAGAACAGAAGTCAGTGAAACTTCTTATTTTTGTTCCTTGCATGCGATTAGTCAGATTTCTTTCTTGCTTTCAGGCTGTTTGGCTTTCAGGGGTTTAATTAGATGTATCTAAGTGTGGATCTTTTGCGTTTACCATACTAAAAGTGTGTTGAGCTCCCTAGATCTACTGATTAATGTTTTTCATCAATTTTGGGCCATTATTTCTTCAATTTTCCCTCTATTTTTCTCCTCCCTCCCATTTTGAGACTATCATTGGTACATCAGTTAATACCCTTGGCATTTTCCACAGGTCTCTGAATTCCAACACATTTTTTAGAGTTCATGCTTGGTTTGTAAACTTTGGAAACTGCCTCCCTTGTAGTGTTTTTCTCCTGGTATTTCTACTCAGTTGCTTCTTGTTTTTAATTTTAGATTGCCTTCTTAGTGGTTTTCCCCATGTCTGCATAACTTAGTGACCAACCAGTGAATTGGGCAAAAGTTGTACTTAAACATCTTGAGTCAGTAAGATTTCCCACTGCTACTCTGTCTTGAGTCAGGGGTGGGGAGTGTTCCAAATTGAGCTATTTTTCAAGTCTCCTTTGGCTTTTATTTCCTGCCGGGTTCTCTTTGGTCTCTTTGCTCGTGTTTCATGGACAGGCAGGGATATGTGGAGAGTTCATTCAGCTCATCAACAACTCTGTCTTCTCCTGCATCTCTGTTAAATTCTGGTGGTTTTGCTTTTCATCCTAAATGAGACCGCAACCTCAGACTAACAAAGCAGCAGGTTCCCTCCATTGTTTCTTGGTTGTCACATTTAGCTGACAATGATACCAGTTTTTCTCTTCCATCCCAAATTAAATCCACCCTCTTTGGAAGCAATGCTGCTGGGTTTTAGATCCAGAATCAGGTTGGTAAAATCATTGTTCTCAACAACTGAGCTATGAGTTGGAGGAAGGATGGAGTGTATGGATTTCTCTGTACAAGAAATCTATACACTCCCAGTATTCTTATTCAAAGATCTAAAATTTTTAAATAGAAACATTTAATTTTGTTGTCCACTTTTTGTCAATCTCCAGAGCCCTGAAATGGTTGTTTTTAACAACATTACCAATTTTATATTTATGTTTATGGAAGCCCCACTTTCCTGACTTTTCCACATAGCATATCTGGTAATCACAGTCAGCAGTGTAATTTTCAATTACTCCCGGTGCTCAACCCTACAAATTAGCATTTAGATAGATACAGAGAGAGATAGATATGGATGTATGTGCTGTGCTTAGTCGCTCTGTCATATCTGACTCTTTGCATCCCCATGGACTGTGACTCACCAGGCTCCTTTGTCCATGGGGATTCTCCAAGGAAGAATACTGGAATGGCCTCTTCCAGGGTATCTTCTCACCTCAGGGCTCCAACCAAGGTCTCCCACATTGCAGGCAGATTCTTTACTGTCTGAGCCACCGGGGAAGCCACATAGATGTATAGTATATCTATATATGTTATAGCTAGATAGATCATGTGTTAGAGATAGATAGATCTACTTATGTGGCTTTGTATCACTGTTTAGCCTGCATTGGTGGCTTTACTGGTAATTACTAGCATGAGTGCTAACTTGCCAATAGATTCCAGAGTTCAACAAAAGTTTTAGACATGTGAATGAATGGAAGGATGGCTAGATGGATGAATAGATAGATAGGCACAGAATGAGCCATACTATGGATCAGCCACTGGCGTATATATGATCAGAATTTCTGACAGTAAAACCAAATCTCTGCTTTGATGGAATTTATCTCCTGGAAGTATTGGACAATATGGTACAGCTGACTTGTCAATTTTCCTTCATTATCTAACATTGTTTAGTGTTGTAAATATAGCCTTTTAGCTGATCTTTCAGCCATCTTCATTTTTAGAGAGACAAAGGACTGAAAAATCAGAGACCACAGAATTTAGCCTTGATGTTCTGTGTCCTTCTTCTTTATTTAATAAAAGATCTTGATATCCTAAAGTTATAAGACATATGAATATCAATGACATAATCTTATACACTCAATACTATATATGACATAGGCACAATTATGTTTCTTGAATACATATTCATTCAACAGGAAGGAGAGATGGAAAATTTATATAAATATGAACATCTTAATTCAGGGTATGAATATAGTCAATAAATGCTGAACTAAATATTTATATTTATTTTTGTACTCTTCACAAAGCACTCCCTTGTTACAGTGAGTTGTCACTCTCAGATTTTTTCTCAAGTCCCTTTTGACATAACAACTGAGAAACTGGGAAGTAATGTGCCTTTAAACAGCTTCCCTGGTGGCTCAGTGATAAAGAATTCACCTGAATTGCAGGAGCCGCAGGAGACATGGGTTCCTTCCCTGGCCTCAGGCAGATCCCCTGGAGGAGGGCATGGAAATCCACGCCAGTACTCTTACCTGGAGAATCCTGTGACAGAGAAGCCTCATGGGCTACAGTCCATGGGGTCACAGAGTCGGACACGATGGAAGCGACTTAGCAGGCACACACGCACCTGCCTTTAGACTTGCCCGTAATGCTGCACAGGGAATGCGTTAGTCACCATGGTGTCCAGGTGAAAAGCACTGGCAGCAAGGTGTCAGGCAGACTTACAGACTAAGAGAGAGGAAACGGAGGACCTGGCCACAGTGAGCCCCTGAGCTCAGCCTTGGGTTTGAAGCGCCACAGAGCAGCCCACCCCCTGACATCTCGCTTCCACACAGCCAGCACCACATGGATTCACGTTGACTCTGAACATCTGCTCCTAATGATCAGAAGTAGGTTTTAGCTTTCCAGACATCTTCTGTCTAACTTGGCATCAGCTACGCAAGCTGCAGGGTCAGTTCTGATGTCAGTCTAGTGGTGGGCTGAGGCATTGCTTGGTATGCTTACTCCAATGTTCACATCTTTAAAAGTGTTGTTTTTATCTGATATTAGGAAGCCAGAGGTATTTTCAGTTGCTATTGTTGTAAATTGTGACCAAATTTCAAACGATGAAATTTTGGGGGCTTTTAAAGCATGTGAATCCCTTATAACATACTGTGCTGATACAGAACATGGTCCATGGTTCACCATTGATAACACACACGGCACCACGTAGATGTTCGTTGCTTGTCTTACCACCAGTAAACCATCTTTAGGCTTTATATTTTCTTCAAGTACTGCCCACAGTAAAGCCTGTACTTTTTAAAAAAGGTATTATTCTGCTCTGCCTGCTCCACATCTTTGATGTCTAACAATCTATGCAGGCCAACGTTGTGTGCTGCCTCACATGGAGTCCAGAGTAAGGAAACCGATGTCCCTTGATTAACTTCTGTGGCAGTTATTAATATTATGAGTTTGAATTTTCCATCAGTTTTCAGATTGTTTAAATTATAGGAGAGTTGACATAAAATTTTCTTAAATATTGAAATTATCTGGTCTGATAGGTCTTTGCACCTAATCTTTTAGCTGGTAAATATAATTTTTAGCATGAGTGGTATCTCTCGTTTGCACTAGAAATATTAAATTAAAAAATCTATCAGTGAAAATTTCATAATTTATCAGAATGACATCAAAATGACTTGGGTATGTTTATTTACACGTGTGTGTTTATACATATGATTTTAATATAATATAATATATACATTGGAGAAGGTCATGGCAACCCACCCCAGTATTCTTGCCTGGAGAATCCCGTGGACAGAGGAGCCTGGCAGGCTACAGACCCTGGGGTCGCAAGAGTCGGACACGACTTAGCCACTAAACCACCACCGCCGCCGCCACCAATGTATACATAATTGATTAGATAATATATACTTGGTAGATACAGGAATTTGGGCTTTTCCACCTTGACCAAATACAAAAATAGTACATTGTATGCACTTTGAGAATAAGGTTAGATTTGGGTTTTTTAATTATTTTTTTTACTTGCTAAGCCCTAGTACAGTTCCAGCACAAAAGCAGACTCCCAATAAATACTTATGTAAATAATAATGAATAAACACAAGTATATATACTTATTCAATACTGATAAAAATGTAAAATATGTTTTACCATTGGCTTAAACATTTGAAGACATGAATTTTGTTATTTTAATGCTAACAAAATGTATTCTCTAAATCACAATATCAAAAAGCACCTTGATGAAGTTACTGAAAACAGTCCACAATCATGTCCTTAATTCTACTTTGAAGTCATCTTTAGGTAAGTACCGTATTATTTCATCTTTATTCATGGATGGGTGAAAATGTGATAGAATCAGTGATCTAGAAACAGAAGTAAATTCCTCTTCATGTATATCCTGATATAAAGGATTTTTCACCAGATTAAAAAAAAAAAAAAAAACAAGTTTGTGGATATCCTTCAGCTACAGAGAGGGTTGGAAAAGAGCTTGCGATTAATTCCCATGATGCCAGTCCTCAGTAAGTGGGCACAGTGTGGCAGGCTACTGCTCTTTTCTCATTCATTCACTGACTCACTCGTTCCTTCATGTCTAGACATTAGTCATTTAATAATTTATTTAACAAAGACTTACTGGGCACCTACTCTCACAGGCACCAAACATTCAAAAGTGAATCAGAATCTTTGCCCTCAAGGAGCTTATAGTTAAGAAAAATATATTTATAAACATGCAATTATGCTGAAACATGCAAATGCAAAAATAGCGATACTGCAAACCCAATAAGGAAATCAAGCCAGCTTTGAGGTGAAGCAGTAAGAAGTAAGAGAAGGCGGTAGAGAAGCCTTCCTTGAGATGACTCAACTGTTTAACGGGCACATACTCTTTCAAAGAGATGACTGACCACAGGATACACCTAACCCTCTGAGGGACTTCCCTGGCGGTCCAGTGGTTAAGACTCCACTTCCACTGCAGAGGACATGAGTTTCATCCCTGGCCAGGGAACTAAGATCCCACATGCCATGTGGTGTGGGGGAAAAAACAAAACAAAACAAAACAAAACCCTGTGAACTTGAAGAGATCGCTTAACTTCAGTTTCCACATCAGTAAGCTACCAAAGTTGAATATGATTTGGAATTTGCTTCTATTACAACATCCTATCTTTCTAGAAGAGCAGACAAGCAGGAAAAAGCCCGGCACCAACCCAGGCCTGGCAGTCTGCAAGTTGTCACTCACAGTTCGACAGCCCCAGGTGGCTGAAATGGTCTCCTGCCGAAGCTGGAGTGCCCAGGACATCTAGGAAACTGTGCAGAGGCCGCGGGCTGTTTGTACACTTACTCGTGAAATAGTGATGACAGCAAGCACCGCGAGGCTCGAAGGGAGGGGGCGGGAACCAGTCAAGACGCACACAGAGGGAAGCCCTGCACAGAGAAAAGGTGAGCGAGGAGGGAAGCCCTGCACAGAGAAAAGGTGAGCCAGGGCGCCTCTCAGGGGGCGGGAGAGAGCTGGGCTGGCAGCCTACAGGTGTGGCCTGCGGGAGCCGCTGGGGAGGAGCCCGGACGGTGTCCTGATGGCTCTGAATCAGGCTGAGACTCACTCTAGAGCACACTTATCCCTCTGTTAGGCAGTGATCTATCTTTTCACCAGTGCTTTCTCAGAGCATAAGCTTTTTTGCTCTCTCCAAGAGCCACTTCAGGAGAACCAGCAATGAAAAGAAACTTAAGAGATGGGGAAGTTAACAAAGGACGTGTTACTTGAATTGGAATCTCAGCCCTTCTCTCTTATTCACAACATTAACTCAGTATTTGCAAAAGAAATTACATACATATATGTACAGATGTGAGAGTTGGACCATAAAGAAGGCTAAGCGCTGAAGAATTGATGCTTTCGAATTATGGTGGTGGAGCAGACTCTTGAGAGTCCCTTGGACAGCAAAGAGATCAAACCAGTCACTCTTAAAGGAAATCAACCCTGAATGTTCATTGGAAAGATTGATGCTAAGGCTGAACCTCCAATGCTCTGGCCATCTGATGTGAAAAAGCTGACTCATTGGAAAGGACCCCGATGCTGGGAAAGATTGAAGGCCAAAGGAGAAGGGGACAGCAGAGGATGAGATGCTTGGATAGTGTCAGTGACTCAATGGACGTGAATTCAAGCAAACTCTGAGAAACAGTGGAGGACACAGAAGCTTGCATGGTGTTGCCAAAAAGCTGGACACAACTTAGTGACTGAACAACAGCAATGTATGTATTAGCTCTCATCTCTATATTTATCTTGGAGAAAGCAATGGCAACCCACTCTAGTACTCTTGCCTGGAGAGTCCCGTGGACAGAGGAGCCTGGTGGACTGCAGTCCATGGGGTCTCACAGAGTTGGACATGACTGGAGCGACTTAGCAGCAGCATCGGCAGCTATATTTATCTATTTATCTAAAACCTTATAAGAAATTTTAAAAAACTCAAGATCAGGTTACTTTTTTAAAAACTTCTTTTTTACCAATGATGTTTTTTAAGAGATTCATTCTGTACTGTCCTAAAATAATTTTTTTGGCTCCAAATCAAATAGCAAAATTACCACATTTAATAACTTTAAAACTAAGCTAATTTTGAATGCACAGTGACTCAGGGTGATGTCACATAGCTCATTTCAATAAAGCAACTGAAAGTAAAGCAAGGCATAGCAAGTCACAGAACCAAGTGTTTTAGTTCATCAGCGCTTACACTTCCTGGAACGCTAAGGATAGCTACCAGAAACACTGCTTCTTTTTGCAAATTAGAAAGACCATGTTCTAAGTAGGGTTGGAGAGAGACAGCAGAGTGCAGCTAGCTGCGCTGACACGGCAGAAGTCCTTACCTGTTACCTATAAGCCCCAAGGAGGTGATGGGGATCGAACAACCTACTTTTAAAAAAGCAGCAGGAAAAACACGTTAAAAAAACAAATTCAGTGTTATTTTTCCTCAAACTATGAAGTGCATAAAGTCATCTGGAAAATTTGTTAAAATGAAAATTTTTGTCCCATCTCCAGATATTGTAAATTTTTAATTCTAGGGTGGCAATCATGAAATGGCCTTATAATCAAAATGCTTACAGTTCCTAGCTGTACTCGGAGAATCAGCCCACATCCTTCCCGTATTAGACCATGGCTCTCTCATTTTCCAACTTCTAGGATTTTTCTTTTTACTAAACATGAGGACACTGAGTAATGTCATTCATTACCAGAAATTCAGTCGGTATCAATTCAGCAGTATCATTCAGTTCCACCAAGCTTTTATCTTATACTCCTTATATTAAGACACTTCTGTTGAGGCAGTCCAAGCACAGGTTGGAAAAGAATTTCCAGACACAGAGAATTTCAGAAGGTAGTGAGTTCTTTGTAAGAACAAAGAACAGAGATAATGCGGGCAGCATGTTGACCTCCTGACAGACCAGGAAGAGTTGACAATTGTCATGGTTTAATAGCCAATTTTTATAGCCTCAAGACAAAGAAAATTCCCGCTGGGAGGGTGGCATTAGCTGACTGTCTGGGAGGCTGTAGCATAACTACCAGGGAAGGCATTTTGCCTAATTTGAGTCAGGAAGCCTGCTGATGACGATCAGGGGGGCTCAGCAATGGTTACCAAGGGGGTCAAAGGAGATCCAACCAGTCCATCCTAAAGGAAATCAGTCCTGAATATTCATTGGAAGGACTGATGCGGAAGCTGAAACTCCAATACTTTGGCCACCTGATGCGAAGAGCTGACTCAATGGAAAAGACCCTGATGCTGGGAAAGATTGAGGGTGAGAGGAGAAGGGGATGACAGAGGATGAGATGGTTGGATGGGACCACTGAGTCGATGGACATGAGTTTGAGTAAACTCCGGGAGTTGGTGATGGACAGGGAGGCCTGGCGTGCTGCAGTCCATGGGGCTGTAAAGAGCCGGACACAACTGAGTGACTGAACCCAACTGAACTGAACCAAGGCAGTCAGTCAGTTCCGGAGATGACCTTGTTTCTGGGCTCCACTTCTGTGACCTTGCAGCAAGACCTTGCACCTGTGACCTTAGGGCAGGACTCAACAGCTTCTTTTTCTTGACGTCATGAAACAGGCGTGTTTTGTCTCCTGCAAACCGTTCAGGAGTAGAGCTGCCCCTCATTGTGCTGTGTGTGCCATGGCGAGCTTCTGTGCTGATACCCAAATCATTCTCCTTCTTTAGTGTCAATTAGATCTGTCAACATGCCAAACATTTAACAAGATGGTTTAAAAATTAGTTGTCATGTGTAAGCACAAGAGGAGAAGAACTTATCCTATTTGTAGAATTAGAAAATAAATTGTTAACAGGTACAGATTTATGAGCCCAGATGTGTTTCAAGCATTTATCCAATCAGCAGCAACCTATCATTTCACCAGTGTCTTAAATATGTATATACCATATAGCTTTAGTTAAAGAAAGGGCTACAAAGGAAGTAAAAATTACCCAACTCTACAGTAGTTTGTGGTTTTGCTATGGGAAGTTTTTTTTTTTCCCCTTTTTTTAAACTTTTAATGTGTCTAACTCTAATTTGTCTTACGTGGTACAAGTTAAAATGAAGTAGGAATTCAGAGAGACTATTAACTTCACTGTATGGGTGTGTGTGCATGCTAAATTGCTTCAGTCGTGTCCAACTCGTTGCGACCCTATGGACTATAGCCTGCCAGGCTCCTCTGTCCGCGGGATTCCCCAGGAAAGAATACTGGAGTGGGTTTCCTTGCCTTGCTCCAGGGGATCTTCTCGACCCAGGGACCGAACCTGTGTGTCTTATAAGTGTCCTGCATTGGCAGGAGGGTTCTTTACCACTAGCGCCACCTGGGAAGCCTAGCAGTCTCTTGATTTTATAAATTTGCCACATTCTTTTCTGTTCAACAGATGTTTATGAATATTTGCACAATCAAGAAACCAAGAATAGTTGGAGTTTCCTCATATTCAGGATACCTGGTGTATTTTGTTAGATTCTAAGTTTGACAATTTCATTACTTATTCACTGATTTGGCAAATTTTTTTCAGGGTCCACTATCTGCCTCTTGTTTTCATTGCCACCATAATGTAATTGGAGAGCTAGATACAGTTATTTATTTAGGTATATATTTTCATATATACCTACACCCATAATGCATTAGTCTGCCATTTCTGCAATAGCGCTGGGGAAGCAAAATTCCCAGAAAGGAATCTTCCCTCTTCTTTCTCATGGGTCTGCTGTGGAGCTAGGAGAGCTCTCCTCTGGGCTGTGCTGTGGTTCAAATGTGCTCTCGTATCTCATTCTCTGACCAATGGCTTCTTGGAGCATGCTTTTCTCCTGGCAGAGGAGCAGTACCAGACGCCCAAGCAAGACACCGAAGCATGCACAAGAGCTCTGTGTCCTGCCCTCTCTCGCTCCGTTGGGAAAGACAGATCACACAGTTAAGCCCCAAACCAATGGAGCGAGAAAGGCTGCCCGGTGCACTCTGCGGGCCCGCACCTGATGGCAGAGGAGTGAGAGCTGGAAATAACTGACAATCTATTTTTGCAGACAGCTGCCTGCAAGCCAGGAAGAGAGTTCTCACCAGAAATCAAATAAATCAGCACCTTGATTAGAACTTTCTATCCTCCAGAACTGTGAGAAAATGATTTTTTTTGTTGGTTTATACCACCCAATGTGTGGGATTTTGTGTGGCTGCCCAAGGGCACTAGTGCAAGATTTGATTTTCATGTTTCTCACTGGGTCCTTTGCAAGCTTCCTCAGAATAACCACATGGCCAGACTTGTTGCATAACCCAAATCTACCTAAAATTTTAGTGTCATTGATAAACTTTTCTCAGCACTTCTAGAAAAGACCATATTTTTCACGTATATAAGATGTCTTTGCTGGGTGCTCAATCATGTCAGACTCTTTGCAACCCCTTGGACTGTAGCCCACCAGGCTCTTCTTTCTGTCCATGGAATTTTCCAGGCAGGAATACTGGACTGGGTTGCCGTTTCTTACTCCAGGGTCTTCCCAACCCAGGGATCAAACCTGTATCTCTTGCGTCTCCTGCATTGGCAGGTGAGCTCTTCATTACTAGTGCCACCTGGGGGAAGTCCGTATAAGGTGTTTATATGCCTACCATCTAAACACATGTGTGAGGATGATAACTGCATTGCCTCACTGTGTGATTCTGTATGTTCGCATGAGCCCACTGCTGTCTAGATTTGATAAACTCGTAAAGCTTAAGAGTAAAAGGAACTCTATTGCTCCTGACTGATCCAAGACAACTTGCATGCTTATCGCTTTTTATTTTCATGACCAGCTTGCAGGCAGGTTATCTTATGTTATAGCCTTGAAAACTAAGAATCATACCTTCCCCAGGTAGTAATTCCTCCCGGAGCCAGGATCGGAATCTAGACTTTCAGGGTCTTTTTTAATCCATTAGATTACTCAGTCTTCCAAAGTTAAGGGTAATTTATAGACCCCAGTGCCCATCTTCGAGCACGGGGCTGTGCAAACACATGTGCTTCTTCATTTGGGGATGATGGAGGTTATGACTGATGACGTGTCGACTGGCCAGCAATTGTTTGCAAAGATTTAACTGCAGATCCAAAACAGTGGAATGTTTGTATTTGTATAAATTCCCAATTTTCCTATAGCTATACTAATATCAGTTCAGTTCAGTCGCTCAGTCGTGTCCGACTCTTCGCGACCCCATGAATAGCAGCACGTCAGGCCTCCCTGTCCATCACCAACTCCCGGAGTTCACTCAAACTCACGTCCATCGAGTCAGTGATGCCACCCAGCCATCTCATCCTCTGTCGTCCCCTTCTCTTCCTGCCCCCAATCCCTCCCAGCTTCAGAGTCTTTTCCAATGAGTCAACTCTTCACATGAGGTGGATATGTAATTATTTAATTGCTAAAAAATCAATGAATTTCATGTTTATGACAATGTATTTTAGGATATCTGAATATTGAAATTTTTTTTGCTGTCTGACAATGACCTTATATCTGACTGATATCTGGCTTCAAGTATTACATGGGTCTGTTAAAAGTGGCATTTAAAGAACAGATTTGTTGTTTGCTGATGAGATGTTTCCTTTTATGTGAGTGTAGTACCTAGTTGTTCATTTTTGACTTTTTGTCTAAGGTCAAATGTAGGATCAATTTAAAATTTTATAAATCCCTGTCTACAACTCTGTCTTACCATAACCACGATGATCTACAAGGCTGCCTCCATCTCTCATTTCAATATGTGAAAGTTCTATTAGAATTTTAGGTGACAAATTGCTTGCAGCATGAAGCCACAAAAAACAAATTAGAGAACTCCATAGCAGTGCTGTTAGGGAATTCTCACTACCTATCAAATGGCAGAGTTTAAAATCAATTGGATTATGTAAAATGCATTTTTCAGCTCCAGCTCATGTTTCTCCTTTCCATGAAAAATAGGGAAATTGAATGCAACGTGGTTATGAAACAAGGCTAGGAAAAAAAAAAAAAGGTATTGAAGAACTGAGGACCTTGTTTTAAGATCTAACATTTAGAAATTTCCTTGTGTCATAAGTTCTGCTCTGTTAAAATCATGAGAAAAGCCTTCCTTTTAGAAATGGGATAAAAGTTTAGGGGAAGACATTATAAGTTATATTTTCCCAGTACACAAACTAGGTTCTATTAAAAGTCATATATTTTTCCCAGCAGCATAAATTATTTGTAAGTGAAAGATTTTCCCTTTTCTTTTACTGACTTATTTCCTAAAGATTAAGTACCTGGGCTTTTAATATTTTTGTTCTTCCTACGCACCCACCAGACTTTTGGTGTTTTTATGCACTTCAAAACTTCAGCTCTCATTAAAAGGATCGAGTTTGAGTCAGTTCCAGTGAGGCAGATGAACACAGAGCCAGCTATAAAGAGGGAAGTATGTCAGAAGGAGAAAAACAGATATTGTATATTAACGCATACATGTAGGGAATCTAGAAAAATGGTACTAATGAACATATTTGCAGGGCAGGAATAGAGACCCAGATGTAGAGGACTTGTGAACACAGCAGGGGAAGGAGAGGGCGGCATGAATCGGGAGAATAACACTGAAATAGACATATTACCATATTTAACATAGATAGTTAATGGAAAGCTACTGTTTAACACAGGGACAACCTAGAGGGGTGGCACCCGAGGGTAGGAGGGAGGTTCCAGAGGGAGGGGGGTATGTATACTTAGGGTTGATTCATGTAGTCGTATGGCAGAAACCAACACAACATTATAAAGCAATTATCCTCTAGTTAAAAATAAATTAAGAAAAAATTGGCTCTAACATCTTCATGAATTATCCATATAACTCCAGCTCTAATGAAAGTGAAAGTCACTCAGTTGTGTCCGACTCTTTGTGACCCCATGGACTATACAGTCCATGGAATTATCCAGACCAGAATACAGGAGTGAGTAGCCGTTCCCTTTTCCAGGGGATCTTCCCAACCCAGGGATCAAACCAGCTGAGCCACTAGGGGAGCCCTCCAGCTCTAACTTCTCCATTATTATTAGTCTCATGTCTTTGATTATCTGCTGTTCACAGTATCTTCAAAATTGGGAAAGGACTACCTCAAGGCCTGATTATATAATTTCTATGCTGAGTACATCATGCAAAATGCCAGCCTGGATGAACTACAAGCTGGAATCAAGTCTGCCAGGAGAAATATCAGCAACCTCAGATATTCAGGTGATACTACTCTAATGAAAGAAAATGAAGAGGCACTAAAGAACCTCTTGATGAGGGTGAAAGAGGAGAGTGAAAAGACTGGCTTAAAATTCAACATTCAGAGAACTAAGATCATGGCATCCAGCCCCATCACTTCATGGCCAATAAATGGGAAAAAAGTGGGAACAGTGACAGATTTCATTTCCTTGGGCTCCAAAATGACTGCAGATGGTGACTGCAGCCATAAATTTAAAAACTCTTGCTCCTTGGAAGAAAAGCTATGATAAACATAGGCAGCATATTAAAAAGCAGAGACATTACTTTGTTGACAAAGGTCCATCTAGTCAAAGCTATGTTTCTTTCCAATAGTCATTTATGGATGTGAGAGTTGAACCATTAAGAAGACTGAGTGTCAAAGAATTGATGCTTTTGAACTGTGGTGTTGGAAAAGACTCTTGAGAGTCCCTTGGACTGCAAGGAGATTCAACCAGTCCATCCTAAAGGAAATCAGTCCTGAATATTCATTGGAAGGACAGATGCTGAAACTGAAGCTTCAATAATTTGGACACCTTATTCAAAGAGCTAACTCATTAGAAAAGACCCTGATGCTGGGAGAGATTGAGAGCAAGAACAGAAGGGGACGACAGAGGAGGAGATGGTTGGATGACATCACTGACTCAATGGACATGAGTCTGAGCAAGTTCTAGGAGATGGTGAAGGACAGGGAAGCCTGGCGTGCTGCAGTCCATGGGGTGGCAAAGAGTCAGACATGACTTAGCATATGAACAACAACAACAGGGTATCTTGGATTACCTATGTTACCTTAAATTCAACATATCTTAAGACAATATCATTACATTGTGTAATATTAGCATTTCCCCCAAAAGATGCAATATTAATCTGTTTTACTATTATGCCTCCATTCTCTCAGTAATAGCTGGGAGTCATGTTTGACTCTTTCATTTTATTCCTTCCATACATTAATTACTTGCTTTATTGATATTTTTTTAAAGTTCCCCCAACCATTTCCAATGCCACTGTCTTTTTATAGACTTTCAACATCTCTTCTACATTCATTACCATTTTTCCTTTATACCTCAGCTTTACCCGCTCCAACCCATCCTACATATTAATCTTGCATGTCTCTTGCTGCAAAATATATTGTTCACCTTAGTCTCTTTAATCCAAAGTCATTAATATTTCTCCACTTCCTAGATAATAAAGCTTACTCTAATTACTTTGCCTAAAAGTCTCCGAAAAACACATTTCCTATTTTTCTTTCCAACCTTGTCTCTCACTACTTTGTTACACAATCTTTTTTTAGTTGATTCATTATTTCCTGGGCATGCCATACAGAAACAAGCTCAACTGTGTGATTGCCATGTCTTAAATTATTTTTCCATAGTTTTCATAGGGCCCCAACTCCTGCAACCTTCTATAATGAGCTCTCTCAAACCCCACTGTGATTCCTTATTTTCAGCTTCTAAACCACTTACCATCTGTTACAGGTCTTCAGCACAAAGAAAATCCATAACAATACACCTGATCTTCTGTCTCTCCATGTGTATTAAAATACTCTGGAAGAAAGGCCTCTTTTTTCCTATTAGCTACTGCAATGTTCTGTGTTCTAAATATATTAATCTAGTAAATATTTTATGACAGAAAGTGAAGAGGAACTAAAGAGCCCCTTGATGAAAGTGAAAGAGGAGAGTAAAAAAGCTGGCTTAAAACTTAACATTCAAAAAACTAAGATAATGGCACCCAGTCCCATCACTGCATGGCAAATAGATGGAGAAACAATGGAAACAGTGACAGACTTTATTTTCTTGGGCTCCAAAATCACTGCAGATGGTAACTGCAACCTTGAAATCAAAAGATGCTTGCTCCTTGGAAGAAAAGCTACATCCAACCCAGACAGCATATTAAAAAGCAGAGACATTACTTTGCCGACAAAGGTCTGTCTAGTCAAAGCTGTGGTTTTTCCAGTAGTCATGTATGAGTGTGAGAGTTGGACCATAAAGAAAGCTGAGCACTGAAGAATTGATGCTTTTGAACTATGGTGTTGGAGAAGACTCTTGAGAGTCCCTTGGACTACAAGGAAATCCAACCAGTCCATCCTAGAGGAAATCAGTCCTGAAAATTCGCTGGAAGGACTGATGCTGAACTTGAAGCTCCAATACTTTGGCCTCCTGATGTGAAGAACCGACTCACTGGGAAAGACCCTGATGCTGGGAAAGATTGAAGGCAGGAGGAGAAGGGGACGACAGAGGATGAGATGTTGGATGGCATCACCAACTTGATGTACAGGAGTTTGAGCAAGCTCTGGGAGTTGGTGATGGAAAAGGAAGCCTTGCATGCTTCAGTCCATGGGGTCGCAAAGAGTTGGACATGACTGAGCAACTGAACTGAACAAATATTTCCGTGTTTTTGCTGAAAATGATTGTAGAGATGATATTTGCTATGTTAGCACATGTATATCCCTGGGTTGGGAAGATCCCCTGGAGAAAGAACTGACAACCGACTCTAATATCCTTGACTGGCAAATTCCATGGAGAGAGGAGCCTGGCAGACTATTGACCATGGGGTCACAAACAGTTGGACATGACTTAGCAACTAAAGAGCAACAAGAACATGTCTGTCATTGGAAACACTTTCCTGGCAAATAGTCTTGAGTCCCTCCTGTATTCATGCTCATCACTCCCTCATATTTGACCTGAACCTGAGTTGAAGTTTGCATAATTCAAGATTTGGATAATCAGAGGAAAGAAAGAAGAATATTCTTAAGAAATAAAACAGCATATACTAACGTATAAAGGAATGGACAGTGGTTGGTGAGTGGAAAATCAGCATAATGTAAGTAGAGAATATTGTTCACGGTGGAGTCTGGCCCACTGAAGGAAATTTTAAAATGCAAATTCTAGAAAGGTAAAAAAGATAGTTCCCAATAGGAAAGTCTGAAGGGGGAAATGATGTGCAAAGAAATTGTTAAAAGTGTGCATCAATGTTTAAAAAATGTTTACCTGAGAAATTAAGAAAATTATCTTGAAAAGGCTTCCCTGATGGCTCAGAAGGTAAAGAATCTGCCTGCAATGCAGGAGCCCTGGTTTGGGAAGACCTTCTGGAGGAGGGCATGGCAACCCACTCCAATATTCTTGCCCAGAGAATCCCCAGGGATGGAAGAGCCTTATGGGTTACAGTCCATGGGGTCACAAAGAGACGGACACGACTGAGTAACTCAGCACAGATAGTGAAGATAAAAGATAAAGATTCTGGACAGTGATTATATATGAGAAGGGAGTAACCAGATTTAAAGCATTCTATAGTCATAATATTGTTTGAAAACATAAAGGATAATATTTAATATCATTAGATATACAAAGGATTATGATTTAAGAGTTAAGTGTTGGTTGCTCAGTCATGTCTGACTCTTTGCAACACAATGGACTGTAGCCCACCGTCACTGTCCATGGAATTCTCCAGGCAAGAATACTGGAGTGGGCAGCCATTCCCTTCTCCAGGGGATGACAAGAGAAATGAAGTCAAATACATCAATAACCATATTAAATATAAACGGACTAAAATTATTAATTAAAATAAGAAAGTTGTCAATATAGAAAGACAATTACATACTCATCAAAATTATTTCCCCTTTTTCTTGAGTACCAAGAGACTCCATACCCCAGATGTCTTCAAGTGTTATTAATTATTAGTTCCAGCCAATGAAATGTGAGAATAAGTACTGCTTCAAAGTCTTTCCCACAAAAATCTCCCACATGGCTATTTTCACACTGTTTCATCTTCCACTCTCTACCAGTGACAAAAAGGCATTATAGAATAGTTGTGTGGAGGAGAGTCAGCACTATGATATGAAAGGTAAGTGAACTGTTTAATCTATTACACCTAGTAAGGAAGGAAGAGACGGGGAGGAGAGGCAGGGAAGGAAGGAGGGAGGAGGAGAAGGATTTGCGCCACTCTCTGCAGATTGGCTCTGTGTTGGGGACACGAGAAGCTTTGTTGTTGTTCAGTCGCTCCGTCATGTCCGACTCTTTGTGACGCCATGGACTGCAGCATGCCAGGCTTCCCTGTCCTTCACCATCTCCTGGAGCTTGCTCAGACTCATGTCCATTGAGTCAGTGATGCTTTCAAAGCTTCAGATCAGATCAGATCAGTCGCTCAGTCGTGTCCGACTCTTTGCGACCCCATGAATGGCAGCACACCAGGCCTCCCTGTCCATCACCAACTCCCGGAGTTCACTCAGACTCACGTCCATCAAGTTGGTGATGCCACCCAGCCATCTCATCCTCTGTCATCCCCTTCTCCTCCTGCCCCCAATCCCTCCCAGCATCAGAGTCTTTTCCAATGAGTCAACTCTTCACATGAGGTAGCCAAAGTACTGGAGTTTCAGCTTTAGCATCATTCCTTCCAAAGAAACCCCAGGGCTGATCTCCTTCAGAATGGACTGGTTGGATCTCCTTGCAGTCCAAGGGACTCTCAAGAGTCTTCTCCAACACCACAGTTCAAAAGCATCAATTCTTCGGCACTCAGCCTTCTTCACAGTCCAACTCTCACACCCATACACGACCACAGGAAAACCATAGCCTTGACTAGACGAACCTTTGTTGGCAAAGTAATGTCTCTGCTTTTCAATATGCTATATCTAGGTTGGTCATAACTTTCCTTCCAAGGAGTAAGCATCTTTTAATTTCATGGCTGCAGTCACCATCTATAGTGATTTTGGAGCCCAAAAAAATAAAGTCTGACACTGTTTCCACTGTTTCCCCATCTATTTCCCATGAAGTGATGGGACCAGATGCCATGATCTTTGTTTTCTGAATGTTGAGCTTTAAGCCAACTTTTTCACTCTCCACTTTCACTTTCATCAAGAGGCTTTTTAGTTCTTCTTCACTTTCTGCCATAAGGGTGGTGTCATCTGCATACCTGAGGTTGTTGATATTTCTCCCGGCAATCTTGATGCAAAGCTTAGGCAGGGCTTTTATGATTCTGCCTCAACCTTCACTTTCAGCTTGTGCTAAGCCTAGAACTCGGGGAGAGCTTAAGGCCTTCTCACTCTTCCTGCCCTGGACTTATACGTGGTTTTCTAAATGTCTGGAATATGAAAGTGCATTTCAGTGCCCTAATTTCCCATAGAAACTCCCTCCCCATCTTTTTCTTCCACCCTTTTTCATCTCTGTTCTTTGCTACAACTGTGATCTATTTTCTCAGGCAGTAGCCGGTTATTCACTTGCCTTACAATGTTACAAAGAATATCCTCTGCATAACAGCTTTTCTGCTCTGAGAGGGTTCCTAGTTAAATAAAACAAAGCAAGTGCCTGTCTCAGTCCTTTAGACAGCCCCCAAGCAAGTCAAAACAGACACACATAATTCATAATTCTGTTGATCCCCCTGGGCCAGGAATCATAGTCCACACTTGGAATGTAGGTTGTCCAAGTCCCAAGACCAGCTCTAAGATGGGGAGAGGGTGGGGCATGGCAAGTAAAAATGCTGCAAAGCTTTCTTGTTGTGTTTCTTGATTTAGCATTTATTTGATTGCTGTTAACTGTTAACTATTTGCCAGCCTTCTAAGTTGATTATAACAGTTTCTGCTCAGTTTTTGGTGTTTCTGTACAAGAGTGAGCCCTTGAAATTACCTACTCTACTTTTTTCACCAGCATTCCAGAAGCATCATTCTGAATGCAGTATTTTCATGGAAACATTTCTGCAGCTCTACAATGATAGTTTTTTTTTTCAGTATAACCAGATTTTAATAACACAGTGACCACAATGGTCTCCAATTACATGTACGTCTATATTAAAACATTCATTGTGTGTCTGCATTATTATAGAAGTGGTTGCCAAATTATTCAAAGAGAACATTGGAATAAGAAGGTAATGAGCTATTTTGCTACCAAAAATGAGTCAGCCTAATTGTGGAAGTGACAGAAAAACCCCAAACCCTGGGTTCTGGTCATTGCTTACAGCTTAATTATCTGTTTGACTCTAACTTAGCCCTTTTCTTTCTCAGATATTTCACCTGCAAAATGAAATTATTGCTGATCTGAGAAGCCCTTCTCAGTTCTAATTTTCCATTGAGTGTCAGAAGAGAAGATGCAATGTGTAGTTTTAAGCTAAATATATCACAACATATGATTTCTTTAACGGAAGATGGAGCAAGCTTACATGTAAATACAAATGTAGTTATTTGGGGAGAGAAGTTCAGGACATGTCTTCATAAGCCTGTTATAGAAACTGGGGTTGAATACTAAATGTTGCCTTGAGTACATTCAACATATTTTCTAGTGGTCTGCAATGAATATTTTATTTGGACTGTCAATATTAATTAAAAAACAGGCCACATTTGCAATTACAAACATAGAAAAATATATAAATAACAAATTTTGAAAGATTTAAAGAAGTCAGTGGGTTTTTTAAGAGAGAGAACATGGAAATGTGGCCTCCTTAAAATTAACTGATATAAAATTAAGAAGCAAGCAAATGCCTAGTTACTTTCAATTTTTTTTTCTTATTTGAAATTGAACATTTTATTCAGTTTCCTAAAATCCAAAACGATGATTCTCATATTTCTACAGATATGTAAAACTCCATGGGCTTTTCTTTCATGCTTATAATTTATCAGATAAATGTGTGTTGACTTAGAAACTGAGCTCTGACTGCACAAAATTCTACAAAATATGAGAGCCTCAAGCTTAATGGCAGTCTGCCAAGTAAAGTAACATATAAGTTATAGAATTTAGTGAGGAAATTATTTATTTTCAGAACATTTTCTGAAAATATGTGCTTCTTATATAGGTAAGATTACACCTAAGGAGACTTTCTTAAGGGAAGTAGATAATTAAAAACTTGTATTCCACATCAGTTTTGCTCACAGCTGGTATTAAACATAGAATAGCATCAAAATAGTTCCCATCTTCTATCACTCCAATATAAAATGAATATCTGATTGGTCATTGCTGTAAGATTTAGTCAAATGTGAAGCTTCTTTAAGGCACAAAATGGTCTATAGTTTATTTAAATAATAAGACAATGCACAAAAAATCAGGGATAGAGCTGGCTAAAATAAGAGCAACCCGTTTTTAAAGAATTCCTCTTATTAACAGACTCAGCTGTATGTCTATTCAGACTTCACAAAAATCATGCAAAGCAGTATCATCACTATTTTACAAGTGAATAAACTAAGGTTCAATGAGACAAAGCGCATTGTCTGAGCATCAGCACACAATTTGATAGAAATCAGAACAATGAAATGCAGAGGTCCGGCCTGTGATCCAGACCACACTGGCTGCTTGACTTTTTAAGGGCCTTTTTTTTTTTTGAGCTTCAGTTCTTTACCCCCATCTATAAAATGAGAGCAGCAGCACCAACTTTGTAGAATTGTTCTGAAAATTAGCTAAAATTCCCCTGAATTGCTTGATATATGAGAGGTCCTTAGTAAATGATAGTACTTCTTATCAGAGCAGCAGAGAGAATATTCAATCTCAGATTTTTTTACCTTGAAAGCTTTTTTCAGTATGCCATTTTGCTTTTTCACTTATAAACAAAACAACAAAACAAACAGAATCCCAGTTTTGCTGTGCACTACAAGGTCACGTAGGTGGTGGTGAGATCGCTAGGCTTGGCATTGGCAAAAGTATATTCTTTTCTTAGCCAGTTCCCATACGAGGGAAATATCTGTGTATGCTTGGAAACTTAACTTCTCTAAGACATTAGTTCTTGTTCTGTAATAAGAGGCTTTAATAGGATTTTCCTTGGCCACCTAACAAAGTTATTATAGGTGTGAAATAAATGTAAAGAATATTAAAATACAAGGTATATAAAATAAGGAATTATTATACAATTATTACAATTACATAATTGTTTTCAATTTATGATAATTATACATTTTCACTTAAATTTGAGACCAAATATGAGAACCAAAATAAAAAGCATTCATTTCGCTAAATGACCTTTCTTGAGTGTACTCAGCTACTGATAACAGTCACGTTTACTGAGTACTTGCATGAGCAAGCACTGCCCTAAATGTTGTAAATGGTTTATATGTATGTGTTCATTTAATCTTATGCACATACCCTTCTAAAAACCTGAGTATTTAGCTTTCTCTTATGAAATATCAGTGAAACTTGGTAAGAGTTGTATATTGTCGCACGCAATGGCTTGTTGCATCTAGGTGTGTAGTTTGAGGAACCAGAGTTGGGCCTGATTTATTAGTCTTATTGAGGTTACTTTATAAATTGACTTCAAAGGGGCACCTTTCTTTACATGAGCCAAAATCTTTTTCACTCTCCTTCTAGAGTCCATCAAGATAGATGCTGACGGGTCACAGAGAGGTTCTCCAGACATGAAGCAAGCATCTGAGAGCCCAGCCAAGGTTCCCACCGTCAATTTGTTTTAATGACAACCTTCTGGCTGAATGACAATGAATCCCAATCACAACTAAATTTATCTTCAGGATTGCAACCACAGGCTTAAACTTGTGGGTCACTTTAAAAACATTAGGTTCTGCAATTTGAAAATGTGTACTATCAGAGTTAAGATATTAACATTGGCTATCAAACATGATTTTTATAAGTTATAAAGCAGTTTGAAAAAAATTTTCTAAATGTAATTTCACTATAATGGAGGCTAGATGTACTTATTCATACTTAGACAAGTTCCTGAAGGTCAAATGAATTGTTTTTTCTACTGTGAGAATGCGGTCTCTTTTGACTCAGCAGCCTGGAAAAATCAAGACCAGGATTTAATCTCCTATAGTCCAAGGGCAAGATATGATTTAGTAAATTTTAATGGGGGTAAAAACATGGGAAATCTCTTCTCATTGGATCAACAGAGGTTATACTGTGTATGTTCTTCCCTCTATGCCCATCTTTCCATCACTCATATTTTGGATTCCTATCATGCACAAGATACGTACGGAGACCAAGTGCTGAGAGTTCAAACAAGAAACTCAATGCCCTGCTGTTTAGAGACCTGGTAAGGCATGGAAACAACTGGGCCTAACACCACTGTGCTCTCTTGATGATACGATTTCACAGTTCTTCAATATGAGTTCAGTGTCCAGAATTTTAATTACCTAGAGATCATGGTATATCGATATTGTTTTGTCTAGTTAATAGAATACATCACTACTTCTGTTATGGCTCTTAACATTCTCTCATATCTTTAATATTTATCTATTAATAAATAAATATGTTTAGTTAGTTCGTTTATTAGCCTGCAAGCAGAAGTAGTTTTTGTAGTTCCTAAAACAATTATCCCATTGTGCATTGGAGATAGTAAAAACGATTTACTCGATTGAAGAATGAAAAACAGAAACTAGCTGAATTCAGGTTAAATGTGTTGTTAGCGATATAATATTTATTACTGCTACTACTTAATTCTTCAAAGATCATTTTTAAGTATATAAATTAAAATTTTAATTTATAACATTTCCCTAACATCAGGCTCTAAATGTGAAATGTTTTTAAGCTTGAATTTACAATGCAATTGTTTTTAATAAACAATTGATCAAAGCACACATTATGGCAAACTTAGAAAAAATAATTATGCTCAAATGAAAATTTATTGACAATGCGTCTACTGATGAGATGGATGCAAGATTATGATACCCAGATGACTGGAGACTTCCTTTGATATTTTTAGTTACTCTTTGGTTTGGTATTTTCATGCCATTACGCATCATGTAGTACTACTCAGAACAGATAATAGTTTGGGCTTTCTTTTGTTTTTATTTTTTTTAATCCAAAGTCTACTCATTTTATTTAAGGTTGATGAGTTTTTTATTTGATCTGAAGAAAAACCAGAGTATTGGGCTGATGAGTCTTTAAAATTTCATGGGACTTCCCTGGTGGTCCAGCGGTTAGGACTCGTGCTTTCGTTGCCGATGGCATGGGTCTGATTCCTGGTCAGGGTATTAAGATCCTATGAGCCACACAGTGAGCCAAAAACACAAATAAATTAATTAAAAAGTAATGATAATTTTATGCCAGGAAAGTTAAGAAAAGTCTTGTGAGAATGATTTTTTAATAGGACAAACATGGCGAACAATACATAAGTCTGGTTGAACATGGGGGTGAATTTTACAGATTGTTTCATGGGAATCAAGAGGTAAATTTTTTTTCCTAAAGGCAATTCATCTATTTCCTCATATTTTCACAAAATCATAATTTTTCATTCAATTAACAGGAAATTACTACCGTGGAAATTTCTTGTTCAGTTGCTCAGTCACATCTGACTCTTTGTGACCCCATGCACTGCAGCACCCCAGACTTCACTGTCCTTCATCTCTCGGAGTTTGCTCAAACTCACGTTCACTGAGGTGGTGATGCCGTCCAACCATCTCTTCCTCTGTCGTCGACTTCTCGTCCCACCTTTAATCTTTCCTAGCCTCAGGGTTTTTTCCAGTGAGTTGGCTCTTTGCATCAGGTGGCCAAAGTATTGGAGTTTCAGCTTCAGCATCAGTCCTTCCAATGAATATTCAGGGGTGATTTCCTTTAGGATGGCCTGGTTGGATCTCCTTGCAGTCCAAGGGACTCTCAAGAGTCTTCTTCAGCACCCACAGTTCAAAGGCACCCACATTATTCGGTGCTCAGCCTTTTTTATTGTCCAGCTCTCACATCCATACGTGACTACTGGAAAAACCATAGCTTTGACTACACAGACATTTATAGGCAAAGTAATGTCTCTGCTTTTTAATATACTGTCTAGGTTTGTCATTGCTTTTCTTCCACGGAGCAAGTACAGCTGAGCGACTTTCACTGTCATATAATGGAATGCTGTAAATGTT
Source organism: Bos indicus x Bos taurus (assembly GCF_003369695.1). Taxonomy (NCBI): domain Eukaryota; kingdom Metazoa; phylum Chordata; class Mammalia; order Artiodactyla; family Bovidae; genus Bos; species Bos indicus x Bos taurus. The sequence continues at coordinate 59,723,998 of NC_040099.1, forward strand.
ACAAAAATAGATGGTAGAAATCTCTTGGGGAGATGCTAGGTTTTAGTAAGCATTGCAGTTTTTCAACAGAGTCACAGAGAAGCAAGCCCAGTGTCCACATTGGCTCTATTCTCTAAAATTTATTTTCTGATCTTAGAAGTTGACTTAACAACTATTGAGGCAAAATCATTTTGCCTCAAACACTTCCTTTTTGCATTTATGTGTAGCAGTGCATTTATCTTTTTCCAGTTATATTGAGATACAATTGACATACAGGCTTCCTTTGCTTTGTGAAAGTCTGCTTTCTGCCACTTTGCTTTTATAAAAGACCTACCTGTTTTCACTAACTGAAAGAAATTCAAAGAACATTTTCACTTTTATGAAAAAATAGTATTTGTTTTGCAAGAAGCCGTTATAGAGGCAGCATGCACCATGAGCCTTAAGAGCAGCATCGCCAAGCTCCTTCCCCCGAAACCACACTCAACATCTCAGCATCTTAACATCAAGCCTCCATAGCTTTGAACTGTCTGTGAGCATCTGTGTTTTATCTTGATAGATTCTGTGCATCCGTTAGCAAAACGTGTCCTAAGGTAACTGATTGCTTCTTTGCTTTATGCAATTCTGGCTATTGAAAAATTTCACAGGAATGTTCTACTTTTGGATACAGGGGAAAACCTGTATAATATTGTAAGTTTAAGTCAAAAAACATGATGTTTGAGACACATATTGTGAAATGATCATCACAATGCTGTTGGTTAACATCTCAATCCCCTGACACAATTACCATTTGTTTTTGGTGATGATAACATTTACCATCTACTCTCTTAGCCACTTTCAGGTATGTAATAGAGTCTTATTAACTGTAGTCATCACACTGTACAATAGATCCCCAGAACTTACTCATTTTGTGACTACAAGTCTGTGCCCTTTGACCAACATATTCCAACTCCCACCGCCTCTTAGGTCTCGGAAACTACCGTTCTGCTCTGATTCTATGAACTCGGTTGTTCCAGACGCCACATATAGGTGATGCCATTCAGTAGTTTTTTCCCCTTGTTTCACTTATCATAGTGCTCTTGAAGCCCAAAATGACACTAGTGACAGGGATTACTTCTTTCTCATAGATCCTGTCTCTACATATATAAACCATGTCTTTATTCATTCATTTATAGAAAGGCACTTGGGTTATTTCTATATCTTGTCTATTTTGAAAAATGCTCTGATGAACCTAGAGTACAGACCCTGATTTCCTTTCCTTTGGATATACACCCAGGATATATACTCTGATATTCTGGGATCATATAGTGACTCTATTTTAGTTTTTCAAGGAACCTCAATACTGCTTTCCATAGTTGCTATATAATCTACATTCCCACCAACTGTGCACAGGGGTTCCCTTTTCTCTGCATCCACACCAGCGTTTATGATCTCTTGCTTTTACGATAATAGCCTTTCTAAGAGATGTGAGCTATTGTGGTTTTAACTTGCATTTTCCTGGTTAGCAATGTTGAGCATATTTTCATGTACCTGTTGACCATTTGTATGTCTTCTTTGGAAATATATCTGTTCAGTTCCTCTCCTCATTTTTAATCAGATTGCGTGGTTTTGGGTTATTTAGTTATTTAGTTTTATGGATTATTTATACATATATTGAATATTAATCCCTTATCAGACACCTGATTCACAAATATTTTCTCCCATTTTTCATTTCATTGACTGTTTCTCTTGCTGAGTAGAATCTTTTTCTTTGAAGTCTGTGTAGCTATCTTCAAATGATAGGTCACCTCCTCCAATTGTTACTGACAATTTCTGGAGAGAAATCCCTTCCTGCAGCTCTGCTAGGGATTCTGAGGCTTTCTCAGACCTTCTTGGAGTAAGCCTGTTGATTGCTTCTCACTCCTTCTGCAATGGGACAGGTGCCTTCTCTCTATCCTGCAACACCCCAGCCATGTGCCCACAGTCTCCCATTTGCTTTCCCAAGGCCAGAGCCAAAGCTGCAGTTTGTGGGCTGTCTCTGGCCCACAGATTCAGCCAGCTTTTTGAGTGCGTTTACTAGTCCTCTGGTGAGTATGGGGTTTGATTTTAACTCTTACCATCTTGTGGCTTCTTGTTTGCCCTTGGATATGGGGTATCTTTTTTTTGGTGGGTTCCAACATCCTCCCATGGATGGCTGTTCAGCAGCTAGTTGCAATTTTGGTGTTCTCGCAGGAGCAGATGAAAACACGTCCTTCTGCTCCACCATCTTGACTAACATCGATTCTTTACAAAGCTCCAATCTCCGTCCGCCAAGGCCTACAGCATTTTCTAAAGCCTGCTGCCTGTGTGGGTGCCGGGGGGCTCAGTGCCCTGGGAGACAGTGAGTGGAAGGAGCTGAAAGAGAAGGGGAGGGCCAGCAGGGAGGCCCCTGAGGAGAGCGGGAGTGGAGAGAGTCCGTACAGTCGCAACTATGGTTTTTCCAGGATGCATATACGAATGTGACAATCAGACTATAAAGAAGGCTGAGAGGAGAATAATTGATGTCTTTGAACTGTGGTGGTGGGGGAAGACTCTTGAGAATCCCTTGGACTGCAAGGAGATCAAACCAGTCAATCCTAAAGGAGATCAGTCCTGAATATTCATTGGAAGGACTGACGCTGAAGCTCCAATACTTTGGCCACCTGATGCAAAGAGTCAAGTTATCAGAAAAGAGCCTGATGTTGGGAAGGATTGAGGGCAGGGGGAGAAGAGGAGGTGACCGAGGATGAGATGGTTGGATGGCATCACCGACTCAATGGACATGAGTCTGAGCAAGCTCCGGGAGATGGTGAAGGAAAGGAGGGCCTGACGTGCTGCAGTCCATGGGGTCGCACAGAGTCGGACACGCCTGAGTGACCAAGCAACAGCTCGTCCTCTCCAAAGAGCTCTCCTGCCCTCAGTGGTGTCAACAGGGAGCCAGCCAGGGCATGGGGCAGTGTGGGTCCAGGTGGGATGTGCCATTTGGGAGGCTCCACAGGGGAGACATCCCCAGGGCTCATAAGTGAGCATCTCGATGGAATCCTTGATGCAGTTGTTAGGATCTGCCTCCCTTAAATGCCTCCTGAGAGTCCTGTCTACAGTTCTCCAGCCTCCTCCTGACCCCCAGTTATGCAGCTCATGACTCAGCATCAGGCCGCGGTGAGGGAGAGCGAGGCGGCCTCTGTGGCAGCTTCCCGCGCAGCTGGGCTGGGCTCACCGCCCTGCTCTCACTTTCCCCGCAAGAAAACTGCAGGTCCAGACGGTCCTTGGAGCTGAGCTGTGCCGTCTTGAGGGAGGGGTGCGTGGGTAAATAAGTCTGTTCCACTGCCCTCTCCATTGTCCAAACTCAATTTTTTTTTTAATTTATTTTTTTTGCTCCAGTGGTGTGCTAAAACTTCTCAGCTAGATATCTGGATTTCTACAAAGGCTCTCTCATCCACCAGTGACTTCCCGGGGCAGTGTTCTCCAGGGGTGCCCAGATGCAGCCAAGAAGGGCTGGAGCTGGTTTGAAGCTACCAGGGCCCACCGCTGTGCCCAAGGTCTGCATGCCCATTACCCAACACATGGGTGGACAAGCCTCCTCCGAGTCCCTTGGTGTGTACTGCTGAATCCCAGAAAGTCACTTTTGTCCACGGAGAGCTGCCAAATTGCTGTTGAGGGTGTGAGTGAGGGACGTCTTATTTGGTCAAGTTGCCAATGTCACTGTTTGAAGGACCATCTATTTTTTGCAGGACGCTGCTAGCGCTTACAAATATAGACAAAAGAATCATTTGTAAGCAATGGAGATGCATGCCATGGAGCGTGTAGTGGGAGCTCGGGCTCTACGGTCTTATGAGGGGGTAATCCCCATGATCTTGGGGTCTTCAGCTTTATATGTTCAGGAATAAAAAAATAAACCCAATGAAGGAGGCATTCTGCTGGGTGACTGGGTAATTTCATTTATTTCCACCCAGCAAATCTGTAAGGAAGGTGTTATCTCAGGTTGCATAGATTAAGAATCTGAGATTCCTATAGCTTGCCCACTGCCCAAGGGTATGCAGTTAAAGAAGCGGAAGATTTGGGATATAAACTTGGACTTGTGCAACACTAAAGCCACTTTTCTGTTCTATGAAAAGCTGTATGTGTGTGACTTGTCTGGGGCAGAATGGTCTGCAGGGGAGTGATGTCTTTTTCCTATGAAGAGGGAAAATAAAAGAAAAAAAAGGAGGAAAATCAAACAAGTAAGCCCTGTACTGGATAGCTGTGGATTCCTCTTCAGTCTGAGTTCTGTACCCAGCAGCCACTCAGTTTATTCGCACAGCGCAGTCTCTCTCCTAACGTACTGCCCTGGGCAACCACCACTGGGACCTTACATTAGACTCCTGAGGCTCTTAATGGCTGCCCTGTATCTGGGGTTTCTAATTCCATGCACATGTATCAGCCATTTACTCCGACTAGAGTCTTAAACCCCTTCAGAGCAAGGCTCACTTTTTTGCTTACTAATTTTTAGAATCTGAGGGAGCTTATTTAACCTTTTTCTCTGCTTTCTCTTGTAGCACTTCACAAAGGCCATCGAGGAAGCTTCCATGGAGGCAACCAGGACCAGAATTACTTCTCCAAAACGGGCAAAAACTTAATTTGCTGCAATTTCTTTGCAATTTCAAGGATACTTTCTAATTTACATGGTAGGCATAATTGGGTTGCAGAAAGGCAGAACATTACAGTCTGAAACTTCTTGGCAACTTTTGACAAGCATTTCTGCCACATTTAGGGTAGGACCTTAACTTCTAAAGTGTGGAAACAGAGTTTTTGAAAAGCACTGTAATCTCCAACATCGACAGAACACTTAGATAAAAGATTTTGGGCCATTTTGTGGTGCATCTGAATTCCAAAAGGGAAAAGAAGGACCTGGCTATCAAAATTATGAACACAGGAGCCCTGATCTCAGCAGTGGGAACAGAAAGGAAACCTAACCATTGAAGAAGCCTGAAGAAATGACAAAGCTGCTTCTAGAAATTAACAGTCTTTTTTAACTAAGCCAACCTCTATGGCTTAAAGCAGTGTGTGTGACCAGTTCCTCACTTCCTCAAATAGCACTTGCAGTGAGTGATCATGCAACAACCCAGGGCACGGTGTGAACAGCCAGCAAGAGAATCATTTAAACAAATGGATTTGTAAAACATGATTGTTTTAAGCCTGTCCGTGTCAGGATGGCAGTTTGAATTAAACATAAGGTGACTTCTTTCACTGAATCAATAAGTGCAAATAACATTGCTCCCAACCATGTTTTATTTCACAGACAAAAATGGTTCTTAACAGCTTTCTGAAGGCTATGCTTCAGCCACCTGCTGTTTAAATTGTTTGCTTTTTCTTGCAAAATTTGTTCTTTTGCAACGTTAAAACAGGCAGATTTGCAGTCAGCTCAACTGGGGCTAGAGTCCAGGGATGTTTGAAAGGCTCTTTTCTTAATGAACACTGTACCTTCCTACACCCTTCCTACTGGCAAATCTGCACTGGGAAGAGCAGAGATGTCTGCCTGAATAGTTTGCCTAAAATTCTTACTAGTACCAGCTGACTTGCAGCCAGAGGGAATTTCTACCACTTTCACAAAGACAGTCATCTAGTGATCCACATGGATCGTGTGGAAACTGTTTTTAAATAGTTTATTGATAATTCATAGATTCCATAGTAATCCAGATTAGTAAGAAATTCAGGAAATAGAAGACATCCACTCCGCCTTTGTCTATTGCTTCTATTTTGTGAAATAAAATAGGGATCATTATAACATTTTTCTTCATATTGTTATTGTGTGTGTTAGTCGCTTAGTCGTGTCTGACTTTTTCAGACCCTATGGACTGTAGTTCATCAGGCTCCTTTGTCCATGGAATTATCCAGACAAGAGTAGTGGAGTGGGTTGCCATTCCCTTCTCCAGGGGATCTTCCTGATCCAGGGATTGAACCTGGGTCTCCTGCATTGTGGGCAGATTCTTTACCGTCTGTGCCACCAGCGAAGTCCAAGATAGTTATTCAGTTCAGTTCAGTTCAGTCGCTCAGTCGTGTCCGACTCTTTGCTACCCCATGAATCGCAGCACACCAGGCCTCCCTGTCCATCACCAACTCCCGGAGTTCACCCAGACTCACGTCCATCGAGTCAGTGATGCCATCCAGCCATCTCATCCTCTGTCGTCCCCTTCTCCTCCTGCCCCCAATCCCTCCCAGCATCAGAGTCTTTTCCAGTGAGTCAACTCTTCACATGAGGTGGCCAAAGTACTGGAGTTTCAGCTTTAGCATCATTCCCTCCAAAGAACACCCAGGGCTGATCTCCTTCAGAATGGACTGGTTGGATCTTCTTGCAGTCCAAGGGACTCTCAAGAGTCTTCTCCAACACCACAGTTCAAAATATAGTTATTAGGTGTCTTGAAAAGAGAAGTAGTGGCCTTGTGTGCAAAAATGCCCACAGCTGTTTTCAGCTTGTAATGTTGAATTTCTTGAAGTATACTCTGAAAAGGGAAGATGAACTAACTTGAAAGGTATTTATCATCTTCCTTTGGGTGGCCAAATTTATAGAAATAAGTTTTACTGATTTTCATATCTTATTCAAATCTTCCATTTTTCTTAAAAATTTCAAAATAAATACCTGAAAGAATGAAGTTACTCACCTGATGACATCACTAGCAGAAAATAAACAAAACCCACCAGAGGGACTGCTTTTGCAACATTAATGCGTATTAGAGATGAATCATTCTCTGAGTGTTTGGTTTTTATGACCTGGAAGCAATGTGTGTTTTCTGCAGAGTATAATTAAGACACTGAAAATTTAGGCTTAAAAATAAGTAGTATGATGAAACTGTCAGAGTATTAAAGAGTAAAGCTAATACTCAGTTCATAAATATTTCATGAAGTTTGATGGAGTTCTTTTTAATAGCTGGCATTATTTTAGAAAGTTGAATAAAATCTTGAAAATTACATAGTAGAAATTCCACCACCCACCAAATAATCTTATCTCTGGTGGTTTCCCAGATGGCTCAGGCGTGAAGAATCCACCTGCCAATGCAGGGATGCAGGAGTCATGGGTTCAATCCCTGGGTCAGGAAGATCCCCTGGAGAAGGAAATGGCCTGGGAAAATCCCATGTATTTTCTTGCCTGGGAAATCCCGTAAACAAAGGAGCCTGGTAGGTTACAGTCCATGGGGTCACAAGAGAGGTGGACATGACTTAGGGACTAAGCAACAACAGAAATCTTATCTACTCCCCTAAAAGAAATTCAACAATTTAAGATTAAATTTAAATTTTAGTTTTAGACATATGAAATAAAATACGTAGAATAAGACATATATCTGGGGAAAATGGTGATTCAGTATGGTAGGAAGTATTCTGAGATAGGTTCCCTGTAATTCCTGCCTTGGGTATTTACGTCTTGAATGATCCCTTTCCCCTGAGTGTGTCTGAGGCTTGTGAATTCCTTCTGGCCAATAGAAACTGACAAAGATTAAGGGATTTTGAAGATGAATAAGGTTCCCAAATCAATTGATTTTGAATTAATCAAAAGGAATATTTTCCTGGGAAAGCCTGACTTAATCAGGTGAGGATCCTTAAAAGAGGATTAGTTCTCTTTGAGATGAGAGACTCGTCTTGCAGCCTCAGTCAAGCAAGGCGCTGCACTAGAAAGGGCAACTTTCAAGGGACTACAGGCAGCCTCCATGCAGGCAACAGCCAGCGAAAAAGCTGGCACCCTCATGCCATCACCAGGAAACAATTTCTGCCAACAACCTGAGTGACCTTGGAAGTGGATTCTTTCCCAGTCAAGCCACTAGATGAGAATGTAGCCCAGTCAGCAGACTGAGTGCTGCTTTTCAAGATAATAAATCATCAGAAGAAGCGGTTAAGCTGTGCCCAGGCTCCTGACTCAGGGAAACTGGGAAATAATTAATGTGTGCCATTTTAAGTCACTAAGACTGTGCTAATTTATTGTTCAGCAATAGAAAATTCCTATCCTTGTATAAGTATCCTTGTATTGTCTGCCTCCAAATATCTCCCTTCCCCTAGTCATATACAATCACACAATAGAACTTAATTTAAATGCCCACACTATTTTTTTTAAAGGAGGAAGGAAAGTTAAGACCAACCTAGACAGCATATTAAAAAGCAGAGAGATTACTTTGCCAACAAAGTTCCATCTAGTCGAGGCTATGGTTTTTCCAGTGGTCATGTATGGATGTGAGAGTTGGACTGTGAAGAAAGCTGAGTGCCGAAGAATTGATGCTTTTGAACTGTGGTGTTGGAGAAGACTCTTGAGAGTCCCTTGGACTGCAAGGAGATCCAACCAGTCCATCCTAAAGGAGATCAGTCCTGGGTGTTCATTGGAAGGACTGATGCTAAAGCTGAAACTCCAATACTTTGGCCACCTGATGTGAAGAGTTGACTCATTGGAAAAGACTCTGATGTTGGGAGGGATTGGGGGCAGGAGGAGAAGGGGATGATAGAGGATGAGATGGCTTGATGGCATCACCAAGTCAATGGACATAGGTTTGGGTAAACTCCAGGAGTTGGTGATGGACAGGGAGGCCTGGCATGCTACGGTTCATGGGGTTGCAAAGAGTCGGACACGACTGAACGACTGAACTGAACTGAACTTTAGTTAGTGGTAGAAACTTTGGAAGGAACCAGCCACAAAACATAAAATTTAAGAATAAATACTACATGAGCTTTAAAAGGTCTTCTATATTCAGAGAAAATAGCAAAAGGCCATGTTTAGCTCTTCTTCCTTTGAAAGAAGTGCACTGACATTGGAAATAAGAAAGGAGGATTTAAACATAGAGCTTGATTGAACGACCAGGTGCTGAAGTGAAGAAAGTAGGAGTGGGATAGGAAATTATTTTGTTGCAACAGCAGTCAGTAACCACAGCAATCTTGGGAACAATAACACTGCCTGTGACAGTTTCTCCCTCATGTGACAGAGGTATCTCCTAACATGCAAGGCAAGACTAGGGAGACTCACCTTGAAACAATTTCAGGCTAGACCCAAATGGAACTTGACCCTTGTATACAGCCTTCACAAAAACAGTAAAGAAATAATCATGCAGAATTGAATTTCCCCACTTGGGATGACCCTAGTCAGTCAGTTCAGTCACTCAGTCGTGTCCGACTCTTTGCAACCCCATGGACTGCAGCACGCCAGGCCTCCCTGTCCATCACCAACTCCTGAAGTTTACTCAAACTCATGTCCATCGAGACAGTGATGCCATCCAACCATCTCATCCTCTATCGCCCCCTTCTCCTCCTGCCCCCAATCCCTCCCAGCATCAGGGTCTTTTCAAATGAGTCAGCTTTTCACATCAGGTGGCCAAAGTATTGGAGTTTCAACTTCAGCATCAGTCCTTCCAATGAACATTCAGGACTCATCTCCTTTAGGATGGATTGGTGGGATCTCCTCGTTGTCCAAGGGACACTCAAGAGTCTTCTCCAACACCACAGTTCAAAAGCATCAATTCTTCAGCAGTCAGCCTCTTTATAGTCCAACTCTCACATCCATACATGACCACTGGAAAAACCATAGCCTTGACTAGATGGACCTTTGTGGGCAAAGTAATGTCTCTGCTTTTTAATATGCTGTCTAGGTTGGTCATAACTTTTCTTCCAAGGAGCAAGCATCTTTTAATTTCATGGCCACAGTCACCATCTGCAGTGATTCTGGAGCCCAAAATATAAAGTCTTTCACTGTTTGCACTGTTTCCCCATGTATTTGCCATGAAGTGATGGGACCAGGTGCCATGATCTTAGTTTTCTGAATGTTGAGTTTTAAGCCAGCTTTTTCATTCTCCTCTTTCACTTTCAACAAGAGGCTCTTTAGTTTTTCTTCGCTTTCTGCCATAAGGGTGGTGTTATCTGCATATCTGAGGTTATAGAGATTTCTCCCGGCAATCTTGATTCCAGCCTGTGCTTCCTCCAGCTCCTCCCAAATTCTAGGTCTAGTGTTTTACTCATGCTTCAGCTTAAAACTTGAAAGAAAATTATCGCAGCATTTAGATGATTTTTCAGGGGACCCAAGGAGAATTCATGCCCACTATGTTGGGGTGAATCCACATTTTATTCACCTTTCAAGAGTGAATGATAGGTAGGGTCAGAGGGCTCCCTCCATCACTGGATCCCTCCATTCTTACTGAGGCTTATGGAATCCTACCCACTCAGCCTTTCTGTTACTCTTTCTATCAGGAATTCTGTCACATAATTTGTTTGACTTTATTCATTACTTTGTTTACTATCGAATATTTTCTTCTTTATTATCTGTTTCACTGAAAACAGCAGCTTCAAGAAGAAAGCTTATTAATGTCCTGTTTAACACTGAACAACAGGCTTAGCATGTAAGTGGTGGCCAATTACTATTATTTATTATGTAAATAAGTGTCAGTTATGTGTGGAAGTAATATTCATTTACATATGATATACCACAGGCAGACCAGAGCACTGAAACATTGAAAATTGAGTCATTATGATACAGACTGGAATTTAACAGATTGCTAGGCTGAACACAGTTCAGATTGCTAGCTAGCTTATGTCATTCACTTTCCATTTAATTTGATGGATAGTTTAGCTATCTATTGGTATATGTGATATAGTAATGGGTATACTGTCAGAACATTAGCTCCAGATCTGATTCTGGCAACAAAAAGTACTGTCTTTTGAAATAAATCTGTACTTCCTTGAGTATCTGTTTCTTTGTCAGAATATTCCAGTGAAATGAAATCATCTTACTTTACTCACAATGCACTATAAAATAACTTTCCATGACAAAATAACTTTAGGAAACCCATAAAACCAAGCTTCCTGTTAGAGATATTTGATTTATGTTTAACATATTAAAGGTCTTGAGAAACCCAGAATAAGGTAACCTCAAATTTTTATTACCATCAATTATGTGAATATTAAACCTTTTATTTTTCTGTATAAAACTTGTAGGGCACTGGATAATGTTTTTTGGTAATCCTGGACCAGGTAGTCTTTGGATTTTTTCAAAAAATTTTCACATACAATGTGATAAAAATATGCCATGGGCAGAATAGAAGCATTTGAAAATTCTGACAAAATGTGGTGGCTGTATTTATAATAATAAATAATGTATATAAATAGTATATTTAATAAAGAAGATATTTGCTTTGTATGAATGTGAATTTAATAGCTAATAGTTAATTTAACCATTTAAATAGTTTCTAAATATGAAAATATATCATTCCATAAGGAAAGCTTTCAATAAATCCCATAAAGGGAAGTAGAACAGCCCCAAATTTATGCTTAACATGAAACAAGACCATAAATTTCTGACAAAAATTTTAAAAGGAAAACTCTTCAACCTGAAATTTTGTGGAAAAAAAAAATTCTTTTTAAAACTTTTGAATCAAAAAAGAAACCAAAATTAAAAATTACATCATATATGAAATGGCTAAAATTGTGCACACAAGAAAATCCAGAGTCTCAAACTAAGGAGACTAAGTAAAAACATGTTAATTAAAAAAGAGAAAAAGAAATTTCACATTCCACACAAGAAAGTTAGAAAAAGAATAAGCAAAACAAAACAAAAGAAAGTCGCAGAAATGGAGCAATAAAAATGTAAGTAGAAATAACTGATCAATAATATCAAACAAATATTACTCAGAATATGTACAGTGAGATTCATGTTGTTTTTATGCCTGCTAACACAACAACCATTTTGCAGCCCATGGATCAAGGGTCATTTCAATGTTCAAGTCTCATTATTTTAGAAATACATTGTATAAGGCTAAAGCTGCCATAAGTAGTGATTCCTCTAATGAATCTGAGCAGAGAAGATTGAAAACTTTTCAGAGTCTACCATCCTAGATGCCACTTTCAGAACATTCGTGATTCATGGGAGGAGGTCAAAACATCAAGAGTTTGGAGAAAGTTGATTCCAAAACCCTCATGGATAACTTTGAGGGGCTCAAGACTTCAGTCGTGGCAGTAACTGCAGATGTAGTAGGAAAAACAAGAGGACTAGAAGTGGAGGCTGAAGACATGACTGCAGTGGTGCAACCTCGTGGTAAAAACTTAATGGATAAGGAGCTGCTTCGATGGATGAGCAAAGTGGTTCCTTGAGATGAAATCTACTATTGGTGAAGATGCTGTGAAGACTGCTGAAATGACAACAAGGACTTAGAATATTATATCAACTTAGTTGATGTAGCAGTAGGGGTTTATGAGTTTTGGCTCCAATTTTGAAAGAACTTCTACTGTGGGTAAAATGCTCTCAAGTAGCGTTTCCTGCTACAGAGAAATCATTCATGAAAAGAAGAGTCGATCTGATGCACCCAACTTCAACACTTATTTTAAGAAATTGCCAGAGGCACCCAACCTTCAATAAATACCACCCTGATCAGGCTGCAGCCATCAACATTGAGGCAAGACCCTCCACCAGCAAAAAGATCAGAACTTGTTGAAAGCGCAGATGAAGGCTAGCACTTTTTAGCGATAAAGCATGTTAAACTTAAGATGTGCACATTTTTAGATATAACGCTATTGCACACTTAATAGACTACAGAATAGTGTAAATGTAACTTTCACATGCAGTGGGAAACCAAAAAGTCCATGTGACTTCATTGTGGTGGTCTGGAACCAGACCTGCAGTATCTCCCAGGTCTGACTGCATGCATTTATATGTGTGTCTTAGTCACTGTCCCTGGAAGTCAGTGACTGTCATATTTTATTCTGTTTTCTAGTGGCCTGTCACAAAGTTTGGCTCATTCTAAGGGTTCAATTCATTCACTCAACAAAAACATTTTGAGTTTTAACCTTGGTTAGTGCAGTCCTCAAGCCACACATTTCTGTGCATCTGTGTAGCATCCACACAGCTTTATTTTCTTGGGCTCCAAAATCACTGCAGATGGTGACCATGGCCATGACATTAAAAGATGATTTCTCCTTGGAAGCAAAGCTATGACCAACCTATACAGCATATTAAAAAGCAGAGACATTACTTTGATGAAAAGGTCCATCTAGTCAAAGTTATGGTTTTTCCCGTAGTCATGTATGGATGTGAGAGTTGGACTGTGAAGAAAGCTGAGTGCCGAAGAATTGATGCTTTTGAACTGTGGTGTTGGAGAAGACTCTTGAGAATCCCTTGGACTGCAAGGAGATCCAACCAGTCCATCCTAAAGATCAGTCCTGGGTGTTCTTTGGAATGACTGATGCTAAAGCTGAAACTCCAATACTTTGGCCACCTGATCCGAAGAGCTGACTCATTTGAAAAGACCCCATTGCTGGGAAAGATTGAAGGCAGGAGGAGAAGGGGACAACAGAGGACGAGATGGTTGGATGGCATCACTGACTTAATGGACATGAGTCTGAGTAAACTCCAGGAGTTGGTGATGGACAAGGAAGCCTGGAGTGTTGCAGTCCATGGGGTCGCAAAGAGTCAGACACGACTGAGCGACTGAACTGAACTGTGCAGCATCTAAAGCCTGTGATCAGCTAGTTCTCTGTTGCAGTTCTTCCTGTGCCAAAGCGAGGAGAGCTCAGAGCCATCTGGGGAAGGATGTCCATCAGAATTCCAAGATTAGGAGAATATCACAGGTAGAGTGAAGTGTTGGTCTTGTTAAAGAAAGGGGTTAGTGACTGAGTTGAACACTAGACTAGGCAGAGGAGCCAGTTCTAGACCATGGACAAAATCTCCTCCAAGAAATGGCCAATATGTCTGGAGGTTATAGGATGGCCTCAGAAGCAATCGCCTCAAGATTGGAAATGTTAGCATAACATTTCTGTTTTAGCATAATAACTAGACTCTCTTTAAGTCACATAAGTATGCATTCGAGTTGTATGGCAGAAACTCACACAACATTGTAAAGCGATTATGCTCCAATTAAAAATAAATTTTAAAAATACTCCCTTACCAATATGGCTCACTCAGTCCATTTGGATGAGGGATGTCACTGACAGCCTACCTGGCTTTCTCAGGAGAAGAGTCATGAAGGGGGTGGCCAGTTGCAACTGGCAATATAATTCTCTCAGTCCTTTAGATATCATGGTCTATAGCACAAAGATTGAGAACCATTCAAGGAGATGTATTACCTAGATTGTGCACAGATTGAACAAAGCTTCTCCAAGTCTGCAGCCTAGATTATGAAGAACATCAGATGCATCAAGCCGGTCCAATGTTCTTCTTAGCTGAGGACTCTCTGAAAGTAAGAGAGTCCTGTGTGATTCGTTAGGAAAAGACAAAAAGCTACAAAAAATGTTTTTTCCAAAGTTTCACTTTAAGTGGAGCTGTGCCCAACGACTCACTATTATTTGAAGTGAAGGGAGCACAGGGAGCCATCAGTCTTTAGACTGCAGAGCTGTTTGAACGGCCCAGGAGGCTGATCCCTACTGTGGAACACATGGCATTTTCACTAAGATCCAGTCAAGGCTCCCATTACTGTTCCCTTCATCTTCTTTTTATTCTTCGATTCCTGCCATCCTTGAGTTTATCAGAAAGTCCCTCATGCAAAAAAATATGTATATATAGCACTTTTATTATCTTATTCAACTCACCCCAAAATAGTGCCTGAGATGTGAAATTAGTTTTTAAGAGAAGTCAAAAATAATGCAAATATAGAAATACATTATATCTGAAACAGTCACAGTTCTGGCATGAAAAAAGATCTCACTAAATGTTTATTGAATGAATGAACATTAATTTGTTGGGAAATCAGCTGAGCCTTTCATACAGCCTTTGAAAAGTAAACGAAAATAAATTTCTCTAAACTTGCCTGGTATTTAAAGGCTTTCTCAGTTTGTTTACATGGCAAAAGGGAAGATAATGAGTATGACATTTGTTATCTCCAAATAAGCTAGATTTGCAGCCATGTGCCCAGAGACCTCTTTATTTCATTTTGAAAATTAATCCCAAGATGGCTGCCACCAGGAGGCGCCATTCAGGGTAGCATAAAAACCTAACTTTTCAAACCTTTCTCCATGTATGTTTAATGGAGAGAGACATGAAAATTTACTATTCCTTTGTAGGGCTTTTCCCTAGAAAATAAATGTCTCTGATGACCAAGATGTCAGAATAAATTTATCCCAAACTTCAATATCTACGTTTACATCTTACATTAAGAAAATACCATTTGAAGCAAAATGATAAGAAAAACTAACATCAAAGTTGAAAGAGCTGCCATGTTAAATTTGTGTTAGAGCTGCCTAGGGCTTGTTGTAAACCAAGACTGCAAGGGGCTACCAGGAGCCCCTTCCTTTCTCCTGTCTAAGTTCTTCTTTCCATCTAGCCCTGTTGGTTCCTGGCTCTATTTTCAGGATTGCTCCCGGGGTATGTGATGTGTGTAGAGGTTTATCTGTTCAGCTTCCTCCAAATTTCTATAAATCCAGGATTCTCTTCATTCAACCAAACCCCAGTGAGGCTCTGGCTTGGCAGCTCAGCTCATTATACTGCAGGCTTTATCTGTTGCAGGGCTCCAATTAGTCCCTGGGTTGAGGAGTCACCTTGACACCTCGAGAATCAACTCTCCTCTCTGCATTAAGTGTCACCCAGCAAAAACCCCCTTTTCCAGGGGCTTGCTCTTCCATCGGGCTTCATAGACTGGGCAGAGTCAGCATTCCTCTCGTTCCAAATTAATTATTAAGCTCTCCTCTTCATTAACCTCTCCTGCCTGCCTGATCAGCATGATAACGTGGTTATTCGCCATCCAGGAAATGTCAAAGCACCGTTGCCTTTTGCTCTAGAACTTTTAGATATTAGAACATCCTACATTTTTAACATTTAACGTTTTAAACACTAAATGTAATTTTACACAAATAGTTTCTCACTGTGGGGGAGGCCTTCCTCTGATAGACAAGCAAAAGAGCTCATACCCAAAGAACAAACGTTCGTAACAGAACGTACTTGAAGTTTAATGACACTCATGTATTTGCCTTGCAGCTCAAATCGAAGTGTTTTATCCCAAATCATGCAGCAAACTAAGTCTGATTTCCTATGATTCTAGTTCTGTGTCTTTTCTATGACACAAGTTTAACCTCTCCATAGTTCATTAAATTTTTCTTGAAAAAAAATTAAGTGCTTAAGCTGCCTAGCACAAAATGAACCTGTTTCAAAATTGCCTTCCAGGCCAGTGAAGTTTATAAACAAACTCAGAAGGGAAGAGCATTTGCTGGCTGAGTTCTAAGAGATGGGGTTTCTAGTTGCGACTCCCTTTATTTGATAACCTTGGCCTCGTTTTCCAATGAAGTGTTAGATTAGGTTATCTCTATGGAGATTCTCAATGAGAATATCCTATGATACTCTACTATTTGGCATATATGCTTTTATTATGAAAGCAAACTATGGTTCAGTTCAGTTCAGTCACTCAGTCGTGTCCAACTCTGCGACCCTATGAACCGCAGCACGCCAGGCCTCCCTGTCCATCACCAACTCCCGGAGTTCACTCAGACTCATGTCCATCGAGTTGGTGATGCCATCCAGCCATCTCATCCTCTGTCGTCCCCTTCTCCTCCTGCCCCCAATCCCTCCCAGCATCAGAGTCTTTTCCAGTGAGTCAACTCTTCACATGAGGTAGCCAAAGTACTGGAATTTCAGCTTTAGCATCAGTCCTTCCAAAGAACACCCAGGGCTGATCTCCTTTAGAATGGACTGGTTGGATCTCCTTGCAGTCCAAAGGACTCTCAAGAGTCTCCAACACCACAGTTCAAAAGCATCAATTCTTCAGCACTCAGCTTTCTTCACAGTCCAACTCTCGCATCCATACATGACCACTGGAAAACCATAGCCTTGACTAGCTGGACCTTTGTTGGCAAAGTAATGTCTCTGCTTTTCAATATGGTTAAGTGATGTTAACTTTCCCCACCACTGTTTAATGTAGTCTGAATAGAGTGAGAGCTTATTCTATGCCTTTATACCTAAAGAATTTGACTTCTCCATGTCCCACTAAGGAAACGTAATAAGTAATATGCATTCGATAAATATGCATGAATAAAGGGAAGGAAGGAGTAACGGAAAAGAGAGAAGAATGGAAAAAAGTAAACAGATAAGCTGCTTTTCTGTTCAAAATTGAGAGCATCTCCTATTCACCCAAACTGTAAGGGGCAGACTAAATTATCATCTGTCTCTGGAAACTAACAGCCTTTACAGTTCTTTTTCATTGGTACAGAAAAGCCTCCAACCTTCATTCTAGCTTTTTTTTCTCTCTTTAAATTATGGGAGTAACATTTTCCTCCCAATGCTGGTTCTCCTCTGCACTCTTAAGCCCTGTAGTTATTCAGGATAATTGACTGCGTGACAATCTGAGATAGAAGTGATGTTAGGTCAGCAAACAAAGTCGCATATCAAAGTAAGAAGGTATTATGGGACAAATCACATTTTAATCAGTTGGAGCTT
Source organism: Bos indicus x Bos taurus (assembly GCF_003369695.1). Classification (NCBI taxonomy): domain Eukaryota; kingdom Metazoa; phylum Chordata; class Mammalia; order Artiodactyla; family Bovidae; genus Bos; species Bos indicus x Bos taurus. Next base: position 59,741,321 of record NC_040099.1, read on the forward strand.
AGATAAATGCAGGAATATTGATAGCATTTATGGTTTGTATAACAGCCTGTGGTGTGACAGAGCAATAGCACTTTGAAATATAGTCAGTGGATGTTAATTAACGGTAAATCAAAATGGAACTCCTGTGGTATTACATGATGTCCATGTGAATTCTCTAATAATTTATAATGCTTGATGTGATCCCACAGCATGTGACAAGAAGTGTGATTATTTGTAGCTCTGCTTGATCTGCAGCATAAAATTTACTTTGGAGGCCATGGGACGTGTTGCTAATGCATACCCTGTACGGGAGTATCCTTCTGCCGAATCAAGATATGACATCAGTTGTTCAACTGGAACATAATTGTACAGTGACTAACCAGTATCTCACAGGAAATACATAAATACATTTTTTTTCCAGGAAATAATAAGTGGAAAGTAGTTTCTTAATTACTAAGCTGCCTGGTCTCAGATGCCATGATTTTGAGGTCCTAATGCTCTAATCTTAGACTAATTGCATCCTTTACATCTAATTGTTCTGTTCCAACCCTGACAGCCACACTGTTCTTTCAGATGCTTCCTGGGGAGGTGTGAGGGGGAAAAGCAAAGAAGAGGTTTATAATAGCAGACTAAAAAAATTTAAGGATACATAGCCCTACTCCCAACATTTCTCAAAGCCCTTAAATTTCAAGAGTAGCAGAGGCATGCCACACTTTAATGATACGTTTCCTCCACATTATTAAAGTTCTCCCACCAGTGTTATGTTAGGTGACTGACAAGTGAGTCCAAAAATGCTAGAAAATGCTAACTGGATTCAAGTGGCCTTTTTTCTTTAAATTTGTACCCAGAAATCTGCTCTTCTTCATCTACTTGTAAGTATCCATTGCAAAACTATGAGAAGCAAATGAACAATCTTCAAGTAAATGATGCATGCTTTTTCCAGAACCATCTTCCTTTTCCCTGCCCACTATCCATACAAAAACCTTGGAGTTAAAGAGAGGGGCAGAGGATTTCAGCGGGTGTGAAGGACTTCATTTGCCTCTTTCAATGCAAAACCAACAGACCCTTAGCCTACAGGAAAAAATACAAATTTCTTCCTTTTGAAAATATCACAGAAGCAGCTGCTCCTCAGCTATTTTGAGTGTATTTTCTGTGAACAGCTTGGAGCTGCGATATTGTATACGGTGGATGGTTGGCAAGAGCCTGGTGGTGGGAGGGAACCAAGAACTCGGGAGACCAATGCAAGCTCTGCCGCCCTACACGCGGAGCTCAGGCTGTGGAGGAGGCCGCGCCCGGAATGCAAAGTGATGGACGGGGGCAATGTAGCGGAGGGCAGAAGGGAGAGCCTTTTTAAGTTCCCTAAAGCAAGCTTACCCCTGCTGACTTGTTAACACAATTTTACAAGAGAAAAGACAGAGATGAGCATTAAAGACAGTAGAAAGAAGTGAAAAGAATAAAGCCAGAGGAATCCTTCAAATTGAATGAAATTTTAGGCTGCAGAAAGGCAACAGGTGAGAGTCAGTTCAGGCTTGCACTGGGTTTGACAGTGCAACGGAAGAGGAGCAGGAATATTTGTCTTACACAGTCTTGCACCGTATATCGCTGGCTAGAGGATAAAGAGGGTTGAAATCCCTGCTCTAAGTCATAGTGACTAATTCCTGTATATGTAAAGGAAGAGTGGTTAAGCAGGATCGCGCACATCTTGAGATAATAACTAGAGTATCCTCAGGAAAGAGGGAGGGGACATATGTAAGCCTATGGCTGATTCACGTTGATGTATGGCAGAAACCAACACAATACTGTAGAGCAACTATCCTTCAGTTAAAAACAAATGCATTTTTTAAAAAAGAAGAGCGTAGGTATTCACAGTCAAGCTGAAGAGACAGAGCCTCTCCAGACCCGAGTTCTTAGTCATCAGAGAGCTCCTATAGAAGAAATGCATGCATCAGACATCAAAGCATTTCAAACTAGCCGATTACTTTCCTTTTCTCTGACTGAATTAGTTCTAAGTGATTTGTTATATTTCGGCTTCCATATAGACTTTCCTACAGAGGTAAAACTGAATTGATCAATTGGCACAATTTCTTAAACTCTTTGCACTTAAATTAATCATTACAAATCAATAAGTTGACACTATTTCCATGCAAATCTTTCGTGAGTTTAGTTGCCCTATGCCTTTCCCTGGGTCCAGTTAATTCTGGGTATGCTGCTGCTGCTGCTGCTAAGTCGCTTAAGTCGTGTCCGACTCTGTGCGACCCCGTAGACGGCAGCCCACCAGGCTCCCCCGCCCCTGGGATTCTCCAGGCAAGAGTACTGCAGTGGGTTGCCATTGCCTTCTCCGTCTGGGTATGCTAGCAAAACAAAATTCACGGAAAAGCAAAATCAAGAAGCAGATCATAGATCAGGTATTCGCTTTCAACATTATGTAAACAATTAACTTTCAAAGGAAGAACATCAAACTGCCTAAGGACATGCTGTAACGGAGGAAATTTGAAACACAAACTTGGAGCGAGAAATGCAAGAAACTTAATCCATGCTTAGACATTTACCAGTTTGACACTGAAGTGGCAACTCACTCCAGTCCTCTTGCCTGGCAAATCCCATGGACAGAGGAGCCTGGTGGGCTGCAGTCCATGGGGTCACTAGGAGTCAGACACGACTGAGCGACTTCACTTTCACTTTTCACTTGCATGCATTGGAGAAGGCAATGGCAACCCACTCCAGTGTTCTTGCCTGGAGAATCCCAGGGACGGGGGAGCCTGGTGGGCTGCTGTCTCTGGGTTCGCACAGAGTCGGACACGACTGAAGCGACTTAGCAGCAGCAGCAGCAGACATTGAAGAAATAATATTGAGGTAGTTCCTAAGAGTGGTATTAAATGCTTAACACACAGAACATGCCCCATACACATTAACTTGGTATTTTCTGTTTTAAATTTTGAGGCAGCACCTGCATCCTGCTGCTTGCACTGATAAGAATGGGTTTGATTATAAAGACAGTGACCCTGGTTCTTAGAATTAAGGAATGTTTAAGTAAGGACATATGTTTAGGTCTTGTTCTTTGGATATTACTCCATCAGCTCCCATGCTATCCTGTGATGGTAACCACTAGCAGGATGGAGAAAACCAATGCTTGATTGGTATTTTTATGCTCTAAGTAGCTGATTTCATTGACACTCCTGTCTTCTTGCTTTCTAGCAATGAACAGTGCTTGTATGATATGCTAGGACTAACCCGAGTATGGTGCCCACAGAACATTTTCGAGTAGCAGCCACTATACTTCTTCAGGTTAGCACAAACTGTAAAAGTGACCTGTGTAGAATTATCCATTGTGACAACAGGGAGTGTGTGTGTGCTCAGTAGCTCAGTTGTGTCCAACTCTTTGTGACCCCACAAGCTGTAGCTTGCAGGCTCCTCTGTCCATGGGATCTTCCCGGCAAAAACACTGGAGTGGGTTGTCATTTCCTCCACCAGGGAATCTTCCCAACCCAGGGATCAAACCCAAGTCACCTGTATCTCTTGCATTCAGTTCAGTTCAGTTCAGTCGCTCAGTCGTATCCGACTCTATCCAACACCAACTCTTGGAGTTTACGCTAACTCATGTCCATCCAGTTGGTGACGCCATCCAGCCATCTCATCCTCTGTTGGCAGGCAGATTCTTTACCACTGAGATGCCTGGGGAGCCCCAGCACAGGGAATAGTGGTTCATAGCTTGGAAATAGTGGTTCATAGCTTAGCTGACTGCCAGTACACCAGCTTCCTTTTGTTCTTTCCCAGTGGGCACTGCAGAGGTTCAATGCTGGCCCATGGATGGTCAGGACAAGAAGAAAATGCCAGGACAGACTCCAAGCCTATCAAGCCCCCCGAGCCAGGATAAACCTCTGCTTTAAACATATGGTCTTCAGGCTTCCCTTGGGGCTCAGGTGGTAAAGAGTCTCCCTGCAATGCGGGAGACCTAGGTTCAATCCCTGGGTCAGGAAGATCCCATGGAGGAGGGAATGGAAACCCACTTCAGTATTTTTCCAGGAGAACCCCCATGGACAGAGGAGCCTGGCTGGCCACGGTCCATGGGGTCACAAAGAGTCAGACATGACTGAGCAACTAACACTTTCACTCTCACTGTGCTGCTGTTTGCTGTTTAGTCACTAAGCTGCTACCCATGGACTGTGGCCCTCCGGGCGCCTCTGTCCATGGGGGTTCTCCTGGAAAAATACTGGAGTGGGTTGCCATTTCCTTCTCCAAGGGATCTTCCCAACCCAGGGATTAAACTTGTGTCTTCTGTTTAGCAGGAGGATTCACCTGGGAAGCCCTAAAAAATAATAAAGCCTTTTTCGTGTTTAAGCAATAGAAGATTGGTATTGTTGTCACTTTGGCAAATCCATAGATCTTGGTATCTCTGATTTTCTTGAAGAGATCCCTAGTCTTTCCCATTCTGTTGTTTTCCTCTATTTCTTTGCATTGATCACTGAAGAAGACTTTCTTATCTCTTCTTGCTATTCTTTGGAACTCTGCATTCAGATGCCTATATCTTTCCTTTTCTCCTTTGCTTTTCGCTTCTCTTCTTTTCACAGCTATTTGTAAGGCCTCCCCAGACAGCCATTTTGCTTTTTTGCATTTCTTTTCCATGGGGATGGTCTTGATCCCTGTCTCCTGTACAATGTCACGAACCTCATTCCATAGTTCATCAGGCACTCTATCTATCAGATCTAGGCCCTTAAATCTATTTCTCACTTCCACTGTATAATCATAAGGGATTTGATTTAGGTTATACCTGAATGGTCTAGTGGTTTTCCTACTCTCTTCAATTTAAGTCTGAATGTGGCAATAAGGAGTTCATGGTCTGAGCCACAGTCAGCTCCTGGTCTTGTTTTTGCTGACTGTTATAGAGCTTCTCCATCTTTGGCTGCAAAGAACATAATCAATCTGATTTTGGTGTTGACCATCTGGTGATGTCCATGTATAGAGTCTTCTCTTGTGTTGTTGGAAGAGGGTGTTTGTTATGACCAGTGCATTCTCTTGGGAAAACTCTATTAGTCTTTGCCCTACTTCATTCCGTATTCCAAGGCCAAATTTGCCTGTTACTCCAGGTGTTTCTTGACTTCCTACTTTTGCATTCCAGTCCCCTATAATGAAAAGGACATCTTTTTTGGGTGTTAGTTCTAAAAGGTCTTGTAGGTCTTCATAGAACCGTTCAACTTCAGCTTCTTCAGCAGCAGATGGTGACTGCAGCCATGAAATTAAAAGATGCTTACTCCTTGGAAGGAAATTTATGACCAACCTAGATAGCATGTTCAAAAGCAGAGACATTACTTTGCCAATAAAGGTTCGTCCAGTCAGGGCTATGGTTTTTCCTATGGTCATGTATGGATGTGAGAGTTGGACTGTGAAGAAGGCTGAGCACCGAAGAATTGATGCTTTTGAACTGTGGTGTTGGAGAAGACTCTTGAGAGTCCCTTGGACTGCAAGGAGATCCAACCAGTCCATTCTAAAGGAGATCAGCCCTGGGATTTCTTTGGAAGGAATGATGCTAAAGCTGAAATTCCAGTACTTTGGCCACCTGATGTGAAGAGTTGACTCATTGGATAAGACTCTGATGCTGGGAGGGATTGGGGGCAGGAGGAGAAGGGGACGACAGAGGATGAGATGGCTGGATGGCATCACTGACTGGATGGACATAAGTCTGGGTGAACTCCAGGAGTTGGTGATGGACAGGGAGGCCTGGCGTGCTGCGATTCATGGGGTCGCAAAGAGTCGGACATGACTGAGCAACTGATCTGATCTGATCTGATCTGATAGATCTTGGGGTGGAGGGGACTGTAGACACTTTTGGGGCTACAGTTCTTACAAGAATCCCTCTAAGATCCATCCATGAAAACAAGTATATTATTATGTACCTAATTGAAAAGTTGACATTAAAAAAATAAAGGAATTTTTATATAATAAGAATTTAAGACATGCTAGTTTTTAAACTCATTATTACATGTCAGAGCTGGCCAGGGCTTTTCATCACAGGAGGTGGAAAACTACAAGTAATCTCAACAGCCACATGCTTATGAATAACACTTATTTCTTCTCACACTTTCATCATGGGAACTTTTTAAAGACAATTCACAGAAGATGACTAAGTTTCTAATAAATTGTAATAATTTTCCACCTTCAGAAATGTAAGTATCTGGCTTAATCTGCCAGATTTGAAGAGAACTTCCAAAGGATGCATGATAAATGAGTTCTTATATTAAGCTGAGTTAGAATAAATGGAACTCATAATATTCTGTGGTAGCGCTATTGGTATGCTCTTAAATTACTATTTAGACTTGGACCATAATTTAACAGGTTTGAGAGACTATAAGGATATAGGAGGGAATATGTATTTTGACAGCGTATTAAAAAGCAGACATCACTTTGTCACCAAAGTTCTGTAGAGTCAAAGCAATGGCTTTTCCAGTAGCTATGTACAGATCTGAGAGCTGGACCATTAAGGCTGAGCACCAAAGAATTGATGCTTTCAAACTGTGGTGCTAGAGAAGACTCTTAAGAGTCCCTTGGACTACAAGGAGATCAAACCAGTTGATCTTAAAGGAAATCAACCCTGAATAATTCTTGGAAGGACTAAAGCTGAAGCTCCAATACTTTAACCACTTGATGTGAAAAGCTGACTCCTTGGAAAAAACTTTGATGCTGGGAAAGACTGAAGGCAAAAGGAGAAGAAGGTGACAGAGGATGAGATGTTTAGATAGCATCACTGCCTGGACATGAATTTGAGAAAACGCTGGGTGGTACTGAAGCACAGAGGAGCCTGGAGCGCTGCAGGCCATGGGGTTGCAAAGAGACACGACTTAGTGGCTCAACAAGAACAACATGTACTTTTACATATGTGGTGTTAGCACTTTTGTGGAACAGGAGGCACTCAAAAGATAATGTCATGATTTACAGCATGTGAAGGGAAACAACAAAAAATTCTACTGAGCAAATCCTGAGCATATATATACTGAATCCATGCAAAGAAATGGATGTTGGTTGCTTTACTGCAATTATTTTAGGATGTGTTGTTATTAGAGGTATGGAGGGGGATTCTATATTGGATAATGCCTGAGGAAACATCACTTCAGTCTACCCCACACTGTAATATGATTCCCATCAATCAAGGAAAGCTTTATGTTGTGCTATATTTAAAGGCGAAGAACCTTAAGAGAAAAAACATAATACCCTTGAAGGAAGGTTTTTCTGATAAGACATTGTCTTTTGGTGAGAAACAAAACACAAGAAAACTCATCTCACAGTATACACACTGCTTATTTTTTTTTTAAAGGAAAAAAAATAGATATAAGCTAGACTCTTTACCCTCAGTATCAACTCATAAAGGGAATTTTTATTCTAAACAATGTTGAAAATCTGACAGCCTCACATGCATAATGAAGGACAGCCCCAAATTTGAAAGGATACAATAGATTAATGATGAGCGAATGGGAAGGAAATCACATTTTTTGCTATTGAGAAGAAAATACAACATCAGAATAAGAGTCCTCCAAATGAACAAATATGAGTAAAAATATGAGACACAAAGATAAGGAAGTCAGAAAGGAAATACATTTGGAAATACATAGCTATTTGGAATGATAATGAATCAAATAATTATGGGAAGTCTAAAAAGTGAAAATTGTTTGAACTACGCCTTCAGAAATATCACATGAAGTAACTGTTGCATGCTAGAGTCATGAGATAAACTAATCACTTGTCACAGGTTTTGTTTTAGTATATTTTAATTTTTAGAGCAGTTTTAGGTTCATAGCAATGTTGAGTAGAAGGTACCCCTCCCCGCAAACGCATAGCTTCCTCCACAACCAGCAATTTTTAAAAAGTGTGTGTGGGGAGAGGCAAAATAATCACCCTTGAGAGGAAAATAATGAGCATTCAAAAAACTTGGAAATAAGTAAAGCCTACAAATAGATGGAATTAGTCATCTGTATGAACTAACGCAAGCGATCTTCTGAAGACATGTCATAGAGAAGTCTATAAAAATACAACATCACACAGGATAGCAACCAAAGCATAATGTGAGCACAACCAAAGAACTAACTAAAATTTCCCTTCACTTTTTTTTTTTTTTTTACACAGACTCTCATCACACTAAGTATAGGACAGGCACCTCAGGTAACCTAGAAAAAGAAGATTTCACGTAACGAGGATGGATCAGTCAATCTGCTTCTGATACAGATGGCAGGAGAAGGCCCAGCGTGGGGGACTCGAGCATTTGGTGAGTGAACACAGCCATCAAAACCATTACATCCTTCCAGCAACTTCTTCCTATGGCCCCATGTTTGGCATATACACTTCGAGCTATAACTGACTTCTGATACAGACTTGGAGATAATAAACTGACCACTACGCACGGATTTGCCGCCCACTTTCATTTTTTTATTATATGTTCATTATTTGCATTCTGATTGAAAACCAGATCCTTTTCACTCACCTTCTATATTTTTAACATCTTTTTCTAAATATTTATCTAATATTTATATCTAATATCTAATATCTTTATCTAATACTTATATATTGCCTAAACCAAAACAACAACAAAAAATAAATTCCAGGAATGCTTTTCTTAAGGGTGGCTGTCAGGAAGCATTTAACAGGAGGCTTCCCCTGTGCTGTTTTGGATCTGTCAGGAATCCTCTGTTCCTTATTAATTCCTGAATATTCAGGAATTAAGAGGAGAGGCAAGCCTCTCCGGGGCTGAGGGATCCAGGCATTTCCTTCGTTAGTTTTTCTATACGGTGATAAGTACCCTCTTCCTTCTTGTGAACCATATGGTAAAAGTGATTATTTACAACTCTCTCTCTCTCTTTAATATGGATCGCCTATGTTTTGTAAGTCTGGAATTTTAATCTTTATCTTTGCTGTGAATAACTACAGTATATATGCCCACACCATGTTGCTTAAAACACCTTTGCTCCATCAGAGCTTTGGTCCCCGTGTCTTGCTTTCTCTCTCTCTCCCTCTCTCTCTTTTTTAGGCTGATCCCCTGGAGTGCAGAGGCTAAGTTCACTCTCTGCCCGGGCTTCTAAGACCCTCTTGAGAAGGAGAAGGTGCTCTGCGCCTTCACCCCATCAAGAGGGCGCCTGAGGCCTCCATGAACAGAGTAAGCCCCGTATCAGGAGCTTTACTGGCTTTCTGCGTAAACCAAGGAATATCAGCCTCTTTCTCCCTCCTTTACTTTCTTATTGCTCGACTCTGGACCACCAGGTTCTGGTCCATTAAAGGACCTCAATAGGTGGCTCCTATTTAGTTTGAAATTTCTTATTTGACAATATTCTACTTGTATTTTTAAAGGCTATGCTGTCCTTCTTGCTGAGCTTTACAAAAAAAATACCTGAAAGATTGCTAAGTATTTATATCAGTCTTATGGCTTATATATATTTTCTCATTCGATTCTCATAACAGTTCTATGGATTAACGATTAGTTTTCTTATTTATAAATTAAAATAATGCGTCCCAGAGCAGTTAAATCCCTTTCCTTTTTTCACATATTTATTATACTATGGCAAAATCAGATTTAAAATAAGGGTTCTATTATCTAATGTTCAATATAGTTTTATTTTTTTTCTTCTATTCTGTTGTATATTTAAAAGAAAAAAAAAACACTCCTTGACAAGCCCTATGGAAGTTGCTCTTTGGATAGATTAAGGCTTAGTTTTTCTATTATGGCCTAGGGCTTAGAGATTTGCATATAAAAGCATTGTCTATATAGACAAATCTGAGTGATTTCACAGAAACACTCCCAGTACTAAAGAGTAAGTTTAGCTGGGTCAGGGTATACAAGGTCAAAATACAATGGCCATATTTGCATTCTTAGAGCTTGACCACTTGGAGGTTCTACTGGGTGCATTGTTTATTAGACACTGTCACTCTGCTTTGCCTTATCAGAATGTGATCATCTCCCAGGTTTTGGGATCTCTCAGAATTGTTCGATTTAGGGTTCCCAGTTGTTCTCCCAGCCTTCTAAACATGCTGTTTGGTATTCAGTTAATAAAATCAAGGTAACTCAATGACATTTCCTGGAGTACTTTTCAGCCACCCCGAATTTCTATCTCATCAGTCTTGACAACTCGTCAAGAGCCCTAGGCTCTGACTAAGATCTCCCCACTTGAAATCTGATTCAGTAAATGCTTCAAGACATAAAGCTGAGATGATTGTATGACTCACCTCACTTTTCCTTTCTGGTAGGGATTATGATTATCCACATCTTTGCAGTTCAATACTTGAATGCAGTCATTTCTTATTTCATTCAATTTTCTAGATGATTTATGAAAGAGAGGAAGATTCAATCCTGATTTCGTCATCATGGCTAGAAACAAAAGTATACAATTTAATTATCATATTCAAGCAAACCGATCTATTATATTCTAGTGCAATATTTACATTAATAGTAAAACACAATATAAGATTTCAAAGACTATTAATGACTTTGGGTTTATTTTTGTCTTATGTGAGTTACGGGAATGGAAAAGTTGAGATACCAGTTTTGCTGGTTAACTTAGCCTGTGCTGTGCTGTGCTTAGTCACTCATTCATGTCTGCCTCTTTGCGACCCATGGACTGTAACCTGCCAGGCTCCTCTGTCCATGGAGATTATCCAGGCAAGAATACTGGAGTGGATAGCCTATCCCTTCTCCAAGGGATCTTCCCAACCCAGGAATCGAACTGGGGTCTCCTGCATTGTAGGCAGATTCTTTACCAGCTGAGCTACCAGGGAAACCCTAGATTAGCCTACAGCCTTTTCGTAAGGAAAAGAAGAAGTGGTCCACAGAGGGACAGCGTGTTTTTTTAAATCTTTCCATGCTGATGCAGTTTCAAGTGAGCAGAAATGATACAAGGAGAATCCAAAGAATGTCTGTTTACATATTAGCTCTCTATGCTGGCTAACCAGTCACTACAAACTTAGCACCTTGAAACAACATATATGCAGTTCTCAATATTTATATGAGTCAGCAGTCCAGCCGCAGATTAGCTGGCTCTTCTGCCCCGTCTCTCAGTCAAGGCGCCAGTGGTTCCCTTCTGGGGTATAGCATCATCCTCTACTCTCACATGGGTGTTGGCAGAATTCAGCTCTTTTCAGCTGAAGAACTGAGCTCCCATTTTCTGATGGCTGTCAGCTGAAGGCTGCTCTCGGCTCCAAGAGCCTAGTCGCCATTCCTTGTCAAGGGCCTTCTCAAACGCTCTCATAACCTGGCAGCTTACTTCTTCAAAGCTTACTTCTTACTTACTTCTGCTTCTTCAAAGCAGAAGGATCTGCTCATCAGTTTAGACCAGACTCACCCACAATAATCCCCTTTTTGATTAATTTAAAGGTAACTGATTTGGCATTTTAATTGCGTATGCAAAATCTTTTCACCCTGACCAGATAGAATAATCTAACCCTGGAGTGACATCTTCAGGGTCACAGGTCCCACTCACGGTCAAGGTCAAAGAACTTACAGGACATGAATAATAGAGAGGGGATATCTTGGGAACCATTTTGGAAGCGACCTATCACAATATCTTTTACACATTTTGCCCATTGTAACATTTTGCCACATTCGCATTTGCCTTCGTTCTGTTGTGAGTGTATATGCTTCTAGACATAGGCATATCTCATTTTTCCAACTGTTTTTATTAGGGTAGTTGCTTTACAATGTTAATTTCTGCTTTGCAACGAAGAGAATCTGCTTTGTGTGCGTGCGTGCATGTGTGTGTGTGTATCTCCACTGTAGAAGGAAATGGCACCCCACTCCAGTGTTCTTGCCTGGAGAATCCCATGGACAGAGGAGCCTGGTAGGCTACAGTCCATGGGGTCACAAGAGTCAAACACAACTTAGCAACTAAGCCAACACCCTCCCTCTTGGACCTCCCTCCGACCCACCCAACCTCCTACCCCTCTAGGTGAGCGCAGAGGCCGAGCTGAGCCCCTGTATTACACAGCAGGTTCCCTCCAGGTGTTTTACACATGGTGGTGCGTATATGGCTCCGCCAGTGGCTCCGTGGTAAAGAATCTGCCTGCTAATGCAGGAGACACAGGAGACTGGGGTTCGATCCCTGGGTCGGGAAGATCCCCTGGAGGAGGGCATGGCAACCCCCTCCAGCATCCTTGCCTGGAGAACGCCACAGACGGAGGAGCCTGGCGGGCTATAGTCCATGGGGTTGCACAGAGTACATGCATGTCAGGTTTCCCAGGGGGCGCTAGTGGTAAAGAACCCGCCTGCCAACGCAGGAGACATAAGAGATGCGGGTTTGAATCCTGGGTCAGGAAGATCCCCTGGAGGAGGACATGGCAACCCCCTCCAGCATCCTTGCCTGGAGAACCCCATGGACAGAGGAGCCTGGTGGGCTACAGTCCATGGGGCTGCACAGAGTCAGACATGACGCAGGGGACTTAGCACGCACAAATGCACGCAGTACATACACGTCGATCCCAATCTCCCAACTCATCCCGCCCCACGCCCCACCTGACCACGTCCACACGTCTGTTTATATGTCTTAGGCTCATTTTGTAATTTCTCACTGTACTGTGTTTTAAAGATAATGCAATTTTTAAAAAATTAAGGTTGGTGGAAACCCTACACCGAGCAAGTCAATCAATGCCACTTTTCAAAAGCATCTGCTCACTGCATGTCTCTGTGTCACAGTTTGGTAATTCTCAAAATATTTCAAGTTTTTCATTATTATTATATTTGGCCTTGGTCATGATTTTGAACTGGCTTTATAGCTTACATTTGTTTGTGCCTCTTGGCAAGTTATTTACCATGTTTAACATAAACTTTTAGGAGGACGGTTAAATGAGATGAAGGAGACTGTGAACTTTAAGGGCATGTACATACAAGACATTTAGTGAATTAAGCTATAGAGTTATATTTTTTTAAATTTTGGCAGAACATGTAATCAACTGGATTTGCTGCTTAAATAAGAAATCTTTAAGTATAATACTGATATGGCCAGTTTGTTCTTAATTCCAGACAAGATTTCCAATGCACAGACAAAATAAATGTTCATATACTGATACCAACATTTATGACTGAACCTGTGGGTGAACAGCTGACCCGAGAGCAAGCTCTTGTATTGAAACACTGGAAAAAAGTTTCCAACAGCTGATAATATTCTCAGGTCAAATACTGTTTCTATGAAAAATTGTGTGAAATAGTAAAAAAAAAAAAAAAGCATAAATGAGGAGGCAATGAATTTGCATCATTGTGTATGAAAGAATCAAGAAATAATGTGATGTATCAAGTAGCAGAAAAAAAAAGTCTGCCTATTTGGACTTAAACATTGGTATAAAAGCTACAGAAATTACTACAAAGAACATTTGTGACATTAAAATTGTCACACCATCTCTCACACAGAAGCTATCTCACTCAGCTACAAGGAAGCAATTTTTGTAAAAAAAAAAAAAAAAAAACAGAAAAGCAAAACTTGATTCTTGCAATGCTAATTAAAATACAGTGTTAAGGAAGTGAGTTATTATGACTGAAATCTTGCTAGTACTTCATATCATTTTCAGGCATATAAAAATATAATATCAGTTTTGTAGCAAGATGATTAAAGCATTTAATTTTCAGTCAAAATTTGCTTAAACCTGATGCCTCAAAAAGCTGAATGGTATCTAAGTGTTACTGCAATACAGATGTTCTAAAAATTTTTGCCAACTGGATATCAGCTTTACAATGTAATAAGCACATTATTTGGTGAATGGCAGACACGAAAAGTATATGAATTATAACATAAGTTACCAGAAATAGTATTTTCAAAAGATTTAATAATATCAGTAGGCAACTATACTAGGAGGTAGCTGTGAACCTTGCCAGGATGGAGGATTGGAGTAGAAGATGGACCCGGGGGAAATGGCTCAAGAGGACAGCTCAGATACATTTAAAGCTGCAGTGATTTACCCACGAGTATTCATAGACCTTTTAAGATGAAATTCTGGTTTAAAAAAAAAATCCATTGGGCACATTTAGAGGATGAATTAAGGTATTTTTCAAAGGGCTGATGATGCAGTGGGGGAGAAAAAAGAACTTTTTATCTAAATGAATATTCATTACTATAGGATTTTTAAAGCTCTGGACTAAAATTCAGCTAGTTTCTCCAGAGTTTAGATTTGGTTTGAAGTAATGACAAATGAAATCAGGCTGGCTCATTTTTCATAACGCTCCTCCGTCTGTCCTTTTCCTTTAGACCTGACTGTTGGTACCTGGATGCCTGTAATCCTGGGAGACACACTTGGCAGACCTTAGCACGTGGTTTTTGAAGACAAAGATGCAGAAGCATCATCTAAAGTGGAGCTGTAATGTGAGGAGAGAGGTTGACCCTGAAATGAACTCCAGAGACTGCCAGCCTTTCTGCTAGAGAAGATGGTGTTAGCGAAGAAACCTGGCAAGGAATCGCCCAAAATGGTCAGTAGAAAGTCAGGAAATGTGTGGAAAATGGACTGAAATATATAAAAAAAAAAATTTCCTTTGAAAAATATCCACAGAATTTGGTTATACTTGCAAGAATAGTTTTGGTGAGGTGTTGGATGCAAAAGCCACATTGAATTGTTGAAAGGTGAAATACTTTAAGAATGTATACATGCCCGGCTCTTTTCAGGGGATTTACTGGAAGGAGAGGTTCAAGGAAGTGGATGTAGGATGACAGAGTTTGGCAGAGAATATTGATCAGCATTGCCAATTATTACAGGAATAAGAACTAGGCTTCCCAGGGGTGCTAGAGGTAAAGACCCTGCCTGCCAATGTGGGGACGTAAGAAATAGCGGTTCGATCCCAGGTCAGGAAGATTCCCCTGGAGGAGGGCACGGCAACCCACTCCAGTGCGCTTGGCTGGAGAATCCCAAGGACAGAGGGGCCTGGGGGTCTGCAGTCCCTGGGGTCCCAAAGAGTCAGACACCACGGAAGCAACTTAGCAGGCACACAGCTGAACACAGTGTGCAGCTGTTTGCCATGACAAGGGCCGTTTCAAGGGAGAGCGGAATGTGGATATCGACTTGCCAGGGGCACCATGATATGCAGGTATAACATATGTCAGTTATCAATTTCTTACCTCTCAACTTCATTCTTTGCAAGATAGTCTTTGAAATATGCAATTCTTTAAATACGTCTCCTTTAAGTGAGAGCAACACCAAAGTTTCTCAGCAGAAGACACCGGAAGGACGCTGTTAAAGGAAGAGGCTCTCCTACAGTTCTTTTCAGAGTTCATAGGTGCACTACGGGGGTGTGGGGACAGCAGGTGAGGCCTGCCCCTACTCTGGGCCCAGAACGTGGTTCCTCTTAGATCCTACAACCTCACCCTGGTACTAACCTTTTTGCAGCCCATTCTGTCAGAAACCAGGGTGCTACGAGCTCTGAGGGCCTCCTCCCATCACCAGCTCTAGAACCTTCACTGCTCACCCTCTCTGTTGCCCGTTGCTGACCACCTGCTCCCCTCCTGCACCCAGGAGAGTGAGTGTATTAGTTCTCTCCTCAGCTGTAAGACATGACCACAAACTGAGTGGCTGAAAACATAAATGTATTATCATAAAGTTCTGCAGATTATCAAGGTGTCAGCAAGGTTGATTCCTTCTGGGGTTTCTAGATGAGAATATGTACCTCTGTTTTTATTATTATTATTCAGCTTCTGGAAGCTGTCCACATTCCCTGGTTCATGGTCCCTTTCTCCACTTTCCAAGCTAGCAGTACTGCGGCTTTCAGATCATTCTTCTGTGGCCACATCTCTTTCTGGCAATGATTCTTCACTTGTAAGGATCCATATGACTACACTGGGCTTTTCCAGATAATCCAGGATCATTTCTCCATCTCGAGTTCTTGAAGTCAATCACATCTTCAGCGTCCCTTTTACCATGTATGGTCACGTGTTCACAGGTTCAGAAATTAGGATATGGATCTCTTAGAGGGGTTATTATCCTGCTCAACACAGTGGCTTATTTCTATCCCAGAAACTCCAGACCAACTCTGCCCTGGTTAAATCAGCAAGGTTCTCTGCTACCTGATGGGCTTAATCACACCTCTTCCAATTATGTTGGCATGTGTGTAGGCATGCTAGGTCACTTGTTTGACTCTTTGTGACCCCACAGACTGTAGCCCGCCAGGCTCCTCTCTCCCTGGGATTTCACAGGCAAAAATACTGGAGTGGGTCATCATTTCCTTCTCCAGGGGATCTTCTTGACTCAGGGATCAAACCTGCATCTCCTGCCTTGCAGACAGATTCTTTACCAGATTACCTAATTCGGGGAAGCCCTCAGTTAGGCCTGACCCCCTTCCCAATTGTCCTTTCTTGAGTTTTCCCCCTTAGCCCTAGAGAACCATGGAGCTTTCTTTCATTGCACATCACAGTCTTATCCCAGTCAGTGCTTCTTTATCATTATCTTCCCTTGTTTAGTCTACTGTAGGGTTTCTATCTTCTGATTGGACCCCCACTGCTATAGCTTATCTGAATATATTTTGCAAAAGTAATCTATAAATCGAAAGTACTAAAACTAAACTAGGACAGATAGGAGAAGGATCAAGGATCTTAGTTTCAGTTTGGTTTGCTTTGGCTTGAGGAAAAAAAATATCGCATTCTAGCAAGTTGAAGAAAATAATAAATAAATAGGATGAATGTATGAAAAAAAGAGAGTCTTGAAGATGGGAGAAGCTAGAATCTATTCTACAAGTTGAAAACACTGATGATCAACCATATGAAGCCTTTGTAAAATTAAAATTTCTAGGCCAACTTTTCTTTCTGATTTAACTGGTCTTGATTTATTTGGAGATTCTAATTTAATTGGCCTTGGGTAAAGCTTGGAAGGGAAGTTATGATCAACCTAGATATCATATTCAAAAGCAGAGACATTACTTTGCCAACAAAGGTCCATCTAGTCAAGGCTATGGTTTTTCCAGTGGTCATGTATGGGTGTGAGAGCTGGACTATAAAGACGGCTGAGTGCCTAAGAATTGATGCTTTTGAACTGTGGTGTTGGAGAAAACTCTTGAGAGTCCCTTGGACTGCAAGGAGATCCAACCAGTCCATTCTAAAGGAGATCAGTCCTGGGATTTCTTTGGAAGGAATGATGCTAAAGCTGAAACTCCAGTACTTTGGCCACCTCATGCGAAGAGTTGACTCATTGGAAAAGACTCTGATGCTGGGAGGGATTGAGGGCAGGAGGAGAAGGGGACGACAGAGGATGAGATGGCTGGATGGCATCACCGACTCTATGGACGTGAGTCTGGGTAAACTCTGGGAGTTGGTGATGGACAGGGAGGCCTGGCGTGCTGCGATTCATGGGGTCGCAAAGAGTCGGACACGACTGAGTGATTGAACTGAACTGAACTGAAAGCTTATGTATCAGTTTCTTTGATGGCTAGCAGTAGGAAGGCAAGAATGGGGTGGCTATAGGTGAATGTGCAGACATCTAAGACTAAAATGGTAATAAGATCCCCTTTGACTACTTCAGTTGTCTGAGAAATTGAAGACAATAGTGCATGTTGACGGTGAGGCAAGAAATGTGAAAGGGGATTTGGACACTTGCTGACAACTCCCTATACACCTACTGTGTGAGCAACTCAGTGTTTAATAATATGGATTCAAAGAAGCTTGAAACATGGTTCTTGGCCCCTTAAGCAACTTGCTCTTCAGTTGGAAGACTGGACAAAACAATAAGAACATGAATAATAATTCCAAGTAGAATGTGTTCAGTTTATAGGAAATCATACAGGCAATGAAAACAATTGGAGTTTAGAGGAGATAAAGAATTTGGTTGTGTGATAAAGATTTCAAGATGTGGAACTTAAGATGTGGGCCTTGTAAGAAATACAGGAAGAATGGAAGCAAATATCCTTGATTCTGAGATGGATGTGTGCTCCACTGAAGAGTTTATGAGCAGATTAGCTTAGCTCGAGCAGGAGGTTTTAAAGAGAATAATGAGAGAGGCTGAATATTAGTTTAGGTCAGATTTTGTTTTTATGTAAGAGCTAGATGCAATATATTAAGGCAGGCTGTAGATAGCTACACTAAGGAATTTGGGTTTTATATCGTGGGTGATGAAAAGCCACTGAAGTGGCATCTTCGGGGCGTTCCTCTCTGCCTCCTGAGACACTCTAGTCAATATTGATGGTGTGCTGAAAATTGCCAGGGCAGCCTTGCCGTGGGGGCCCAGTGACATGAGGCATGGTTATGAGTGCGTAATTAGCCAGAACGTGTAACTGAATACCAAATGTATACTTCAGAAGACCATAGGTCAAAACACAGAGTAAACACGTTAATATAGTTAAAGGTTATAGCAGTGTGGAGAATGTTTGGAGCTTCACGTACGTTCTTCCCCTCTTGTATCATGTTTGTCTTGCTCTTTAGCTTATGTGAGGCTTTGTTTTCCTCCTTCAATTATCTCAGATAAAATAGATCCACAAAGTGAGTTACCCTCCAAAAAGGAAAATGGATTCAGCCAAAGCATTGAAGCTTATCTAGCCTTTATCAGGCTTTTAGAAATCCTTAATGACTTTTTATATCCAGTATAAAGAGAGAACCCTTGACTTCCATATTAAGAACAAAGCCTGGAGGGTTGCCCAAAGAACCAGTGCTGAAATAGGACAGGGAAAGCAGGATGTTATTTAAAAGAAAGATCAAACCCACAGGAAAAAGGAAATTCCTCTGGAATTTTGAGTGGGGGCTTGTCAAAGTGGAGGAAAGGGACAGGTAGGTTTGAGATGGAAGAGTCATGGTCACCACTAAAAGTCCATTTGGGATGGAATAAAATCATCCAGATACATCTGGGTGAATCTGAAGACATCAGACTGGCACACTTGTTCTCCAGGTCTAGTCTAGGGATCCTAGAAACCTTTCAGAGGAGTTCTACATTTGAAGCATTATGTACGGCATGCTATGAAAATGAAAGAGGAGAGATGGCTGACTAAGCTTCGGGGTAAGTGAGCCTGGAAACAGCATCCCCTCTCTGGTTTTGTTTATACAAAAACAGTGATCTAAGCACCAGGGTATGCTTGCCTCTGAGAATATACATATATTATCCAAGGATAATAGTTTTTGGAAGTTTACTTTAAAGAAAAATTAATTTTCAGACACTTGACTTCCAAAGATATTCCTTTCAAAACTGTGCTTATGTGAGAATTTACCAAGAATTCATCCTTATCTTTTTACAAAATTAATCATCATTGATTAAGTTATTATTAATTTCCATTAATTCTTCTACTTTACAAAACAAAAACATATACTTTGGTACATTGCCCCAGTTGTAAAAACTTATGGGACACAAAAAACAAAGACAAATTGAATGACTGACAATTCCTGTTGAGAAAGTAAATGCCTCTGATAATTGGGTTAAAAACACTATTTTGTAAATTGGATGCTGGTCCAGTCTTTATGTTCAAAAATTCTGGTAGAATCTATAGAGTTTTGTCAGCTGTTAGGTTATTAGAAATACTCTTGGTTAAAGATCACTTTGTGAAATTTGACGTATAACTAGGACAGACATAGAACAATTGAATGGCATTGCTACAATAAAATCACTATCGATTCCATAAAATGTGAATTCTTGCATGTGGACAAGATTTCCGAACACTTACATTTGCAAACATTTTCTTTAATGAATAGAATTGATTATTAGTCTTGTTTCTTTCAATTATATGTAATATTCATCTATAAAGTCTTAGATAAATCATCTTTTCTTCTGGAATGGACTTTAAACAAAATTTTTACCTAAATTCTGTAATATATTTGAGTTCTTTAGGTTAACTAGATTCTACTAATTATGGAATTGTTAAACATAGTTCATTTCAGTCACTCAGTCATGTCCAACTCTTTGCAACCCCATGGACTACAGCATGCCAGGCTTCCCTGTCCATCACCAACTCCCGGAGCTTGCTCAAACTCATGTCCATCGAGTTGGTGATGCCATCCAACCATCTTATCCTCTGTCGTCCCCTTTTTCTCCTTCCCTCAATCTTTCCCAGCCTCAGGGTCTTTTCCAATGAGTCAGTTCTTCACATCAGGTGGTCAACATATTGGAGCTTCAGCCTCAGCATCAGTCCTTCCAATGAATATTCACGACTGATTTCTGACAAAACATGGTCCACTGGAGAAGGGAATGGCAAACCACTTCGGTATTCTTCCTTGAGAACCCCATGAACAGTTAAACATAAAGAAACACTTTTATATCATTTGGAGCTTATGGCCACAGAAACCGAAAAAAATTGGTTTCATTTTATAGACAAAATATGGCAGGGTGAACCAGATTTTGCAACACTAACGCTGCATAAAAAGCCGTAGGAAACCTCAGCATCATACAGAAATAAACACGTTTGCTCATTCATCTGGAGCAGTTGGAGGTTACATGGCAAAGGATGAATGAACCCTTAGAGCCAGTTTTGCACTACAACAAGGTGCTAATTGAATGCATTTATATATATAAGAATAAATCATAAAAGAAAAGTCGGATACAAACTACAGAGGTGAAGGACCAAGATAGAATTTGTGACTTTCTTTAAAGAAGAGTTTGTTCAATGCTTTTAATACGGATGATGGTGAGTATATTTCAAATCATTTTGAATTCATAATTCAAATCATTATGAATTTGATTACACTGGAAGCATTTTTTAAAGTGATACACCAGTTCTATTTTTAAATGTCAATATTTACAACTAAACTTGAAACTATTTGAATTTATGATGAAATGAAACTAAAAATATGTGAGTAGTAAATAGATTTACAAAATTATTTTTGGGGATATGCAGGCAAAATAAATTGTGTTCCACTGATAATGAGTTTCCAGAACTAAGGAGAGTATGGAATTTCTGAAAGACTAGCAAATGGCAAGAAGCCCGAGTCATATCAAACCTTATCATATTTGGGAACCTCACAGAAACAAGTAATGATGCGAGCAAGGTCCACTGGACACTTACAGTAGGGTGTAGCCCGAGCTATTTTTTTTTTTTTTTTTTGGTAAAGACTTGCCACAGGACTTCTGCATCCTGTGTGGAGAGTCCCTCTACTAAATCAAAAACTCTAGACATTATGGCATAGTTAGAAATCTAACACCAGAAGTTCCTGAATTAGACCTTAGGTCTGGGTTTACAACTATAACTATAGGGTTAAAGACTGAGATAGGAAGCAGGTAATATGGTCTATAGATTGGTAATAGAGAAAAGATAAACAGAAGGTGGTTTCATCATGGAAGCATATTCTCTTTAAGGTTAAAAACTGTAACTTATATAATTTACCAATCCCATATATCAAAGTTCAGGCCAGTTCATGCTAGGCAAAACAAGGCAGGAAAGGCATTGAACAAACAAAGCGAGTCACAGAAATGGATTCAGTGAGGACCAGAGCCAGTGGCTAGAATCCAGAAGGAAGAGCGTCTCAACCAGAGGACAGTGTGACGACCAGATACACAGCCACTCGTCCCTGTGCCTGGGGTTTTGTAGATTCTCCTGCACCCTGGGAGTGTCCCGGCAAAGAGGAAGGGCAAAGGAGATACTTCGCGAAGTGGGCTACCTTCTGAGTTATGATCTACAAAAGACTACTCAGCAGAAGAGGGTAAGATGTTTTCTTTAAAAGAAAAAGTGGTTTCTGACAATCGCATGAACGTGTGCTTGAGAAAAAGGTGTAATCCATTAGAGGAAAATTCATCCCCTCTACTTTGTACATCTAAGTTGTAGTGTCCTTAGATTGGTGCTGCTGTCGTGCAGTCATTAAGTCGTGTCTGACTCTGCAACCCCATGGACTGCAGCCCTCCAGCCTTCCTTGTCCTTCACTATCTCCCAGAGATTCACCAAATTCACGTCTATTGACCCAGGGATGCTATCTAACCATCTCATCCTCTGCCACCCTCTTCTCTTTTTGCCTTCAATCTTTCCCAGAATCAGGGTCTTTCCTAATGACTCAGCTCTTCACATCAGGTGGCCAAAGTATTGGAACTTCAGCTTTAGCAAGCATCAGTCCTTCCAATGAATATTCAGGGTTGTAAACACTGACTTGTCCACAAATAACAATAAAATTTATGAGTAGAGATACCTGCATACATTATAAAATGCCAATCAAAATTTAAATAGTCTACATAATAATTTAGAGATTTTAAGATTAATCTTACAGTATTTTCCTTCATCTCTTTTAAAATGCTTGAGTATTTGACACAAACAAAAGAATGTGTGTGTTGACTCAAGGAAATGGTATCAATGTAATGCAATTTAGAAAGAAATATAATTTGGAGGGGTAAAAATCATCCATCCAGATAAGAGATTTTGTATCAAGTCATTCTAATCTATAATGCCTAGATTGTGAAATTCTTTCGTCTGTTCATTTTATGAATGTTTAATGTCTAACTCTGATGGAAAAACTAAATTACACAAGTATCAAGATTTGTTCTTGCCTGAAGCAAGCAAATTAACTAAATGATTTCTCAATTTTCCTTCCTAAGTCCTATGATTTTAACGGGGTGCAAGAGATGACTAAGCACAGAACTAGAGGAAATGCTGTCAACGTTGAGTGTTTTCCTTTAGAGATATGAGTGGCTTCAGAGCCTTATCGTAAGGGAAGTGTGACCTTTTATTGAAGCACTGAGACTCGCTACAAGTATTCATGAGGTATGTGCTAAAACCCATTAAAGCAATTGCTTAGGCCTCCTTCTCATGAGGTCAGAAAAACAGAACAGAGTGTTTTCCAGGACTGGTTTCAAGAAGGGACTCAGAAAAGGATATGCTAGGATGAATGACTAAAGGGTGTATGGCAGTCACAACGCAATCAAGACAGAAATCTTAATAGCTCTTTTAACAGAGAGGATTTAATATTCAGAATTAATAAAGAATTATTACTATATTAACTGAAAAGGCAAAGCAAAAGCAGAGAGAGGATGGTGGCAGCACGTGCAGGAAGCAGCCACAGACTCGCCCTGAGAAGGGGTCCTGGAGAGGAGAGGGGCTGAAAACCGAACCTCCAGGAAGGGACGCTGGAGGCCAGCGGCCATGTCTCTGAGGCTGGATGTTCAAGAGTTAACATATATTCCAAAATGGAATATATTTGCTGCTTCTAATTGCTGCTTCTCCAAAGAAATGCTGCTGTTGGGGTGAAGAAGGAAGACTGGGGGAACTGGGGAGATGTGATTTAATTAAGGGAACCAATGCGCAGCTAGGAGATAAATGAGGCCTGGAGCTCTAAGGCACAGCATGGTGATTATGGACGACTATCCTGTAACACAAGCTTCAAAATTGCCAAGAGACTAGATCTTAATTGTTCTCTTCACAAAAAGAGAAATGATAATTATGTGATGTAATACAGTATTCGCTAACCCTAGAGAGGCAATCATATTGTAATATATAAATGTGTCAAATCGACTTCTTGTACACCTTGAACTTACATAATGTTATATGTCAATTATATCTCAGTAAAAATACATGTTTTAAAAAAACAAGAAACAAGCAGGAACAAGTCCCATCTTCCTCTCCCAGCTTTGAAGTCTTCCTTTAACACCCTACCTAGCAGAGTCTTGTTGTTTAGTCGCCAAGTTGTGTCTGACTCTTTGCGACCCCATGGGCTGTAGCCCTCAGGCTCCTCTGTCCATAGGATTCACTAGGCAAGAATGCTGGAGTGGTTTGCCATTTCCGACTCCAGGGATCTTTCTGATCCAGGGTTGAACCTGTGCCTCCTGCATTGGCAGGTGGATTCTTTACCACTGAGCCTTACAAGAAGATAATTGCAAAGCACAAATGCAGTTTGCAAGGTACCAGCTCCAGCAAGACAAATTTGAACACAGAAGGGTGGATATGAGGCCAAAAGCCAATAGTCTAATAATCGGAATAGGTTAAAAATTTAAGGACAGCAATTTGTCAAATATATAGAAAATAAATCTATGGAAGCGTATATCCAAGAGATAAAAACAAAAGGACCAGATACTGTCTGAAATAGTAAATCCCTAACATTTATATGAAATTATCTTTTTTTTTTCAAATTGAGATTTTTTTTTCTTTTGATGTGGACCATTTTAAAGTCTTTATTGAATTTGTTACAATATTGCTTCTGTTTTATGTTTGGTATTTTGGCCACAAGGTATGTGGGATCTTAGCCCCCTGACTAGGGATCAAACACACACATCCCTTGCATTAGAAGGCTAGGTCTTAACCACTAGACCACCAGGGAAGTCTCTGAAATTATCTTTGAAAGAATACAGGCATACCTCCTTTTATTGTGCTTTCCTTTATTACACTTCACAGATACCATGTGTTTTACAGAACGGAAGTTAGTGGCAACCCTGCGTTGATCAGTGCCATCTTTGCAAAGGCATTTGCTCACTCTGTCTCTCTGTGTCACATTTTTGTGTTATCGCATTATGGACTATACAGTCCATGGAATTCTCCAGGCCAGGATGCTGAAGTGGGTAGCCTTTCCCTTCTCCAGGGGATCTCCCCAACCCAGGGATCGAACCCAGGTCTCCCACATTGCAGGCAGATTCTCTGTCAGATGAGCCACAAGGGAAGCTCAATTGTCCAGTTATTTCAGACTTTTTTCATTATTGTCATATTTCTTATGGTGATCTTTGATCAGTGATATTTGATGTTGGAAAAGACTATTACTGAAAACAGATTATAACTTGCCGAAGGCTCAGCTGATGGTTGGTGGTTTTAGCAAGAAAGTATTTGTTAATGAAGGTCTGTACCTTTTCTCTACATAATGCTATTTCACACTTAATAGACTACAATATACATATTGTAATAATAGACTACAATATAAATATAACTTTTATATGCACTGGAAAACCAAAATTGTGTGACTCATTTGTTAGGAAATTTGCTTTTTTTGCAGCGGTCTAGAATTGAACCTGAAATGTCTCTGAAGGCATGCCTGTATGTAATTCTAGTCTATAAAAAGGTACAAGCTGCTGATGATCAAATATAACTTCTTTATATTTAATCAGAAAAAGATGCTGATGTTGAGGGTGAAAATTCAGATGGGCGGGTTTAAAATATACTTGGGGCTCAAACTAGCTCCTACGGAAGGAAGGGAGAGTGACGCCCCTGCCACCTCAGCCTTGGTTCTCTAAGACGGTCCAGCTCGGGAGACTGTTTTCGGCACTAAACACGGTACAGAGAGCAGTGGAATGTAATGAGCAAATCAACCACTGGTGAGTCTTTCAGAAGATGACAATCCAGCCTATAACTTAACCCAAGTGTTGCCTGTGACTCCTGAGGGGCTGCTCTGCGAACACAGTTCTCCTTAGCAATAACCTGATACCAGGGGGAAGGACCCACTCCAGTGTTCTTGCCTGGAGAATCCCAGGGACGGGGGAGCCTGGTGGGGTCGCACAGAGTCGGACACGACTGAAGCGACTTAGCAGCAGCAGCAGCAGCAGCAGCAGCAGCAGCAGCAGCAGGGGGAAGGAGAAGCCATACACACCACATTTTGTGCTGATGGTCTCCTTCACTTTTCTCTATCGTTCACACCACAGACTACTTGCCAAAAAGGTTATAATCAAAATGAGGATCCAAACAGTGAAAAGAAAGCATGCTTTAAGAATGTGCAAAGACATTCTTTTCAGGCTTATGAGGACGGTGAGAGTTAAAGAGTTAAGAATCGTTCTCAAAATCATAGAACTAAAAACTCTGATAGAATTATAGAACCCTAATCCACTGACCCTTAAACCATAGTAATTTTCACTGCACAATGTCACCTCCCGAATATCAATATGAATGATTTTTGTGGTTCCGTGAGTCATGCTGGAAACAGATCAGAATTATTCCTTAAAATAAGGCACAAGCTAAATTGGATATTGCTCTGACACGGGCCATTTCCACTTGGCCCCACACCCATGGCCAGAGAAGCCCTGTTTAGTAGACCACATCTGTTGCCATCCCCAGAACCACATGCATCACTCTGATTCAATCAATAAAAATCAACTTAAAGAAGGTATATTATCAAATGCCATTTTCAGGATACACAGGGAGTAGAAGAAATTTTAATTCATTTAGAAAAACTATCACCAGGTCCTGGTGGGATACATTCCGTTGGGTTGCAACGAGGCGGACACGGCTGAGCACACACACACGCACACGTCACCAGGTCCTAGAGTGCCAGGAATTAACAGGATCAAAAGGACTCGATCCCTATTACCAAAGAATTCCCGTTCTAATTGAGCTGCGCCATCAGATGAAGATGCCCTGAAAAGTGTCAATGGTCATGTCAAGATGGACACAGAGCACTGTGAATTGGAAACTGGACTCAGGAGATTTGTGTCATCCTTACACAGGGACACTCATCTTATTTTTTCCAGTTGTAACACATACCAAAGTCAGCATGCTTACCCCATAAGTAAGCACCATAAAACAACTCTCCAAATTATTTGGAACTTTTTTTTAAAGTTGGATGACAGTTAACGTAACTCCCAAGCCAAGCAGAAGACTTTCACAGATAGATAAATGTTCTCACACAAATCTTAGAATTAGGTTTGGGTAAGCCAAAGCAATAGATTTCTCTTCCATTTACAAAGGCTTCTCCAATGTGTTTAATAGCACAAAATACACTGTAGCCTGGTCAACTCGTGTGTGTGTGTGTGTGTGTGAGAGAGAGAGAGAGAGACAGAGAGAGAATCAACATAGGCATCTAAGGTCCTGGCAAAAATTCAGGGACACAATGAGTTATAAGGGAAAGGAGGTTTAGACAAAGAAAATTAGAGAGAAGATGGGAATAAGTGATCAGTCAGGAAAATGCATTTAATCTTATGCACTACTGTTTTCCTTCTGTGTGCTAGAATCCTATGAGGCACATGAAAAAGTAAGTGAATAATTGGGAAATTTTAAAATATATATTCTACATACCTCAAAGTATATGTGTATATTTATTTATATATATACTTATACATACATATATGTATATATATTGAAATAGCCACAGAAATCAATCATGTTAGGTGACTCTCTAAACCCCAGCAACTGTTGATAGATATTCTAGATAGATAGGTATGGTATCACATAAAATTTTCATGTCCATCTACAGGGAAGAGCTTTGCTGCTAATCTGGGGGTATTCACAAAACACCCCAGGTTGGATCCTTGGCAACTGCCTTTTTAGTTCCAGCTTTCAATAGCTCTGAGATGATTTATCTGTAGGGCCTTTTGTTGATAAATGCAGTTCATTCAGTGCATCCTCTAATTAATTAGTTTGCTTTCTGGGCTATTAATGGAAGCACAAGTATGTCCATTCTCCCTCTGGGAGTTTGCTTGCATGCAGCCTTTAAAAAGGCGTGTTTCACAGTCCTGTAAGGTGGTGACTCTTGGAAGTGCTGTTTGGACTTCAGTAGGAAATGGGGGATCTTCCCAGGCAGTCAGGCATTCCTCTTGCCACCAAAAAGAAAAATAAATATCTGCAGGACTGTGTGTCTCCTGAACTGACTATGGTTTCACTGCAGTTTCCATCTGAAGCCACATTCGTTTTGTCAGGCTGAGGTTCAGCCATTAGGTTGCTAATTAAGTTAACAAGTGCTGTGTGCATCTTACTTTGGCAACAAGCTAGGCTACAGATTGTTCAATAAGGAAAGTAACATTTTGGGGATGATTCTGTTTTTAAGCTTGGAATTAAACACAACACTATAATGATCCCTATAAAGGGACATCTGATGTATGTGTTCAAAATGCAGAATAGGAGAATATAGTGTTCTGCACGTTGGAGACTCACTTCTTTTATTTACAGGTTTACTGCACAGTGTAGCTGAAACAAGGGTAATTACCTGTGTGCATTTTTAATTCATCATAATTCAAATAAAATGTATTTCTTTGCTCAATGCATTTCTTCTTGCAGCTGTCATTCTGCCCAGCTCCAAACTGACTTATAGTAATGAGTTTCCATTGCAGTGGGCTAATTGTGGGAGTAATTTATCCTTTTGTTCCCTCTGTTGATCAGCCTCTCCTCCAGTGTCTAAGGGCTAAAAAAAAAAGAAATCTGATGGTTCATTTATTCAATAAATATTCACTGAACATCTATTGTGTGATAGCGGAGAAGGCAATGGCACCCCACTCCAGTACTCTTGCCTGGTAGGCTGCGGTCCATGGGGTCGCTAGCAGTCGAACATGACTGAGCGACTTCACTTTCCCTTTTCACTTTCATGCATTGGAGAAGGAAATGGCAACCCACTCCAGTGTTCTTGCCTGGAGAATCCCAGGGATGGGGGAGCCTGGTGGGCTGCCGTCTCTGGAGTCACACAGGGTCGGACACAACTGAAGCGACTTAGCAGCAGCAGCAGCATTGTGTGATAGACATTGCACTAGGCTCAAGGGCTCAGAGGAAAAGACGTGTCCAGTGGGATCTGATAGAGGTTCCGAAAGAATAATCACGCATTTGTTCAATCAAAGGAAAAAACAGTTTGGGAAGGAATATACATGGAATAAGATCTTGGAGACCAACATTTAGGTATATGGTCTTTAAATATGCCTAAACTCAGTTGAGAAACAAGGAAAGAAAATGAAATAAGCAACTTGTCTAATATCCCCGGGCCTCATTTGTTCATTTCTAAACTGGAGGGTTGTCTGTTAAAATCCCTTTCAGCCGTTCTTTTGGATAATCCAAATTCTCTCCTGATCTAACTTCAACCAAATATTATTGGGTGAATCAAAAAGTTCTTTTGGTTTTTCCATAATATCTTAAGGAAAAACCTGAATGAACTTTTTGGCCAATTCAATCCTCAACTAGAAGGCCTTTCTCCTTTCCTCCATTTCTGTAAATTAAAGACTACTCAGTAAAGAATATAGTCTACTTATGAAGTTGGATGAAGAAGGCAATGGCACCCCACTCCAGTACTCTTGCCTGGAAAATCTCATGGACAGAGGAGCCTGGTGGGCTGCAGTCCATGGGGTTGCTAAGAGTCGGAGATGACTGAGCGACTTCACTTTCACTTTTCACTTTCATGCATTGGAGAAGGAAATGACAACCCACTCCAATGTTCTTGCCTGGAGAACCCCAGGGACGGCGGAGCCTGGTGGGCTGCCGTCTCTGGGGTCACACAGAGTCGGACATGACTGAAGTGACTTAGCAGCTTAGCATGAAGTTGGATCAATTTCCTACTTTTCATTACTGTATTAGCTATATAAGATGGTACCATTGGAGGAAGTTAGGCAATGAGTACATGGGATCTTTTCATGGTATTTTTTGCAGCTTCTAATGAGTAATCATTTCTTACAATGAGTAGTTTACTTCTTATAATGTAATTGTTTTAAGACAAAATGTTTGTTTAAAAGACAATGACATTTACAACCTACCTCAAAAATGAAATCAAAAGTGATACTAATGTCTTTTCCCCTTCCCTCTCTTGTAATGTTCTGACTACATCAGAATTAGTTACAAACCTCCCTGCTTCTTGATTTTAGACTCAGAGACATAACTGCACTGTATTTATCTTTGTATCCTCCACAGACCTTAGAATATTTGCTTTTCTAACCCAGGTTCATTCAATTAAATTTAACAAACTGAGTTCAAAACATTGGTTAAAATATTTCCTTCATCTCTTATCTCATCAGAGAAGCTCTGCCTTGCTAGCTGCTTCCCCTCCTGTGGCATTCAGCAGAATCTGTATGCAGAACTTGTAGGGGCATATGGTTCACATACTCATTTTCTCAAGATGCCTACCAGTAAAATGTGACCGGTAGTAACACTCACCTGGATACCAAGGACAAAGAGAGTTGATTAACCAGTGATGGTAGAATATAGTACATTAATAATGGACCATGAGAAAAATGCGGGTTATGTTATATAAACATTCAGGTCTGGCAATATTCTCTTTTGGATTTGGTTTTCAAATGGAAGAGAATTCAAATCAAGTACACTCCTATTTGGTTCTGAAGATGCTTTCGCTAGTTTTTTGAGATCTTGCAGCTCCACTTTTGTTTTTATACATTCATATATAATGTGTAATCCTAGAAATAAATACAAGAAGGGGTGCTGAAAGTTTACTGCTACCCACCTAAAACTTGTATTTGTGAAAACTAATCATGAACTCCTTATTGCCAAATTCAGACTTAAATTGAAGAAAGTAGGGAAAACCAGTAGACCATTCAGGTATGACCTAAATCAAATCCCTTATGATTATACAGTGGAAGTGAGAAATAGATTTAAGGGCCTAGATCTGATAGATAGACTGCCAGATGAACTATGGAATGAGGTTCGTGACATTGTACAGGAGACAGGGATCAAGACCATCCCCATGGAAAAGAAATGCAAAAAAGCAAAATGGCTGTCTGGGGAGGCCTTACAAATAGCTGTGAAAAGAAGAGAAGCGAAAAGCAAGGAAGAGAAGGAAAGATATAGGCATCTGAATGCAGAGTTCCAAAGAATAGCAAGAAGAGATAAGAAAGCCTTCCTCAGCGATCAGTGCAAAGAAATAGAGGAAAACAACAGAATGGGAAAGACTAGAGATCTCGTCAAGAAAATTAGAGATACCAAGGGGACATTTCATGCAAAGATGGGCTCGATAAAGGACAGAAATGGTATGGACCTAACAAGCAGAAGATATTAAGAAGAGGTGGCAAGAATACACAGAAGAACTGTACAAAAAAGATCTTCACGACCCAGATAATCACGATGCTGTGATCACTGACCTAGAGCCAGACATCCTGGAATGTGAAGTCAAGTGGGCCTTAGAAAGCATCACTACAAACAAAGCTAGTGGAGGTAGTGGAATTCCAGTTGAGCTATTTCAAATCCTGAAAGATGATGCTGTGAAAGTGCTGCACTCAATATGCCAACAAATTTGGAAAACTCAGCAGTGGCCACAGGACTGGAAAAGGTCAGTTTTCATTCCAATCCCAAAGAAAGGCAATGCCAAAGAATGCTCAAACTACCGCACAATTGCACTCATCTCCCATGCTAGTAAAGTAATGCTCAAAATTCTCCAAGCCAGGCTTCAGCAATATATGAACCGTGAACTTCTTGATGTTCAAGCTTGTTTTAGAAAAGGCAGAGGAACCAGAGATCAAATTGCCAACATCCACTGGATCATGGGAAAAGCAAGAGAGTTCCAGAAAAACATCTATTTCTGCTTTATTGACTATGCCAAAGCCTTTGACTGTGTGGATCACAATAAACTGTGGAAAATTCTGAAAGAGATGGGAATACCAGACCACCTGACCTGCCTCTTGAGAAATCTGTATACAGGTCAGGAAGCAACAGTTAGAACTGGACATGGAACAACAGACTGGTTCCAAATAGGAAAAGGAGTATGTCAAGGCTGTATATTATCACCCTGCTTATTTAACTTATATGCAGAGTACATCATGAGAAACGCTGGACTGGAAGAAATACAAGCTGGAATCAAGATTGCCAGGAGAAATCTCAATAACCTCAGATATGCAGATGACACCACCCTTATGGCAGAAAGTAAAGAGGAACTAAAAAGCCTCTTGATGAAAGTGAAAGTGGAGAGTGGAAAAGTTGGCTTAAAGCTCAACATTCAGAAAACGAAGATCATGGCATCTGGTCCCATCACTTCATGGGAAATAAATGGGGAAACAGTGGAAACAGTGTCAGGCTTTATTTTTCTGGGCTCCAAAATCACTGCAGATGGTGACTGCAGCCATGAAATTAAAAGACGCTTACTCCTTGGAAGGAAAGTTATGACCAACCCAGATAGCATATTGAAAAGCAGAGACATTACTTTGCCAACAAAGGTCCATCTAGTCAAGGCTATGGTTTTTCCTGTGGTCATGTATGGATGTGAGAGTTGGACTGTGAAGAAGGCTGAGTGCCAAAGAATTGATGCTTTTGAACTGTGGTGTTGGAGAAGACTCTTGAGAGTCCCTTGGACTGCAAGGAGATCCAACCAGTCCATTCTGAAGGAGATCAGCCCTGGGATTTCTTTGGAGGGAATGATGCTAAAGGTGAAACTCCAGTACTTTGGCCACCTCATGCAAAGAGTTGACTCGTTGGAAAAGATTCTGATGCTGGGAGGGATTGGGGGCAGGAGGAGAAGGGGACGACAGAGGATGAGATGGCTGGATGGCCTCACTGACTCGATGGACGTGAGTCAGTGTCAACTCCGGGAGTTGGTGATGGACAGGGAGGCCTGGCGTGCTGCGATTCGTGGGGTTGCAAAGAGTTGGACATGATTGAGCGACTGAACTGAACTGAACTGAATGACAGTTGGGATCAGTCATCTTTAGCTGCTAAGATAAAAATTGCTATGTCTATATATTTACTTATTTCTTAAATACAGTTCATTGCAAATGATTAAAATGTAATTTCAGTAAAATTAAACTGAGACTAAATTAAAAAAATTAAGTCAGTGGCAACAACTATTTGAAAGCATAGGTAAGCTATTGCAAGAAAAATAAATAATAATGTCTGGGATAGAAAATTGCAAAAGCTAATAACTTTTAAATGTTGTTTATACTGTATTGTTACTTGATTTTCCCTCCAGGAATAATTGGTGAATGTTTAGAAATATCCTGTGAGTGCGTGCTAACTCACTTCAGTCGTGTCCAACTCTTTGTGACCTCATGGATTGTAACCCACCAGGCTCCTCTGTCCATGGGATTCTCCAGGCAAGAATACTGGGGTGGGTTGCCATGCTCTCCTCCAGGAGATCTTCCCGACCCAGGGATCAAACCCATGCCTCCTGTGGTTTTTGCATTGCAGGCTAATTCTTTACCACTGAGCTACTGAGATATCCCAATCACGTATAAATAAAAAGAACGTAAATTTTAATGGTTATTTTCCCTAAATATTGATAACTATAATCAAAATTAGTTAAAAATGTAAATAAAAACTATAAAAATATTCTGCTATTTATTTAATATACAAAAGGCAATTGCTTTCTAAATATAGCAATGAACAATTGGGATTTGAAATTACAACACAATGCCATTTAAATGAGTAGCATCGCTAATGTAAATCTTATAAAAGTGTTCATATATTACATTAAAATTAAGGAAAATGTTAAAGGATAGAAGTCTTCTGTTCACCTCAAACAGAAGGTGAATTCATTCCATCAACCTCTTTATAATAAAATTGAAGGTAGAGTCCTGGTCCACACACAAATCCCAAGTTAAATGCCTGGTAAATAAACTTGGTTCCATCTAAGGGAACCCACATCCCTCTACTGTCACTGCTCACAGCCACGTAGGGGCCACTCCAGTTTGGCGGATGGTTCACATTGCCCCATTCCAAGCCAACCCACAAACCATGTTCAACTCTCTGATAACCTTTGCCTCTCCAATCACAGTGAGTCTCAGACGTTGCTGGAGATGAAGGGCTAACAAGACTCCAACATCTTCTGGGTATAAAGACTCGAAGGCCTCAGATCAGATCAATCACTCAGTCGTGTCCGACTCTTTTCGACCCCATGAATCACAGCACGCCAGGCCTCCCTGTCCATCACCAACTCCCGGAGTTCACTCAGACTCACGTCCGTTGAGTCAGTGATGCCGTCCAGCCATCTCATCCTCTGTCATCCCATTCTCCTCCTGCCCTCAATCCCTCCCAGCATCAGGGTCTTTCCCAATGAGTCAACTCTTCACATGAGGTGGCCAAAGTACTGGAGTTTCAGCTTTAACATCATTCCCTCCAAAGAAATCCAGGGGCTGATCTCCTTCAAAATGGACTGGTTGGATCTCCTTGCAGTTCAAGGGATTCTCAAGAGTCTTCTCCAACACCACAGTTCAAAAGCATCAGTTCTTCTGCGCTCAGCTTTCTTTATGGTCCAACTCTCACATCCATACATGACCACCAGAAAAACCATAGCCTTGACCAGACAGACCTTTGTTGGCAAAGTAATGTCTCTGCTTTTGAATATACTATCTAGGTTGGTCATAACTTTCCTTCCAAGGAGTGAGCGTCTTTTAATTTCATGGCTGCAGTCACCATCTGTAGTGATTTTGGAGCCCAGAAAAATAAAGTCTGACACTGTTTCCACTGTTTCCCCATCTGGTTCCCATGAAGTGGTGGGACCTACTCTATTTTGCTACTGTAATCGTAGCACACTTTCAGGCGCAAAAAGGAAGAGAGCTGGGAGACGTACAGAAAGGAGGAGCCAGGGCTCAGGTGACATGACTGAAGTCTCTGTATCAATCCTCGCCTGAAGCTCCTGACCTACCCAGGGACTATTCCGTAACCTGAACGAAGAAGTCCATTTTGTGTTTGTCAGTGTAAATTTGTTCTTATCTTACTTGCTGTACAAAATTCCTTAACTGGCAGCACCCTTCTATATAGTAAGAGAAATTTGTCAAGAAATTTCCATTCCAAGGGGAAAAAATAGGTACAAGCAAAAAAGCACTTGCTTGCACAACTAGTAAAAAAAAAAAAGACAAATGAACAGTCTGTATCCCAGCAGAGATGCCTTTTAATATTGGTTGTACGGCTTTAATGACCACATCTAGATTTTAGGCTCCTAAGACACACAGTCTCCTAAGTGGCGTCGTCTCCTTGGTGGGTTGAAGCTTCATGAGAAGTGAGGGAATCTTGATGCTTCCAGTGGGTGACCCTGATGATTAATATAATGCTTTTGAAACTCAGCTCTCTCAACTCTACCATGAGAATAACATCATTTCCGGGCAGGGTTTTTTAAAGAATTAAATGAGATAAGAAGTGCTTGACATAGAACAGGTGTTCGGTGTGTCACAGAACATGCAGTATTCTTTTTCTTATTAGAAGCAGTGTGTGTTTTACCTCAAAAAGAACCACTGTGTGAGCTGAAATGGCCCATGGCTCTACTAGCCTGGGATATCTTATGCTACAAGTTGGACTTAAGATATATCTATTTTTTTCTGTTTGGTACTCTTCTCTTTCAGCATTTCCTTCCTCTTTCAGAAGAGGGGGAGATCTAAAGAGTGTGCCTCAAGCCTGTCTTCCCCCTTTGCAGCGGTTGGCCAGGCTCTCTGCCTCCCACTGCCGAGACCGTGGCTCCAGCCCAAGTGCTCCTTTCCGGGCCCCCGCTTCTGCAGCCGCCGCCCGGCCACTGGCGCTGCCCCGAGGACCCCTCGAGAGCGGTGCTGGCAGTGGGCTGTCCGCTTCCTCTGGGTCAGCAGCGTCACCTCAGGATTTGTTCCGCTCACCTGTTGGGCCTCAGGGCTCTTTGTGACCTTTGAGTCATTGTCCTTCCCGTTGCACCATCTCTGCCACTTCTCCTGTTTCCAGCTGCTGGCCTTGATTCCAGAGCCAGAGGCCCTGGTCTGCCCCTTTTCCCCACCTCCACGCTGATTAATTCTACTCCATGCTGCTGCTGCTGCTGCTGCTGCTAAGTCGCTTCAGTCGTGTCTGACTCTGTGCGACCCCAGAGACGGCAGCCCACCAGGCTCTGCCTTCCCTGGGATTCTCCAGGCAAGAACACTGGAGTGGGTTGCCATTTCCTCCTCCAATGCATGGAAGTGAAAAGTGAAAGTGAAGTCGCTCAGTCGTGTCTGACTCTGTGCAACTCCATAGACTGCAGCCTGCCAGGCTCCTCCGTCCATGGGATTTTCCAGGCAAGAGTACTGGAGTGGGTTGCCATTGCCATAGGACTGGATAAAACCCGCTGTGCCATTTTCTCTAAGCCTACAGTCCAGGTTTCAATTCATGAAACACCAGTATGCAATTTTGACAGAAGCAGCTTACCACAGTCTCAGTCACTAAAATAGCTCTAGGAAAGATTTCTCTATTTTATATTTCCATTCTGTATTACAGCTTTCTCCTCTAGGATAATACGTGTCTATAAAGTAGTGTGTACAAATGTGGTCCAGTTTATTTTTTCATGCAATAAATATAAATTTAATGTTTTATTATAAATTGCTGCTGGTGTAAAATTTTACCTCTTATAATAGCATACTTTATTATTTTTGAAGTTGCCAAGGTGATCTTTCTTTTTGTATTTTATATAGTCAATAACTTTATTTTGCAATTGACAGAAATAATTTCAAACTAGGATATAGTTTCTCCACAAAGTGAGTAAATAATATTTTCATGTAAGTAAAGAGAAAGAATAGACCTCAGATAGAAGTGGAATAATAGAAAGGAACATGTTTCAATTTTATATCTTTCTGTCCACGATACAACGTTTGACTCGTCACCTTTTTTATGTTCACCATCTGCATACTGCTAGAGCTCAGGAAACGCGCGATGAGTCCAGCTCGTTTGGCTCTATAATATTAAGTACGAACATAATATCTCAATAGAATGAGTCTGGTCTGGGACAGTAGACTGGAAGTCATATAATTTCCATCTCCTAGTCACCATTCATTTGTTATGACCTTGAGCAAATCATTTAACCTTTCTATGCCTCAGACTTTTCTATGAAATAGGATAATACCTATTCCCATCACAAATGCCTGCAGAAAAAGAATCAAAATTAAAGCGGCCTGGCATTTTACATAAAAGGGCTTTAGAAAAAATAATTCCTGGGCAGTAATTTGCAAACAAGCCCTACCTACCTTGGCCACCATGGTTTTATATGCAGATTCCTTGTTAATCTCAAGGGAGGGAGACAGATACAGAACTCTAGCTAAGAGCTCAGAATAATACATTAACAACAACGTCTATGAAGCGCTCCACTGTGTGTCAGGCACTGCTTTGAGTGCTTTACCAATATCACCTTTGTTAATTCTCACACCGACTATATGAGGCTGGCGATCTTGTTAGTTCACTTGAGAAAAGTTAGTCAGTTGAGAAAACCAGGCATTAAGAGGTTAAATAAATTGCCCAAGGTTATACAGCTGTCTTGGAGTGGAATTACTCCACATTTAATTCTGTGGTTAATCCAGAGCCTCAAAGCCCCAGGTCACCCCTTGGGGGCACAGCCATCCCCACTCTGTTTAACACTTTTCAGGATCACAATAGATCCTAGTCTTGCCTGAGGCTAGTACCTAAATGGGCTCTGTTTACCTAAAAAGCTAAAAACCAGCCGAAGGGAAGACACATCTCAAAGGAAGTGATGGCCAAAGAACACAGACTTGGATAAACTCTGAATCTGGGGAGAGACAGATGACTTTTTTCAGCATCATGATGCCTGTTATTTGGACTGTTCTTTACAGGCCAGCCACTCAGTTGCTCAAGGAATAATTACTAAGAACTGAGCACCTACTGAGTTCCAGGTACTGTTGTTTTTGCCAATGAAGACATCAATGAACAAGAAGTACAGAGTCCCTGTCTTCAAAACAATTCTTCCTACTGGGGCTAGTGAGGAGAGAGTAACAAGGATAAACAGGCAAACAAATCAATAGGGAGCGTCATTTCAGATATTAAATATTGTTATGACAAAGACACGGAAAGGGCGTTTTCTACAAAGGGCTTTTGTCCTACAAAGACAAGACTGTAAAATTAAAGGAACTGGTTTTTGGAAAAGCCATCAAACACTTTTGGAAGCAGATTTTGTAATTTTTATAATAGTGGTAGAAATGGGAGGGTAACTTTTTTTATCTTAGCTGCTATGGATGTGGGGCAGCAGAAACACAGTGGCCTAAGCCACAAGCTAGATCAACCTTCACATTTTCATCTCGACTGGAGAACTGACATTGTTCGTTATTCTAACAGGAAGATGGGTCAGCAACAGGAATAAGGAATTTACCAAAGAAATTAAACATAAAAAGTCACACTAACCCCTCTCCCCCAAAGAGGTGCTGGCGCTGAACTCCACCTGAGTTGAAGAGCACATACACAGGGCATAGTTCTGAGGTAAATCAACCCTGGGGTCAAAGCAAGACGCCTGGGCAGAGGGGGAAAAAGACCCAGAAGACTCAGTTCAGTTCAGTGCCTCAGTCCTGTCCAACTCTTTGCAAATCCATTGTCCAACTCTTTCCACGCCAGGCCTCCCTGTCCATCATCAACTCCTGGAATGTACCCAAACTCATGTCCACTGAGTCGGTGACACCATCCAACCATCTCATCCTCTGTCGTCCCCTTCTTCTCTCGCCTTCAATATTTCCCAGCATCAGGGTCTTTTCAAATGAGTCAGTTCTTTGGATCACGTGGCCAAAGTATTGGAGTTTCAGCTTCAGCATCAGTCCTTCCAATGAACACCCAGGACTGATTTCCTTTAGGATGGACTGGTTGCATCTCCTTGCAGTCCAAGGGACTCTCAAGAGTCTTCTCCAACACCACAGTTCAGAAGCATCAGTTCTTCAGTGCTCAGCTTTCTTTATAGTCCAACTCTCACATGCATACATGACTATTGAAAAAACCATACCTATGACTAGACAGACCTTTGTTGGCAAAGTAATGTCTCTGCTTTTTAATATGCTGTCTAGATTGGTCATGGCTTTTCCTTCAATCTTTAAATTTCATGGCTGCAGTCACCATCTGGTGCCTATAAAAATAAAGTCTATCACTGTTTCCATTGTTTCCACATATATTTGCAATGAAGTGATGGAACCAGATGCCATGATCTTTGTTTTCTGAATGTTGAGTTTAAGCCAACTTTCTCACTCTCCTATTTCACTTTCATCAAGAGGCTCTTTAGTTCTTCTTCATTTTCTGGCATAAGGGTGGTGTTATCTGCATGTCTGAGGTTATTGATATTTGTCCCAGCAATCTTGATTCCAGCTTGTGCTTCATCCAGCCCAGCCCTTTGCATGATGTACTCTGCATATAAGTTAAATAAGCACGGTGACAATATACAGCCTTGATGTACTCCTTTCCTGATTTGGAACCTGTCTGTTGTTCCATGTCCAGTTCTAACTGTTGCTTCTTGATCTGCATACAGATTTCTCAAGAGGCAGAAATGGTCTGGTATTCCCATCTCTTTAAGAATTTTCCACAGTTTGCTGTGATCCACACAGTCAAAGGCTTTGGCGTAGTCAATAAAACAGAAGTAGATGTTTTTCTGGAACTCTTTTGCTTTTCCGATGATCCAACGGATGTTGGCAATTTGATCTCTGGTTCCTCTGCCTTTTCTAAAACCAGCTTGAACATCTGGAAGTTCACAGTTCATGTACTGTTGAAGCCTGGCTTGGAGAATTTTGAGCATTACTTTACTATCCTGTGAGATGAGTGCAATGTTTGGTAGTTTGTGCATTCTTTGGCATTGCTTTTCTTTAGGATTGGAATGAAAATTGACCTTTTCCAGTCCTGTGCCCAAGACTGAGTTTTTAGAATTTGCTGGCATATTGAGTGCAGCACTTTCACAGCATCATCTTTTAGGATTTGAAATAGCTCAACTGGAATTCCATCATCTCCACTAGCTTTGTTCATAGTGATGCTTTCTAAGGCCCACTTGACTTCACCTTCCAAGATGTCTGGCTCTAGGTGAGTGATCACACCATCGTGATTATCTGGGTTGTGAACATCTTTTTTGTGTAGGACTTCTGTGTATTCTTGCTATTTCTTCTTAATATCTTCTTCTTCTCTTAGGTCCATACCATTTCTGTTCTTTACCAAGCCCATCTTTGCATGAAATGTTCCTTTGGTATCTCTAATTTTCTTGAAGAGATCTCCAGTCTTTCCCATTCTGTTGTTTTCCTCTATTTCTTTGTTTTCTTTTCTATTTCTTTAATCGCTGAGGAAGGCTTTCTCATCTCTCCTTGCTATCCTTTGGAACTC
Organism: Bos indicus x Bos taurus; assembly: GCF_003369695.1. NCBI lineage: Eukaryota > Metazoa > Chordata > Mammalia > Artiodactyla > Bovidae > Bos > Bos indicus x Bos taurus. The sequence continues at coordinate 59,780,778 of NC_040099.1, forward strand.
TGCATTCTTTCCTTTTCTCCTTTGTCTTTCACTTCTTTCTTTTCATAGCTATTTGTAAGATCTCCTCAAACAGCCATTTTGCTTTTTTGCATTTCTTTCTTGGGGATGGTCTTGATCCCTGCCTCCTGTACAGTGTCATGAACCTCTGTCCATAGTTCTTCAGGCACTCTGTCTATCAGATCTAATCCATTGAATCTATCTGTCACTTCCACTGTATAGTCATAAGGGATTTGATTTAGGTTATACCTTAATGGTCTAGTGGTTTTCCCTACTTTCTTCAATTTAAGTCTGAATTTGGCAATAAGGAGTTCATGATCTGAGCCACAGTCAGCTCCCAGTCTTGTTTTTGCTGACTGTATAGAGCTGTTCCATCTTTGGCTGCAAGGAATATAATCAATCTGATTTTGGTATGAACCATCTGATGATGTCCACATGTAGAGACTTCTCTTGTATTGTCGGAAGAGTGTGTTTACTATGACCAGTGCATTTTCTTGGTAAAACTCTGTTAGGTTTTGCCCTGCTTCATTCTGTACTCCAAATATACCTGCTACTCCAGGTATCTCTTGACTTCCTACCTTTGCATTCCAGTCCCCTATAATGAAAAGGACATCTTTGAGGGGCATTAGTTCTAGACGGTCTTGTAGGTCTTCATAGAAACATTCAACTTCAGCTTCTTCAGCATTACTGCTTGGGGCATAGACTTGGATTACTGTGATATTGAATGGTTTGCCTTGGAAACAGAGATCATTCTGTCATTTTTGATATTGTACCCAAGTACTGCATTTCGGACTCTTTTGTTGACTATGAGGGCTACTCCATTTCTTCTAAGGAATTCCTGCACACAGTAGTAGATATAATGGTCATCTGAGTTAAATTCATCCATTCCAGTCCATTTTAGTTCACTGATTCTTAGAATGTCAGTGTTCACTCTTGCCATCTCCTGCTGACCACTTCCAATTTGCCTTGATTCATTGACCTGACATCCCAGGTTCCTATGCATATTGCTCTTTACAGCATTGGACTTTATGTCCATCACCAGTCACATCCACAGCTGGGTGTTGTTTTTGCTTTGGCTCCATCTCTTCAGTCTTTCTGGAGTTACTTCTCCACTGATCTCCAGTAGCATATTGGGCACCTACCGACCTGGGGAGTTCATCTTTCAGTGTCATATCTTTTTGCCTTTTCATACTGTTCATAGGGTTCTCAAGGCAAGACTACGGAAGTGGTTTGCCATTCCCTTCTCCAGTGGACCACATTTTGTCAGAACTCTCCACCATGATCCATCCATCTTGGGTGGCCCTACACAGCATGGCTCATAGTTTCACTGAGTTAGACAAGGCTGTGGTCCATGTGATCAGTTTGATTAGTTTTCTGTGACTGTGGTTTTCAGTCTGTCTGCCCTCTGATGAAGAAGGATAAGAGGCTTATGGAAACTTCCTGAAGGGAGAGACCGACTGAGGGGGAAACTGGGTCTTGTTCTGAGGGGCGGGGCCATGCTTTGTAAATCTTTAGTCCTATTTTCTGTTGATGGATGGGGCTGTGTTCCCTCCCTGTTGTTTGACCTGAGGCCAAACTAAGGTGGAGGTAAAGAAGATAATGGGGACCTCCTTCAAAAGGTCCCATGCAGGCACTGCTACACTCATGCCCCTGACCCTGCAGCAGGTCACCGCTGACCCACGCCTCCGCCAGAGACTCCTGGACACTCACAGGAAAGTCTGGGTCAGTCCCGTGTGGGACCACTGCTCCTTTCTCCTGGGTCCCCGTGTGCCCATGAGAAAGTCCCAGAAGATTTCCCCCTTATAAATGACTTAAACAGTTATCTTAAAGTGTTCACAGGAGACAAAGTCTAGCTATTTACCCTGGTCATGTTGTTATTTCCATCTCTGAAGTATAAGGTATAAATACACTTGGAGGCTACTTGTAAATATCTAACCTGGAGCCACCTACCTCTGTCTCAGTGAGAAGCCACCATGGGGATTTAAGTAGACAAGTGATATGACCAGAAATAATGGTGAAAAATGCAACTAAGGCTCTGCCTTCAAAAAGCCAACATTCTAATAGCGGAAACAGATATTTTCAAATGTAATTGGGGGAAGTATAAAATATTTTTGGAATAGTTTGGTAATATCTCTAAATCTGAAATACATTTGCATCCAGCAACACTTCATAGAAATTCTTGCATATGTATAATGATGTTAATGTTATTGAAAATTTGAATAAGCCTAAATATCTATCAAAAGGATATCAAATTATACAACATAATAAATCATAAAATGAAATATAATGCAACTATTATAAAAGAATAAGCTGAATCTAGATATATTACCTTATAAGGATGTGTTTAAAACAGCAAAGTTTGGGGTTGTAGATATAATTAAATCTCTATTTTCTTAAACATATGTCAATAAATAAACGGTTGACCCTTGAACAACATGGGTTTGAACTATGTTGAACTAGGTCCACGGATTTCTTTCAGTAGTAAATACTACGGTACTACATAATCTATGGTTGGTTGAATCTACAGGCAGAACTGGGAATACTGAGGAACCCAGTTACTCACAGAGGAACTGAGGATAGGGAGGGCTAAGCTACATGTGGATTTTCAACTGCATGGATCGTCTGTGTCCCGAGCCAACTCTTTAGCCCTGACACTATGGGACAATGGTCTATGGTATGTATACCTGAGTGCTTTGTAATTTAAACACTCCTATTTGTGCTAGATTTCATTTTAATGATTATTCACGAAAATGTAATATTTATCAGTGAGGATATCAAACGCATGCTAGATATACAGGAGATATTTTAAGGGGGTATGCATTTTTTACAATAAAATAATAGAAAAATATATTTTTCAAAACATAAGGGATGAGACAAAAAGTTACATGCTTACTATTTTTGGTCAGCACATTTTTCCTCCATTAAAAATTAATGACACCCAGTGGACAAAGAGTAACCAATTCAAGTTTACATGGGTGAAGAATGCATTTTAACTTTTTATACAATTTGTTATTAATTTATCTTATCAGTATTTATTCCAATATAGTATGAAATATTTGCAAGTTATATGTTTCTATTTGTTTTAGACGCTATGGACCTGAGGGCAATCATTGGTTCATTGCCAGCATACAGTACATGATTGGTGAATCATAAAAGTCTCATAAAAGCTGACTTCTGATACTTTAAACTCAAGAGATCAGCCTAGAAAAGTGAAAAATGCCTGAGGACCTATGAGAAAGAGGCAATCCTGTGTCTGAGAATCCCAATTTGCCATCTAAAGAGGACATTCAAACTGACTGCTAACAAAACTGATCATGGCTGCAACTCAATCTGATCTCTGAAATAGCACTTCTCCAAACATCACAGAAGACTTTCTTTAAGAATAAAATCACAGCCAACTAAGATCTCATCAAGGAACTCTAATGCCCATTAGAATCATTTTAAATGCTCTCAACTGAAGCCAGCAAAGCATCATTTAATTATGCAGGGTTTCTGATTGCTTATCATCAGCTCTGTCCTCATTCCGCTCTTCACCCCATGTGCATCTCCTCGATGGAGAGTCCCCATCAGTCTGAAGAGCAGCTTTCGTAAAGGAAGACGTGAGCGGGCAAAAGTGGGGGAAGATCAGTTAGAATCTGACAAGAAAAACTAGACAGAGAGCAGGCCTTTTCTCTGAAATTCTTAAAACGTTGCCTTAGTCACCAACTCGTTTATATAACAGTCAACAATTTACAAAGTTTTAATCTCACGTCTTATCTTAACTGACACCAAACATTACATTTCAGGTGAGTAATACATAAAATCGTTACATGTTTTGGGATTAAAAGGAAATGTACCAAAAATTATTGATTAAACAGGAATTTAGAGACACTCTGAAAACCAGTTTTGTAGTCTTCTTTGCATAGACTAACATAGAAGTTATTTTGTCCAGTTTTCCTAGGAAATATGCCTTATATTTTGACATTGAAAGGTAATAACTCCACTGTAGAACAAAAGCATAACGTATTCTTTGCGGATGACCTTGAATTTTGTGACTTAAGAGTTCTCTGTGCCTCCCAGGTGGAGCTAGTGGTAAAGAACCCACCTGCTAATGCAAGAAACATAATGAATCATGGGTTCGATCCCTGGGTTGGGATTTCTCTAATATTGACAAATGAAAGTTATTAAATTAATATTCACCCACTCTGACTTTAGTATTTCAGGATCTACAAGGATTCCAAATTTCAATATCCTCAGCATACTGAGATTAAATAACTTGGAAAGACATATATATATATGTTCTTTAACTATATATATATGTTGTTCTTTAGATATATATATATATGTATAGTTCTTTAGACTGAGAAAGGAGCAAAAGATGCATAGAAATCCTCATTTTTATTTTTTTTTAATTTTTGTGACATGGTGTATATTTCTTCCCCACAAAACAACTTAGGATAACTAGGGACAAGTCAATTCAGGCAACTTTTCAAGGCAACACGGAAAGTCTGTTGTCAGTACGGCTCCGTTGGAGGTCACTGACGGCTGATGTTTGACAACCTGAAAGCACTTCCTGGTTTTGAGCAGGTGCGGGCTTCGATAGGCGTACTCCACACACGGAACAGCAAAGCGCTCCTTGATGTGATCACGCTTATTATTCTGTGATTGCTACTTCCTGATCAGAGACACATTCAGGCATAAAAATGTGCAGTAGAATTACCACAGATTAGGTATGAAACTGTTGGGGGAAAGGCAGGAGCACAGGAGAAGGCTCTCCAGTATTTTCAGTTGACCTGGGGTGAATGACAACTGCAGGTGGAACTCCGTACAGCAGAGGATGGTGATTAACACATTGCGTTCACTTAAAAGGAAAGGGGGGCATGGAGTATAGAAGTGTATTTTTGAAGACATTGTTTGAAGGAAGGATAAATTGCTATAAAATATGCGGCCCTCGTTATTTGAATATGCATCGTTTGAAAGATAGAGGCTGAAAGAAAGAAGCGCAGTGGGGGTGATACTCAGTTTTTCTGTGAACTCACAACTCTTTACAAAGTAAAGTCTGTTTTTAAAAAACATAAAGGTGATACAAAAAGTCACATTATAAAACAAGCTGCATCTGATCCCACTGTAAATTAACACACATATACACATGATAAAGAAAACTGAGTTATAGACATCAAAATATAGAAGTAATAGGATTAGGAATAAATATTATTTTCTTCTTTTCCTAGTTTTCTAGAACACTTCCATTAATTTTACAATAGGAAATTTATCAAATAAAAGTGCATTCCCCCGAAACTCTATAACAAATGCCCTCATTGTCGCTGACTCCTTAGAGCTGTGAACTATGCAATATATGGCTCTCTTCCCCTCTTTTCCCTGATTTTTGCTCCCCACTGCTTCTTTCATTTTATGAACAACCAATATTGTAAGCATTTAAACATTTATAGAGCCACCTAATACGTTCTTGTCTCCAGAACACAAAAGAAAAAACAGAAATTTCTAGCATTCTGGTGAGGAAGTTAAAAGTAGCAATGGAGTAAGTAACGGGCAGTTCAGTCCATCCTCTTCCCTGCAGTTGAGCAGCATTACCTGAAACAGCAATTTACTCTCGCATGAGCCCATTAGATCAATGTCATTGGTTTACAAGGGATGGCACCCAGTGGTTCGGAGAACGATACGGTTAGCCACAGGCCTGGAACAATGGTGGTCTGCATGATTCTCCTCTTCAACCAGGGGCATATTTATAACATCTTATAACAGCAAATGGCTGTTCTCTTTCTCATTTCTGAGCAGAGCACAAGCCAATATGTGTTATGGTCCTTCGAGGGCAACATACTAGGTATGTGTCCCTGAAGTTCCTCTGTCTCTTTGGCAAATACTGAGAGATTTGAATACAGCTACTGTGCTGTCTAATGCATTAAGGGTCTTTGTTTCTGTTTCACTTTTATTTCATTTTCGATGTTGTACTAAGTAGTGCTGAGTTACCTGAATCGACAGCTGAATTTTTTCATATAGATTACTTTCTCCCCACATTTGCTGTTGTTCAGTTGCTCAGTTGCTCAGTCTTGTCGACTCTTTGTGACCCCATGGACTGCAGCACGCCAGGCCTCCCTGTCTGTCACCATCTCCAGGAGCTTGCTCAAACTCATGTTCATTGTGTCGGTGATGCCATCCAACCATCTCATCCTCTGTCATCTCCTTCTCGCCTGCCTTCAATTTCCCCAGCAGCAGGGTCTTTTCTAGTGAGACAGCTCTTCTCATCGGGTGGCCAAAGTACTGGAGCTTCAGCTTCAGCATCCAATGAATATTCAAGATTGATTTCCTCATATTTAGAGTTTCTCAATTGCCCATCACAGGAATGCTCAATTGGTAAATCCAGATCAAACTACTAATTATTTCCTCAAATTCTTGAGATTTCTACTATAGTCTTCAATCCCATGACCACCAATGAAAGTCCACATTCATCTTCTTGGTATTCAAATTGTTTTCTCCCGCCAGAGTTCTTTTCCATCCAAATATCCCACAGCTCCACAATGAGGAATTTCTGTTTTTGAAAAGCCAGACTATCTACTCTGTTGTCAACATGACATCCACATCCCATCCTTTGCCTTGACTCACAGACAGGTCTCCTCTCTTGGCCATCTTCGTACAGTGGAAGCTGAGCCTTGATCCTGACTCTCCATTAATAGCTCTCACTTTGCATCCCTGAACAGAACACATTGCTGAGGTCAAAGACAAAGATTAGACTAGAGGCATTCTGGTCACTGAATTTTCACACTTTGAGAAATGCATGAAAATGAACAACACTAAAATGAGCTCTTCGGGAATGAAGAGAACAGGAAATTCTAGATCATAAACCACTCTTCTTTCTCTGACATGCGTAACTTTGGATATTTAACCACCCTAAATTGACCTTACAGTTTAAATGCATGCCATATTTTTCTTTTCCAGAAAAAATTGTAGACCAAGAGATATTTTGTGGTATGTTTCAAGAGATATTTTATAGGACTGTATAGTTATCTATTAGTAGTAACTAATTCATAGCCAGGGGAAAATATTCACACCTCTATTCAGAAGAAGGAATCCACTAAAAAAGGACAGTGGGTCTGTATCCTTCTCCATCAATCGAAAGAGAAATTAAGTAATCTCCAATTAAGCCTTTTTTGGGCTTTCTGCTGGGGTATCAATTGAATAAGATTTTGGGAATCTATATGAAATTAATGGCTGTAATATCAGAAGAGTAGACCCATTGCAGGTACTTATATTTAAATATAATTAAGTAGATTATACAACTAAGAGATTTGTCTAAAAAGTATTGGCGAAAAGCTACTTTTGATCTTTGCAGTGAACTGAAAGTGTACTTGCACATACACCCACAGCACAAAAATATATGGAGATATTTATAATTAACATGCAGGTTTGGTGTTCAGTTCAGTTCAGTTCAGTCGCTCAGTCGCGTCCAACTCTTTGCGACCCCATGAATCACAGCACGCCAGGCCTCCCTGTCCATCACCAACTCCCGGAGTTCACTGAGACTCACGTCCATTGAGTCAGTGATGCCATCCAGCCATCTCATCCTCTGTCATCCCCTTCTCCTCCTGCCCCCAATCCCTCCCAGCATCAGAGTTTTTTCCAATGAGTCAACTCTTTGCATGAAGTGGCCAAAGTACTGGAGTTTCAGCTTTAGCCTCAGTCCTTCCAAAGAAATCCCAGGGCTGATCTCCTTCAGAATGGACTGGCTGGATCTCCTTGCAGTCCAAGGGACTCTCAAGAGTCTTCTCCAACACCACAGTTCAAAAGCATCAATTCTTCAGCACTCAGCCTTCTTCACAGCCCAACTCTCACATCCATACATGACCACAGGAAAAACCATAGCCTTGAGTAGACGGACCTTTGTTGGCAAAGTGATGTCTCTGCTTTTGAATATGCTATCTAGTTTGGTCATAACTTTCCTTCCAAGGAAGTAAGCGTCTTTTAATTTCATGGCTGCAGTCACCATCTGCAGTGATTTTAGAGCCCCCCAAAATAAAGTCTGACACTGTTTCCACTGTTTCCCCATCTATTTCCCATGAAGTGATGGGACCGGATGCCATGATCTTTGTTTTCTGAATATTGAGCTGTAAGCCAACTTTTTCACTCTCCACTTTCACTTTCATCAAGAGGCTTTTGAGTTCCTCTTCACTTTCTGTCATAAGGGTGGTGTCATCTGCATATCTGAGGTTATTGATATTTCTCCTGGCAATCTTGATTCCAGCTTGTGCTTCTTCCAGCCCAGCGTTTCTCATGATGTACTCTGCATAGAAGTTAAATAAGCAGGGTGATAATATACAGCCTTGACGTACTCCTTTTCCTATTTGGAACCAGTCTGTTGTTCCATGTCCAGTTCTAACTGTTGCTTCCTGACCTGTATACAGATTTCTCAAGAGGCAGGTCAGGTGGTCTGGTATTCCCATCTCTTTCAGAATTTTCCACAGTTTATTGTGATCCACACAGTCAAAGGCTTTGGCATAGTCAAGAAAGCAGAAATAGATGTTTTTCTGGAACTCTCTTGCTTTTTCCATGATCCAGTGGATGTTGGCATTTTGATCTCTGGTTCCTCTGCCTTTTCTAAAACCAGCTTGAACATCAGGAAGTTCATGGTTCACGTATTGCTGAAGCCTGGCTTAGAGAATTTTGAGCATTACTTTACTAGCATGGGAGATGAGTGCATTTGTGCGGTAGTTTGAGCATTCTTTGGCATTGCCTTTCTTTGGGATTGGAATGAAAACTGACCTTTTCCAGTTCCGTGGCCATTGCTGAGTTTTCCAAATTTGCTGGCATATTGAGTGCAGCACTTTCACAGCATCATCTTTCAGGATTTGAAATAGCTCCACTGGAATTCCATCACCTCCACTAGCTTTGTTCATAGTGATGCTTTCTAAGGCCCACTTGACTTCACATTCCAGGATGTCTGGCTCTAGATGAGTGATCAAACCATCATGATTGTCTGGGTCGTGAAGGTCTTTTTTGTACAGTTCTTCTGTGTATTCTTGCCACCTCTTCTTAATATCTTCTGCTTCTGTTAGCTGTTATCTAATTGATGCTTTTGAACTGTGGTGTTGGAGAAGACTCTTGAAAGTCCCTTGGACTGCAAGGAGATCCAACCAGTCCCTTCTGAAGGAGATCAGACCTGGGATTTCTTTCTAGGGAATGATGCTAAAGCTGAAACTCCAGTACTTTGGCCACCTTAAGCGAAGAGTTGAGTCATTGGGAAAGACTCTGATGCTGGGAGGGATTGGGGGCAGGAGGAGAAGGGGACGACAGAGGATGAGATGGCTGGATGGCATGACTGACTCGATGGATGTGAGTCTGAGTGAACTCTGGGAGTTGGTGATGGACAGGGAGGCCTGGCGTGCTGCGATTCATGGGGTCGCAAAGAGTCGGACGTGACTGAGCGACTGAACTGAACTGAACTGATAATCTATCCTATCCTGCAATGCTTATAGCAAGGTGGAGTTGGGGTAGATTTCAGTCCAATGTTTCCCTATTCTAAACTATTACTACATACATATCAATCTCTTGCTATATGCCAAGCAGTATTCTAAGCTTGGAATATTCTATATTTGTCTACTCATTGAATTCTCATATCAATTCTCCATTTTATAATAAGGAAACTCATCATTCTTAGTAGCCCAGAAGCTCTTCAATGTGCTTTCATGCCCACAGAAAGTACATGGGGTCTCTCTTCGGCCTATAAGACAAGACACTGAAGTTTTTCCTTCCAGCTGTGTCACCTTGCTTGAGGGCAAAAATCCTGACCAGAATTTACTGCAACCTCTAACTTCACCCAGGAAAAGTCCATACAAGTCTATCTAGCCCATTCCACTCCATCCACATGACATATTAACTACTCAATACATGTACTGAACAAACAAATTAACCAAATACATGTTAATATAGAGTAGGATTAACTTTTCTGAATCCAAACTCAGTTTTCTGTGGGTTCCAGCTCACAGAAAACTGCAAAGGGTAACAGTAAGGTCGTCACTGAGAAAGCAAGTGCTTTAGAAGCAAATTTACCTCTCCCTCGCTTTTTTCCAGCATCGCCTCACTTTTCTTTCCCGGGGCAGACTTTGGTAGAAACACTGGCAGGGGGTTGGCAGGAAGGAGTGTTTGTCAAGCAATTTCTATCGTGGACAGTTCGATCTCAAATGATTTATGAAGTTTTAGTTGTTTATTGTACACAATTGCTTTATTTGAAGGAAGTTTCAGTCCAGGTGGATTTATTAGAGCCCTCCTTAGATTAGCTTGCTGGCAAGAAGAGGTTTGATTTCCCTGAGAAATGTTTTGACTGTACTCCACCCCAGAAGTCCTATACAGTGTATAAAAATTGAGGGGCAGACCACTTAGGACTAGCATATGAATGTTAATTTTTGCTATCAACAAATAAGCAAAATAAAGACAACTAGTGATTACATAGGTAATTATGAAATCTATCCAAACATTAGAGAGTAGTCTTCTGAGAAAACAGGTCAAATTACACCTGAACATATCCTCAAAATTATTCCACAAGGAAAGCTGTTTTGTAATATTTTGTGTGTGTCCCTCAAGAAAATGGTGAGCCTTCACCTATTTCTAAATTTTTCCATGACCATAATTTCACACTAACACTTACTCCTCATCATATGATTATAGAATTTTAGAATTGGCAAATTTACACACAAAGAAATGGTTCAGTGACAGCCTCGACAGTACCCAGCTGAGAACAGAAATCCACCCTCTCCTCACGTACTATTTTCTCTGAGAATAAGGTCATCCCAATTAAGACAGAAATGCTGAGACAGAAGGTCAGTTAAAAGCAAGCAAGCACACCTTGAGAGTGTATCCGTGAGTATATTATTCTAATTAAAATAGATCCTTTCGTTTATCTGCTCTTGTCATACTTTTTTCTAAATCACTGCATTGTTCACAGCTCATTAATCAGTATCAATGTATTATTATCTAATAATAATGGAAGCAAATCTAAGCATTTTAATTTTCAAGGATCAGGCTAATCCAGCACTCCCAGTTTCTGTAATTGCTTCACTGATACTAAGAAGAGTGGTTGTGAATGTTTTATGATTATAATCTACTTTAATTGAATTGATTCCTTAAACTAATTATGTGACAATGTTTATTGTTACTCAGTATGTCACTACACAGCTTTGCATAAGCAAATAAAAACCACTACGTTAGCAGAAAAGCCTTCTGATGTCACTTTTTAAATAAAACACGAAGTATGAACAAGCTGAAAAGAGTACTGCAAACATTGGAACTAGACTTGATTTCCCTTAGGGAAAAAAAGAGAAGTTATGTAAGTCTGTATACAGTTAAGTGGCAAAATTTACTATTATCAAATACTGATATTAAATGTGCAACCCAGCAACTGTGCGATTCTTAAAATCTGGAAAGGCAAAATGAAAAGGTTGCTCCTTTTGTTTATCGGGCAGATATATTTTACTTTTCAAAGAAAAATAAAATAAGCACACCAATGTCTATAGCAAAAATATAAATAAACATACCCATATTCTCTGCCCAAATGGTGTTCTGGCGGACTGGAATGAAAACATGAGCCCGGCTAACGCATGGAATGCTTCTCACAGGCTGAATGTGCAGAAAGGTGGCGCAGCAAAATGGCATACCGCACCTCAGAAAATAACCGAAATGCACGTCAAGCGCTAGGGTGGCTTAAAAAGCAGTTATAACCTGAAAGCCGGAGTTATGTTTCATTCAGTTTAGGCCTTCAAGCCCAGGAGACAGCATCTCGAGTAACCCTGCTCCTGAGGTGGACACCAGGGGAGGAGCCAGGCCGTGGAGAAGGTTTGCAACAAAGGGCGATGACACCAGACATCCCGAGTTGAGGAATTCAGCGCTTTCGCATGTGTGGAAAGACGCTGGAGTCCGGGCTCACTGCAACCATCCCGTCCGTGTGCACCCCCGCTGTGGAGGCCCGCGTCCTGTGTTTTTCACATCCTGAGCTCCCCTGGGGCTCTCTGCAGGGAGAGGCTGCGGTCTGAGGCCCGCTAGGTTGCAGGCACTCTCCTCCTCCCTGAGCGCCCCCAGTTCACAGTGGAGGGCCGCAGTCTGAGGACCCCTGGGTCACAAGCGTCCTCCTCCCTGAGTGCCCCCAGCTCACAGCGCAGGGCTGCAGCGCCTGATGGCCGGGGCACCCTTGTTTACCGACATGGCAGGAAATATTCCATTTCTCAACTATAATGTAGCTACTGTCTGAAGATAACCATCTCACTTCTGGGAGATTTATATTAAGAAAGTAATTATACAAATCATACAAAATAAAGCTACATAAGAATGCCGATTGCAATGCTAACTACAATTTTGAAAGAAATTGAAACATTCTCCAGTAAATGAGCAGTTCAATCAATTTACCCCTTCTAATTATAATTATAAAGTCGATGTGAAAACAGAAAACTTTAATAACTAATATGAATTGAAAAATGCAGGATACATAAAAGGATTATAGTGATATTAATTTTTTTTTACCTGGAAAAATTGTGAGAAGGATTCTACATAAACAGTATATTTGATTACGGCAGTAAGAGTAATGAGGACTTTGTTTATCCACAAAACAATCCTATATTATCAAAGAGTAAAGGAAAATAGTTGGAGTATAAATTCCAGAGTAAGGATACATTAATTCAAAACAAGAATGTCATAATTTAGAAAAGAAAAAGGTGTAACAAATACAACTGATTTGCTCTTAGATTCAGTTCAATCGGGTAACCTAGAATTATTTGGGGAACGATTTGTACAAATAGGAAAATGGGAAGATAGCCTTCTGCATAGGATCACCTGTTAAAGAGACTGCTCAGGGCATCACTATGTACTCTGAAAATAATACGTAGTACTATTGAACTTGGAACAGCATTTTTGCTATCAGTTCAGTTCAGTTCAGTTCAGTCGCTCAGTCGTGTCCGACTCTGCGACCCCATGAATTGCAGCACGCCAGGCCTCCCTGTCCATCACCAACTCCCGGAGTTCACTCAGACTCACGTCCATTGAGTCAGTGATGCCATCCAGCCATCTCATCCTCTGTCATCCCCTTCTCCTCCTGCCCCCAATCCCTCCCAGCATCAGAGTCTTTTCCAATGAGTCAACTCTTCACATGAGGTGGCCAAAGTACTGGAGTTTCAGCTTTAGCATTATTCCTTCCAAAGAAATCCCAGGGCTGATCTCCTTCAGAATGGACTGGTTGGATCTCCTTGCAGTCCAAGGGACTCTCAAAAGTCTTCTCCAACACCACAGTTCAAAAGCATCAATTCATGCTAAATTGCCCATTCTTTATTGAAGTGTGGCATTGACTGTTTGATGTATCATTATCGTTCACTCATCTGTTAATCTCCTTATACTTGCTTTATCAAATGTAACTATAAAATACCCTTCCATTTCTTGGCAAATGCCAAGCATGAATCATTACTTACACTAGCAAAAACCTAAAGGCCACTGTGAACTTACAGTTACAATAAAATGATGTATCTAATGCAAAATGTTAGTACTTTCTGGTGTCCCTCTAATACCGAAGTGCTAATTACACCCTTGGGCTGTTTTATGAGGTATTTGTTTACCTACACAGTAGATAAACTGAAAGAATGAAGGTTAGAAATTTCATCCTGTTGGTAGAATTGGATTATAACTTAGGAAAAGTGCCACAGAGGACATGACATAATGCTTTGTATAAACACACTTTTCTGCATGTGCTCTCATTGTCCACTAAGTTAAAAATTACTGGAAAACTAATATTGCTTAAAAATACATGATAAAAAAAAAACAGGAAGAAAGTTCCAGTTGAAAAATGAACCCCAAGTGAATCGTAAAGCATGAACATATAACTCATTTGTAATTGAGGCGCTATGCTGTGCTGAGTTGCTCAGTCGTGTCCGACTCTTTGCGATTGCATGGACTATAACCATCCAGGCTCCTTTGTCCATGGAATTTTCCAGGCAACAATACTGGAGTGGGTTGACATGCCCTCCTCCAAGGGATCCTCCCAACCTAGTTCTCCTGCACTGCAGGCAGATTCTTTACCATCTGAGCCACCAGGGAAGCCCAAGAATACTGAAGAGGGTAACCTATCCTTTCTCCAGGGGATCTTCCCGACCCAGGAATCAAACTGGGGTCTCCTGCATTGCATGCAGATTCTTTACCAGCTGAGCTACCAGGGAAGTCCTTGTAATTGATAGTGCCTGTCAAATTTAACACTGTTAACTGATGGATTTCCTTTTCTCTGTAGGTTTAATCCTGCCGTTTTATAGTCCCTACTTAATCAATTACAAGAAATATGAAATCATCCTGAATGCTCCTTAGAATAAGCAGCAAGTAGATTAACACTTGTATAAACCATATGCCAATGATTGATTCTGTAGTGTGGTTAGAATTTCACACAAATTGGCTCTTCACTAAAAGTTTCACTAAAATAAACTTCACTAAAATTCTCATCTGGAAGTTTCAGAAAGGAACAGCATGCCAAGGATAACACCAGTCATAATTAGTTTTTGAATTAACTTTGTATTTATATTTATAGAAAAGTTGCACAGATAGTACTTAGAGCTCCCATACAGCCTTCCCCGGCTTCCTATGTCATTAACATCTTAGCATCATACGTCTGTCAACACTGAGAAACCAACATCAGTGCCTCACTACTAACTAGACTCCAGACTTTGGATTTCACCAGTTCTTCCACTAATGCTGTTCTTCTGTTTCAGAAACTGATCCATCTTACCACACTGCATTTAGTATAATTACTTTTAGTAAGAAAAAAGAAGAGGTGCATATAAATTATTTAATTACAATGCAAAATTCTCACATCACTGATTTTCCTGCTTCATTTTGCCTCTTTCCAACTGAACATGTAGTAAACTCACACTATAAAATTCCAATGGCAAAATGAAAAATGTAACACTCAAATTATACACAGATCATATTTTCAGAGCCCATTTGCACTGTCTAGAATACCAGGAAAATTTTTATTACTTTTTTTTCCCCCAAATCAAAACTGCTAAGTTCCTACCTGCAGGACTAGCTGGTATATCATGCTATCAGGTATAAGCAGGTATAACCTGGTAATACCAGGCATTACCAGATATATACCAGGAATAAGCAACTCTACCCTTTGAATGTTCCCCCAAAACACACTCCCAGCTGATGTCCAGTCCAATTAAGAAAAGAATTGGTTGGATTTTCATGGTCAAGAGACAGCTGGTAGATTAGACCTCAGTGCAAAAAAAAGGAAGTCAGTCTATGTCAGGAGCATCGAATGATGACTATTATTATATGTGATTAGATAGGTTTCTCCTTAATATGTGTGTGTGCATGCTAAGGCACTTTAGGAGTATCTGACTCTTTACGACTCTGTGGACTGTAGCCCACCAGGCTCCCCTGCCCATGGGATTATCCAGGCAAGAACACTGGAATGGGTTGCTGCACCCTCATCCAGGGGATCTTCCTGACCCAGGGATCTAGCCTCCGTCTCTTACATCTCCTGCATTGGTAGGCGGTTTCTCTACCACTAGCAGCACCCGGGAAGCCCCTAATTAATATATTCAATGACAAAATAAGAATCACAATCTGTTTACTGTATTTGTAGTTGGCATTTTAATAGTTTATTAAAATATAATTTACATACCATATAATGCACCCATTTTATCTTATTTATTTATTATTATTATTATATTAATATTTTTCTTGGCCATACTGCATGGCATGCAGAATCTTACCTCCCCAACCAGGGACGGAACCCGTGCATTTGCATTTGAAAGCGCTAAGTCTTAACCACTGGACCACCATGAAAGTTCCATAGTTCACTCATTTTATGCACAATTCAATAGTTTTCGGTATATTTACATAGTTTTATAACTCTCCCTGTAATAAAATATTAGAGCATTCTCAGCATCTCAGAAGAAGCCCCATACAAATGAGCCGTGGTCTGGGGACAGGCTGGCCCCAGAGGGCTTTCTCTCTACCAGTGAGAGCTCGCTGGCTGGCAGGAGGAAGCCCAGTGCTCTTGGTTATGCCCGGTTACAGTAGATTTCTACAACCCAGAGGCGAGGCGGTGGTAGGAGATGCTGGATACCCATGGTCTGCCCCTCCTGGGGTTAAACACGGACCCAGATGGGAGCTGTGGGGCGAGACCATCTCCAGGACCGGAGATGAGTGGCCGGAAGCTGGAGTGGAAGGTGGGGCAGAGAGGAAGAGGGCCTCTCAGATGCTGCAGACTCACTGTTCTAACGGGGGTTCGCTCATTTTCTTGAATACATATACCTCCATTTGCTGTATATCCTGTGACATTTTCCAGAAACTTTAAATGGTTTTTGTGCCTGTGGCCTTTGTTGCTGTTGTTTAATTGTTTTCATGTTTGAATGTGTCCACTGAGATCCTTACACTGTCATTCCGGCATCCCTCGAAGGCACTATCTCTATAGTCCATAATTGCAATATCCTTTTCCTCTTTGAGAAAATAGTTATATGAGAAAGAACTGAGTGCTTTGTTTTGCTTTTTAACTTTCAAATGATTGGGGTTTTGCTGTTTTATCTTTGGATTTCTCACATTTCAATTTATACTGTTTTATTTTACTTTGATTTAAAATAACGTGGCCTTTAAAAAATTAACTTTAGGTCTCTTGCCATCTAGTAAATGATTATTTTTGGAGAGAGTCAGGGGCAGGAAGAAGAATGAAGTGAGAAACAAGTTGTCCAAGAAAGAAGAAGAAAAGAACACCCAAGTTGGAAGATATTCACTGAAAAATTGGTCTTCATGCTGAGACCAGGTTTCATCATCACAAACTAAATTTAAGACAGTTTTAACAAAGGCTTGCTTTGCTAACAAATCCTTACCAAGAAGCATGTCATCTAGGAATGACAGCATCAATTTCATAGAAAATTCATGACGTATTAAATAGTGAAAGATAATTTTCTTTCTAGCCTTTATTATTATCACAAAGAAGCACAAAACCATGAAAGAGGATGAGAAGGTAAAAGCTATGCATTGACATGTAGCTTTTTCTACCGGTTGAATTATTCCAGCTGATAACATAAATGTATTTGCACAGTTACATATTATTATTGCTTTGTAATCTACAAAAGGATATTACTGTGCAATGTAAACTGGTATTAAACTACTCACTATATCAAGGAAGGCATTTATATACTATACTATGAAATGATAGATACAGCTAGTTACAATGGTGTTAATAAGCATATTATTATGTAAGTGTAGCTTTTTGTTCAAAGAAAAAAAATGGAAAAAGAAGGAATCATCGCACAAAGCACTCAAAAATTGTTTATCTCTTTTTAATGTTATGGGTTATGAAACAATATGGTCTTTCTTAGGCTTAGAATTATTTTACCTGTTAGAAGAACATGGCAGTCGAGACTAGCAGTATTTAGCCCTGTGTACCCAGAGTCCAGTGCTCCATGCTACTATCATTCAAAGCAAGAAGCTTCTTGGCCAAGTGGCCAAGGGAATAACTTCCTTTGAGAGTAGGAAGGAGGGTCACCTGCTAATTGACAGAGTCCCCCTGGGTGTAAAAGGGGAAATTATAATATGATCTTTTGTTGCTTTTCAAAGATATAGCACAAAAAAAATGACTGTCATATTTGTTTCACAGATCTCAAGATAAGAACAATGTAAGCTGAAGGAATTTCTAAATATTTATAGTAAATACCTTAAAATAAAAAATGGAAATAGGATTAGTATGTTCAAAACAGGCAGAATAACAGAGAAGCTCAGAAGATAAGCTCAGGGAATCCAAATCTCAGTTAGTATCCTGCCCTTATCCCATCACAGTGTGCTGAGGACAAAAAGTCACCCGTCTATACGTTAGTTTTGTCACCTATAAAATGGGGCTATTAATAGGCTTGTTCTAACGGTTAAATAAACCTACCCATGTAAATTTATTTGGACAGTTCTATGAAAATGTTAAGTACTCAATGAATCATAATTGTCAGTATCATCGTCATCACTACAATTCTTCATCAACAACCACTAAAATTCTTCCTTAATTAAATTTTTAAAACAAAAAGTTTAAGTTATGAAGCAAATATCCCCTCATAGAGCTACACCTAGGAAGGCATTTCAGGCTCATATTAGAACGAAACAAATATTATATCTGTCCAGTATTCCCACAGAGTAATCATCTTGGAATTTATAACTCACTCTAAATTTAAATACCTAGGCTCACAAAATGCCAATTATAAATGACAATTAAATGTCTCTTAAAATTAAACACTCTGTGGTCTGTTTGACCTCTCTCAGGGGGCACCAATCTCAAAGAAAGAAACAAGGAGAGAGGAAGAGTCTTCGTTCCTTGGTTGAGGTTTTTCTCTTTGAGAATAAAATACAGTAAGAACTAAGGTCTTAAACTATATTTTAAAATATTATTATGCAATATTCTAGAGTCGCCTGCAGAAATATAAACAAATAAGTATATAAAAAGTCACATAGAAACACGTGTCTGTTTCTTTATTTTTAGTCTCTCAGTCGTGTCTGACTCTTTGTGACCCCATGGACTGTAGCCTGCCAGGCTCCTGTCCATTGAATTCTCCAGGCAAGAAGACTGGAATGGGTAGCCAATTCCTTGTCCAGGGGATCTTCTCGACCCAAGGATCAAACCTGAGTCTTCTGTGATGCAGGCAGATTCTTTGCTATCTGAGCCACCAGGGAAGCCCCTTTCCTTAGAAATGAAGAGTGTACGTTCTACAAGATTTCCTTCTTTCCATCAGTGCTTGTTCTGTCAAGGGTTATACACCATCTTCATCACCCTCTAATCCATTTAGACAAAACATGGTGATATATTGTAAGCAAGTCACAAGTCATATGAATATTACATGTTCCAGGATTCCTACAGAACCCCATCACTTGGTTTTTCTGTCCTGTGTGTGTGTGTGTTGCACACTCATACTCTTTATCATGTTTCCCTGCATTCCTAAATGCCTTTGCTGAGTCTAGCCTTTAAGACTCAAAGGTCATTTTCTTCCTGAAGAGGTTACTAATCCCTTCTCAATCTTCCCTAGATGAATCTGCCCTCAGAATATGCTGTACATTTTTCATTATGGCACTTAGCTCTTGAGCTATATTATTTATTTACATACTAGATTCCAACTAGACTCTGAACTGTTTGGAGACAGTAACTTTATTCATCTAAATGTCTATAGGACCAAGCAGAGTAAATGATACATACATCAAAAACTGTTTATTCAATGAACAAATTAGCAAATGACCTTTTTCTTCTTAAGGTATTTGAAAGATTCTGGAAAAGGACATTTACATTCAGTACTGTTTCTCCTAACTGAATATTCTCCTTTAGCATTTTCCCACTTTCTAATTCTCTTGGTCATTGTGTTAGAATCAAGTATGAAGGTGAGAGCGCTCGTGTGTCAGGAGACGATGGCAAACTATTGAGATATGAGGAGCCTTAATAAAATCAATCACACAGGAAAGAAAGAGAATATTAAATTGAAGATGCATTTTTAACATCTAACTCACTCACATAGAACTAAACTCTAATAAGGTGACAGGCATGAAGTATGCTTTATTTCTTTGTTCATTGTGTGTACATCTGGAATACAATATCTATTTTTAACCATATCTGTATTCATCTTCAGAATTTTATGTGAACTAGAGGATGAGTTGAGAGTTCCTGAAGTAAGAATTATAGAGTAAATCTAAGCATCAATTATATACAAGAACAACTACACCTATATAGTCCCAATGCTGTGCTTTGTCACTCAGTCGTGTTCGACTCCTCGTGACCCCATAGACTGTAGCCCACTAAGCTCCTCTGTCCATGGAATTCTCCAGGCAAGAATACTGGAGTGGGTTGCTATGCCTTCCTCCAGGGAATCTTCCCAATCCAGGAATCGAACCCAGGTCTCCTGCATTGCAGGTGGATTCTTTACCATCTCAGCCAAGAATATGGGAGTGGGTAGCCTATCCTTTCTCCAGGGGGTCATTACAACCCAGAAATCAAATAGGGGTCTCCTGAACTGCATGCAGATTCTTTACCAGATGAGCTACCAGGGAAGCCCATATAGTTTCAATATCTATCTACAATTCTTGCTGAAGAGCAGGTTAATGACAGGAGATAGGCATAGTCAAGAAATTATCACTTCTATTTGCTAGGTTCTGAATTGCTCTTATTTTAATCTTGTTGATCCTTCTCTGGTCCTTCATATCCTTTCTTATTTCACGTGGTTCTGTACAGGGATAATTGCTTCCTTATGTCAAGCTCTTTATTACAGAAAATCCTTGTTCTCTTTGCAATTGCCCGAAGTTAAGATTTTTTTAGTGCGTGTTTTTCATTAATTTTATTTTAAAGAGTTTGTCTACAACACTGGCTAAGTACCTGCCATCATGTACTTTTAGCTCAGTGATGATGTCTTTTTCCATTTGCTTTGCCCTGAACTCAACTTCTCATCTATGTGTTTCTTGTCATAAACTTTTTCATTCTTACGCAATAGAGACAAGAAATCACTTTCTTTTTGTCAGAAAAATTAAATTCCAGATGTTATCAGAAACATGGATGCCACAGTGGTTCTTGTAAAAAGTCGAGTAAATGAAAATATCATGCCCATTAGATATGCCAACTACATCAGACCAAGCAGGTTTACTAATTTGATGTTTGCCTTTTGAGATTAACTGGTTGACTTCACTGGTCTGACACCATAATTTGAAAGTTTTAACCAGTAAAAAAGTATGTATATATAATTCAGTATAAAACAGGACACCAGCAACAGAATCTGGGGGGCATTACAGGACAAGAGCTACCTGTCTTAGAAATCACATCTGGCGGGGATGTACAGACAAGCGCAAAACTGGGAAAACCCTAAAGGTTAGAAGACCAGTTTTTAAAGGTCTGTAGCCAGAAAGAATGGTCACGCCATGGTATCTGTGTTGATGGAATTTGCCTGGCTTCTGAACCTCTGTCTTTTAACACTCCTTGGAGAGCACAGTTTACAGCGGCATGTTGAGTTCCCATACTAGTCACACAGGATTCAAAAAGCCTAACCAAGCACAGCCTTCATTTTCTCTCTTGCCATGCCTCCATGATCTCATTTTAGGCTTTTCTTTAGAAGACCACACTCACAATCATTCCAAATCAGCAGGTAACCTACATGTAAAATAAAACTTCTAAATCTGAGATCTGAGATGATTTATTTTTTAAAAGGCAAAATGGAAAACTCCACGGTCCTGTCATTCCTCTATTAATGAGTGCTGGATTCACAGCTCCGAGTTCTGTAAACCTCATTTAGATGTGTCAGCGAGAGCCAGCGCCGCATTAAGGGTCTGAACAGGAACAATAATTAAGAAGGCTCAATGCCAATTCCTTTTCATCTTTAACTGCTGCTACGGTCCATACACAACAAATACTAAAAGGTCATCAGAACTCATTTTATAATGACTGCATGTTTATATTTCCATTTTTTTTCCTCTTTATAACAAAGGTAGTGACAATAGGCTGAAAAAAATTGGATTTGGCCATGGGGAATACAGAACTCGGAGAAGGAAATGGCAACCCACTCCAGTATTCTTGCCTGGGAAAGTCCCATGGGCAGAGGAACTAGGCGAGTTACAGTCCTTGAGGTTGCAAGAGTCAGACACAACTTGCCAACTAAACCACCACCACCAGCACAGAACTAGCCCGGGATAGAAAAGTGAAAGCCCCAGAGCAGGCCACTCAGGGCCGCCTACTCTTTGAAAATTCCTTTAGAGCCCTACAACAGGCAATTTCTACATCATTTAGATGAAAAGCTCTTAATATCAGGAAATAATGCTTACATCTCCCTTGATGTGTTTCTAGCTTGGAAGCTTGACAGAGGACTTATTGTCCTGGTGGCTCAGTGGTGAAGAATCCGTCTGCTCATGACAGAGATGCAGGAGACATGGTTGGATCCCTGGGTTGGGAAGATTCCCCTGAAGAAGGAAATGGCAACCCACTCCAGTATTCTTGCCTGGGAAACCCCAAGGATGGAGGAGCCTGGTGGGCTATGGTCCATGGCGATCCCAGAAGAGTCTGCCATGATTGAGCGCACACATACACACACATGCATGATCTGAGAGTACTGGTTTTCTCCTCTATAAAATGGGAAAACAATATCCAGTAATCTTTGCCATAGGATTTATCTCCTAGGATTACTATGATGATCATATGAATTAACTCATGTTGAAGGGTTTTAAAGAGTTAGGCACACACTAAAGGATAACATGTTATTATTTAACCCTTTTCAAATTTTCATTTTCTTTCTCATAAAAAGATTTCTATCCCATAGTAAGGGATATATTTGACATTTGTTCTTTGGTGGAGAAGAGGACTTAGGCTGATTCATCCATGCCCGTCTTGTGATGAATGAAAAATGACTGAAACCATTAATACGAACAGAGTTACTAGTAACTAGTTACTGAGTTATTAGTACAGTTAGTACTAGCCACAAAAACAGACAAGGTGCATTGCTATAACCATGTCACTGAAATTAATGAATAGGTGTATAGCTTTTGTCTATTTGGCAGTCAGGATAGTCTTCTCTGAACTGAGTCCATCCTCTTCCAACAGTTTCTTAGCTGGACTAGTTTCATCCTTGAGTTCGACATGGCATTCCCACTCAGCATCCAGAGGGCTGTTTCCAAGCCCCGCATCCCTGTGCTCCCACTCCCAACCCTCCAGGAATGGCCAGATCACCGTCCCGTGTCTCCCCTCATCTCCTGCAGTGCGCCTCCTCTTTCACTTGGCTTCATGCCCAGCGGCCTTTCTTTTCCTTTGATGCTCAGCCAGTGTCGACATAAGGGCCTTTGCACGTACTGTTCCTTCTTCCCGAAAGCCTCTTTCCTGAGCTCAAGGCAAGAGCCAGCTCCTCAGAACGATGTCCATCACTGCAACTGTGCTAAAGGAATGCTTTTCATCTACTGCTCCCTATCAATTCCCTGTGCATTCCCTTCCCAGAAACCATCAGAGCAGCCAGTGCTGTATATATTTATATATTTTCTTTCTCGTACACTGGAAAGGCATCTTGCCCACATTATTCACTACGGCCTAGAATATGAGCAGCATGTAGCAGGAGTGTCGTGACTATTTGTCCAAAGAGTTCTAACATAAGAAGTGAGAAAATTTGCTGAACATTTTAACGTCTGTTTCATTGTCAATGAGAAAATAAATACTCCCCTCTACAAACTCTATCTGAGGAAAGATCCCTCTACAAACTCTATCTAAGAAAGATTAAAAGAGCTGAGTATTTTGAAGTCATTAATATATTTCTGTGTTTTATATATAGCTGTCGTTGTTCAGTCGTTAAGTCGTATCTGACTCTCTGTGACCCCGTGAACTACAGCATGCCAGGCTTACAGATGTCTATATAAAGACACATAACTGAGTGAAATGAAACGTGAAGGAAATGATTCCTAATTTGAAGTGGGAATAAGAGTCTAACCCACACAAGCACATCCACCACGATTGCTACTATTACGTAGAAAGAGTGCTGAGAGTCCTGCCTGTACAAAGGGGGCTTTACACCCTCATCACCATCACCATTAGCAGGACTTCTACAAGCATTTGCTGTTGTTGTTGTCGAAGCCATTGATTACAAGTTTCACAGAAAAACCCTAGGAAAATGGTGTTTTATGAAAAGAATGCCACAGACGTCCTTTGGTCAGTAAGTGACCGCGCCTAGACCCAGGCCTGGTTGGTATTAAAGAGCCCACGTAACCAAGCTGAGAAATTCCCTGAGTGTGAAACAGCGCCAGCACTATGCTGGGGAGCTGTCCTTGACCCCCTCACCCGGTGAAACAGAGACCTGGTTTAACTCTCTACACGTGTATACAGTGTAGTGAATTATACACAGAAGTTCTCTCAGTATCTGTGAATAATGATGGCTGCAAAGTGGTCCCTTCAGGTAAAGAAATGGATAGGCCACAAACAAAATCATGCCCCATGCCTCCCAAGGACAATTTCAGTTCCCCAGATATAATGCTTCTAGGTTAAAAATAAGTTTCCTTTTCATTTTGAAAACAAAAACAGTATTGAATGAAAAATGCCTCCTAATAATGCTATTACTATAATTATTTTATTTTAGGATGGAATTGTATGTTTCCCCTGATACAGATGGGTATTTACTTACTTTGTAGTGAAAATCTTAACAAAACATAAAATTCTGGCTTCAAAGAAAGGTGGTAAGATTTCCCAAATGGCCCCTAAACTTGCCTTGTGGCTGTTTTATTTGGTCCTGGATACTTTCAGATTTTCTACTTTTTCTTCATGAACATGTACATGGGCTCCCTCCTAGTAAGAAGACCCTAAGCCTTTGAAAGGCAAGCATCTTCAGCATAATGAGGACTTGTGGTGCATTTTTAGTTAGAACCACATCACCACTGAGATATTCTCACAGTCACTGGATTCACCACTGAAGTAGATCTTGATGGAGTTATTAAGTGATTTACAGAACCTAGATTTTTCAAAACTGTTTCACTGAAGTATAACAAACACATGGAAGAGGCATGCATGATAAATGTACTGCTTGATGAATATTTCATGAGGTGAAGATACCTAAGTAAAATTAGCATTCAGATCAAGATGCAGAACTTTATCTGTACCCCCAGATGCCACTCTTTTGTACCCTACCAACCTAGATAGCATATTCAAAAGCAGAGACTTGACTTTGCCAACAAAGGTCCGTCTAGTCAAGGCTATGGTTTTTCCTGTGGTCATGTATGGATGTGAGAGTTGGACTGTGAAGAAGGCTGAGCACGAAAGAATTGATGCTTTTGAACTGTGGTGTTGGAGAAGACCCTTGAGAGTCCCTTGGACTGTAAGGAGATCCAACCAGTCCATTCTAAAGGAGATCAGTCCTGGGTGTTCTTTGGAAAAAAAGGATGCTAAAGCTGAAATTCCGGTACACTGGCCACCTCATGCGAAGAGTTGACTCGTTGGAAAAGACTCTGATGCTGGGAGGGACTGGGGGCAGGAGGAGAAGGGGACGACAGAGGATGAGATGGCTGGATGGCATCACCAACTCAATGGACATGAGTCTGAGTGAACTCCAGGAGTTGGTGATGGACAGGGAGGCCTGGTGTGCTGCAATTCATGGGGTCGAAAAGAGTCGGACACGACTGAGCGGCTGAACTGAACTGAACTGAGGGCTTCCTGGTGGCTCAGCTGGTAAAGAATCCGCCTGCAATGCAGGAGACCTGGGTCCGATCCCTGGGTTGGGAAGGGAAAGGCTCCCCACTCCAGTATCTGGCCTGGAGAATTCCGTGGACTGGAGTAGTCCATCGCGGCTCGCAAAGGGTCAGAGCAGCTTGCACTTTCACTTTCAGTCTTCTCTAACTTATAAGAGTACCCACTTCTTCTAACATCTAACATCTTGGGTTAGTTTTCTGCTGCTTTTGACCTTCATGTGTAACACACATTCTTTTGTATTGAGACCTCAGAATTGTGTC
The DNA here is from genome assembly GCF_003369695.1 of Bos indicus x Bos taurus. Taxonomy (NCBI): domain Eukaryota; kingdom Metazoa; phylum Chordata; class Mammalia; order Artiodactyla; family Bovidae; genus Bos; species Bos indicus x Bos taurus. The sequence continues at coordinate 59,806,212 of NC_040099.1, forward strand.
TGGGTGTGACATCCACACACTGTTGCATAGAGTTGTCATTCAAAGTCAGAGATTTGTAAGTGCTTTATATCGGACAACGGAAAATGAGGATTCTACAGATGACTCATTTCATTGTCATAAACTCAGCTGATTATCTTTAGTCAAGAAAAATCTACACCACTTCGCCCGTCCATTATAGATTAATGACATCTCCTGCCCTTGTTGACCTAAACATGTGTGTTTTTTTCAATGTATATTAACATTTTTGACATTGTGTCCCTTCAAATTCATGTTTTGTAGTCCTAACCCCCAATGTGTTGGAATTAGGAGGTGGCCTTTGGTAGTGATTAGATTATGAGGGTGGAGCCCTTATGAATGAGATTAGAGATCTTACAAAAAAAAAAAAAAAAAACCCTCTTAGCTTCCCAGGTGGCTCAGTGGTAAAGAATCCACCTGCCAATGCAGGAGGAGACATGGCTTCTTTTATCCCTGGATTGAGAAAATACCCTGGAAAAGGAAATGGCAACCCATTCCAGTATTCGTGCCTGGGAGATCCCACAGACGGAGGAGCCTGGCAGGCTACAGTTCATGGGATTGCAAAAAATCAGACACAACTGGGCGACTAAACCACAGCAACAACAAAAGAGACTCTCGATCCCCTTGCCCCTTCCACCGTGCTGGGATGCATCATGAGGGTGGCCCTCTGCAAACCAGAGAGCCCGCGCTCATCAGAAGCCGACCATGCTGGCACCCTGATCTCAAATTTCCAGCCTCCAGAGCAGTGAGAAGTAAATTTCTGTTGTTTATAAGCCAGCCAGTCTCTAGTATTGTTTGAGCAGCCCAAACTGACTAACACAATGGTAAAAGATGTACTGAGATCTATATTCTTATCTTTTGCTCTCCTAGCCGACAAGTGACAAGAAAAAACATAGACAGGGAATTCCTTGGCGGTCCAGCGGTTAAGACTCCACACTTCCAGTGCAGAGGACAAGAATTAGGAAACTATCATCCTCATCATCAGGAAACTAAGCATCCCCATGCCTCATGGCATGGCCAAAAGAGAAAATAATAATAATAATTAATAGTTAAAAGTTTAAAAAAAAATAGCCCAAATGTTGGCATTTACTAGAGATGTCACTTATGTTTCTCGATTTTCAAGGATTGCTAAAAATAAAAATGTGTGCAATTTTCCCTCAAATGTCAATAATCTTAATATTATTGAAATATTGTATTTTTCTGCCTAAGTCATTTGCTAATGCATAAATCTAGAGTCCTTTGAGGAGATCAGAAATGCACGCTCTGCCCCTCAGTGACCCACTTCTATCCATGGATCTCTGAACTGAAGTGAACCAGGGATCAGGGCAAGAGAAACACACTCAAAGAGAGCACGCTGTGGTGATTTCACAGCTGCAGATGCTCAAGAGCACAAATTATTCCAGCTAAGGCTGGCATTAATCTAATCTCAAAATCCTGGCTTTAGTTCCACCTATTTGCAAGAGCACCACACTTCCAAGATTTGCTTTTAGCCAATGTGCCCCACTTGGTAAAAAACCATGTCCCCTTTTGGGGGATCTGTTCCACCTGAAATTCAGAAGTCATGCTCATCTAAAGACCCTCATTTTGGAACATACTAAGTTTATCTGCAGCTTTGCAAATATATGCGGAGGATTTGGGCAGCTCTTTCAACTAGGTATAGGCTGTGTTTTGGAAATAAATATAGCAGCCTTCACAAATGTTCACTGTTCCTTGATACAAACAAGTGAAAAAAACGATTATTCTTTGAAGTCAAGTGATATTTTGATGTAGATTTTCACTCTGATTTGTGAGAAGCAGACAGACTTGGTAATACAAAAGAGGTTGCATTTACATACTACTTCCAGCAAATTCTTGAGAATGAAAACTCACCACAAGAATATAAAACATGCAGGCCATAGACTTAGCATAAGCACTGCAATCAAATGGACTGTTCAGCAAACCATATAGAAGGACAATATGCATAATGCCTTTTAGAGGAAGATCTTTGGTCATGCTTCCATACAGCCAAAGGAACCAAACTGCTTGACATTTTCCATACAAATTCCACTTTGACATCTTTTCCAAAGTTTCTCTCTCTAGGTAGATTTCCCTTCTGTAGGAGTCTATATCCTACCATAATCTAAGAATGACCTCATTCCACACACTCTGAGTCTTACTAAATGATCACATTATTTAATAATCTTTTCAACAATTATAACAATAACTGCTATGGTCTGAATGTTTTTGATCCCATAAAATCAACAAAGTCCCTTGGATAGCAAGGAGATCAAACCAGTCAATCCTAAGGAAATCAACCCTGAATAGTCATTGGAAGGACTGATGCTACAGATAAAGCTCTGATACTCTGGTGACCTGATGTAATGAGCCTACTCATTGGATAAGACTCTGACCTGGGAAAGATTAAAGGTCAAAGGACAAGCGGGCAGGAGAGGATGAGATAGTTAGATAGCATCACTGACTCAATGAACATGAATTTGAGCAAACTCTAGGAGATAGTGAGGGACAGGGGATTCTGACGTGCTGCAGTCCACAGGGTTGCAAAGAGATGGACACGACTTAGCAACTGAATGGCAACAAAATTAATGGGTTGAAATCCTAATGCCCAGTGTGATGGTATTAGGAGGTGAGGGCCTCTGGGAACAGCTTGGGTCATGAGAGTAGAATCCTCATGAATGGAATCGGTGCTCTTATAAAAAAGACCTCACAGAGTACCCTAGAACCTACCGCCAGGTGAGGAGACAAGTAGTCTGAAACTCAGAGGCAAGTCCTCCCTTGACCATGATGGCATCCTGATCTCAGACCCCCAGACCGTAGAACAAGAAATAGATTTCTGTTGCTTATAAAAGCTACCCGGCCTGTAGAATTTTGTTATAGCAACCCAGGGAAAGACAGTAACTAAAAGGACAGCACTCACAATAGATGCCTCCACTTCTTTGAGCTTCTTGTATGTCTCAGAATTTTACGTGTTGCATATAGTAGTAGTAATATCCCCTGGGCTTCCCTGGGGACTCAAACAGGAAGGAATCTGCCTGCAATGTGGGGGTCCTGGCTTCGATCCCTGCTTCAGGAAGATCCCCTATAGAAGGGAAAGGCTACCTGTTCCAGTATTCTTACCTGGAGAAGCCCATGGACAGAGGAGCCTGGTGGGCTACAGTCCATGACTATACATAGCTAATTTCTGAATAAAGATGTAAAGTCCCAAGCTGTTCCTGGAGAAGGCCCTTCTTAAGTTGGAAACATTGAGTAGGCTTGCTCCCTTTAACCTCATTAAAGCTGTGCATTCTTTTTAAAAGGAAATATTGCAAACTATGCACACTATTACTGTGCTAGCAAATAGTTTAACATGATAAGAATATCATATCAGTGGATGTCTCATGTTGTCCACCAGTCCCTAATCTCGCAGGATACCATCTGATCGGCGTCTCGGTACTGCTGTATCTGTGGTCTCCTTCGGCCTCCCTCCTGCCCCTTTGTGTCACACACTCATGTGTGGATGTATGTGTGTGATTCTTTTCTTCAGTGGCCTAACAGCCAGTAATCTCAGTTTTTATCTGAGCTCTGATTTGCACTGTGACATTTCTTCCAGGGCTCTGTTATTTCTGTTATTCTGTTATATCAACCTCTCTTTACTGTGTTTTTATTGTTTCTCCTACGTATTGTTTCTCCTACGTTCCTCTATTCTCACGTACATTTTCCTTTTTTTCCCTTTCTCTAGGAGGAAGAAAGAGGCCCTTCTGCTGCTGCTTCCACCGCTCTCGATGCCTCCAGTGTGGCTTCACGTGCTCCTCGCGTCGTAAATTATTCGAGCTTGGCACTGGTTCAGCAGCAGCTGCTCATCACCAGGTCTCCTCCGGCGCCCTCCTTTCCCAGCCCTTTCTCGATCCATTAGTTGACTTGAAGGAGCCACACTAAAAGCGCTCCCTTGGAATACCCAGTCGTTCCGAGTTCACCTTTTAACCAACTCTCAAAGCAACACAATTTTTCTATTCATTTTCTGACCAGAAATCAAGTTATTTTACAGAGAAACAACTGGTTTTCTGGCAGAGGATTCCTTTGACTATTCTTTCCAAAATTTAAACAAACCCAGATTCCAATTTGTGTCTTAATCTCCTTACCTCAGGATCATCAGGCCCCCAGTGGTCCCCACACTGTCCTTGAAATGTGTTAGTGAGTCATTTCTGCTGCTGCTGCTGCTAAGTCACTTCAGTCGTGTCCGACTCTATGAGACCCCATAGACGGCAGCCCACCAGGCTCCCCAGTCCCTGGGATTCTCCAGGCAAGAACACTGGAGTGGGTTGCCATTTCCTTCTCCAATGCATGAAAGTGAAGTTGCTCAGTCGTGCCCGACCCTCAGCGACCCCATGGACTGCAGCCCACCAGGCTCCTCCATCCATGGGATTTTCCAGGCAAGAGGACTGGAGCAGGGTGCCATTGCCTTCTCTGGAGTCATTTCTGAGGATGTAGCAACTGGTCTTTAACTCTGCTATAGAATCATGTATTACGGAACATCATAAAAAAGACTGAATTGGTCAAGTTAGCCAAACTTTAGGTCAGACAAAGGTTTGTTTGTTTGTTTTCCCTGAATTGTTAGGACATTACAAAGATGCTGATCTAAATAACAATGGACTGAATATGCCCATTTTAAATGCATGAATGATTAGCCATCAAGAAGCATAACCTAACTCAGTATGATGTAAATAGTATTCTGAATGAAAAATTGCAGAAGTGTGATATGGTAATAAACAGAATTGAAGAGCAAACTCAGTGAAAGCAAAGAACAAGTTTGACTTCTAATTCAGGCAGTAGATTCCTCAAGTAGGTGCTGTTAGGATACAGCACACACAACAAGGTTAAAGGAGATAAGCATAGATCTTATCATTTGGAACTTAGTTAAGTGCAGAGATCCAATTATTACAGACAGACCTTCCACGTTTCAGACGATGAAAAACAATTTTGAGGCTCAATGAACAATGTGAATAACTTTACAAAAGAGAATATCATTTTGAATATAATAAAGAATTCAGTGAATTCAATGATTTTGGACAAAACATCATTTTTGATAAATTAGTGGAGCATGAACTATTCATGAAAGAAAAAAAAATTATCTAATTCATCCAAAATATCATGTTTCTTAGACATTTATTGCTCTCTATCACTTAAAGCAAAGAAAGTATTATTTGGAAAATTCTTGTGGTTAAAAATGGCCATTCAGCTTGTTAGAATGACCATTGTTATTATTGAGAAAACAACTTTCCTGAAAATAGATTCACACTGAGAACAAAATGATGCAGAATTTTGAAACGGGTTGCTTCCACTCCAGATATGTTAGCTGAACAACTGTCTACAATAACAGGATTTTTTTTTCCCCATTTGAAAATTGTTAATTTTCTTGACAATGCTGCAATTATCAACACTTTATTCTGTGATAGCCACTTTTTAAGGTAGGGCTTTGTGTGGCTTGACTTTTCTCAACTGCATTGCTTTACACCTGAATCAACTGAACTGTGGCTGGGACAAAAGAAATCCGTTGGTTTCCTCAATTAATTTTGCATGTGCATGGCTTCCTAAGGAAAACGAATGGTCCCCCAGCTTATCTAAATAAAGACCAGTCAACACTACATTGTACTCAGTACTGAATATGGAGGAAAATAGAGTTTGTGTGTCTTAACACATAAGAAAACCCTATCAAACAGATGTCTGATAGTTTCAATGGAATGTTTTTAAGATATTCACAAGCTTCATGATATATTCTAAGAAATCTGATGGACCTATTCATTGTGTCAACAGAACTGTGGATCCCACCTCTGCTGCTGCAATGATGTGATCTACAAAGTCTTCATTTAAAACGATGGTTTTATATTTTATCAGTTAAACCCCAAAGGTGTAGGATAAATTTAAAATGAAAAAAAAAAACAAAAAACTATATATTCACAAAACGAAGAGCGTCTCCATTTTCTAAACAAACATCAGCAGGATTTGCTAGAATAAGGCAACATTTTAAATACCTGAGAGGATGTAATTAATAACTTTAAATGTGATTAACCAAAATCTCTTGCATTTATAAACATCAGATGCCACTATGGAAATTAACTGCTCTCTAAAAGGAAAATTATTGCTATATGCATATCAAAGAGAAAAACTTTAAATAAATTTTCTCAGTGAAATGATTTGAATTTCAACCTCATTGTCATTGTACATTAAAAAACAAAACTAGAATGTTATCAATGCTTAGATTCTCTTTGCCAAAAGGTATTTTGCAATAAAAGAAAAATATTTTACAGTAATATAATTTACTGAAATAAATTACTCTCCTCCTTTAAAAAAAGCAATTCTATGCCATCTACATGTCTCATTAATTTTACAAAGTAAACAAGTAAGCCTAGAAATTGTTGGGGAAAAAAGAGAAAGTTTAAGCTTATCAAAAATATCTTTTTTCCAAGAACAGATAACCATTAAGTTGACATATTCTCTTTGTAATATATTATGTATGTAACACCCTGTTCAGTTGGTTTTTATTTCAGTGTCCTTATCTTTATAATTACATAGTATCACTGAATGATTCTAGTGGTCTTTTCTAATATTCTCTTATCTTTGTAAAACTCTGAAAGATTTTCAAATACAGCAACTATATCTTATTGAAACTATAACCGTAAAATGTAGTTTGGTATAAACTAATATAGATTTTATCACCTTCCCTCTTGAAATCACAAATGAGAGAAATAGAAAACAATTATTCTTTTTCAGTGTCAAAGTTCACAAAACTGTTGTCTGAATTAAATGAAATGTTTTCAAGCACTTAGTAAAGCTGTAGAAAAACAGTAAATAGTCCAGATACAATAGTTTCTCTTGTTCTTCTTCTCTTTATAGGCAGAAATCAAGTCCCTTTTTATGACCCTACATTCATTATTCATACAGAGCATAATGCAAAAAATGTCCTGAACAAATATCTGTCATTACCAAACTTCAACCGCTATCCAAAATTCCAGGGATGGAGACAGGAAACAAAAGCCATGTCTGGTTTTAGTAAGCCTTGCTTCTTTCCTTAATTTGGGTGTGGATTCCATTCAGAGATGCCACAAATCTAAGAGGCAAAGTACTATAGGATCACATCAGAGTTAGAATGCAACCTCCATCACTTCCCTGGTGCCTTAGAGGGTAAAGCATCTGCCTGCAATGTAGTAGACCCGGGTTCGATCCCTGGGTCGGGAAGATCCCCTGGAGAAGGAAATGGCAACCCACTCCAGTATTCTTGCCTGGAAAATCCCATGGACAGAGGAGACTAGGAGGCTACAGTCTATAGGGCCACAAAGAGTCGGACACGACTGAGTGACTTCACTTTGGTATTCAGGTTTTGTTTTTTTTTAATGAACTAGAATAATACATACATAAGTTAATTTCAGTTTGATTAATCAATAAGGCTGATTATGAGGAAACTGGGGAAAATATAACTACCTAAGGAAATAGTACAATTGTAGGTGGCCTTGACAAAATGCTTGCAACCTTATTACAATTATTTTAAGTTATTGGTCAATATTGCATTGAAAATTATTGGTCAGTATTGCATTGAAACATCTTTGGAATTTTTCATACCACTCTAAAAAAACTTTATTCAAGTCAGAAATGCATCTTTAAGGTGTTCAATACCTGAATTCAAAATCTTGAAGTTCAAAAGGCAGGGTTTTAGGTTTCCATGGAGGAAAAGAATGTGAGTGTGTGTGTGCAGAAAGAGATTGAGAGAAAGAGAGAGGGATTTATTGTAAGGAATTGGCTCATATGATTATGGACGTTAAGACAATATCTATAGTCAGCAAGTTGGATACCCAGTAGGGTCGAAGGTGTAGTTTCGACTAGCAAGATCAAGATCAAGAATCAGATCAAGAATCAAGAAGAGCTGGTATTTCAATTCCAAGTTTGATGACAAGGAAAAAACACTGTCCCAGCTTGATGGCAATGTGGCAGGAGGTACTCACGGAAGGGTCAACTTTTTGTTCTATTTAGGCCTTCAGTTGAATGGATGAGGCCACCCATGTTAAGGAGGAGAATTTGCTTTACTCAGCTAATTAAACAGATTTGTCTCATCTAGTCAAGTTGGTACATAATATTAGTCATTGCAAGCAATCTCTTATTCTATTTCTCAAGTGCCATTCTTCAGCTTTTCCCTTACTCTCTCACTCCTAAGAAGAAATCAGCCTTTTAAATTTTTGAGGATGGAGGCTCCATAATTTCTATTTGTCTCTATCTGGGGTCTAGATTGCTAGAAAAGATTTCAATGTGTCTGGTTGAATGCCTGGGGCATATTTGGGATGGACTTTTATGTCATTTCTAGTCTTTGAAATAATTTCATCTGAAATGTATTAAAATAATTGTCATTAAATACCAAATACTGAACTAAAATATGTTGATAACCTATTCATGAAGGCTTCCAGGTTTCAACACAAGAGTTTAATCAATGGGTGAGAGAAAGGTCAGACAAGTTCTCAGAGAGGTTCTGGGAGTTGAACATAATGGGGCCACCCAGCTCTAATTCAGTTCTATAGGACCTGGCCTACACACACATCAATGTTGAAGAGGTAAACTTCATAGCTGTTTATATTTCACATGAATCCTTTGTACTTCTACAATCACATCACACTGAATCAATGAAATTTAATCTACTCACTTGTCAGTAGCCAATCATATTCTTTCTTGAGAATTTTAACTAAGAAGGCTTCCCTGATAGCTCAGCTGGTAAAGAATACACCTGCAGTGTGGGAGACCTGGGTTCGATCCCTGGGTTGGGAAGATCCACTGGAGAAGGGAAAGGCTACTCACTCCAGTATTCTGGCCTGGAGAATTCCGTAGACTGGATAGTCCATGGGGTTGCAAAGAGTCAGACACGACTGAGCGACTTTCACTTTCACTTTTTCAAGAGTAGAAAGCTATGGGTCTTAAAAGATCTTGAAGACTAGGAACTAAGTGGTTTTTCATAATCAATAGAAAAGAAATGGCCGTTTTCTTGCAGGGCTCTCTAAGTTCCTGTCTCCTGGATTATTCCTGGTAATTCCAGACTAGTACTAGGACCTTGCTGTGTGCTTATGTAGCACATGCCCCCTATAAACATGTATAACCTCTTTAGTGAATTATTTAATGTTCTTATCTTTTCTTGTTTATGACAATCTTCGTCTGGCACTAAACTGAAGGCAATAATAATGGCATACAAATATGTGACAAATGGATGAGTGGTGAATAAATAACACATAATAGGCTGATTGATAGGCATGAAAAAAAAATCAGAAACGAGATACAATGAGAACCCATAAGCATTGACCTTTAATTTATCATTGAATTTACTGGTTTCCTGGGCACTGGTTTCTAACAAGCCTGGTGCACTTCATGTGACTGACATGTTCTATAGTCACATAGGGCTTCCCTGGTAGCTCAGATGGTAAAGAATCTACCTGCAGTGTAGGAGACCCAGGTTTGATCCCTGAGTTGGGACACTCTCATGGAGGAGGGGATGGCTACCCACTGCAGTATTCTTGCTGGGAAATCCCATGGACAGAGGAGCCTGGCAGGCTAAGAGTCAGCCACGATTGAGCAACTAACACTTTCACTTTCTATAGTCACTAAATTAAAAATAAGATTTGTCCACAATTTGGGTTTGTGTCTGTGCCTTAAACCAATATTCCATGGCCAAGATGGAAAGGTATCAGGGGGCTGCTGCTGCTACTGCTGCTAAGTCGCTTCAGTTGTGTCCGACTCTGTGCAACCCCAGAGACGGCAGCCCACCAGGCTCCCCTGTCCCTGGGATTCTCCAGGCAAGAACACTGGAGTGGGTTGCCATTTCCTTCTCCAATGTAGGAAAGTGAAAAGCGAAAGTGAAGTCGCTCAGTCGTGCCCGACTCTTAGCGACCCCATGGATTGCAGCCCACCAGGCTCCTCTGTCCATGGGATTTTCCAGGCAAGAGTACTGGAGTGGGGTGCCGTTGCCTTCTCCGATCAGGGGGCAGAATGGTCAATTATTACAGAATCCTCTTTTTCCCCTACAAGAAAAAATAAGCAGTTGGAAAGGACCAAAATTCAGCCTTTCCTTTAGGATAATCTGCCATGTGCTAAAGATAATTGATTTTTTTTCACTATCAAAGCAGGATACTATTTGGATAGTACATTTTATGCAAATAAACAAAACAGAAATGAACCTCTGAACACTCACTGTCTTCTAGTTACATGGTTGCAAGGCAGCCATGAAAGTCTTTCTCCGTGAGAAGTCACAAGAATCAAGACACAGTGAAGAGTTATTTTAGAAAAGTTTATCCTAGAAATATTCTTTCTAGATGTAGATGTACCAAAAGTGGTCATTTACACAGTTAAGCAGGGGCTTCCCTAATGGCTCAAGGTCAGGAAGATCCCCTGGAGAAGGGAATGGCTACACACTCCAGTGTTCTTGCTTGGAGAATTCCACGGACAGAGGAGGCTGGCGGGCCACAGTCCACAGGGTCACGAAGGGTACAGGGCCGAGCGACCAACACGACACACAGGGAACTTTCCTTCTTGTATTATGCAGTACGTGCTTGTGGAGTCGGAGTTCACGAATGTGAGAAAAGGCACGCTGGCAGGGGACTGGGACAACTGTAGATCTTCACAAACGTAAGGAGATGGGGCCAATGTCAGAACAACGGGAAGAGGCAGCAAGGAAAAAGCAACAACTCTGTACTCTGCTTCTGCACACAGACCTCTGAAATGTGATGTAATTAAAGTGGAAATAGCTGACAGTACAGCTTCCTGGAGGTGAATTAAAAATTTCCCAACACTACTTAGATTCAACAGAACCTAAGAAAAATCAGTATCCCATTGAGAAAATCAGCTTTAGTTCAATTTTTCAATTAATTTTAATTAGTAGGATTTTTTTTTTACTATCAAAGAATGGCAAGTATATTTTATGTTAACATATGTATACCCTTTTTTAAGCAATAAATTAGTTTATTCTTAGAGATGTCTAGAGGACATAAACAATAAAAGGCTTATTCATAGAATATCTACTCTCACATTTAAGCAAGGATAACAATATTTTCAAAAATGAACTATATTTTTCCAGAGAATGACCCTGAGTATGCCACACAAATGTATCAATTATGCACGGTTTTGTGCCCTATTAGCCTGCATTATGTTGTCTTAAATACCTACACATCTTAAAAGCCCATTTTAGAAGTGTCTTAATGCAATACTAAATGCATGAAGCCCATTATTAACTATTTTCAAATTTAATTTATAACAACAAGCATATATGCATTGTAGATTATTTAGTTCAGCACCTCACATAGTTCCATTAAAATCAGTTACCAATAAAACATAGTATATTGAGTTTCAAAAGCTATTAGGAAAGCATTCATAGACCCTAGAGGCATTCGGGTATTTCTCTTCTTTAGCATTATCCTACGCACAGTTAAGATGAAGAGCTATTACAATTGTGACTCCACCACCACAGTATATCAGGTTTAAGCATTACAGTGAAAGAGCTGAGGTCTAACATGTTCTGGGGAATTCATAAATCCTGCTCTAACAGTAAGGTGGTACATGAGGGAACTATAAATGCATGATACGTGGAATATTCAAATGAGAAATATATCAAGCTTATCTAGGTCCATCCTTAAAAGAGGCTCAGCAGATATCAGAAGCATTTGGAGCCATATTCTCCCACTATGCAAGATATTCACTGGGATGGCATTTAGTACACTACAGCCTTACTATTGCAAGAGCGTACTCTAATGTGGGCTTCTCAGGTAGCTCAGTGGGTAAAGAATCCACCTGCAATGGAGGAGACATGGGAGACCCGGGTTCTATCCGTGGGTCAGGAAAATCCCCTGGAAGAGGGCATGGCTACCCACTCCAGTATCCTTGCCTGGAGAATCACAGGGACAGAGGAGCCTGGTGGGCTACAGTCTATGGGGTCACAAAGAGTCAGCCACGACTGAGTGACTAACACTCTAAAGTACTAAAACAGTTAATGTACCTTTCACGTGTATTTTTGTTTTGTTTCAGTTTGTTTTTTTAAATAAAAAGATACTTTATAAACCAGGAGAATCTGATCAATACCTTTAAATAAATTTTATATTATCCAAAGCCTCTTCTAGAGTGGCAATAATAACTAAAATATTAATTTTCTTGTCTCATAGTCTCCATGCAATTTAATTTAAATTCATTAATTTTTTTAAAATTTTACTTTAACTTTATAATCATTTCAGCCTATCATGGTGGATTTTCAGCTGTTTAAATATGTAATCTCTATTTTTCTTTGTCTCTAAAGTTGATACTAAGACTAACAACACATTTTTAAAGCTGTATCATTACATATTATGTTCCTAGTACATGAATGTACACATTTATTATTACAAAATCATGCTTAACAGAGTCAGTTCTGTAGAATGAGCATTTTCTTTAACATATGCATAGTTAACTTGCCTATGGTGATGTGTGTGTGTGCTCAGTCACTTGAGTCGTGTCTGACTCTGTGCAACTCTATGGACGATAGCCCGCCAGGCTCCTCTGTCTGTGGGACTCTCCAGGCAAGGATACTGGAGTGGGTTGCCCTTTCCTCCTCCAGGGGATCTTCCCGACCCAGGGACTGAACCCGTGTCTTTCACATCTCCTGCACTGGCAGGTGGGTTCTTTACCACTAGTACCACCGAATGGTACACACTAAAGTAAAATAAAAAAGCTAGGTTTAACCCACAAAATGACTGTAGATGAACCAGTCAAGGTTGATAAACTAATTTAACCAATGAAAATGATTAAATTACATAAAAGTTAATTTTTAGAAACATTATTCTTGATATTAATGTATTTATTTTACCCTTAAGAATTTGACCAAGAATTGGTTTTTACTTAAATTCAACAATTTTTGAACATGGCTTTAGCCATATTTCAAAAAAGAACACAGTGCAAAACTATAGCCTTTCTACTATAATAATTTAATATGAATATATAATCTCAGTAGTCCTAAACTTATTAATTGCCAGATTGGATAATATGTCAACTGAATTTTGCAATGACTCTCTGTTTACCATGTTTAAGCTTTTTCATTGAAACAACTGAAATTTTAAAAAAAGAAACTTTTTGTAGAATTCATAACTAGATGAAAATTTCTAGAAAGAATATAGAAACAGACATAGGCACCTCAAAGTTCATGAAAATATTTTTCTTCACCTTTGGCGAAGAAAAAACCTATAAACCTAAATTTGATATTTGTAATAAATTTATCTCAGGTAATTATTGTTTCAGTAGAAGATAGTGGAAAATTTGCTCTCTAATACCTAAAATGTATTTTAAATTATTTCAAAATTGCATGTTATGAAGTATGCTTTTTTCTGCAAAGTAGCCCAAAACCTTTATTCAAAGCTTATTTTTCAGGAGTTAAGGAAGCAGATTTCATTTCTCCATTATACACCAAAAATAATATAGTTCACTTTTTTCAGTTCACTAAGGTATAGATGTCTATGCCAAATATAACATTCAGAAATGTATTATTTCTCTAATTTTCATAATTCCAGGAAACAGAAAATTTTACAAAGCTTGGTCTTAAGAAAGAGGAATGATAAAATAGATTTTATTTTCTTGGGCTCCAAAATGACTGTGGATGGTGACTGCAGCCATGAAATTAAAGGACGCTTGCTCCTTGGAAGAATAGCTATGACAAACCTAGACAGCATATTCAAAAGCAGAGACATCACTTGGCCAACAAAGGTCTGAGTAGTCAAGCTGTGGTTTTTCCAGTAGTCATGTAAAGAAATGAGAGTTGGACCATAAAAAAGGCTGAGCACTGAAGAACTGATGCTTTCAAACTGTGATGCTGGAAAAGACTCTTGAGAGTCCCTTGGACAGCAAGGAGATAAAACCAGTCAATCCTAAAGAAAATCAATCCTAAATATTCATTGGAAACACTGATTCTGAAGCTGAAACTTCAATACTTTGGCCACCTGATGTGAAGAGACAACTCACTGGAAAAGACCCTGATGCTGGGAAAGATTGAAGGCGGGAGAAGGGGACAGCAGAGGATGAGATGGTTGGATGGCCTCATCGACTCAATGGACATGAGTTTGAGCAAACTCTGGGAGATAGTGAAGGACAGGGAAGCCTGGCGTGCTGCAGTCCATGGGGTCACAAAGAGTTGGACATGACTTAGTGACTGAACAACAAATAGTCTCAGCTCACATATTTTATATTAACTTTTTAAAGATGCTCAAGCACAGAAGGAATCTATATTTAATGAATGTCACATAAGTTGTGGCAGACCTAGGAATAAATAGATGTCAGGCGACTCACTTGTTTACCTGTCAGATATGACCATTAATGAATTAGCACAACTATGATGTGTGAGACGAACCAGTGGACAAAATGGGCAAGGATACCGGCCTCTTGGAATGTACATTCTGACAAGGAGAGACAGAAGACCAAGAAGAGACACAATGAATATACAAACTACATTATATATTAAATGGTCATCAGTACTGTGTAAGACAAAATATAATGTGAAACAAGATGAAAGAGTAATGGAAAGAGAGGATGATGGCAATCGTAAATATGCTGTTTGCATAAATATCATTGAAAAGTCAAGAGTAAGAATAGGAGGTGAGGGAGTTAACCTTGAGGATACACTGCTAAGTCACTTCAGTCATGTCCGACTCTGTGCGACCCCATAGACGGCAGCCCACCAGGCTCCCCCGTCCCCAGGATTCTCCAGACAAGAACACTGGAGTGGGTTGCTATTTCCTTCTCCAATGCATGAAAGTGAAAATGAAAGGGAAGTCGTGTCCGACTGTTAGTGACCCCATGGACTGCAGCCTACCAGACTCCTCCATCCATGGGATTTGCCAGGCAAGAGTATTGTAGTGGGGTGCCATTGCCTTCTCTGTGAGGATACACAGGAAGATATAATTCTGCAAAAGAAGCATCAGTTCAAATTATTCCAGGCTGGAGTATAAGCCTGGATACTTGTGGGCTTGCCAGGAAGCCAGGGTAGGGGAGCAGAAGGACAGCCTGAAGAGCAGAAGCTGGTTGGGTCCAGATGATAAGAGGCCCTGTGGCTCATGCCTGTCATATTATATCACAGCCTATGGCCATTTTCATTCCAATCCCAAAGAAAGGCAATGCCAAAGAATGCTCAAACTACCACACAATTGCACTCATTTCACACGCTAGTAAAGTAATGCTCAAAATTCTCCAAGCCAGGCTTCAGCAATATGTGAACCGTGAACTTCCTGATTTTCAAGCTGGTTTTAGAAAAGGCACAGGAACCAGAGATCAAATTGCCAACATTCGCTGGATCATAGAAAAAGCAAGAGAGTTCCAGAAAAACATCTATTTCTGCTTTATATGCCAAAGCCTTTGACTGTGTGGATCACAATAAACTGTGGAAAATTCTGAAAGAGATGGGAATACCAGACCACTTGACCTGCCTCTTGAGAAATCTGTATACAGGTCAGGAAGCAACAGTTAGAACTGGACATGGAACAACAGACTGGTTCCAAATAGGAAAAGGAGTATGTCAAGGCTGTATATTGTCACCCTGTTTATTTAACTTATATGCAGAGTACATCATGAGAAACGATGGACTGGAAGAAACACAAGCTGGAATCAAGATTGCCAGGAGAAATATCAATAACCTCAGATATGCAGATGACACCACCCTATGGCAGAAAGTGAAGAGAAACTAAAAAGCCTCTTGATGAAAGTGAAAGTGGAGAGTGAAAAAGTTGGCTTAAAGCTCAACATTCAGAAAACGAAGATCATGACATCTGGTCCCATCACTTCATGGGAAATAGATGGGGAAAGAGTGGAAACAGTGTCAGACTTTATTTTGGGGTGCTCCAAAATCACTGCAGATGGTGACTGCAGCCATGAAATTAAAAGACGCTTACTCCTTGGAAGGAAAGTTATGACCAACCTAGACAGCATATTCAAATGCAGAGACAGTACTTTGCCAACGAAGGTTCGTCTAGTTAAGGCTATGGTTTTTCCTGTGGTCGTGTACAGATGTGAGAGTTGGACTGTGAAGAAGGCTGAGCACCGAAGAATTGATGCTTTTGAACTGTAGTGTTGGAGCAGACCCTTGAGAGTCCCTTGGACTACAAGGAGATCCAACCAGTCCATTCTAAAGGAGATCAGCCCTGGGATTTCTTTGGAAGGAATGATGCTAAAGCTGGAACTCCAATACTTTGGCCACCTCTTTCGAAGAGTTGACTCATTGGAAAAGACTCTGATGCTGGGAGGGATTGGGGGCAGGAGGAGAAGGGGACGACAGAGGATGAGATGGCTGGATGGCATCACTGACTTGATGGACGTGAGTCTGAGTGAACTCTGGGAGTTGGTGATGGACAGGGAGGCCTGGCGTGCTGCGATTCATGGGGTAGCAAAGAGTCAGACACGACTGAGCGACTGATCTGATCTGATCTGATCTGATGGTGTGCTGCAGTCCAAGGGGTCGAAAAGAGTCAGGCATGACTGAATGACTGAGCTGGCGGCTCATGCATGATCTTACTCTGCGTGAGGTGAGAAACCTTTGGAAGGGACTGAGCAGGGAGCAACATGATAGGAGTTTCATTTGAACAGGATCCCTGTGGCTGGTCTGTTGAGAAAAGCTTAAAGAGAGCAAGAGAAGAGGCAGTAAAGCCAGCCAGGAGGCCACGCCTACGGTCCAGGTCAAAGATGACGGCGACTTGAACCAAGATGGTAGCCATGAGATAGTGAGAAGCGCTTGAATTATTTCCGAAATGAACGGAGCCAGTATAAAGGCAGAAGCTTAGAAACATGACTGGGGCGTGTTCAGATGCCCCAGACCAGTTGAATATGCTGATGTGCCTTAGGCTGTTGGCTATATCGAAATGTTGGTTAGAGATATAAACTTCAGAGTTGTTAGTTTGGGATGGTATTTAAAACCAGGATGCTGGATAAGTTTCACCAAGCAGATGAACATATACAGAAAAGAGAGCAAACCCAAGCTTCAGTTCACTGGTTGATGGCATAGGCTGCCAGAACCATTCATCAAATATGAGAAATCTCTTAGAGAATACTTCTCAAAATTGCACATCTGATCCCTCTGAATAAAAAAAAAAAAAGAAAAGAAAAAAACACAGTTTCAAGGTAATGGACACAAAACAACTGTGTCAACAAAAACAGCTCTCTTAACTGTGTCAACTGTGTCAACAATAATAACTGTCTCATAACTAGTTCAACTAAGAATACACCAAAGGATACAGTAAAATGTTTTCCTGACTTTTTCTTAGGCCTCACCTGGATCAGGTTCAGTGGGGTGTTTAATGCTTCATGAGCAAGTGCACTGAGAAGGCTCCACAGACATGTCGTCATGGAAGGGTATAACAGATAAGATAGCACCAAACGTGGGCAACCACTGAAAACACCCAGAATTTCTTGGGGGACACATGACTTCCTTGGTCCTTGTCCAAGTTTGTTCATACAAGAAGTGGGAAAGATATGGGGAAGAATAAGAAAAGTTAAATGTATATATTAAAATACTGAAAAGATTTCAAAACTATTCATCTTCAGAAGTTTGGTTAATTACATTATAGTTCATTTAAAAATAAAACAAAGGTTGCCAGAGAAAAAAACAATGCTTGTACAATGCTGTATAAAAAGAAAGAAAGAAAGACACTAACTCTAAAGTTTACACGAAGAGGCAAGACACCCAGAGTGGACAACACAATACTGAAGAAAATCAAAGTTGGAGAACCGACACGACCCAATGTCAAGGATTACCATAAAGCTAATAACCAAGACAGTGTGGCATTGGCGAAATGCTGGACAAACGGATCATGGGACAGAGCAGAGAACCAGAAACAGACCCATGTAATTAGAGCCGACTGATCTTTGATAAAGGAGCAAAGTCAGTAAACTGTAGAAAAGACAGTTTTTACAACAAATGATATTGGAACAACCGGACATCTGCATGCAAAAAGACTAACTTACACTCCTTACAAAATAACTCAAAATGAATAATAGACCTCGATGTAAAACACAAAACTATAAAGTCCCTAGAAGATAACATTGTTGTTCAGCAGCTCAGTCTGACTGTTTGCGACCCCATGGACTGCAGCATGCCAGGCTTTCCTGTACTTCACCATCTCCTTTCCTTTGCCATCTCCTTGCTCAGACTCATGTTCATTGAGTCGTGATTCCATCCAACCGTCTCATCCTGAGAATTGACAAACTGGACTTCATTAAAATTAAAAACATCTGCTCTGCAAAAAATGTGAAGAAAACGAAAAGATAAGCCACTAGGGGAAAACATTTGCAAACGACACATCTTAGAAAAGACTATTTCCAAAATATATGAAGGATTCTGAAAAACAACACTAAGAAAATGAACCACCCAGTGAACAAACAGAACCAAGAACTTAATAGACATGTCACCAAAGCAGATATACAGACGGCAAATAAGCCTATGAAAAGATGCTCCAAATCATATGCCATCAGGGAAGTGAAATAAACACATCAGAAATCCCACTACACACCTATTAGAATGGCATTCCCTGCCCACCCCCAAAAGAGACAAAGACAACTGCCGATCGTAAATGCTGGCAAGGATGCAGAACAGCAGGGGTTCTCACACACTGTTGGTGGGAATGCAAAACGGTGCAGCAACTTTGGAAATCAATTTAGTGGTCTCTCATGAAGTTAAACATATCTGGCCATACAATCCAGAAATCATATTCCACAGAATTGAAAATGCTTGTCCACACAAAAACCTGCATGGATATTTATGCAGTTTTATTCATAACTTCCAAAATGTTAAGATACACAAATGTCCTTTAGTAGGTAAATGGAAAAACAAACTATGGTATTTCCAGAAAAATAGAATATCACTTAGCACCAAAAATGTGAGATATCAAGCCATGAAAATACACAGAAGAACTTTAAATGCATATTTCTATTTGCATTTGAAATTTGAAAAGACTACGTACTGTATGAGTTCAACTACATCATGTAGTTGAAAAGGCAGAACTATGGAAACAGCAAGATCAGTGGTTGCAGGGAATATGGAGGAGGAATAAACAGATAGAGCATCAAGAATTTTTTTAGGCAGTGAAAATACTCTGCATGATATTATAAACGTGAATATTATACATTCGTCCAAACCTACAGAAGGCACAACACTTAGAATGAATCCTAATGTAAACCATGGACTTTGGGCAATAATGATATATCAACGTAGGTTCATCACTTATAACACATGTACCACTCTGGTGAGGATGCGTGTAAGGACAGGGGGCTACGGGAAATCTCTGTACCTTTGTCTAAATTTTGCTGAAAAAAACTAAAACTGCTCTAAAAATTGTTCTTTACAAAAAAAAAGAAGAAATCAAATATATATGTTAATAAATTACTTATAAAGGTATATATAAGTTATACATTGATATAAAATATCAGAAGCAAAGCATTACATTAAAATGAAAACAAATTAAATCTAAAGGATGTGAAATTCAAGTTTAATTCTTACTCACTGCTACTTTTTCATCACAGGTCAGCAGAGGTACTCTACTCTTCACAGAGACTAGAAATTACCAAACCAGAAAAATATTAAATTAGTCAATATCGTGGAGGGTGCAATTAGGCCAATATTCTCTTATGTTGTTGACGTAAATGTGGCTTGGGAAAAAGCAATTTGTCTCAGAGAAGCAAGGAAGAGCCACCATCTGTTCCAGAAAGACAGAGAGAGCCCTAGAGGATCACACATCAGCAATCAAATGCCCCAGCCCGGAAGCGGCACCTAAGTTCCACTCAGCATCCTTGTTCTGGACCAGCCACATGGCCCCACCTAACCCACGGGGCCAGGAAGTGTAATCCTACCTTGTTCTCAGCAAACTGAGAACGGACGACTGTCTCATATCTTTCACACTGATATATAAGAGCTTCCAAATTACTACTTTGATAAATAGAAAATATAAAGTTTTTTTTAATCTAAGTAAACTCTCAGAGACCGAAGCATGAGACTCATCTGACAGAAACTTATCTTCCCCTGTCGTGCCCTCTCTGCTTTTCTCTCCTCCTCTCCTCACTTTCTTTCTCCCACCCTTCTCTTTCTACTATTTCTTATTACAGGTAACCTATAGCCAGAAGATATTATGATCATATACAGAACAGAAGCTATTGCCTTCTTCATTAATTGAAGTCCATGTTGACTGTATTTAGTGATTCTTCTCATTGTCGGCTGAAGCTGGCTCCCTCATTCATCAGAAGAGAAAATGAGAAGTGAATGTCACCGCTGACAGCGGAATCACAGTCTCAAAGTGTAGTTCTCAGAGTTGCTGTGTGACATTTAAAGGAAAAAGGAATTTCAAAGATATATTACCAGATGTGACAAAGATGTCTCTACCTCCTGTATTTTGTCTCTATCTTTCATTCTACAAAGTACTGCAAAATTAATCTTCTAAAAGCACAGTCCTGATCATGTCATCACTGTACTGAAAATATTTCAACGTATCCACATCCCCTGCAGACTAAATTTGATTTCTCGGTTTGACATTTAGTGTTCACCGTAACTTGGCCGTAACTCAGTTGTTCAGTTCATCTTTCTACCATTTTCCTGTTAACATTCCAAGTTCTTAATAACTGGCTGCCCCAAATATGGCTGGCATTTTCTATCTCCATATGCAATTCTCCATGATCAAATCCCCCTGTCTCCAAACTCATACCAATTCTTGAAGACTCAGCCAGAAGTTTGCCAATCCCATCAAATCTCCCAATGTCTCTAGGAAGAAAACATCAGCATCTCCCATAACTTTCACAAACCCTTATATTTACAACTATAATATAGGGGAAAACCAAATTTTAGAAATGTTGGTGAAAAATTTCTCATTCATATTAATCACAATTAGCTTCAGAAATTCTTGGTAATGGAGTTTTAGCAAAGCAATGAATAATGATTAGTGTTTTAGGAATACTCTTCAAGCTCAGTTTACAAGAGCACAAACATTTCATTTATTTGGGGAAACTTGGTAGGAAGATACTATACGGGGAAAAGACCAAAGTCACCCGAAATTCCTACTTGTGGCATCGCTGCCTCTACAAGAACAAGGGAAAAGGTTTTGCTTGACTTTCTTTTCAGTCCCTCAATGAAGTATTCTTTGAATACACACACATGATCATATCAAGAATTGCAGAAAAAGCATTTGACAAAATTGAACTCATTCATGATAACCACTCTCATTAAACTAGAAACAGGAACTTTTTGAACTTGATAAAGCCTATCTGAAAAGAATCTACAACTAACATCATATTTAATTTTGGAAAACTCGAAGCTTTCTACTAAGTTTAGTTACAAGGAAAGAAAATTCCCTGTCATGACTCCTTTCAACATCATACTTGCTAATACAACAAGGCAAGGGGAGAAAAAAATGTAAACTGATTCACAAACTGTCCCCACCCCCCGACCCTGCCAAAGAGGACATGATCATCCAAGTAGGAAATCTGAAAGATTTGACAAAAGCACTCCTGAAGCCAAGTGAGGGCAGCAAGGTTGCAGTATACAAGGTTAGTTTACATTTGCTCACCTATATACCAACAATGAGCAAGAGAATTTGAAACGAAAAACACAATACAATTTATGTTAAAATCTCCCCAAATAAAACACTTAGTTACAAATTTACAAAATGTGTAAAATAGCAGTATGAATAAAACAACAAAACTCTGATGAGCAAAATCAAAGGATAAAATAAATGGAGAGATATTCCATGTTCATGGATAGGAGCACTCAGTATTATTCAGTAGTTAATTCTTCCCAACTTGACTGACTGGTTCAGTACAATCCAAATACAAATTCAGCAAATTATTTTATGTATATCATCAAACTGATTCTAAATTTTATATGGAGAAGCAAAAGATGCAAAGCAACCAACACAATATTGAAAGAAAAGAACAAAGTTGGTGGATAGATGCTACCCAAGTTCAAGACTTACTGTAAAGCTTGTGTATATATATATATATATAAAGTGTCCAGTAAGAGTCTGTGATAGAAAAGAAAAGCTCAACCTACTCTGGCAAAAAACAGAAATATATAGGCTCACATTTTAGGAAACAAAATGAGTACAGGACCCAAGAAATCAAAGCATGTCACTGTATCTGTCCTTATTTCTCGACATTTCTTGCCTCTGTGAGGACTTTATTCTTAAAAGAAGCACCAGTTTACATTGTAGCAGGGATGCCTACATGGCTATCAGCAATTCTGGATACATAATATCCTATTCTCTACATACTGCGTTTGCAGTTCACTTTCTATTCTGGCCTTGGGAAGTCCTAACCTGGCACATCCTTTGGGTCAGAGCCCACACTCACACACTTGGCTAGGCCTCTGGGACCACATTCTGACTTTGGGTTGAGGGGGTGAGGCAAGGTGCCTATAATGATCTGGGTTTGCTTGGTAGGTGGCAGGAGGAAGACTCCTTGCTGACAAGGCTGGGATGAGGGGCCTCTGCACCTGGGGTTTGCAGGTCTTTCTCATCCCCGTCCTCCCCTGCTAGGCCTGCTAGAATTCCTGAGATCTTACAAAACTGGTCATTGCAACAGAGCTTTGAGCCTGATTCTTCCATTCTCTAGGCAACTTTAACCCTGCTGCTGCTGCTAAGTTGCTTCAGCCGTGTCCAACTCTGTGCGACCCCATAGACGACAGCCCACCAGGCTCCCCCGTCCCTGGGATTCTCCAGGCAAGAACACTGGAGTGGGTTGCCATTGCCTTCTCCAATGCATGAAAGTGAAAAGTGAAGTCGCTCAGTCGTGTCTGACTCTTTGCGACCCCATGGACTGCAGCCTGCCAGACTCCTCCATCCATGGGATTTTCCAGGCAAGAGTACTAGAGTGGGGTGCCATTGCCTTCTCTGACCTCTAACCCTAATGCTCAGCAAATCCCATCCTATCCTTCCCCTGCCTTCTATCAGGACCAACACTTATTCTTCCCACACACCCCCATAGCCCACTCTGCAGGCTCCACCTGCACCCTGACTCCCTTCCTGGGAAACCTCACATTCCACCTACCAGGAGCAGCACCACAGGTGTCCCCCAGTGTGTGTGTTCAAGACAGGGGAACATTCCCTGGAGAATGTTCCCTGATGGAGAGGCTTGGGTGAGAGAGTGAGCTCCCCATCACAGGGTTGTGGAATTGGGCTGGGTCAGAAACAGAGTGGGGGAAAAAAAAAAAACACCTCTAGATAAAGAAAGATTTTTTTCCCCCCGTTAATAGCTATACCAGACAAATCTCAGAGAAGAATTTGATTGGTCTAGCTTGTTCATGCAAAACAATAATTTTATTATGGAAGGGAGGACCCCAAGGAAGGTTTAGATTAACCAAGATTGGGTCAAGGGAATGGGAGATTGATAGGGACAGAATGGATAACCATTAGGGAAAGGCATTTTGTTATCAGAAAAATGGGGAAATGATTTCGGGCAAACAAAAAATGACATTTGTACAAAATATCTGTATGTTAACGTGCACTACACATTAGTACACACATTTTATTATTTTTATCTTATGTGTATATGTGTGTGAACGTGTGTTATGTATTTAATTTTCTTATTTTTCTAGTTGTTTGAGTGTTACATATTTGGCTTTAGGGAGTTAGTTATCCAGAGTTAACCCAAACCAGAAGGTCAAAGGAAACACGCCCAACAAGCCTGCCTTCAGTCTCACTCTAACTGCAGGCTTGCAGTGCTGGGCTTAGTCACTAAGTCGCGTCTGGCTCTTTGTGACCCCAAGGACTGTCTTCAGTGTCCAGAGGTCTTGAGTACACACACTGAGTGGCTGAGCATCAGCCTCCAGTCTTCCCAGAGTTCAGGCTAACACCTTTAATCTTCTGTTGCTGCTGTTTAGTAGCTAAGTTGTGACTTTTTATGACGCCATGGACTATAGCCTGCCAGGCTCCTCTGTGCATGGGATTTTCCAGGCAAGAATACTGGAACAGGTTAGTTCCCATTTCCTTCTCCAGGGGACCTTCCTGACCCAAGGATCAAACCCATGACTCCTGCATTGGCAGGTGGATTCTTTACCATCGAGCTACATGGGAAACCCCTAGAAAGTGAAAGTGAAAGTGGCTGAGTCATGTCCGACTCTTTGCAACCCCATGGATAGTCCATGGAATTCTCCAGGCCAGAATACTGGAGTGGGTAGCCTTTCCATTTCTCCAGGGGATCTTCCCAACCCAGGGATCGAACCCAGGTCTCCTGCATTGCAGGTGGATACTTTACAACTGAGCCACAAGGGAAGCCCAAGAATACTGAGGTGGGTAGCCTATCCCTTCTCCAGGGGATCTTCCAGACCCAGAAATGGAACCGGGGTCTCCTGCTTTGCAGGCGGATTCTTTATCAACTCAGCTATCAGGAAGCCCTTCATCTCCTGACTAAATACCTAATTTCCAAAGAGAAGGATATGATGTGGCCCAAACCCCTCATCATGAACCACTGTCTGTCCTGTGACCAAAGCCTTAGGCCAAAAAAGGTACTCTTACATGCAGGCAATTCCTGGAAACCAGAGGCCACCTGCAGTGAGCAGCCTAGGGCAAAGGCCAGAACTCTCTTTGGGTACGGCGAATCCTATATAACACGGCAATATTTTAAGTGCCAAGTCCAGACAATGCCAACGGACTTTACTGAAGTAGCAATTTCATTTATTCTCTTAAATTATTAATGAAAAATTGTACTTTAAAAAGCTTCTCTACTCACATCTCTGGTTATTATACAGTGAATATTTCTTGCTTTACTTCAATTTTTCTGGTGTGTAAAGAATTAATGAGGCACAGCTCACAGATTGATGTTCATATTTATTAGTTTTTGTTCTTTTGCTAAACATGTCCTGTGTAATCTTTGATAATCACTCAAGTTATTGAAAAAGAGTTTGCACAGCCTTAATATTATTTGCTTATTAATCTGTGACAAACCATAAAATTTGATATTTTCACCATGACTACCTCACGAAATTCGCTCACTTTGTCTCTGATTAAAGCAGCACCACACTGCCAGTGCCAACAACTTTCAGAAGTGTTTTAGGGAGAGTTCTATGAACATCACTTTTGTTTTCATTTGAGATATCCGAAAGACCTGAAAATGCTCTTCCACATCATAATCACACCCTTTGATCTGAGGATCGGTGTCTGTGCATATTCAATCCCATCCTGCTGAGATGAAACACAGCTGACACCTACCAGTAAGAATCTTTTTGAGATTAACATCTATGCTGGAGATCTAAACTGTCTCCAACAGATGCTGAAACTTCCTTTAAAATTAATACTTTAGCAAGCTTGAGTGTATAAACCCTCAATTTGATCAGGTCTGGTGGTACTTTGGCTACTCTGAATTTGACCAAATGAGACTGCAGTATACCCTGGATCCACAGAATGAATCATTCAAGTATCAACCAAATTCTCTTCTCCAATCTACCTTGAATTATCTTCAGTTTCCACAGTGCTCTCCTAGAAAACAAGAGAAACTTTGTGTCTTAGAGTTCTTCTGGTTTTTAATCACTTTTGGGTCACAGACTCTTTAGACTGTAGGACTAATTCTAGAACAATGAGGAAACAACAACTCAAGAGCAAAAACAACAAAATGTAATATAGTTCCAGGGGGATTCACGGGGCGTAGTTTAAACATCCTGCTCTAGAATTTTTTGGCCATCAGCCATTGCTACATTAGTCTCAGATGACACACTTCTGTCTAAGTACATTAGGGAGACAAATCCGAACTTTGTAGTTATTGGGAAGCCTTCTCCCCTCTTATGTTGCAGTTATTCCATTGCCACCCCTTCTTTTGTCCTCCCATGTCCTCTACGCACCTTTTTAAGCTGAAGCCCATCGCATTTCCCTTAACAAAAATCTGTGGTCACATTTGCAAAAGTTACTGTTATCTGTACAAATATCACATTGCTCAGGAAGTAAAACCCAAAGGGAAAAGGAGAGAAAGTAAGGAGAAAAAATTCCAGCACATGCTATCTGAAGAAACCTGCTCCAACACCAGAACATTCAAGAACTGGTCAGAATTAAGAACCACTATCACCTGTTCAGATCAGTTCAGTCGCTCAGTCGTGTCCGACTCTTTGCGACCCCATGAATCGCAGCACGCCAGGCCTCCCTGTCCATCACCAACTCCCGGAGTCCACCCAGACTCACGTCCATCGAGTCAGTGATGCCATCCAGCCATCTCATCCTCTGTCGTCCCCTTCTCCTCCTGCCCCCAATCCCTCCCAGCATCAGAGTCTTTTCCAATGAGTCGGCTCTTCGCATCAGGTGACCAGAGCACTGGAGCTTCGGCTTCAGCATCAGTCCTTCCACGATCACCTGAGTCTCCCTTATTTTGACCCACCTTAGTTTTTGCTTGTAATAGCAGCAGGTTTTCCTGTTTAAAATAATAAGAATCAAACAGATTAATATTTTGATCTGAATAACATACTTCAATGAAAGTCTAATGCCCTCTGGATCTCTGTGTTTCAGTTTTGTTTTTAAAATCTTAGCCTGCATCCAGTCCATATTGAGAAAAATACATTGCAACTCTGTTACTTCCTTCATAGTGGAAAGTAACTGAGGTCTGGCAATAGTTATCACTGGGATCATTATTTAGAGCCCCAAACACTGAAGTTTGGTTCCCTTTATTCAGTCACTGTACCTAATATACAGTCAGGTCTTAAAACTTCACTTTAAGAATAACTTTTGCAATTTTGAAAGGAACTTCTAAGGGGAATGATATATCTACGTAAAAAATTCCCCAGTCCAGTTGCTCCACATACTCTAAAACTGAGAGATTATATTACTAGATCTTTATTGAATAGGAAAATGCATTTTTCCTTCTTTGTCTTCTCTTACTGAAAACAGGATTTCTCTAAGCAATGGTTATCATAATATGGGTGAACACATCTGTGCTTCACAGCATATGACACCCCAGGGTGTGTTTATCCCCACTCTGCTTTTATGGCTCACAGCACTCCAGGGTGCAGCAAGCGCCTAATGGCTCTAGAAAGCATTGCCAGTAATTTTTTACCACTTAAGACAGCTACTATCTTAGACGATGATTACAAGTTGGATGGTATTCTGTTCTTCCCCTCCATGGCTTATCCTAGCTTGTTTAATCATTGTTTGTAGTATCACAGTCCTGAGACATGTACTTTCTGACCAAAGATGGCAATTTTTATACACGTGAATATACCATATGTTCATGTTTCATATTCAAATTTCATAGTTCACTCAAGGTAAGTCAGATCCTGAGATCTAAAGACAAAAGGTAATGAAAAGAAATATTTCTCTCAAGATCTCAGCGGAAGTAACAATAATGCTTAAAGTGTAACAACAATAAAAAATAAGCTTTCTTAGGCTAGAAAGGAAGCATCAGCTCAAATCAGTGATCAAGAATGACAGCATGACAATGATTTCTTTTGCGTTTTAATATTATTGCATTATTCTATAGGGCAACTTTTATGGATCCCATGAGACTTATTAGATAAAATTATATATATATATGCTATGTATATGGATATATAGAGAGCTATTGGTATATTGTATGCATTTATGCTATATATGTAAGCAAGTATAATTGCTATCTTTAGGTGATATTTCCAACTTAATAGTAACAAAGCAATAGTAAATTATAATGGCATCTCATACAATGGAAAGAATTATTTAGGAATTGAATTAGGTTGTTTCAACCAAAATCTCCTCAGTCAAAATGGTATGTCCTATGCCCTAGAGATAACTAACTACTTTCAGCCTTAAATTTCAGTGATTCAGGCTTTAAGGTATAATTTTTTTTTTCAATTTATAATTTAAAAGAAAAGACGATGTCCAACTTTTCCAAAATCCCTATCTTCTCTTCTGCACTAACTGAATTAACAGTTTCTTCATTATTTAAGCTAAATGTCCATTTTAGTAAACGCCCAGTCTGTATCTTCACTGCCATGTATAGGTACGCATTTAAAGTGAAAGTGTTAGTTGTTCAGTCGAGTCCAACTACTGGCAACCGCATGGACTGTATCCCACGGCTCCTCTGTCCACGGGATTCTTCAGGCAAGAACACTGGAGTGGGTTGCCATTCCCTTCTCCAAAGGATCTTCCTGACGAGAGGGTAGAACCTGGTCTCCTGCACTGAAGTGGACTCTTTACCCCTGAGCCACCATTGATGACCAATGAGTGTAAATTAAATACTAAAGGGTATATTTCAGCCACTGAGCCCAAATGCTTAGTTTTTCACTCATTTCTTAATCCTCATAGTGTACACTTTAGGGATGTGCATAGGGTCTGATTGTTGTGAATTTCTAGTATAACACTCAGGATTTACAGAGAACCAACTCTGTGGCTCGGTTAGAGTCAACTGTGGTACTATGCCCATTAAAAACCAGAACAGTGTTAGATTTTTCTGAATTTCATTACAGCTCCTAGTATTGGACATGTATTAGTAGTAAAGATATAATTTTTAATCTGATTGATTGAGGGATTAGTTGAATAATGGAAATTGACTGTGGTTGAGAAAAGCTGGCAAATAAATGAATACTAACAAATGAAGTGTGAATTTGACTGTTTCAAACATTATATTAGGATGGCTGAAAGGAAAAATGTCCTTGGAATCTATGATATCTCTAGTGGTTTGTAGACCAAAGAAGCAAAAAGAGAATAGCTAATGGCTAAAGAGAGACCATAGTTCATCAGGCACTCTATCTATCAGATGACATTGTACAGGAGACAGGGATGAAGACCATCCCCATGGAAAAGAAATGCAAGAAAGCAAAATGGCTGTCTGGGGAGGCCTTACAAATAGCTGTGAAAAGAAGAGAAGCAAAAAGCAAAGGAGAAAAGGAAAGATATAAACATCTGAATGCAGAGTTCCAAAGAATAGCAAGGAGAGATAAGAAAGCCTTCTTCAGGGATCAATGCAAAGAAATAGAGCAAAACAACAGAATGGGAAAGACTAGAGATACCAAAGGAACATTTCATGCAAAGATGGGCTCAATAAAGGACAGAAATGGTATGGACCTAAGAGAAGCAGAAGATATTAAGAAGAGATGGCAAGAATACACAGAACTGTGCAAAAAAGGTCTTCATGACCCAGATAATCACGATGGTGTGATCACTGACCTAGAGCCACACATCCTGGAATGTGAAGTCAAGTGGGCCTTAGAAAGCATCACTACGAAGAAAGCTAGTGGAGGTGATGGAATTCCAGTTGAGCTATTCCAAATCCTGAAAGATGATGCTGTGAGAGTGCTGCACTCAATATGCCAGCAAATTTGGAAAACTCAGCAGTGGCCACAGGACTGGAAAAGGTCAGTTTTCATTCCAATCCCTAAGAAAGGCAATGCCAAAGAATGCTCAAAATACCGCACAATTGCACTCATCTTACACGCTAGTAAAGTAATGCTCACAATTCTCCAAGCCAGGCTTCAGCAATACGTGAACCGTGAATTTCCAGATGTTCAAGCTGGTTTTAGAAAAGGCAGAGGAACCAGAGATCAAATTGCCAACATCCACTGGATCATGGAAAAAGCAAGAGAGTTCCAGAAAAACATCTATTTCTGCTTTATTGACTATGCCAAAGCCTTTGACTGTGTGGATCACAATAAACTGTGGAAAATTCTGAAAGAGATGGGAATACCAGACCACCTGACCTGCCTCTTAAGAAATCTGTATGCAGGTCAGGAAGCAACAGTTAGAACTGGACATGGAACAACAGACTGGTTCCAAATAGGAAAAGGAGTATGTCAAGGCTGTATATTGTCACCCTGCTTATTTAACTTCTATGCAGAGTACATCATGAGAAATGCTGGACTGGAAGAAACACAAGCTGGAATCAAGATTGCCAGGAGAAATATCAATCACCTCAGATATGCAGATGACACCACCCTTATGGCAGAAAGTGAAGAGGAACTCAAAAGCCTCTTGATGAAAGTGAAAGTGGAGAGTGAAAAAGTTGGCTTAAAGCTCAACATTCAGAAAACAAAGATCATGGCATCCGGTCCCACCACTTCATGGGAAATAGATGGGGAAACAGTGGAAACAGTGTCAGACTTTATTTTGGGGGGCTCCAAAATCACTGCAGATGGTGACTGCAGCCATGAAATTAAAAGACGCTTACTCCTTGGAAGGAAAGTTATGACCAACCTAGATAGCATATTTAAAAGCAGAGACATTACTTTGCCAACAAAGGTTCGTCTAGTCAAGGCTATGGTTTTTTCTGTGGTCATGTATGGATGTGAGAGTTGGACTATGAAGAAGGTTGAGTGCCGAAGAATTGATGCTTTTGAACTGTGGTGTTGGAGAAGACTCTTGAGAGATCTCTCTGCAAGGAGATCCAACCAGTCCATCCTAAAGGAGATCAGCCCTGGGGTTTCTTTGTAAGGAATGATGCTAAAGCTGAAACTCCAGTACTTTGGCCACCTCAAGCGAAGAGTTGACTCATTGGAAAAGACTCTGATGCTGGGAGGGATTGGGGGCAGGAGGAGAAGGGGACGACAGAGGATGAGATGGCTGGATGGCATCACTGACTCGATGGACATGAGTCTGAGTGAACTCTGGGAGTTGATGATGGACAGGGAGGCCTGGCGTGCTGCGATTCATGGGGTCGCTAAGAGTCGGACACGACTGAGCAACTGATCTGATCTGATCTGATCTGAAAGAGAGACCAAAGGACATTATTGCTCATGTTTGGAAACAATTTTGTGGAAGCATCCCAGAATAATAATATCCAACATCTTATTCACCAAAGTACATTCTTTATCTAATACAGGGATTAAATAAGATTAAAGAAAGTGGATATCTTCCCCAAAAGAAAAATAAAAAAGTTTGCCTGCCTATCTCGTGGTTGGCAGCCAACTAAAGGAGAACATTCTAGGCAACTTTCAGATATTTTAGAATTGGAAGCCATGCTGTGATGATCCAGTTAAATCCAGTACGTAGATGCCCACTTGTCAGATTTAATTTATATATTGTTCTCGTTATCTATTTCCACGAGCTTTGACTCTCTCCCTCTTCTACCCTTTTTATTCTTCTTTCCTGACCGTCAGTCTCAATGGTGCTTTATTTGACATACATTAAGCTTCAAAAAACAGGAAGTCAGCAAGAAAAGCAGAAACAGGTGACCCCAGCCACTTACAACGCTGGAACTCACAGGCTGTTCCTACAAGGAAAATGTGAATAGCTGGTGCTAAAAAGAAAACATTAAAAACTGGGTCAGACCATTGATAGGACTGTATCTCTTCCAGTTTGCTGACATACAACTTACTGGTCGTCGCGCTGACCTGCAGCTGCGGCCCGGTGGGGTCGAGCGTGCGCAGGTCCCGCCCCCGGCGTCACGTGGGCCCATGCGCCCCGACAGCGCGGGCGGACTGAGGCCGGAGCAGAGCGTCTCCTTTCCTGGGACTGTAGCATCCCTTCGCAAACAGCCAGTGGCCGTCTGAAAGTGATATATAAGAATGGGTAAAGTGCTCACTCGGAGAAGGCAGTGGCACCCCACTCCAGTACTCTTGCCTGGAAAATCCCATGGATGGAGGAGCCTGGTGGGCTGCAATCCATGGGGTCGCTAAGAGTCGGGCACGACTGAGCGACTTCACTTTCACTTTTCACTTTCGTGCATTGGAGAAGGAAATGGCAACCCACTCCAGTGTTCTTGCCTGGAGAATCCCAGGGACCGGGGAGCCTGGTGGGCTGCTGTCTCTGGGATCGCACAGAGTCGGACACGACTGAAGCGACTTAGCAGCAGCAAAGTGCTCATTAAAGATTCTCCTGAACTGGTTCATCCCAAAAGAGCTCACAAGAGAGTTTGTCAATAGTTCCGAGCCCCCTGCGTGGTGCGTATCAATTCACCCAAGTCACTTAGTGGCTCTTTTGCTAGAGCACTTCCCCTTTATGATCAATACATTTCATAGAACTGGGTATTTTTACTTAGGGGACTTTTCCCAGTGAGGGAGATTCTATTCTTATCACCTCCTTTTATGTATGTACATAAAGAGAGATGTTTGTGAGTCTATAAAAAGTGCCCTTGATCTTGTTTGATAGACTGTGTCCTCCTCGGAGTGTATAGGCTGTCAAGTGGTGACTTTGCATTTGCAAATGAATGGCAATACGTGTGCCAAATTCCCTCCCCAGCCACAAAAGTAACAGGAGGAGAATTTTATTTCTGGAAGAGGATTTCAAAACAGGTCAGTTCTCATTCACTCCTCAGCGGGTGCTGCTAAAACCTAGAAAAAGTAAGACACGGCCATTAAACACAGCGGACAAAACAATATGTACATCAATCAGTGCCTAGAAATAGACTTTGAAATGTTATTTATTACCCATTTTCATCAAATATGCATTACTCTAATGATCAGCATATTATGAAGACAGGCATTTTAGAGACAAATTATAAGATGGACTAAAAAAGATTGCTATCATCTTGGCAAAGAAGGGCAGTTTAATTTTTAAAAATCGTATAATTGTTATGGAAAAGAATCTGTATAAATCAAACATTTCAGAGAGACAAGATTTTGATCAGTCATGGCCACTCTCTAGAACTTTCCACGCAAAACCATATAAAGATGCAAAATAAAGTTAAATTTTAGACTGTTACGGTCAAGAGCATGCTTTATCACTGAAGTTCTGCTCTATTTATTTCGATGATATTGGTGTGAATAGATTAAAAGAACCAATATGAAAGAGACTCTCACCTCTTGTTTTCAAAAATATTTATAGGTTGGCACCTGGAGGCTTGCAGTAGTTCCTGAAAAGTCAATACCGAAGTCTAGCGTAGGTTCTTCTGTTCTTTATTAGAGAAATTGACAGCTGAGAGGAGCCCTTTGGTTGTCTGACACCAGGACAAGCCATGTTAACAAACGGTTCTCGCTGAGGCAGCCACCAACGACCTAGCAGCAACACAGCCTGAAATTCTCATCGCCACTTGCTGCATTATGGCTGCACCTCTGTCCTTTTCTTCCGCCCATTAAACCTCACACCCTGTCCTCTGTCCTACATCCACTTTTGGGCTCAGCATCGTCTACACCAAATCTCATTCTTTTGCGTGGGCTAAGTATGTGATCCTGTTCAGAATCCTGCTGTTGATGTTCATTTTGTCCCATCTGCTGAGATTGAGAACTAACTGTTGAGAACAAACAGATATTGTGCCTTCAGTGTGGATCTTCACACTCCTGCTTAGTCATGGAGTTTCTGACCCCTGCGTGGGCAGACAGTCTCAGCTGTAGGACAGGAAGATGCCTAAGACAGGGAGACAGTGGAACAGCTATCAAGAATTCACATGGGATAATTTTGCTGGAGGAGAGAAGCATCTGTTGGGGGAAATTTCAGGACTGGACTAAAATAAAGAAAGGTGATAAAAAGAATTAGCACTGGAACATCCAGTGACCAAAGGACTGTGATGAAAGAAGCAGAGAAAGACAGGAGGAGAAAAAGAACAGCTAACGGGGTCATTCGGATGTTACGCTTCAAAAATGCCATGATGCGCGCACAGAAAGTAAAGAGGAGTGGAGCTAGCAAAAATCAGGTCGGCACTTTCCCTTTCTTGCTATTATTATTTAGTAGACAGGTTTTAATTTCTAATTCAAGATATTCTGAGTGTCTGTATCTTCAAGGATCACTTGTTGATGAATGATCTGTAGACTAGTCAAAACCCCATTTGCTTGTTCCTTCTGATGTCCTCTGTGTTATATTTTCATTATAATTTTCTTTTAATTAAACCTACCATGAAGCCCAAAGTAAATTGGAAGGATTGCTGAAATTGGGTCATTAACGTAACTTCTAAGCAAGGCAGTCTGCCAGAATTTTTTTTTTTTAATCTAAGATAAAAATAAAAAGGAGAAGAAAATTGATGTTAGGCTTTTGGGGGAAAAGAAAGTACACTTCCCCTAAGAGGTAAAAAAAAAAAAAAAAGACAACTAAGTGAGGGAAAGTAAAAGGTATCTAACTACTTAGAAGGCTGAGGGAGGATTAATATAAAATGAACCAAAGTAAATAAGTAAATAAATAATAAAGTGAACAGAACTTAGTCATAAATTAACCATGGAGCTCAGAGGATTCAAAGCAATTATAGTAAAATACATAGCCAGATTCTAAGTGCCCCTATGACACAGGATAATTGAGCATGAACACAGTTATATTTACAGTGAAGTAATTAATGAAAGACATACAGGGCAATTAGAGTAGTCAGGACGCTTTTGTACTCCCATTCCATAAAGTCAAAAGCAGAGGACAAACAGCAAGGATTAGTCCCCCAGGAAACGCCCCTGAAATCAAGGAAGTGTACCTGAGGTTTGGATGCTAGAGTAGTTGCATCTGGCAGATGTTTGGGTTGTACTAGCTGTGAAAAGAAGAGAAGCAAAAAGCAAAGGAGAAAAGGAAGGATACAAACATCTGAATGCAGAGTTCCAAAGAATAGCAAGGAGAGATAAGAAAGCCTTCCTCAGTGATCAATGCAAAGAAATAGAGCAAAACAACAGAATGGGAAAGACTAGAGATCTCTTCAAGAAAATTAGAGATACCAAGGGAACATTTCATGCAAAGATGGGCTCAATAAAGGACAGAAATGGTATGGACCTAAGAGAAGCAAAAGATATTAAGAAGAGGTGGCAAGAATACACAGAAGAACTGTACAAAAAAGATCTTCATGATCCAGATAATCACGATGGTGTGATCACTGACCTAGAGCCACACATCCTGGAATGTGAAGTCAAGTGGGCCTTAGAAAGCATCACTACGAAGAAAGCTAGTGGAGGTGATGGAATTCCAGTTGAGCTATTCCAAATCCTGAAAGATGATGCTGTGAGAGTGCTGCACTCAATATGCCAGCAAATTTGGAAAACTCAGCAGTGGCCACAGGACTGGAAAAGGTCAGTTTTCATTCCAATCCCTAAGAAAGGCAATGCCAAAGAATGCTCAAACTACCACACAATTGCACTCATCTTACACGCTAGTAAAGTAATGCTCACAATTCTCCAAGCCAGGCTTCAGCAATACGTGAACCTTGAACTTCCAGATGTTCAAGCTGATTTTAGAAAAGGCAGAGGAACCAGAGATCAAATTGCCAACATCCGCTGGATCATGGAAAAAGCAAGAGAGTTCCAGAAAAACATCTATTTCTGCTTTATTGACTATGCCAAAGCCTTTGACTGTGTGGATCACAATAAACTGTGGAAAATTCTTCAAGAGATGGGAATACCAAACCACCTGACCTGCCTCTTGAGAAATCTGTATGCAGGTCAGGAAGCAACAGTTAAAACTGGACATGGAACAACAGACTGGTTCCAAATAGGAAAAGGAGTACGTCAAGGCTGTATATTGTCAGCCTGCTTATTTAACTTCTATGCAGAGTACATCATGAGAAATGCTAGGCTAGAAGAAGCACAAGCTGGAATCAGGATTGCTGGAAGAAACATCAATAACCTCAGATATGCAGATGACACCACCCTTATGGCAGAAAGTGAAGAGGAACTAAAAAGCCTCTTGATGAAAGTGAAAATGGAGAGTGAAAAAGTTGGCTTAAAGCTCAACATTCAGAAAACAAAGATCATGGCATCTGGTCCCATCACTTCATCGGAAATAGCTGGGGAAACAGTGGAAACAGTGTCAGACTTTATTTTGGGGGGCTCCAAAATCACTGCAGATGGTGACTGCAGCCATGAAATTAAAAGATGCTTACTCCTTGGAAGAAAGGTTATGACCAACCTAGATAGCATATTCAAAAGCAGAGACATTACTTTGCCAACAAAGGTTTGTCTAGTCAAGGCTATGGTTTTTCCAGTAGTCATGTATGGATGTGAGAGTTGGACTGTGAAGAAAGCTGAGCGCCAAAGAATTGATGCTTTTGAACTGTGGTGTTGGAGAAGACTCTTGAGAGTCCCTTGGACTGCAAGGAGAGCCAACCAGTCCATTCTAAAGGAGATCAACCCTGGGATTTCTTTGGAAGGAATGATGCTAAAGCTGAAACTCCAGTACTTTGGCCACCTCATGCGAAGAGTTGACTCATTGGAAAAGACTCTGATGCTGGGAGGGATTGGGGGCAAGAGGAGAAGGGGACGACAGAGGATGAGATGGCTGGATGGCATCACTGACTCGATGGACATGAGTTTGAGTGAACTCCGGGAGTTGGTGATGGATAGGGAGGCCTGGCAGTGCTGCGATTCATGGGGTCGCAAAGAGTCGGACACGACTGAGTGACTGAACTGAACTGAACTGAACTGAACCACATACCTTGGAAAGACTTAAGTAGTCCAAAAGATGGGCTTTTTTAAAACCTGCTGATAAGTTGCTCTAGAACCAAAAGAAGTGAAGGGTAAAGCATCTGCCTCACCACCCAGATATTGATTTGATCAGATGCTTCAGTGCCTCATGATACAACGTGCATTCTCAGTCATGTCCAACTCTTCCCAACACAGAGGACTGTAACCCTCCAGGCTTCTCTGTCCATGGGATTCTCCAGGCAAGAATTCTGGAGTGGGTTGCTGTCTCCTTCTCCAGGGGATTTTCCTTATCCAGGGATCGAACCTCTGTCTCCAGCATCTCCTACATTGGCAGGCAGATTCTTTACCACTGTATCACCTGGTAAGCCCCATGATACAATAAAACCACAAAATTTTTGTTAACAACAACAAAAAGAAATAAAAACAACAAATATTATCTCATTAAAAGTTAATAGAATTTTACTTCTGGAGATGACAGAGTAGCTAGTATTGGGTGAAAACTCCTGCAGATAAGATGATAAACACTGGATAAAATGAGAGAAAAGAAATGGTCAGAAGCAAGAAGAAACTGAAAGAGAGTCAACCTTTAGAACAGACGCGTTCGCGCGGCAGCTTCAGCTTTACCAAACGTTTTGTGTGCGGAAGTCCTCACTGCACAGTGTGTGATGCTTGGGCCTTAGGCAGAAAGCATGGGTCTTACTGGCTGGGTTTCCAGACTGTCACACCTAGACTCTATTAAAGGGAGCCCTGGAAAAGAGTCACCATATGAGGAAGTCCAGGATTCTGCATGTAAAATCACGCAAACCCTTGGTTAACCTCTGCTCTATGAACAGCTCAGACGCCTACGTGTCTTAGAAAACCTGACAAACTTAGAGATCTTAGCTGCTGCCAGCTGTAAGGGAACTAGCTCTTAGAGTTTGAGTCCAGACACATTCACTCCTGATACAACAATTACAAACGTTCTCCAGGAGAAGATAACATAATTACTCTCCAGAATATTTTATACACAATTTTCTGTTTATAAAACAAAAATTCCTAGATAAGAAAAACATAGAAAAATATGATTCACAATAGACATTGGCTATCAGATGCCAACTGAAATATACAGGGAGGTCAGAATATAAAGCAGATATTATAAATTTGTTTGAGGACTCAGGAAAATATAGAGCGAAAAAACAGAGAATTTCACCAGAGAAATAAAAACTGCAAACAATGGAGACCCAATAGTACAATATGAGAAATTTTAAAAATCAGAGGATGAAGACAGCCACATTCAGAAGAATGAAACTAGACCACTGTCTTACACCACACATAAACATTAACTCAAAATGGATTAAATACTTGAATGTAAGACCTGAAACCAAAAATCTCCTAAAAGAAAATATTGATAGCTCATTGACTTAAGGTCTTGGCTATCATTTTTTTTAAATTTGATACCAAAAGCAAAGGCAATGAAAACAAAAATGAACACGTTAGACTACCAAAGCTAAACAGCTTCTACACAGCAAAAGAAACCATCGACAAAATGTAAAGGCAACTCACTGAATGGGAGAAAATTATTTGCAAACCATATTTATGATGAGATTAATATCTAAAATATAAAAAGAATTCATGCAACTCAATAGCAAAAACAAACAAACAATCCTATTAAAGCATGGGCAGTGTATCTAAATAGATATCTTTCCAAAGAAAACATACAGATGGCCAAGAGGAACATGAAAAGATGTTCAGTGTCACTAATTATCAGGGACATGCAAATCCAAATCACCGTGAACTATCATCTCACACTTGTTAGGATGGCAGTAAATAACAGTTGTTGGCAAGGATGTAGTGGGAAGGGAGCACTTGGGCACTACCGGTGGGAATGTAAATTGGTGCAGGCACTGTGAAAACCAGAATGGAAGTGGCTCAAACAACTAGAGAATAGAACTGCCATGCTACTGCTGCTGCTGCGAAGTTGCCTCAGTGGTGTCCGACTCTGTGCGACCCCATGAAGGGCAGTGCCTGTCCATCACCAATTCCCAGAGTTTACTCAGGCTCATGTCCATTGAGTCAGTGATGCCATCCAGTCATCTCATCCTCTGTTGTTCCCTTCTCCTCCTGCCCAATCTTTTCCAGCACCAGTGTTTTATCGAATGAGTCAGCTCTTCGCATCAGATGGCCAAAGTATTGGAGTTTCAGCTTCAGCATCAGTACTTCCATTGAACATTCTAGGATCGACTGGTTGGATCTCCTTGCAGTCCAAGGGACTCTCAGTTCAAAATCATCATTCTTTGGCACTCAACTATCTTTATAATCCAACTCTCACATCCATACATGACCACTGGAAAAACCATCGCCTTGACTAGATGGACCTTTGTTGGCAAAGTAATGTTTTTGCTTTTTAATATACTGTCTGGGTTGGTCATAACTTTTCTTCCAAGGAGTAAGCATCTTTTTATTTCATGGCTGCAGTTACCATCTGCAGTGACTTTGGAGCCCCCCAAAATAAAGTCTGACACTGTTTCTACTGTTTCCCATCAATTTCCCATGAAGTGATGGGACCAGATGCCATGATCTTCGTTTTCTGAATGTTGAGCTTTAAGCCAACTTTTTCACTCTCCACTTGCACTTTCATCAAGAGGCTTTTTAGTTCCTCTTCACTTTCTGCCATAAGGGTGGTGTCATCTGCATATCTGAGGTTATTGATGTTTCTCCTGGCAATCTTGATTCTAGCTTGTGCTTCTTCCAGCCCAGCGTTTCTCATGATGTACTCTGCATATAAGTTAAATAAGCAGGGTGACAATATACAGCCTTGACATACTCCTTTTCCTATTTGGAACCAGTCTGTTGTTCCATATCCAGTTCTAACTGTTGCTTCCTGACCTGCATACAGATTTCTCAAGAGGAAGGTCAGGTGGTCTGGTATTCCCATCTCTTGAAGAATTTTCCACAGTTTATTGTGATCCACACAGTCAAAGGCTTTGGCATAGTCAATAAAGCAGAAATAGATGTTTTTCTGGAACTCGTTTGCTTTTTCAATGATCCAGCAGATGTTGGCAGTTTGATCTCTGGTTCCTCTATGTATACCATCTAAAAACCAAATGAACAAACAAAACAAATTTCAAAGGTACAGAACGCAGACCAGTGATTCCCAGAAAGGAAGGGGGTAAGGGGTGTAAGGAATGAGCGAAGGAGGCCAAGAGATACAATGTTCTAGTTATGAGATAAATAAGCCACAAAGATATATGTAAGCATGGACATTACAGTCAACGCTATTGTAGTATTGCACATGTAAAAGTTGCTAAGAGAGTAAACCTTAGAAGTTCTCATCAGAAGCCAAAAGAAAAAAGTGGCTTTGGTACAGTGAGAGACGGTAACCAGACAGACCTACTGTGGCGGTTTCTTCGCAGTGTGTACAAATACTGAATGCTCATGCTGCATACCGGAAACTAATACTATGTTATGTATCAGTTTCACCTCAATCATAACGCAATCAGTGGATGAGATTAGCAGAATGTTTGATATGGAAGACACAGGATCAGCGAACCTGGAAACAGATCAGTAGAAATCATCTAATCTGAAGAGGAGAGAAGAAGGATTTATCCTCAATGTCGAGAGGAACAATATCAAGCAGTCTAACATATGAGTCATTAGAGTCACAGAAGGAGAGAA
The DNA here is from genome assembly GCF_003369695.1 of Bos indicus x Bos taurus. NCBI lineage: Eukaryota > Metazoa > Chordata > Mammalia > Artiodactyla > Bovidae > Bos > Bos indicus x Bos taurus. The sequence goes on from NC_040099.1 coordinate 59,846,056, forward strand.
AAGGGGACAGAAAAATACTTGAGGAAATAGTGGCAGAAAATTTCTCAAATTTGTTGAAAGGTAAACTTACAGTTTGATGAAGATCAGCACAGCATAAACATGATGAATACAAAGAAAACCACGCTCAAGCTTACACACTGCAAGCAGTCAGGAAGAAAGGTTGGGGGCCATGGGATGCGTGACAGCTTTACGTGCGAAAGGAGCAAGGGGTGTTGGTACAGCCATCACTGTATTATACATGGAGACGTATGCGTTTCATTCTGTGTGCATTAAACTAAAACACTAAACAGACACTGAATTACAGTTTGTGGGCTTGCCTGTTTTTTCACAGTGGTATGAGTTAGAAATTTAAAGCCTGTATCCCGTATACTCGAGCTTGAAAGTGTAACTATGTTGAGCACAGTGAAAGCTAGGTTTCTCCTTGTTGGAGAAGGAGCTACAAACATGGAAAGATGGGTGAGCAGAATGCACCCTGTGGTGCTGGATTGGAACTAGAGATATCAGGATAAACCAATAAATATGGAAAGATGGGTGAGCAGAATGCACCCTGTGGTGCTGGATTGGAACGAGAGATATCAGGATAAACCAATAAATATGTATACACACATAGAGAGAAATACAAATCTTTATACATGTAATGTGTTTGCTCACATGTACATGCGTGTGTATATAGATATGGATGTCTATGTGTCTGATATGTCTGACATATGTGAGTGTGTGTGCAAACATGCTCCTGTACATACCTGTTTCCTAGGCTCTCTGATGAAAGGCCTAGAAGCCGTGCTCCATCAGCAGCACTGAATTTACCGAGCCCTGAAATCTTGGTCTCTAAGGACCATTCTCTGCTGAAATAAAGCAGAGATACTTTTTTCAGAAAAGCCTGGAACCTCTTACTGCACCATAAAGTAAGGAAGAGCTGAAGGAATGCTGGAGGTGTACTGAAGGAGTACAGGCCAGTGTGAAAGAGATTCCACTGGACAAATTTCGGACATTTGAATGTTAAATATTGATTGAAATGGCGTATATCCCATTGAATAAAATAAAGATCCATACATTCATTTAGATAAAAATCGAGTATATAAATAGATCTAGAAGTTCTTCCTTACAGTACAACATACACACACACACACACACACACACACACAGGATGCTTAAACTAGCGTGTAAAAGTTTAATGAGAACCAGGATGTTTGTACAGCTTCAAAGTATCTTCCTCTCCATCAATTGCTTATTAATTCCAAAGGGAAAATGGTAGAAAAACTTGGCAGACAGCACCTTAACCCAGAGCTAAACCACGGTGGCACACACCTCTGATACGGCGCCCTGAGGAGGGTAGAGTGTACTTCTGCGATAGCTCTACTAAAACGCATCGTGCCAATTTCATTATGGAAACACCAAACAAGCCCTATAGAGGAACATTCTACAAAACAACTGTTTAAAAATATCAACATCAAAAGGCACAAATACAAAGAACCTGTTCTACAGGAGGAGAGAGCCATGGAAACGCAAGGAGACGCATCATGCTGCCTGTACTGAATTCCAGACCGGGCGAAACAGAAAATAACTGCAAAGGACATAATGGAGGCAGCTGATGGAATTTGAATATGGAAAGTAGACTGTATTTTATCACTATTAAAGTTCCTGACTTTGATCATTGTACTGGTTTTGTAAGAGAATGCCTCATTTATAGGTAGATAGCTATGTCTCCAACTTACTCTCATATGGTTAAGAAAAAGACATAAACATATAAATACAAGGGTCAAACGTATACGCAGCTAATCCCCGTTATTCACGGAATCCAATTCCGTGAATGTGCCTCTCACTCTATTTATTTGTAACAAGAAATCAATGATCGCCGTACTTCAGCCATCATTCATAAGCATAGGCAAAGGGGCAAAAAATCTGAGTCTCCTGCCTTGCCTGTTCCCAGAGGAGGCAGAACAAGGATACGCGTGGCCTTGCTTCAGCCCTCATGTTGTAAACACATGTCCTTTGCCGAGTCTATCGACTGCCACTTTTTGGGGGCATTTTTTTACTTTTTGTTGGTGATTTTGATGTTTAAAATGACCTCCAATCACAGTGCAGAAGTGGCGTTTAGTGTTCCAAATTCAAGAAGGCTGCAATGTGCCTTGTAGAGAAAGTGCGTGCCTAAGTGAGCTTCTTTCCGGCGTGAGTTATAGCGCCCTTGGTCAGAAGTTCGATGTTAATGAATCGACATTGTTGATTATATTGATTATACTGTTAATAAATCAATAAATGTTTTAAATAAAAATATTTATATATCAAATAAGCTGTCTTTAAACAGTACACACATAATACAAAGTTATGTGTTGCTCACTTGATTAAAAACAGTTGTGACCAGAGACTCAGAGGAATATAATCCTGTATTTTTCTAAGATCAAATATTCCGTATTCACTAATTCAGTGCTCCTCCCAGAGTTATAAAATATAACTACTGCAAATAACAAGAACCCACTATGGACTGATATATGATACACACACAGAGATATAGATGCATGTCTGACGACACAGACGTGTAAACACAGACCCAGCAAACAGAACAAAAAGGAAAAACTGCTGCTGAATCTGGGGAGGAGGTATACGGGAATTCTTCTTACTAATCTCACAACTTTTGTGCAAGTGAAAAATGGGACCAAAATAAAAAGCTGCCAAAGTATATAATGGGAATAAATTATCACAAGATGCTCTTGCTTCCAAGAGACACAAACTGGTTTCTTTTCCTCAGAAATCAGAAATCTGATAGGAGTGCAGCCATCTGTGTGGTGTCCTGTGGACAATTAGAGGGAGACATACTGCTTTAGTCAAGTCTAGACGCCAGGAGACACAGGCCCGTTCATGGAGTGACGATGAAGTAACGAAAAGACACAGAAGTAACGAAAATCACGGAAACCATGATTTTTCAAAGTAGCTACTGGAGCTCAGGAAATATGCAGCCGGGCCGAGAGGCAGTAAGCCGCACGGTGGAAGATGATATTAACCCTCAAGAAACTGTATTTTTGTTGGGGACCTACTAGAGAAAGGGAGATTCACTCACAGGAAGAAGGTCCACATTCTGGGAAGTGGGATTTCTTTCCAGTAAAGTTGCTTGGCCTGTTAAAGTCCACTGGCTTAGACTGGAGGAGTTCAGCTATGCTGAACGGGCTCTCTTCACCTGCTCCTCCTCCTGTTCCTGGGTGGCAACCCTTAAAGGACTAATCTCAAATAGGCTGTGGATTTTACTTTTAATTAAAATATATTCCTTATATTATGGAGCCATTAGTTCCCGATATTAGATTCTACCACTCGTTTCTAATATTAATGGATCTGGGCTCTTAGCCCTTTCAGCTATAATTTTAACATTAAGGCCCATATTTTTAAATATGAAATACCTGTCCTTAAGAAAATGTAGTTTTATAGTTACACACACACACATATATATTAATATATACATATATATATAGCTTCTATGCTGTCAAATACCTGACTTAAAAAAAGAAACCTAATACTGATATTGTTTTCAATGTTTTTATTCGTTGTTTTCATTTTTATTATTTTAATGGCTATAACTCAGATAATCACGTATTGATTTACCCACCAAATTTTTGGAGAAAAAAACAAGGTAAAATACAAAGATTAATAAAGTCATTCAACTTATCTATTTAAATAAAAATTAATTTTATTGACTACAGTCTTAATAATATAACTGAAGGAAAGAGGTAGACTTGGGACTTAATTCAGTGTAACGAATGTTTACTGAGGCTTATCGTGTGCTGGAAGGTCCCTGTCTTCAAGGAGCTCACTCAAATACACACATATACACACAGTCACACACAGTCGTGACCAGTTATATGGCACTTGACGGAGGTTGCAGTAAATACTGGAGAAGGAAATGGCCACCCACTCCAGTGTTCTTGCCTGGAGAATCCCAGGGACGGGGGAGCCTGGTGGGCTGCCGTCTATGGGGTCGCACAGAGTCGGACACGACTGAAGTGACTTAGCAGCAGCAGCAGCAGTAAATATTGGGAAGACAACGAATATTTATTGATCACTGATAATATGCTTACCACTATGCTGGCTCATTCCATCTTTACAAAAACCTCCTGGGTCCATATTTTACAGATATCTTTTGAGGCTCAGAGAAGTTATATCACCTGCTTATGGTTAGGTGGCAGAGCTAAGATTCAAACTCCTGTTTCTAATGACTGTTCACATCTTTGTTTTAATATTTTAATATGCTATTATATGAAAATAAAAGTACAAATGAAGGAGTAAGTAATTCTACTTTAATGGCTTAAAGAAGGCTTTTGGAAAGTGAGACAGTCTTTAAAAATTATGGTAGAGACTTCCCTGGTGGTGCGGTGGTTCTGACTTCACCCTTTCAATGTAGGGGGTGTGGTTTTGATCCCTAGTTGCAGAACTAAGATCCCACATGATGTGTGGCACAGCCAAAAAATAAAGAAATAAAATTTTAAAATAAAAAGAAAACAATAGGTATTGGTATCTGTTGCAAGACATTGGTAAGTTCAGTGGCTGTGGTGGTATTAGATACATATCCCCAAGGTAGGATCAACTTGCCAGTGTGGGTTTGGGAGACTATGGGTAATTCTGGGTGGATTCTAAGGTTTCTAGCTTCAGTGACATTATTTATTAAAGTAGGAACCACAAAAGTAAAACAGGTTTGTGGAGCAAGATAGCTCACTGAAATGACTAATTCACAACCAATTATTATATCAAGATATTATTTTTACCCAACTTTAATGGTAAAGGAGAAGATAATTGGGCAAAAAGAAGAAAATTGAGCTTTTGTAGCCTGAAATATGTGTAAACCCTTGGGAATATTTGAAAGTGCTATAATGAAACGCTTTCTACCTAAAGGTGAAAAAAAGTGTTTTTCAACAGCACAATTATTTAGCCAAAATTGTTTCATCTTTTGTTTGTTCATTTTCTCCCACTGCATGCTGGTAAAACTGTCAGCAATTAATTAATGTCTTTTGAAGTTTCAGTCTTTATAGTCTGCAAGAAAACGTAGTGGGAAACATTTTGAGCCAAATAGCATAATGATGTGCCCCTAGATTTTAGACTCATGATTGTGTAAAATGCTTGTAGTTGTCCCACTGGGGCGTTCATATTTCTGTAGGTGCTCTCAAAACAATCCCTTCAGACCCTGAGTTAATTGTCAATCTTCTGAGGCTGGCTCTTGATCAAAAGCTCTGGGGACATGGGAGCAGAGGCTCCCGCCTAGGGTCAATTCAACAGAGGCTGCTGAGCTGGGACCCAGCGCATCTGCAGGTGTCTGCCCACCTCCTGATGCCCTTGGAGCCACCCATTTGATTAGACTGTAAGCTAGGCTTCCCAGGTGTTGCTAGTTGTAAAGAACCCATCTGTCAATGCAGGAGACACAAGCGACGTGGGTTGGATCCCTGAGTTGGGAAGATCCCCTGGAGAAGGCATGGCAGCTACTCCAAAATTCTTGCCTAGAGGATCCCATGGACAGAGGAGCCTGGCGGCTACAGTCTATGGGATCACAAAGAGTTGGACACGACTGAACCGACTTAACACACGCACAGACTCACATGCACGGGGGAGAAAGTTTTAAAAAATGGAAAATAAAACTTACTAAGGCAAGAATGGTATAAGATTACTATTCTAAACCCGTCTAATATTTTGTTTAAGCCATCATTCTCTAACCTATCAAGTAATAGGTGCAGCAGGGGAGATATATTCTTTCCCTCCTCCCCAAAGAACAATCTTACCTGGCTAGGTCAGGTGTCGAGACGCCTCTGGAGCTTCCTAAGGTGATAACTTCCCTGGATTTGCTGCCCACTGTGTACAGCTGTGCTTTCTTGTCATTTTTATAACTCCCTCTTCTAGGTTTCAGGAGTCGTCTCTTATATTTAATATCCCAGGAACTGTCAAAGCCTGAAATCACCTGACACTTGGACTTCAGTTATAGGATCATATGAACTTTCAACCTACATCTGTTCAGCATTGACTCTCAATTATTTTGCTTTTAAGAATGACTCTACCATTTACCAGGTATGTGACCTTGGGCTAGCTACAGTAATTTCTCTGTGTCTTAATTCCTTCATCTTTAAATACATTTTAATAGTATCTATCTCAGAAGATTATCAAAAAAAATTAAATTATTCAGCGTGTAGAAAGACTTTAGAGTATTGCCTGATTTCTCTGGTAAGCATTCAATAATTCTCTACTAATATTTTCATCATATACATGGACAATGTCTAGATTTTAACACACTGAACAGTGCTATATTTATAACACCTCACATTTACGAGGCATTGTTTGAAGAATTTCACATATATTAAACCTTTTGGTTCTAAAACTTTATAAGGAACATACTGCTATTGTCATTATCATTTTATATATGATGAAACAAGTCAAGGCAACTTACGTAAGTTGCCCAACATCACACAGATCACAGTGGCAGAGCTGGGATTCTCCTAGGGTTGACAATAGATTGTACACCCTTAACTATCATTATTTTGTATCTCATAATGATTGCTGGAAAAAGTTACTATTAGTATTATATTATTATACTTTTATTTTATAATTTTTATAAATTATAATTTTTATAATTTATATTTTTATAATAATTATATAATTATTATATATAATTATATATTATATATAATAATTATAATAATTATAAATTAAAATTTATAAGTATTAATAATTATATAAATAATTATTAATTAGTCTTTTAAATGTTGCTGCTTCTGATGTTATTGACCTTCTTCAGTTTAGAAGAATCTAGCTCAGGAGAACAACGGCTGAGAGGAGGAAGCAAAGTGCGTCTTTCAACAGCCCCAGCGGCCTGAGAGGGCGGGAGCCAGTTCTCCTCACGCAGCATCATGGAAATTGCGAGGCCTGAATACGGACAGGATGTCAGTTTGGCTTTGATTTTGATTGAGTAGGCATTCACATGTTCAGTGGGAAAATAGTCACGAGCATCCTAATATTTCAGTAAACTCTCAGCTCGCAGGTGAGACTGTAGATGTGGGCGGAGGAGGGAATGCAAAGGATGACCAGATCAGGGCCGCAGAGCACTTGGATGGAAGTCATCAGTGGGAAATAAGGGTGCTTTACGAACCCGAAAAATGTCTAAACTGTTTTAAGGTAGTGCCTGAGAAGTACCAGTTAAGTTGGATAAAGAGATGGTATAGTGCAGGGGATGGCAAATTATGGCCTGTTAGCAAATATAGCATGGCATCTATTTTGGTACAGCCCCAGGAGTCGAAAATGATCTTTACTTCTTTGATTTTTTTTTTAAAACTCTAAGAATGCATTTGGGAACATAGGAAAATTATATAAAATGCAAATTTGTTTCCATAAATAGCATTTTATTGGAGCACAACCAACCCATTTGGTGATGTATTACCATGTCTGCTTTCTCCTACAACAGCAGAGATGAAGAACCCCACAGACCAGATGCCCCACAAAATTTGTCTCCTATCTGGCCCTTTGCAGAAGAAGTTGGGCAACCTCTGGCAAAGGAAAATGAAAGTAACTTAGTTCCTGCCAAAAAAATATTGATTAGTGTCACAGGGATAAAACCCCCTGCTTTTCTGTTGCTTTAGATTTTCTCACCTGTAAGATAAGAGAGTTGGCATCCGTCACAGGGGATGTCAAACTAACCCTCAGGAATGCTGGGGTTGGCTAGGAGGGGTCATCAAAGGGCGAATGACAGAATCGCACGGGGAGGACCTCTGTCCTTCCTGCAGCCCCCTTCTTCAATCAGAAACATGGCTCCTGCATCTGCTCTGTCTAAAGAACATTTCTGAAGAATGGACTACAGTTCCCAAAACAAAAACCGGATCTGAGCACCACTGAAAGGGCCTCTCGGACTGTGAGGGGCCTTGCTCTGCCTTCCTGCTTTCCTAAAGCGAAAGTGTTAGTCACTCAGTCCTGTCTTACTTTTTGCAACCCTGAGGACTGTAGCCCGCCAGGCTCCTCTGTCCATGGGATCCTCCAGGCAAGGATACTGGAGTGGGTTGCCATGCCCTTCTCCAGGGGATCTTCCCCACCCAGGGATCGAACCTGGGTTGCTCACATTGCATGCAGGTTCTTTACTGTCTGAGCCACCAGGGAAGCCTGCTTTCCTATCTTGCCCCCAATTCCCACGGTAAGTGAAGCTCTCTGGATTTTCCTTTGTCAAGGCCTGTCCTAGATCAGAGCAGACAGGTTCACTTTCTCCATTGTAAAACCTGCATGTTCATCAGTGAAAAAATGCAAGCCCTATCATTCAAAACTGTGGGTGTCTACACTAATGGTAGAACCTTGTTCCTCGAAAATAAGCCCTTGCCTGGGTTACCCTTGGCTTTAAAATTTTTAAATGCATCAGTAAGAAACCATGGCCAGTTTCTTGAATAAAAGACTAAAAAACTGAATTAGCTGCTGAATTTCCATGTAAAATACACGCTGGTGGTTGGTGGTTTAGTAGCTAAGACGTGTCAGACTCTTGTAAGCCCATGGACTGTAGCCCACCAAGATCCTCTGTCCTCTGTCCATGGGATTTCCTGGGCAAGAATAGTGGAGTAGTTTGTCATTTCCTCCTCCAATAAAATATATATGCTATCTCAAAAGTGAAAGGTTTCATCAATAAAGTTGGTTGGGGAAGAGAAATATATGCATGATAATGGTTAGCAATTTCACCCTCCATTTTTTTTTTTAACTTGACATTGATCTGATCAAACCATCAGGTGACTGGTTGTTTGCTTCAGTTCTATAATGATTATTAAAGTATACCTGTGGCAGATTCATTTTGATATTTGGCAAAACTAATACAATTATGTAAAGTTTAAAAATAAAATAAAATTAAAAAAAAAGAATTGAGTGTCCTTTGGTTCTTTGTGGGCTTCCCTTGTAGCTCAGTCAATAAAGAATCTGCCTGCAGTTCAGGAGACCCAGGTTTGATCCCTGGGTTAGGAAGATCCCGTGGAGAAGGAAATGGCAACCCACTCCAGCACCCTTGCCTGGAAAATCTCATGGATAGAGGAGCCTGGTGGGCTACAGTCCATGGAGTCACAAATTGTCAGGCATGACTTACTTACTTGGTTCTTTGTAGATGGGGATCATCTTCCAGGATAACAAAAGATTTTGCAAAACGCTTTTTCCCCCCCTTTAGTGATTTTTGCACTTAGGAAATCTATGTTATTTGTACAGACTGGTTTCCACTTAGAGATGGCAAAAATACAACTTTATGGTTCAAAGAGAAGAGCTTAACATGGCTTATAAAAAATGTATAGAACTTCTCCAACATCAAATAACTCTTGGAATACTACAGCCTGGTAGGCTAAGTGAAGATGAAATGGAAACACACTCAAAACATACCTGAATTTAAAAATTAAAAGAGGAAAAGACTCTAGGCAAAATGTACCATGATCTTGATAAGCCCAACTTATTTAAAAAGTTATTAGAGACATTTTTCTAAACACACCATAACTAGGATTTATCCCTTTGGAATTGTTCAGTGGGGGAGAAAAAGTCTGAATGTGGAGCTAATACACAATATTCCTGATGCCATGGTTTCAGATTGAAATAGTCTGCTCTGCTTCTTTGTGATGCTCCCACGTGATCCTGCTCTGAGCTGTTGAACACTGGCCACGGCAGAAGCAGCTGCATTGCACTGGGGTGTGAAATTATCCTTAAGCATATTTGGTGGAAGAGTTAAGTTTAGTCATCGTTGTCACAAAAGTAACTGCAAGACAGTGGAGCAACCGAATGGACCTGGTGTCACTCAGACAGGATAAGAATTCCTGGCTTCTCTGTTTTGTAAATATGTATTCTGAAATGGTATTTAAAATAAAGCTTTCTATTAACAATTTTTATCAAAGTTGTAGAGGGTGAAAAGAATTTAGGATATACATTCAGCTTCACCTCCTCTCTTACCCCATTTTGCATCTCTCATCTCTGAGAATAGATCATGATGCCCCCATCTCACAGGGCTATCTGGAGATGTCTTGTTTAAGCATCCTTAGGAGAATGACATCACAATCATTAGGACTGTGGCATAATTTAAAAACAATTGAGATCAGTAGCACAGATATTAATGGTTATGAAACTACCACCACCATAATTCTACCAAGGAGCAGAGATCGGTGGTCCGCTGATGACCCACTGTGGGGTTGACCTGGAGTTCAACATGGAAATTGGAACAGTGGATCAGCCCCTTGAATGAAAAGTATCCCTATCTACAAAGCGATACTATAGAGAAATAAGCTGATTTCTTTCAGAGAGCTGGGAGCCCTCTTTTTTCCTCTCACCGCTGATTTCCTCCTAATAGCATGCTTGAGAAGCATCAGTGGGAGGAAGCCGAGACTGAGAGAAAGGCGCCTTGGTCCTGACCCCGTCTCAATTTCCTGGGTCTCTTTTCTCCCCTATGATAATTAGAACTGCCCTGGTCCTCTTGATTCCGAAGTCTTTAACCTGCTTTTATTTTGGGTTGCATTTTTCTCTTGACATCTTTATTTAAATGTATGTAAATATATGTAAAGTGACTATCCCAAAGCTCAGGGCAATGACTTTATGGACCTGACCCCCACCCCACCCCACACACACACACAAACAGTCAGAAACATTATTAGCACCGCTTTGGGGAAAAGAGGTCCTGCAAGGTTAAACAACGACTTAAGAGGCTAGACCGGTATTGAAACCAGGTCTGCCTTCAAAGCCTACACAGGTTTTCCTAAAACAGAATCTGCTACACAAACCTGAGGCCATATGGAGAGGCTTCTCTATGATACTTCAAAATGTTTTATTATAAAGACACTGTAGAAAATTTGCATTCTCCATACACATCTGATAAATGTATGCATACTGTAATTTTGATGACTGTCTTTAAAGTTAATCTGAGCACATTGGCACGTTGCATATCACTTGGATGAAAAAGCTAAAATGAAGCGTTGTCATAGCTTTAAGGTCCACATCTGTATTCCAGTCTTCCCCCTTTACCGCTTGCTCTCCATGGAGTGGACACATGCTCTGCCAAGTAATGTCAGTTCCCCAAACAAAACCTTCCGGTGGTTTCCTGTGCCTTCGGAGTTGTGTCGGTCGTGTTTGACTCTTTGCGACCCCGTGGACAGTAGCCCACCAGGCCCCTCTGTCCATGGGATTTCCAGACAAGAATACTGGAGTGGGTTGCCTTGCCCTTCTCCAGGGGATTTTCCTGACCCAGGGATCAAACGTGGATCTCCTGCATTGCAGGCAGATTTGTTTTTAATGTCTGAGCCACTGTCATTCAGAGAAAATCCAAACTCTTTACCTTACTTTATGAGAACACGTGGTCTACTTCTTCAGTCCAGCCTTTTACCTCTCCCACCTCCCTGCCTGGGCCACTATTCCTGGAGGTCTGGTTCCTCATCTGGAATTTTTTCTCTCATGTTTTTAACAGTGCTTTAAAAACAGAAAAAGAGAGAACAGGCACGCACAAAGCAAATACAAATACTTTTGAATAAGTGGATGCTTACTTTGGCACTGGATAATACTATTCTGATGGTTGAGAGATTGTGGAAAGAAAAAAAAAAAACAGGCAGACCTAACATGTAAGTGAAATAATAATGAAGAAAAGGTCAAATCATAACATGTTACATTGGCTGAATGAATGTGTCTCTGGAGTTAAAATTAAAAAGGTGGAAAATGTGGGTGTTCACACAGATGCACAGTGGTATTAGACGTGCTGAAGAAGGATCCTGCCAGAGTCACAATGTAAAGATTGCTTTAATTTCCTCAAAATAGCATTATCAGCCATATTAAGGATGCTAATTTGAACTTTCTTATATACTTCTGTTTGAGTTCAACTTGAACTCAGATTATATCAAAATATGTTTTCATATTATTAGGTACATTTATGCTTATTTATAGAATTAAGTATGCAATTGCATATTTATTTTTAATGTTATACATAAATATAAATTATACACTTATGAGCATAATGAACTTCCACTCAGCTTCTTTCAACATATACTAGCATCATTCTGTGCCATGCTCAATCACTCAGACGTGTCCGACTCTTTGCGACCCCATGGACTATAGCCTGGCAGCTCTTCTGTCCATGAAATTTTCCAAGCAAGAATACTGGAGTGGGTTGCCATTTCCTCCTCCAGATCTTCCCAAACAACTTAAATCAACTTAAATGGATCCATACCTTTCTTAAGTCTGGGAAATGCTGCCTTTCTCCATGCTGTCTCCTACTTCACACCTCTAAAATATCCTTTGAAATTGATCAGTTTTATGTCAGGTATGAGTTGTGCTTAAAATAAATCATATAAATCATTGAGAAGCACTACTGTGCGTCGCAAGGGCATAAGCATATCACCCTACGAGTCATTTGTGATAAACATCCCAGAAAGGAGAACGTTTACTACACAATGGATTAAATCAGTGGTTCTCAAAGTGGGGTCACAAGATTAGCATCAGTAACTCCTGGAACTTGCTAGAAATGCACTTTTTTCAGCTCCATCCCAGCTCTACTGCCCCCAGAAATGTATGAGTAAGACCCCACTGCCAGGGTCCTAACAAGCCTTCCGTCCCCAGTTGATCCCAGTGACCCCTAACTTTGAAGCCACCAGAGGAGATAATGGCTCAGGTAATACTAAGAATTTAGCTATATAGTACAGTAATAACTTTCCTCCAAAGGGCTTCCTTTACAGTGAGCTTTCTACTCTAATAAAAAAAAAAAAAAATGTGTTTCCCTTTAATGTGCATCATATCTTTCTAGATGTCTCTTTTTCTTGTCCTTTTCTTTAGGCTACAAAAGTCAATGCCAGTCAAGCAGTTAAAATACATTTTGGGTAAACAGGCTGTGTTTACAGGATCCCAAATCAAGCAGTTAAGTCGATCATCTAATTCAATTAAACATGAAAGTGAAAAGTGAAGTTATACACCACCCCTGATTGCCTCTGCCTGCAGGGTAACGCCAGAATCAGCCTGACACAGAATTCAGTGTTGGGTAGTCCCACTCTGCAGAGCCATCTCTGCAATCAGGTCTAAGACGTGTCCCAGAAGCCACCGTGGGGATTCAGAATCTGCATTTGCATCTCACACCCTGGCCACCACACCGCCATCATTGTTACTGGTCAGGCCCCCTAGAGCTCCAAAGTCTGTGAAAGTTCTCATGGAATAGGCATTATCAAAGCCAGGAAGCCTCCATAGGGCATGAGCTGCATTCAACTTGCACAGTCACTTGTCTTGAATTAGTCTGTGGGAGAAATGGAAATGCAGCATCCTCAAGAAAGATCAGGAAAAGGCCAATTATATCCCTCTTAAAAATACTATTTAAAATAATAAATTGTTTCCCCACAAGCAGACTTCCTCATTGGCCTCTGAGTGAGCTCCCGTATTGTTTAAAACAACAACGGAGAGCCTCTTCTCCAAAGAAAGACACCATGGACCCCACAAGCCTTCCAGGAGAACAAAATAACTCGGGCGTTCATCTCGGAGGCGGGGTCCCTCAGCAGCGGGGAGCTTGGCACTGGAGAAGGCACGTCACACCAGGTCCCCCGACAAAATTATCAGCTGGGAGAGAAAGTGGTTCCCACGGAGCCCTGAGTCACAACACAGCTGGGAATCCGAAGCCGTCTCTCCGAGGAGGCAGCTTGTGTTGGGAAGCCATTGCAGAAGTGGGAGGAAACCACAGAGAAGAAAAGAAAATTAGATCTGAAGGAAAAAAATGTACCCTCTCTCGGAGCAACACACTCATCTGTGTGACACGGGTCCCTTTGCTTGGAGGTAACCCGCTTAGCTATAAAAAGGCCCTGGGTCCTCTCATTCCAGGGAGAATTTATGAATACAAACACCGAAAAGCAGTCCCCTGGCTAATCTTTTCTGAGCTGGCAGAGGTTGGAAGAGTCAGTGCTTACTCCTTGGAATGGTGGTTAATGGTTTATCTGGGCTAGGATCACTCTTTTCCACTCTTCCCTTCTCTAGCTCCAGGACAAGTGATTCAAGAATCATAAATTCATTTCAGGATTCATGAATTCAAAACCTATTAGAAGTTCAAAAGGTTTTTCTTTAAACCAACGTCTGGAAGAAGTTCAATAATGGTTAGGAAACCTATATTCTTTTCTAAGGAAGAAAGTGGTGGTAAACAGGGTAAATGAGGGCTGTGATTACAGGGGATAAGATACAGCTCAAGGCTGCCGTGTGGCGAGTACACACAACAAGGTCAATCGTGTTTTAAAGAGGAAAAATATTTGACAAAAATTTTCCAAGAAAGAAAAGTCTGGTGATTCTGCCTTTTTATGGTTTAACTCTAAACTAAAGAGTATTTTCTAAGAATCCTAAAAACTAAAAACCTGTTTGGGGCAGTCATTTTAAGGTGACCAACTCCAAGTCCTCCTCCAAAAGAGCAGCAGCAGCCACAGTATGATTCATAGGAAAGAGGGTGAGTTTGGGGGCAGTGAGTTCCAAACTCCAGTAATCGCTTCGCTGCACATTTGGATAACTCTAGTAATTGTTTCGCTGTACATGTTTGGATAAGCCAATGATATGTCTCAAGCTCTATCTGACTGATTCAACTGATATTCATTTATTTGGTGCTTACTACATGCCACTTTTAAGTTTCTTGGCTAACAGAAAAACACAAGGATGCCCACACGCTGGAGGTGGATGGGAGAGGGGAGACACAATCAGAGAGCGATGGCAGGGCCAGGGCACGCAGTAGCCTGAAGCCATGGTCTTCAGGTCTTACCTTCCCTAAGAAAAGAGCCCTTGGAGGAATTCCATCAAAGGAGAGAGATGCTCTGCTGTACATATCTGCAAGCCTGCTGTGCAGAGGGTCAGGGAAACCACTTAGAAGGCTGTTGCCATTGCCAACGTGAGTGAGAATGTTGTCACGAACTAGGACAAGTGGTCGCTGGATATACTTTGAAGATAGAGCCAGTATAATTCACTGATGATTCAATAGTGAGTATGAGAGGAAAAAAAGAAGGCAAAGATAACTCCAAGGTTTGGGGCCTATGTGAAAAAATAAGGTAATGATTAACTGAGACTGTAGAAGGAGCAGGTTAAGGTCAGAAAACAAGTGAAATATGAAAAGCCCAGCGTTGACAGATTCAGATGTCTGTTAGATGTCCAAATGGATATGATACCTAAAAATAGATGAAACAGATGCCTAAGGACTGAATCTGGAGGCACTCCATCATTAGAGAGCAGGATAGCAAGAAAATAGAAAAAAAAAATAGAGAAAGAACAGCTGAAGAAAATGGGAAAAATTAGGACAGTGTAATTTTGGAGAAGTCAAGTGAAAGGAAAAAGCACGGTGTGACCTGCTGCTGTGGTCAGGTCATGGAGACTGAGATTCCATCGCCGGATCTAGCAATGTGGAGACCATCCGCCAACGATCGGCAAGGGTCCACTTCTGACGAGGGATTTCAGGGAGGTGGTAGAATGACGGCCTGGTTGGAATATTTTCAAGAAAGAAGGGGTAGAGAGAAACTGGAATCAGCCAGTGCAGAAATCCCATTCAAGGAGTTTGGCACAGAAGGAAAGAGTGACATGGCCATTGTGAAAGGGCTTCAGATGGTAAAGAAAGTTGGGGTGAGCGGCCCAGGGAGCTGGAGCTCAGAACCGCGGGGAGCCTAGAGAGCAGGGTGAGAAATGACCCCAGGCGCCTGGGCTTCCACGAAGGTGAACCGGCCGTGATGAGATCAGTCCCTCTGACCCCTTCCCTCTGCCTGTGGAGGATAGAAGTCCCAGGAAACACGGGAGGGCAGAGGGATCCTGTGGAGAGCAGGACAGGTTATGCAGCCTGCCTGACTCCTAACGGGCATTTGATGTGCTAGTCACAGACCCAGTTCAGTCACTGTCAGCACTTGAAAGTCATAAAACACCATAAAACTGTCCTAAAAATCAAACTTCCCTGTACTATGTGAATTATCATGAGGTGAGACTAACTAGATATGGGGAAGGAAATGGCAACCACTCCAGTGTTCTTGCCTGGAGAATCCCAGGGACGGCAGAGCCTGGCGGGCTGCTGTCTATGGGGTCGCGCAGAGTCGGACACGACTGAAGCGACTTAGCAGTAGCAGTAGCAGTTTAGATATACCGCTTTCTCAAAAAGAATATTCCATGTATTACATAATCCTTTCCCCTATCTCTCACATTTGATAAATTTATAGCGTGGTTACAATCATCCACTTGATTGAGTGTGAGCAGTTTACTAAAGTGAGGCACAAGTGTATTCAGGAAAAGGAAGTGTTTCGTTGGCCAAAAGGATGCGGTTTCCTTTGGCTTCTTCACATCTCATCATTTCCGCTGCTCCCTCTCACTCACTTCCTGGCCCCCTAGCGTCCTATGTACATATCCCGCCCACCCTTTGCTGTCTGTCCCTGCAGGTCCCTTCCTTCTGCCTGTGCAGTCTCCCAACTCTCTTGCTCCCCCATAGAATCATCTCAGATAGGTGTTAGGGGAAATTATTCACGTTAAAGCCATGTAACTACACCTAAGCAATGACTGATTTTAAAAATGGATACTTTTATGAAAAGAGACAAAGATTGCTTGTTAGCTCAAATGCATTTTTACTGGATAAAAATATGTGCCTTTAACCGAGGAGGCCCCAAGGAAGGGTTACCTACTAATGGCCTTCATCTCTTAACAGAACCATTCCCATTGTTATGACCCACCACAACACGTCCATCACAGCCCACACTGTGCCATGCCAACAGGAGTCACGAGGTGCCAACACACACCCCGAATCAGTATGCCATGTTTCCTTCTAAAATACTGTTTCCTGTACCAAAACAACCATCCACTGTTCATTTTTCTTTTTAACAGCTGCTTTTTATTAGTGAGAAAAACATTTTTATTTTTAAAAAAGAAAGTGCCATCAAACATTTGGCCGTATTAATCTCCCATCTGTAAAGCACACTTTACTTGGATTATCAGCAGGGTATGTGCCTTCTCTGAATTTGTTTTCTGGGGAATGGGAATTTATTCAAGTAAATTAATTTGCAAACAGATACAGCTATTGCTGGATGAATGGATTTTTCTCTTGGCACTCTGAGGTGGAGCTCTGTGGGTATCTGGGCTCTTGGCACTGGTTGAAGTCCTCAGCTTGTCTGCCAGACCCATTCCTATAATGCTGCAAGAAAAATATACATGACAGTTTTGCAGCTCGGAACACAACTTGGCCATCTAGCTTCCAACTCAGTATTTAAATGGATTCTGTAAACTCGTCTTCTTAGACGCGACCATGCAGTTGCTTTTTTTTTTTTTAACCTGTTAATATAATATTTTCACTATTTCCATTCTTTGCTTTAAATTTTCTGAGGGTTCTACCATATGAAAACAAAACCCTAGAGGTTCAGCAATATATAACAATCCACTTAGAGGTGGCCGATTCTGCAGATTCCTGAAGCTGGAGAGATTCGGAAAATAACAATCCACTTAGAGGTGGCCAATTCTGCAGATTCCTGAAGCTGGAGAGATTCGGAAAATACTTGGCTATCAGAGCCTATTGTTTTGAACACAAATAAGCGAATGGCCAGCTGGGACCTTGATCTATCAGGTGAAAACACGAATATAAGGCTTAATGGCAATAATTTGCTTGGTTTTTTAGTTTGCTTTGAATTGTATCCTTAGTGCTTAATGTAGAAACAAAAATCAACCAGATAGACCTGAGGTATTATTAACAAATGCATATTCATCAATCTGGAGGGAGAAATTTGGTAGAATATGAGATGTCCCACAAGCCTCCCACGACGAATGCGTAAAATTCTCTTCCTGTAAAATTCTGTAAAAATCTTCCATGCGGTCCACAGTGGTATGATTCCTTGAGCATCAACCATCCCAAAACACCGATATGGCATCATCCATATCCATGCTGAGTCTTTGTGGAGATGTGACCTTAAAGGTCCCGCAAGACAAGTCCTCAGTTTACACAAGAAAGACTGAAAATGAGGAATATGGTACCTGTTTCCTGACGCTGCATCCCTTTTCTGTACTGAGGTTTAGGTCCTTACCTGCTCTCTATCTCAGTTTCACCTGTCTATAGAAGCAGAGGCTAGAAATAAATGAACCCAATGTTCTAATTTTATGGTTCAGGGCGCCTCTCTAATTTTTCGTTTTATTTTAACCCCTTGTGAGATGTTCTCTTAAAAACCCTAAATTAAAATTTAGACATGAGGGCCAATCCACCAGTTGTTTAATTTTTCCCAAGTAAAGGCACGTGTTTCTCAGTCGAATATCAAAGGGCTACAGAAAGTATATTTTAGCAGAAGGATGCTATTTCAGTGGGTCTTCCATAGTTCAGGAAGAGGTCACCTTTATGCAGAGCCCTGGAGGGGAAGAAAAGGGGCAGACACTTCTGAATAATCAGAATGAGTGGAAAGAACATGAGAGCCAAGTTGAATACAGAAAGGCCCATTCGCAGCAGAAGGCAGATTTGCTTTCCCCATTAGCTGAAAAATCTGTTAGAGAATTGGAGGGAAAGGAAATTGTTTTCCTTGGTTTTCCATCTGCCGGACTCCTGTTCACGGGGAAGAAAAAAATCATTATTGGGAGAAGAATGCTGGGCTCTAAATAGAAGTAGCATTGACTCTGCTCTTGACCTTTCTCTCCATGTAATTTTCCTATACTCTTTAAGAATATACGTATTCTTGCCTCTTTTTATGGCTTAAAGAAAAAAGCTCCAGGGAACTTAGAACCGGGCTGCAAGTTTGCCCCTCACGAGGCCAAGTCTCAGGTGCCTATAAAACAGCTGAGTGGCAGCGGTGACCATTCACTGTTCTCTTCTTGCTGGTTGGGTCCAAGATAATATATTTCAAATGGTCCCTTAAGGGGGAAGAGAAGGGAGGAGGGTGTAAATCAACATGAACAGCGACTTAGAGTCAGAGTTCTACGATACTTAACGGCTCCATCCTCATGGAGAGTGGCTATTCAGAGTTTTGTTAAATAAAAAGCTGTAATACTCTCCACAAAAATGGATGGATTAGTCAATAATTGGATGATCTGTCTGTGTTCATCCTGGTTATGTTATATCCCTTCCCCAATTACAAGTTATTCTTAGGATTCCACATGATTATTCTTTACTCATTTTTTATAAAAAATAAAGATAAGATTTGTTAACCTGTAAAACCACATGTGGGATGTGTGCATAGGTTAATCTACTCATCTACTAATCTAATCTACTTTTTACTTTATTTAAAAAAAAAAATCCTCATCTGTGTTTTCTTGCCTTACTTCTTAACACACTTTGTCAAATGGCTATTCAAGTTGACCCTGTATAATGTACACATACCGAGAAAGAAATGAACCTCAATTAAGATGTTATATATATATGTTTTGCCTTTTTTTCCCCATTTTGAGCAGCAAAATATTGACTGGAAGGGTTAGGTAAGCTCTATACATATGCTATTCAATTCAGCAGCCACTAGTCAAGTGAGACTGAAAGAGAAAGAAAGCGTTAGTCTCTCAGTCGTGTCTGACTCTTTTCAGCCCCGTGGACTGTGTAGCCTGCCAAGCCCCTCTGTCCATGGAGCTCTTGGGCAAGAATACTGGAACGGGTAGCCATTCCTTCTCCAGGGGATCTTCCTGACCTAGGGTCAAACCTGAGTCTCCTGAATTGCAGGCAGATTCTTTACCGTTTGAGCTACCAGGGAAGGCTTTTTCCTGATTTAAACTAATAAAAATAAAATCAAATAAAAAATTGAGTTCT
This sequence comes from Bos indicus x Bos taurus, assembly GCF_003369695.1. Lineage (NCBI taxonomy): Eukaryota > Metazoa > Chordata > Mammalia > Artiodactyla > Bovidae > Bos > Bos indicus x Bos taurus. The sequence continues at coordinate 59,865,728 of NC_040099.1, forward strand.
GCAGTTGCCCTAGTTACATTTTAATTATTCAGTGGCCACATGTGGTTAGTGGCCTGCATACTGCACAGCACAGATATAGAAAGTTTCCATCACTGCAGAAAGTTCTACTGGACAGTGCTGGTCTGCACAATTTGAGTTTCTATGTATAGCAATGCCTAGAGAGGTTTTTAACCAAGACTTCCAGAAAGTTATAAAACACTTTGAAGAAAGTTACTGTTTCTGCTCTCTGCAATATGATTAATATATGACTTATCTTAGAGGTAGTTTTCATTTTTGAGAAAAACCACAGTTGATACCTTATACAATGATAACTTTTAATTGCCTTTCATGGATTGAATTGTTTTATATGACTGCTGTCTAATGAGTATTCATTTAGCCTTCCTATTTGTCAACAATTTAGGTTATTGTCTCTCTCTTGACAGTGGTTTGAACAATAATTTAAATATCCTACCAACTTTTATTTCAATCGTTTGTTAAAAATAATGGGAAAATGGAAATGGTGATAATCATCTAAAGATGTGCATGTGTCATGGTTGCAACACGATGAGAACAACAAGGAAGTTGCATGTACCTGACGTGATAAACCCTCAGATTAAATTGCATGTTTTATTCAGGACAGAATGATGGAATTACGTATGCACTAAGAGCGACTGTTCAGCTTCACGGGACGGTGTACGAGCCCAGCAGGACAAGCTCAGGGGCATAACACGCTAAAGGCTACCCTCGTGTCCTGGCTCTGTCTGACTCAGCTCCTTCCAGCTGAAGGGTGTCTTGGCTCACCTCCTTTTGAAGCTCATTCCGTTATCAAGGACTCAGTCCTCCGACCCCAAACTATGTGCAAGAACATTTGGGAATCTAGTTCTTGTCACTGCCAACAAAGAGGAATGTGCGTGAGGACGTCTCACACGGTTTCTCCCACAGCCTGCCCATACAGAAAATCCCCGGACGTTTTCATTTGATTTCCGGCGTAGAGAATTCACTCACCCCTTCCCCTAGGGGGGAACCCTCTAGTCACTGAGTCCAGCTTAGGAATCCAGGATCTTAGAACATGTATATGAACTTCCGTAAGGTCTAGATGAGGCTCTTTCTGGACCTGGTAACAGTTCCGTTAAAAATGGGAGACTTAACCTCCCTACATATTCTATGCATAAAGCACTGGGGAAAAGGACAGGATTCATCCAAAGCGGGAGAATGAGGAGACGAGAAGTCCTTGCAATTTTCAGATTGCGTTGGCAGAATTTGTGAAGCCTGTGCTCCCTAACCAGGGAACAGAGTAGGTTTCTAACACAGGCCCTGATTCTGCTTTCTCAGAAGAACGTCCTGGGCCACTGTTCTTTATGACTTTCAGCTCAGACTCTGGGAAGCTCATCCTTACTCATTACCCTCCTTGGCAACAGCTGAAGAAGGGGAGATGGGGTGGGAGGGGACAGGCTCTATTTGAGGGCTGTTCTCAGCCTTTGAAGCCTGTCTCCTGTTCGCAGAAGGCTGGAGGTCTAGCTTGTTTTACCTGCTGAACAGAGGTCTTATCGGTAAAAGTTCATGGATTCCGCGTCAACATAATTCTCTCAGTGACTCAGGAGGCATCTGACCCTTTTGCCTTCAGCTGACTGTGTGTGCTGGCGGCCTCAACCAAAACTCCTTCTGAACACACGTCTTCGTGGAGTGTGACCGACCCTACGCTGTAGGAAACACGAGCGACAAGGATGCACTTCGTAAATCAGATCGTCTTCCTCGATCGCTCGATTCAGGTGAGAAGCTTTGCGGGACATCTGTCACTCTAAATCTTTTTTTTTTTTTTTTTAATATCTAGAAATAGTACGTTTTTTCCAGAATTGAGCACCGTGGATCTTTGGACTCTTTTTGTGTCGGCTTGCAGACAATATAATTATTTCCTGAATATACTCCCAGTTCAGCTAAGACACAGCTGTACAACTTGTACATTGTTGCAAATACACAGGACTACAGTTCTAGAGTAGAGCTATAAGCTCTAGAAGGTGCAAAGTCTACTTTTCAACATATAGTAGATGACAAAGTGTCATTTAAACATTTTGCATAACATGTGCCACTATCTTTTCAGTCTCTGGTATCAGTTCTTTTACTGCTTATTGTCCAACTGCTAAGCAATTACTAAGTATTTCAGGTCATTGTTACAATAATACCTCGTTTCCAGTATCAAATACTTTGTATCAGTCAGGATTTGGCCAAGTTCACAGAAACCATTGTAGGAATTTCAGGTGGAGAGAGTTTTGTTACCAGACTGGAAAACAGGGGAAGTGAAGATCAGGGGCTCACCTTCAGAAAATCTTTAAGGAGCCTGAGAAGATGCTAACAATGATGAATATCATCTTGAGAGGTTTCAACTAGAGCCTAACCCCAGGACCCATCTTGCCCTGATTGTATGCTGCCTGCTCTATGGCAAGATACCCATCCCTGACACTGATGTCCACATAGATGATTACAGATGGATTTTCGTCATCTCTCGTTAGTTTGGAAAGGACTACTTACTGCTACAGCTCTGCTAACCAGCTCTCTTGACTGCATTAACTGCAAGGTCAGTAGCCCCTCTGAACTGGGGGCTTCCCCTGGTCCCGAGAAGGGACACCCATTGGAGCAGATCAATGGAATGACTTTCAGGCAGCAGTAGTCGGGGATATCACTGATGGTCAATATTCCACAGGTTATCATTTCAGAAGTGGGTAGAGAAGAGATGTGCCTTTACTGATGATAGTAAAACAAAAAGTTGTCACTAAAACAAAACATTGTCACTTCAGCAAAATGAACTGTTCTCTTCAAATTCAAAATTACTGTGACAGTAGCCACAGAATCTCTAGAAAGGCCAACATTGTGACTGTTGCAGGATGGAGGGCTTATTAACAGAATAGAGAGAGAGCTAGTGATCCAGGCTCAGCCTCAGCCCTCTGTGCCTTTTACAGAGAATTGAGCCAGAGTAATACATAACCTGGGTTTGATCCCTGGGTCGGGAAGATCCCCTGGAGAAGGAAAAGGCTGCCCACTCCAGTATTCCAGCCTGGAGAATTCCATGGACTGGAAAGTCCATGGGTCGCAAAGAGTCGGACACGACTGAACGACTTTCACTTCACTTCACTTAATACGTAAGAGTCTTATAAAAAATTATTTTTAATGCCACGATAGTGTGCCACCAAGTGACCTCATACAATCTTCTCTTCCCCCTGTCCTGGGCAAGTAACAAAATCTGCAGTCCTCTGTTCTACTGTCCTGGAGGCCCCATATGCTGTGGTTGAGATTCAGTTGCGTTTCAGTAAGTCTTCTTTTGCCCTTTTTTTCTCTGTACAAAGCAAAAGACCTTTCTACTTGTTTATAAACAAACAGAAAAAGAGCATCGTATTGTTTACAGGCTGCCAGAATTTTGCCATGGAAATAAAAGACATGGAATGAACAATGAAACATCACTGAAGACCCCTAATGGTGCTTGACAACTTGCCAGAAGACAGACAAGACATCGTCCGAGGCAGAATTAAAACCCCAAACAGGCATGCTGACCCACCACAATAACTGTTCAAGCCTCCCAGAATTAAATCGGAACGAACACACAATTGCTGGGTTTGGGGTTAGCTTTTTACAGCAGTAAATATGGAAATGGCTTTTGTTACTACATCTCTACTTTTTTAAAACCACACTAATAATCAGCCCCCTCAAAATGCAAACCAACAAATTTTTAAGCATGAACATAAGGAAAGGAAAGAAACTCCATAAGGGATTCCAATGAAGGGCACAGTGAAAATGAATGAGTTTCCCCCTCTTACACTCTCCTCTAATATAAGAGCAGAGAGATACTCAATAAAATTAGCAGGCAGTAAATTTAGATCTAATAATAGGGAATACATCATTAGTTCCGTATATGGAGTTCTCTGCAGCAAGAGGTCAGGAGGCGAACACGGTGGCTGGATTTTTAAAAGGACTGGAGGGTCATTTTATGTCCATTAATAACTTCCTGAGCTTGGCAAGCAAAGATAATGAGAATGGCAATCCGGTCACGTGTATCAGGATACAAACCAGTTGCTTCAGTTTTGGATTTAGAAGGAACTGCTTCCCTCCTGGGGCTTCCCAGGTGGCATTAGTGGTAAAGAGTCTGCCTGCCAATGCAGGAGACACAAGAGATGCAGGTCCAATTCCTGGGTCAGGAAGATCTCCTGGAGAAAGACATGGCACCCCACTCCAGTGTTCTTGTCTGGAGAATCCCATGGACGGAGGAGCCTGGTGGGCTACAGTCCACAGGGTCGCAAAGAGTCAGACACGACTGAAGCAACTTAGCATACACGTACACTTCTTTTGCTCGAATACTGGAGTGGGTAGCCATTTCCTTTTCCAAGGGATCTTCCCGACCCGAGAATGTACCCGGGTCTCCCGCATTGCAGGCAGATTCTTTACCGACTGAGCTACGAGGGAAGCCCTTTTCGTATATTAGACACCATGCAGTTAAATGAGTGGGTCATGTTTCTATGCATCGTCCTCTAAGTCACAAGATTTCAAGTCATTCTTGAAGATAAGATTTTAGGCCCACTGAATCAATCTTCAAATGTTTAGCGTATGTTATAGTAGTCCACAAACCTAGGACTGATTCTTAAGTGATGCAAAACAGACGTTTATTAAATTGTCTACAGTCAGTGAGAGTCTTCTTCTCATTGTGAACAGAGAAATGGGGTCATAGCTGGAGGTTTCGTCCAAGGCACTAAGGCAAAACCTCATAGAACAATTTCCTTTATGTGCATCAGCGTTACTATGAAGACATAGGAGACAATAGCTGCTGCTGTTGAGAAGTTTATATAAAGGGTCAGATGGTGCCTATGTGCTGGGCATTGTCTATGGATGGAAGAGCTGCAGTGAATGAGGCGGGATAAGCCCTATCCTCGGGGAGCAAACAGCAGAAGACAGAAGGATGCTGATTCTCAGATGCCCCAAACACAGCGTTTCTTTGAATCTCAGAGAAAAGATTGACAATCCAGGCTGAGTGAGAGCCGCGTCTTCTCTGTGACAATGGCGTCCCTGTTCTTATCAGCCTGCCTGGCTTGGAACCTGAGTTCATCGCACTGAACATCAATGAATTATGACTTGAGACTAGTATGATCTTCTGGCTGAACAGGAAAGCATTTCACCTAGCAAGCCAGGTGCTTCCAAAATGCTTTCAAACGCAGAAAACACTTGTTACTTGTGTTGACAGTTTCACACTATCTTGTCACACCACATCTGCAGAAGATAGAATAATCTGTGGGGCTATATCTCAAACCCATTCTTTCGTTTACTCATTAAACAAATACTTATAATGAAATAGAGTAAGGACCAGGGTAGAAGATAAAGCCAGAAATGGAACCAGGGTTGCCAAAAGGTAGTAGGAATGAACACATTGTTGAAGGTTTTATATGCCGGGCCGCAGGGTTTAGAATTTATCCTACAGGTAACAGGTACCACTGAAAGTTTTGAGCTGGGTAATGCCATCATTAAATTTGAGTTCTCAAAATATCACCCTGGTGGGAGTATAGATCTATTCAAGAAGGGAGGCATAAAGTTTTCTTAGAAAGCTATTTCAGTATCTAGGGGAAATGTGAAGGGTCTGAAAAATAGCAGTGTCAAAACAGGAATAAACAGAGGTGATGTCTTTAAGAGTCACTTGAGAAATGGACTCTTCAGAATGTTGAGACTAATTGAATATGGGGATGGGGCTGAAAAGAAATTATTAGAGTAACTCCAAAGGATCAGATGATCCCATGATGTGAGCCATAAATTCTAACCTATATACGTCAGAATTATCCACGGCTTTTTATAAAAACACAGCCTGAGATATTACGAAAGAACAGGATTGGAATGAAGCCAGGCGTCTGCATTTTTCACAGCTCTCACAGGTGGGGCTGACTTGGAGCCAGGACGGGAAAAGCATTGAGACAGGGACACAGGAAACCTGAGACTGGGCATGGAGAAGAAAGACAGCTTTCCTTTTGAACAGAATGCAGTATGGGTGCTTCTGGAAATGAAAGATGCAGAGGGGAGCTGAGTCTCCTCTGTGTGTCCAGTCCCATGCCTGGCATACGAGGGCATTCCATTGATGTTTATTTAACAGAAGGCATGGATATCAGCGGGCAATCAACAACACGGGAGCAGAAGTTTATGTAGAGCACACACCGAGACGCATCGTGTCACAAGGGAAAGAGGCGAGGCTTGGCCAGCAGGAGGTGCTCCCAAACTGCAGCTCTGCCACTCACTGGCCATGTGACTTGGAACAAGGTACTCAGCCTCTCTGAGACTCAGTGTCCTCAGCTACGAAGTGGAGAGTATAATGCTGCATGTCCAATGATTTGGAAAGAAGCAACTTAATATACATGAATATATGTATCACTACATATTGTAATTAGTATGTAAATCACCTAGGATTGATCCTGAACTCAATCCATGGTAATTATTGATATACTCCCCAAGCGTTATGCTTCCAAGGACTCAGAAGGGAGTGAGATCGTCCAGGAAAGATTCATTAGTTAACGAAGGACAGTGACATAACCTTGAAGTATTGTACATGAACAATAAGAGGGCAAACAATAAAAATAAGAAGACGCGGCAGGAAGAGAGAACGCGGAAGAGAGAAGCAATTTCAGGCAGAGAGAATGCGGACAAGCAATTTCAGGAAGGAAAGAGTACCCAACAGTGCCAAGTGCAGTGGGGAAGCCAAGTGGGCGTCAGCCTGACCAGTGGGTCTGGCATCTCGTTGGTCCTGTGTGGCTTTAGTAATGACAGTTACACTGGGATTGATAAAGTGGGTTGAGAAGCCCACAGCAGTGGAACAGGTACAAACACCGGGCATGCCCTTCTCCTTCAACGAATTTAATCTTCAAGACAAACATGGAGAGTAGTAGTAACAGAGGGATCAGAGTTGAAGACGTATCGCTAGGTCTTGAGGACAAAAAAATGTGTCACTGGACGTCTTTAAAGCTAGTCATCTACTCCGCCTCCAGTACCAAGATCACTACCCGCCACACCCTAGATCTGGTAACTCTAGTTCTTCTGTAGGTGAAGGAGTAAAGTATTTGGGTGAGAGAGAGAAGGACAAAGAGGAATTCTAGAGCAAGAAGCAGCTTAGCAGTGGAGGAGAGCCTGAGGCTTGGGAGAAGGGGGAGGGTTGGAGGCAGTTCTCATTCCCTCTCTAACCACCGCACTGGGTTCCAGCAAGTTTACACGGAGCCTGGGCCCCAGAATACACCCATAACCCCACGATATGGGTCCCTCTTTATGGATCAAGGGGAAAGAGGAGCACCATTCTCTTGCCTCATTTCAGTCCTCTTTGCTGGTCTTCCCACCCTCCCCCTCCTGTCCCCTCCTGCCTGGTCCTTGCTAGATTCGTTCCCGGGTTTGGACCTATAGCCCCAGAGGGAAGGTCTTGACCTTGCAGTCTTCCTTGGGTTCACAGTTCTTAACACAACAGTTAGCAAGTAATCAAGACTAAAAGGAGAAATGCCATATCCCCAGTGCTGTCACCTCAGAAAAAAGCCGTCAGGACTGTGGGTGACGCCAGCCAAGCAGAGAGTCTCAGTAGCCTCCAGTCAGTTTCTAACCTGCAGACTTATCCATCCCCTGGTGACATGCAGACACTTTAAGGCTGTGTGCAGATGGACGGGAGATGCTTCCGACAGCACCTTTCTGATGTGAACTCACACACATGCGCACACATGCACACTCACCCAACACTTTTCACCCCATCAGTTCCTTGGCTGCAACTGAATGCTCCTCCAGCTGGCTTGTCCTGCACCGGCCTTCTCTAACGCTCACCTTGTCTGGAAACATCTGCTCCACTATAATTTGCCTTTTCTATTTCCCACTCATGTTCAGGGTCTCAACATACCTCATGCCACTGATAAATGAATCGATTTAGATTTGATAATGACTGCTATCAAGCCAAGTAACGGGTTCTTCCAGAGGACACATTTGATGTAAATGAGGTTACCGGTCACAGTGAGTCTTGGGAGAGTCCCACTGTCGGAACTGCCATCAGTGCTAGAGGTAAGAAGATGCTCAGAGCAGGAAGCCTTGGCATGTGACGAAGGCCCAGGCTGATGGAATCTGTGACTCTCGAGATATAAGTAAGTAAGAAGGAAACGGCAACCCACTCCAGTATTCTTGCCTGGGAATCCAATGAGGAGCCTGGTGGGCTACAGTCCATGGAGTTCCAAAGAGTCAGATACAACTGAACGACTGAGCAAAAAGTAAATATGGAAAACACATAGAGCAACACATGCCTTTTGCCATGAATTTAAGAAATCTAAGATAAAACTTCACCAGTTCCTACTAATCTGCAAAACGTTTTTCCTGAGAGGAAATAAAGACAGGATCACTGTAGTGGGGCTTTATCAACTCCCTCACGTTTCCTGTTTGTATCAGTCTCCAGTGAGAGAGGAAAGAAAAGGCAAGGATTTGAAACGAGTAAACACTGAATATAAATCTGCAAAATATTGAGACATTTCTTCAGCATCTTTAATTTTCTCAGGCTCCTTTGGAAACCATTTTGCCTTTTATTGAAAGATGTTTAAGGGAAAATGTATACAGAATTAAGACAGGCATCAGCGATGAAAAGGTGTCCTCAAAACAAAGTGTTTAAATAAAAGGGAAAAGTGAAAGCACAGAAGGCTTTGACAGGTTCACGCGGGCTGGGCCAAGCGTGCCCACGGGATGTCCCGGCCATAGGCTGGGCCAAGCGTGCCCACGGGATGTCCCGGCCATAGGCTGGGCCAAGCGTGCCCACGGGATGTCCTGGCCATAGGCTGGGCCAAGCGTGCCCACGGGATGTCCTGGCCACTGCCAAACTAATTACGAAACGGTGGTTTGCATTGTGTCTAACGAAGTGCCCCTATAGTGTGAAAACATAAAAATGAACATTTTAAGGTATTCATTTTAATACAATCAGTGACCCATTTTCATGGGGCCTCCCTGCCACTGGAGAGCTTTAAAAGTTTAGATGGCACATCGCGGAGCCACTAGCTAGCAAGGTCATCCTCTTGCCTTTCCAGCTCTTTTTAGTATTCACTGCTCTGGCTTTTATTTTATTTAGAAACATATATTTGACCAAAATTTTTATTCTTCAGAAATTTTACCCCAATGACTCTCAGAAATTAATTTCCCTGAACCCTCAGGGTTCCTACAAATAGACATATAGCACTTTCATAGCAATCGGTTAAAAAGTGAAAACGTTTCCACCTTTTTCTAAATGACGCAAAACAAGCAGTTTTGCTCTAAGAAAACTAGGAGCAGCGCCTGCATTCAGGCGTAGGCCCCAAGGTCTCGGGAGCATACGGCTTGCTCTCTGCTGTATTCCTCATTGCTAGAACAAAGTTGGTCATGTTATTTTATTTCAATTGAAACTTAAATTTATCTTTTCGTATCATCTTAATAATCAGTAGTTCACTAAATCATTAAGCCATTTTAAAACCAAAAAGATTTTGGAGGTAAAAATATCTACTATTTTGAAAAATGAATGGCTTATAATTATTTTTAAAATGCAGGTCTATATATTCAAGAAAAGCAGAATATTTACCAAAAAGCAAATGACTGTTCTTTCTCTGTCTCTTTCTCTCTCTCACACACACACACACACACACACACACACACACACCTGTGTGTTGCTTTTTCCAAATACAGAGAATAATTCTTTACTTTCCTTAGTTCTTACCAGTCTAACAAGTGCTTAAGGGGGTCAGTGCAGACTTGAGCATGAGAAGTCTACTCAGGCCCTCCTCCTCCAAAAGAGTAGTTAAGATAATCAGAAAAGAAGAGATGGAGTCACCTCAGGGAACGCTACCGTAGATGGTCAGGGTCACTCACCTTCACAATTAAGTACGAAATGAGTTACGGACTTCCACAAGAAAGAAATGTCTGCATCCCAATTTGAGCTCCCTAAGCCACATAAACTTGAAACCCATCCTAGGTCAACCTTCAATGCGAGGTCATCAAAATAATTGCCCCCTGCCAGCTCATGGCACTTGCTGGGTCTTTTTTCAGCATTCAAGACCGTGACTTCCTTGTTTTCTTCTCCCAGGTTGGTCTAAAGCTGGCTCTAATGAAGCCGCCCTGCATGCTTCCACAGCAGGAGGACTGCAGGGAGGAGGTCCAGGCACGGGAGAGCTTTGTCTTGTATCCAGGTCTGCCCAACACAGGCTCTGTGGCCTTAGGCAAGTTGCTTGACTTCTGACTCATTTTTAAAATGGAAATAATAATAATGGGAACCCACTCCAGTATTCTTGCCTGGAGAATCCCATGGACAGAGGAGCCTGGTGGGCTATAGCCCATGGGGTCGCAACAGTGCTGGGTAAGACTTAGCAACTAAACAATAAATGATAATTGCACAGTTGTTTCGAGGATTGATTTTTCAATCTACGCATATGGTCTTTCCTGGTGACACGCAAATGGTAGCTATTATTATATAAATAGGCCACCCGTTTATTACTGATGGGAGTTTATGTAGAGGTAGACTAATTTTAAAAACCAGGCTAAGTCAATGTTCCCATAAGTTCCAATAAGTAAAAAAAAAAACAACTATATCTTCAGCCATGAAAAAGAATACATTTGAATCAGTTCTAATGAGGTGGTTGAAACTGGAGCCGATTATACGGAGTGAAGTAAGCCAGAAAGAAAAACACCAATACAGTACACTAACGCATATATATGGAATTTAGAAAGATGGTAACGATAACCCTGTATGCGAGACAGCAAAAGAGACAGATGTATAGAACAGTCTTTTGGACTCTGTGGGCGGGGGAGCGGGGGGGAAGATTTGGGAGAATGGCATTGAAACATGTATAATATCATATAAGAAACGAATCACCAGTTCAGGTTTGATGCAGGATACAGGATGCTTGGGGCTGGTGCACTGGGATGACCCAGAGGGATGGTATGGGGAGGGAGGAGGGAGAGGGGTTCAGGATTGGGAACACGTGTACACCCATGGCAGATTCATGTTGATGTATGGCAAAACCAATACAATATTGTAGAGTAATTTAGCCTCTAATTAAAATAAATAAATTATAAAAAGAAACAAACAAAAACTGTATCTTCATGTATAAAGATTTCTAGTGGGCTTCCCAGGTGGCGCTAGTGATAAAGAACCTTTCTGCTGATGCAGGAGTTACAAGAGAGACGGATTCATCCCTGGAGCAGGAAGATCCCTGGAGAAGGGAACTGCAACCCGCTCCAGTATTCTTGCTGGGAAAATCCCATGGGCAGAGGAGCCTGGTGGGCTACAGTCCACGAGGTCGCAAAGAGTTGGACATGACCGAAGCAACCAAGTGCACACATAAAGATCTCAAGAAGCAATTATCCTAAACATTCTTATTCCTTTCTAAACTGCCTTAAAAGGCAAAACACACAGTGACATGCCTAAGCAGCACAGCTCAGAAGAGGGGTTTGCAGATCATGACGTATGGGCCAAGTCTTCCCTGTACTTGTTTTTCTGAACAACGGGTTATTGAAATGGTCACACCGGTTCATTCTTGTAGTGTCTGTGCTGCTTGGACGCTATGATGGCAAAGCTGAGTAGTTGCTGCAGAAATGTGTGGCCTATAAAAGCGTAAGATATCCCCTCTCTGGCCTCTTAATAGACAAGGTTTGCCAAGCTCTGGTTTGGAACTTTAGATTAAAACACTTCTGTTATTAGAGAAGTTTCTATTCCCTGTTAGGCACATTTACAGCAACATTACAGCAAGCAGCAACACCCAAGTCACTTACTGGGTCAGATGCCCAGAGAGGCACGTGGATGGACTGGAAACTGAAGGTGTCCAGAGGAGTCTGGGAAAGACAAAATATCTGGCAACAAAATGATAACGTGAAAGGAAGGGAGAGGAAAGATGCTCACTACAAATAGTAGAAACCAAGTTTTCTTCCTTTGGAAAATTCAACTGCTCCAAACAGGGCCAAGACCAGGCGGAGACTGAAATATTCAGGCACAGGATGCAAAGGGAGACCAAAATCCTGAGTCAAGATCGACAATATTTCATGTATTTTAAAAAGTCAATATTGATACAAATAAACCCAGGATCGACAACATACTAGAATTTTAACAAAAACAAGATCAGTACTACTGATTTTTTTTTTTTTCGCCTCAACCTCCAACATGGTGCCACATGGCACTGGCCCAGCTTGGTCCGCGTGTGACTAAGCTACTCAACGTCTTCTGAAGCAGAGTTCTTACAGGATGAGGAGTAAGACAACCTGCGTGATTTTGACACAAGTCTTTAGGTATTGTTCAGTTCAGTTCAGTCGCTCAGTTGTGTCTGACTCTTTTTGACCCCATGAATCGCAGCACGTCAGGCCTCCCTGTCCATCACCAACTCCTGGAGTCCATCGAGTCAGTGATGCCATCCAGCCATCTCATCCTCTGTCGTCCCCTTCTCCTCCTGCCCCCAATCCCTCCCAGCATCAGAGTCTTTCCCAATGAGTCAACTCTTCACATGAGGTGGAGTTTCAGCTTTAGCATCATTGTAGGCAACACAATTCCTGATGCGATCAAAATAAAACTTTGTTTATCTCCCACTGTCCTTACAAATTTTATTCAATGTGGGTAATATTCAGCTGCTGGAGGATATAAGTCCCATTCCCTGGCAGCTCAGACAGTAAAGAATCTGCCTGCAATGAAGGAGACCCAGGTTCTTGCCTGGAGAATTCCATGGACAGAGGAACCTCATGGGCTACAGTCCATGTGGTCGCAAAGAGTCAGACATGACCGAGCGACTAAACACACACACGCACACACACGCACACACATACACACACTGACCTTTCTGCTCAGTTTCAGGCGTTCGACAGCCCTGAAATCCACTGCAAACCCAACCTTATTCAAAAATTAGGATGACAAGCCTCATGAGAACAAACTAATTTATAAATAAGCAAATAAACACACAAATATGAGGGCAGCAAGCCCTCCTTGGGAATTTACCCCTCCTTCAGGTTAAGAGTCTGAGCGGTAAAGGAGTCCCTTCTGGGTGATCCCTCTGCCTCGTAGCTCTGTAATCACCTCCTCCCTCACCTCTTCCCGGTTTGCTAGTCTGTGTCTTATAACTAAGAGCAGGTGGAGGAAGGAGTAGGGAAAAGCTGGAGAGACCTATCGATAGCACTGAACACAAGCTCGGGGCAACCTCACTGAGTAGGTTGCATGGAGACACTGCGACCACAGCGCAGACTCTGTGGCCCCTTCACCCGGCCTCAGTTCCCTTCACCTGGCCAATGCTGAGAGCCAAGAAGGAGTCACAGCTTGGCTCCTGTGACTCCTTCCTCCGCGTCGCAGGTCCAGCATGGAGAGCCATTTGCTGGTTGTTGGTGGGTCTCTGTTCCTTTAGCTGGTACTATTTTACAGAACCCAAGGCAAAGCCACCCATTTTCTCTTCACTCACATCTAGTCCATGACCAACACCTCTCCACTCTTGCCTTGACACCAGGAGAGCAGGGGAACCCAGGCAGCATCCTCTTTCCTGCAGCATAGACGAACGGTCCAACCCCGAATGTCTCCAAACCACAGGAAACACACAGGTCCCGCGGGCATATCTCCTCAGATGACGAGTGAGTCAGAGCCCTGACTCTGGGCAAAGAAATCCTTCCTTCTTTCCACTCTGGCCACTTTTTATATTCTAAACCTGGTTGAGGGATCCAAGAACCATGGAAAGCATCCTCTATAATTTCATTTGTAAATCCTCCATATTGAAGGTGTCTCTGATGCCACTTCAGTATTGTATTTAAAATGTTCTTTAGTCGCTAAGTCATGTCCCACCCTTTTGCGACTCCATGGACTGTAGCCCTCCAGGCTCCTCTGTCCCTGGGATTTCCCAGGCAAGAATACTGAAGTGGGTAGCCATTTCCTCCTCCGGGGGATCTTCCTCTCCCATGGATTGAACCTGCGTCTCCTGCATCAGCAGGCAGATTCTTTACCACTGAGCCACCAGGAAAGCCCGTCAGTATTGCATTGGCACCACAGTAAAAAATCTGAGGCAGAAATGACTTCACTGTAGCATCTTCCCACGTCACAAGAAGTGCCAATCAATTTAGCTTATCGGCTAGGTTTGAGCACCTCAAGATCAAAAGTTTGAATTCACAAAGGAAGGAGATGATGTTTTCTTAAGACCCAAATAAATGTATTTGTCCATTAATCACATTTATTAATGTGAATCTACAAAAAAAAAAGAAATCTGTCCTGAAGCATTTAAGATATCTCTAGAGGTGCAGGGAGAAGAAAATATGCTTTAGTTGGCCAAAAAGTTTCTTCAGATTTTTCCGTAAGATTTTGCAGAAAAACCCGAACAAACATTTTGGCCAACCCAATGGTTTGGTGATGGTTCACGAGACTAACTGCCTGGAGTACTGATGTAATGACACGGCGACAGCCGGCTGTGCTCAACGCACTGCACATTCTGTCCTGCTGGGGAATCTGAAGCAGCAGCTTGTGCTCCTCTTTCAGCTTAAGGAATTAAATTTGTCCTCCATTGATAACATTAGCAATCAGAGGATTCTGCTGCAAAAGTCTGGAATTTAATCTGCCCATATGGATCTTCTGGAGGTGCTTTTTTTGAGCGCTTTAAATCTGAATTCCTAAATGCATCTTCAAATAACAGACGCTAAAATATGTCCAGTACAAATAAGTTCTCCCCTCCCTGCGCATTTCTAACAGTGCTACTCACGTGTGCCAATCCCACTCTCATGCCTTCCAGACCTACATTCTCCTCATATTGCCACTTGCTTTCCTCAACATTAGGCCTGCAGTCAAGCCCGTGAAGAAATGCTCCTCAAACTATAAGAAGGAATATAGGGAACTCTCACACTTCCTTCTAACTTGTTTTCCTAATGAAGCACTCTGGTTTGATGTGAGTTCCTTTCTTGGTCACAGGGGAGCTTTTGAGAAGTTTTTTTCTGTGGTGTTTTCAGGGTCCATATCATTCATTGCTTACCTTTTAATATAATCATTATATTAAAGAAAAAAACATTCAGTCCTTTGGGGCAACGATGCATTCAAGGAGAAAAAAATAATACCAGAAGAGTAAGAAATGCAGCTGGAGTTTTACCGGAGTTCCCTAGACTCGATCCCTTCACTCTGCCGTGTGTGTGTGTGTGTGTGCGCGCGTGTGTGCACTGAGTTGTATCCGACTCTTTGTGACCCCATGAACTGTAGACCACCAGGCTCCTTTGTCCCTGGAATTTTCCAGGCGAGAATCCTGGAGTGGGTTGCCATTTCCTCCTCCAGGGCACCTTCCGGTCGTAGGGACCAACCTTGCGTCTCTTCATCTCCTGCCCTGGCAGGTGGACTCTACCTCCTGTACCACCTGGGAAGCCTCTCACTCTGTCGTATGCACCAAACACAACTCCACTTCCTCTTTAGAAATGATGGCACAGTGCCCAGTGCCCTTCGCCCGGCCTCGCGGCGCCTCCTAACATCAAGTGCACACGGCAGGCTCCTCTAGGCAGCTGCTGTGCCAGCTCCATCAGCCCGGCTGGCGCTCTGGAGATTCCGGGCGGAGTCTACACGGTCGAGTGCAGAGCCTGGCACAAAGCGCTTAGCAAGGCATCCAGGAACAATCTGGAAGTCCTCCTCATTTTGCAAAGATTCTCAAATGCAGAAGCTTTGCTGCTGTTGCCTCCTGATCTTCATTTCCTGAGTCAGGCGTGTCTCCGATGGGTCATTGTTGTCACTTGTCTCCTCATTTTATTCCCATCATAAAGGAACCCAAGCTGAAAGGCAAGGACACTGGAACGTTTTCACCAAGAAAAATATTCCATTTCAATGCCTATGTGGCTTTGTTAAATCAGGAGCTCTTTTAGACAGCTGTGTGGCTATTTTCAGTCCTTTCATGTCTAATTAGTCCACGAAACAAACATGACCTTTCAGTTCGTAAAAGAGAGTTCCATGAGCTAGCTCCTAAGGATCCCAGCAGCTCAGGAAAAGTAGTATGAGGTGTCTTCATAGAATGTCCACCTCAGACCCTAAATTTAGTATCGTTAATCTCTTTCCCTTAAGTTTGAAAGTACTGGAGGCTTTATCAGTATTTACCTATTTCATCCTACACTGTCTATGAATTTGACTCTATGACTATATTCAGACACCAAAAATATCTGGGGAAAGAAAAGAACTAAAACAATAACCAACATGCCCAAATATCCAGATATTTGATGCTATGCAGACAGGGCAACCAGAGGATTGCTGAATTCCTACCAGATGCTTTCAAACTCGGCATGCCCACCCCAAATCCCTGTTTTCAGGAGCTCAGGGACGTAACTCTTTGAGAAAAGGAAATTCAAAGTCGTAGTTCTGACATACTTTCTTCCCGTTAATCATTATTTCTTGGTTAACTAAAGCACACATGCAATGTTCTGAAAGTAATTTCCCCCTAAATTATTCTATCATTTCCAAAATATTTACAGTATAAAAATAGTAGTTTGATGGAGAGCGATAAAAGAGGAATAAATAAAGCTTTATTCTTTGGACTTTACCCCTCTAGATTTCCAGCCTCACTTTTTCTGTGTTTGTCCTCTTGTATATCCCCAGACAAAGCAGGTCTGTGAGGATAAAGATGCTTGAGAGGATCTAGTCGTGGGCCACAGATTCCTCGGGCTTACTTGGCAGCCACGTAGTTTGGGATGGCCTGTGTGATACAGGTGGGAAATTGCTGCATTATATCAAGCTGTTAACTCAGAGGCTTAGTGTTAATCCAGGACTCACTGAAATTTCTCATATAATCTCCAGGCACTAATCTTCTCCATATGGAATTGCTCCTTCTCCTCCGACTTTTAGGACCTGGATATATGCACAGAAGTTTCACCCACAACTCATGGACTCCTGCTGATGATTGCTTGTGTGTGTTAAGCCTGCTAAATTCTAATGCTATAATCCCATAGCCGTGCCCCCTACATTATTAGGTGATCAACCCAAATGCCAGCTGGCCAGGCTTTACCAAAGCAGTCATCTGAAATGATGCTTTGAGCAAAAAAAAAAAAAAAAAGGCAGCGAGCATTGATCTCTCAAATGACTAAAGCCAACTGCCTAGCGTTGTTTCGGGTTCGTCTTCTCTTCATGGCTTCCGTCATGTTTCGGCTAAAGATGAGAGCCGTGGAAAGCAGGACATTCTTCATTCCATGCCTTATGGTTTCACACAGATAGACTGTTCAGTTGCAGGAATGTAATCACAGTGATAAAGGCAACAATACCAAAAACAGGGACTGGGTTCTCTAGTAGCGGTGGGGGGAAGAAAAGGAAAAGAAAAGCTACTTTGGTGATGTCAACCTAAGACTTTGAGCAGTAACAGATCTTCAAGGACCAGTGGGTGGCGGAGGAGCAAAAGCACTCTTGTGTGCTGGTCTTTATTTTCTGTTTGTTTCTGTTTGTTTCTAATGCAACAGAAATGCTGTTTACTTCTTACTTTTATGAATTCATATCAGTGACCTTTGGGCAGAAATATCGAAATTCATTGCTGAAGGGCAGCTTGAGACAGCAAGACTGATAGACACTCCTTCAACCCACACTCTCCTTTCAGGTCACATCAGTGTGTGTCTTCCCTTTCTCAATGTCTTTAAATTTTGCTCAGTTTCATCAGTGGTCTTATGGCTGAATGCCTTCATTTATTCACTTGACAATTTCTTCTTCTTCTTTTTAAAACAACATTTCACACAGAGAAGCTCTGGGGCATAACACGCCTAGAATACTCAATGGTAATAATAATGTCCTGATTAACTCCAATTTACCATCTCTAATAAGTCCTGGAGGAAAGATTCGAATACAGCATTGTCTGTCTACAAACCACAAGCTTTTCAAACTCCCCTGACCAATGATCTCAAGATGTAATTTGTTCACTGATTGGAAGTTGTCAACATTAAAAAAAAAAAAGAAGTGTGACTGTGGGTTTATTTTGCCATCAACAAAAATTAAAACAAAAAGAACACATCCACAATCCTGGCAACAGAATAAATCGAACTGTCTTCATTTTCCTGTATTACCTTGCAGGCTTGTTTGTGTTCAGGTTTTTGACCCAACAGCTTAAAAACCACAAGGCTTTGGGTAAATTATTAATTCCTTGATTCCTCAGTTTCCACATCTGTGAAAGTAATAAGAGTACCTTTTAGTATTTGTTGGGAACATTCAATTAGATAATGCATGTAAAGTGATCGGGAGGGTCCCTGGCATGCCAAGTAAATTCAGTCAGTGTTACAGAATTATTCCTTGTGATCATGGCAGAAATTCGCAGCAGTATACCTACCTACTCTTACTCAGTTCAGTTCTATGACTGGTCTATTTTCCTGGGAGCCTACTGCAAATGAGGAGCAGGAAGAAAAATATAAATTCAAAACTTATGAGAAGTTCACGCCTAGCAAGTCAGCATCTTTTAGGTAAATACTCTGACTTTTAGATTCCTCTCACACACACCCCTACTACGACTGCTGTTCCCCAATACGGCAGTTGGGTTGCAGAGGCACCAATGGGCTCGTGAGTCTATGGAAGACTGCAGACTTGACATCCACGTGGTGCCTTATGGATCACTGTTGGTCTCCGCTGAAGGAAAGCTGACCTGGCTTATTCCTTGGGCCCCATATTAATTTCCTATTGCTACTGCAACAAATTACCACAAATTTACAGGCTTCCCAAGTGGAGCTGGTGGTAAAGAACCCACCCGCCAGTGCAGGAGACATGAGAGATGCAGGTTTGATCCCTCAGTTGGGAAGATCCCCTGGAGGAGGGCATGGCAACCCACTCCAGCTTTCTTGCCTGGAGCATCCTGTGGACAGAGGCGCCTGGAAGGCCACAGTCCACGGGCTCGAAAGAGTCGGGACACCACTTAGGGACTAAACCACCACCGCCGCCACCCAAGATTTCTACCTGAGCAGAGGTGGGGCAGTGAGAGGACGATCTCATCACTGTCTTCCCTTAACTGCATCTCTGCCTCCAGCTCTCTGCTCTCACATGGCCGGAGGGGCAGGGCTGGCTTTCCTTCCCCTGTCCTCTGGGTCACTCCCTGTTCCTTACTGAGAAGGTGTTTGTCCTGCCCTGTATCCTAGAAATGGTGTGGGGAAAAACTACTGATAATGAGAAAACAGAAAACATTGTCTTTGTTACAGGGAGCATTTTAAATTCCATTTGTAATAATTGCTTTAATGCTTTATGTTGGCTAAATTATATTTATTGTCTGTAGTGACTACATAATATTCCTTCTCACAAAGAGACATTTTTAAGAACCATAGTTGTGTGAGGGATAGATAAACTGTGCATAGTTACCATTTTCTGTTTGAATTTTTTTCTTTAGGATAAATAACTTGGAATTAGTGAATCAAGAGGATAAAAATTTATAATTCTTGAACTATATTGTCAAATTGATTTCGAAAAAAAGGTGATTCCCATTTACACTGATAGCTGTGACAGAGGCATATGCACACGTCACGTCATGGCTTTCAGCATAGAGTGTTATCATTTCAAAATGTTGGGAGAATAATAATAACAAGCGAGCATACTAAGTCTTATTCTGAGCCACGTGGTGCTTCAACAGCTGTCACGTCTAGCGAAGGCGGGCGTAAACAGACATTACATGCTCACGTACTCCCGCGTCATATTTTTACTTTATTAACAGGCGAAAACCTGAAGCAGGGAGAGTAAGCAATTTTTCCAGGTTCACACAGCTAAAACATTAGGTAATTTCATAAATGCTTTAAATTTAATTTATTTGTAGCTTAGTTGGATATTTTTCTACATGCATTTTAACTCTTAAGCAAGTCTTGCCAGGGGGTTCACTGTTGTTTTTTTTGTTTGTTTTTCAACAAAAAGATGTGAGCTTTTTATATAATATATGCTAACCTTTTGGCTGTTATTTTGTGGTAGATATTTTCACAGTCTGTTATTAATAACTTTTTATATGTTTAGTCTACCTGCTATGCTAAAAATATGATTCATATAACCTTTCCCTGGCACTTTGTTTAAAAAAAGAAATATAAGGGGAAATCTCATACACTAGTTTCTAAAAAAAAAAAAATCCTACAGAGACTTCTTAATACCCAAAATTACATATAATATCTAAAAGGACATTTCATCACATATAACATTAACTTTAATTTATATCACCTAGCATGCAATGAGCCATATTTCTAGCAGTGGCTAAGCTGTTGCCAGGTTCTAAATTAGGCCCCTTATGGAAGCTGCATTAACTCCTTCAAGACCCGAGCACTGCAGCAGTGAGTACAGACCCTGCCTTAGCAATGGCAGGGAGGCTGAGTTTGCTGGAGAGAGGAAGGCCCCAGGCATGGTCACTGGACGCCTGCCATCCCGCCAGGTTGCGTGCCTCCTGGGCTAAACGCAGGGCTTGCTCTCGGTTCAGCCGTGACTGGCAGCGTGGCTGGCTGGCCAGGGCACTCACCAACACAATACATGTCCAAGAGCTAAATGGATGTAGGAAGCTTGACAAGGTCCTGATCTGTTCTTGGCAGAATGATAAAATGTGTAAACTTTGCTTATCCGACTACACAGCCTCTCTCACTGTTTCCTTTGCCCCCTCCTACACCATCAATTTTCCCACCTCTGCTGCCAAACTTCTGCTGCATCCACGCTCCTACCTCGCTCATCAAATCTCAGCTCCGGAACTGAGTCGAGCATCATTTATCCAATCAGAATATTTATTTTATACCTATTATGTGCTAGCAGTCGAAACTACAGCGATCAACAGTCATCAAGATACAGTCCCTGCCCTGACGCCTACACTTGACTTCTTAGTGTGAATTTGGTCTATGAGTATTCTCAAAAGTACTTGGATTTAAGCCTTATTTCTTGTAAATTTAATTTCATGTATCAGCAATTAGAAGTTGGTAATAGTTTAAGTGATAAAAGAGCCTTCCTGTTGCCTCTGAAATCCTCCCCCTCTCTCCCTCCTTCCCTCTCCCTATTGCTGTCTCCCATCTTATACCCCTAGGCACGTTCTTAATACTTATATTGAGACTTCACAACTCCAGTGTTTTCTAATTTGCTCTGGAAGGAAGATTGAATTGAGTGTCAACTTCACCATACTACTTATCCAATGAAGAAATCAATAATAGAATGCTTTTCCAGTGTAAAATTTGTGTTGCATAAAAATGAGGAATATCTAAATGAAAGTAGAGACAGAACAGCATGATAGGAAATATATTCTGAAGCTACACACACACACTGGATAACTGATGATGGCGACAGACCGCTCTAACCTTTATCTTCAGAAGCGAGCAATTACTCACAGCCACGTGGTGCAGATGAATTACCGTTACTCACTTGGGAAAGCGAACATGTAAATGTCACTGTGGGCGCTAATACTCATGTAATATCACCCCACTTTTAATAGAATATTTGTGCTGATACAGTTAGTAAATTTAAAAAGATGTTATTTCCATGCATTGAAGAACCTGTTCTATTACAAAGGAAAAGAAAAAGAAAGGAGAAATAAAAATATGAAAAACATGAACAAGGACAGTAGGGAAACAGAGAGAAAGTAGGAAAGAAACAGATCATAAAATTCCACTGAATGGGTGGTAATTCTAGGTGTTTTTACATGAATTACCTCACTTCCTATGTATTTTTATACCATTGAAATACATATTTTCATTCTCTGTGTTAGTCGCTCTTCTCCAGAGAAGCCAAAATAATATATATATATATATATAATATATATATGTATGTATGTAGGTATGCATGTATGTATGTATATATAGACAGAAAGAGGCAGAGAGGGAGGGAGACAGAGACAGAAAAAGAGAGACTTATTTTAAGGAATTGGCTTATGTGGGGATTGTCAAGTCTAAAATCTAAAGGGTAGGCCAGCAAGCTGGAAAATCCGACAAGTTGATATTGTCTGAAGTCTTGAGTCTGAAGGCTGGAAACTCAGGTAAAATTTCTATGTTGCAGTTGGGAGGGAAAAGTTGTTCTTTTTCTGAGATGTCACTCTTTTCTCTTAAGGCTTTCAACACATTGAATGAGGCCCACCCATATTATGGAGAGTAATCTGCTTTACTCAGAGTGTACTGATTGAAATGTCAATTACAGCAACGTCCAAACGGGGTTTTGACCAAACAGCTGGACATCGTGGGCTAGACAAATCGACATATAAAAAGAGCCCTCACACTACCATAACTAGAAATGGAAAAATAAAATCAGAGCTGTTAGTAACTTAACCAGAGGAACACAGAAATTGTGGCTCCTGGAAAGGAGCACAGTACAAACTCTGGAAAAATATCTACACATGCATCTCGGCTGCAACAATTACCAGCTGGGAAAAGCTGGGGATGAACACTTGTGTGCCTTAGACCTTCCACCTATAAAGGAGATTATTGGCATACTTTTTATGGTTGTTTTAAGGGCTCAAGGAGATGACGTGTTTGGAAAATATGCATGGAATATAAACAGGCCCCCAGTAAACATTCACTTCAGTTCAGTCGCTCAGTCGTGTCCGACTCTTTGCGACCCCATGAACTGCAGCATGCCAGGCCTCCCTGTCCATCACCAACTCTCTGAGCTCACTCAAACTCATGTCCATCGAGTTGGTGATGCCATCTAGCCATCTCATCCTCTGTCGCCCCCTTCTCCTCCTGCCCCCAATCCCTCCCAGCATCAGGGTCTTTTCCAATGAGTCAGCTCTTCCCATCAGGTGGCCAAAGTTTCTTTAGCATCAGTCCTTCCAGTGAACACCCAGGACTGATCTCCTTTAGGATGGACTGGTTGGACCTCCTTACAGTCCAAGGGACTTTCAAGAGTCTTCTCCAACACCACAGTTCAAAAGCATCAATTCTTCGGTGCTCAGCTTTCTTCATGTCCAACTCTCACATCCATACATGACCACTGGAAAAAACAATAGCCTTGACTAGATGGACCTTTGTTGGCAAAGTAGTGTCTCTGGTTTTCAATATGCTGTCTAGGTTGGTTATGACTTTCCTTCCAAGGAATAAGCATCTTTTAATTTCGTGGCTGCAGTCACCATCTATAGTGATTTTGGAGCCCCCAAAAATAAAGTCAGCCACTGTTTCCACTGTTTCCCCATCTATTTCCCATGAAGTGATGGGACCGGATGCCATGATCTTCGTTTTCTGAATGTTGAGCTTTAAGCCAACTTTTTCACTCTTCTCTTTCACTGTCATCAAGAGGCTTTTGAGTTCCTCTTCACTTTCTGCCATAAGGGTGGTGTCATCTGCACATCTGAGGTTATTGATATTTCTCCTGGCAATCTTGATTCCAGCTTGTGCTTCCTCCAACCCAGCGTTTCTCATGATGTACTCTGCATATAAGTTAAATAAACAGGATGACAGTATACATCCTTGACGTATTCCTTTTCCTATTTGGAACCAGTCTGTTGTTCCTTGTCCAGTTCTAACTGTTGCTTCCTGACCTGCATATAGGTTTCTCAAGAGGCAGGTCAGGTGGTCTGGTATTCCCATTACCTTCTGCTTTACTATCCCTCCCAGGTTAGAACCAGATTCAAATCCGAAGTTGGCAGCTTCAAGCTTCAAGCCAATCTACTAATTAATAAAACTCCGGTCCCAGTGTCAGGTATGCAAAACGCTAGTTTGTTTCACACAGATGTACCCCGTGCTGTGTATTAATGCTGTGGCTTTGGTGAACACAAGAGTAAATCATTCTGGAGGTGTCTGAAGCCTTCCATCAGGTTCTGAGAAGAGAAGGGCAAAGGCCACAGTACACAGTGAAGCACAAAATCCGAATATCAGTGTCGTTACCCTCAGAGGAGCCTGCAGCCTAACCTGGAAGACAGATGTGTGTGCGTCACGTGGAGTCTAGAACTCAGCAGCCTGAGGGGCGCACGGGGGCCCTGCTGTTATGACACAGGCCACACTGAAATATCCGCTCATCAGAATGACACCAGTAAAAAGAATAATGGGCTCATCAACATGTCTAATGCTTTTGTGAAAGCACAGTCTCTGAAGGGCCAAGAGAAACATCCTGAGTAAGGTAAGGTGGACACATTGTATTTGGCATATGAAACTGGTAGCCATTGTATATGTTCATGATGCAACAGCAACAAGCTGAAGAAATTACAGTGGTTAATGAGCAGGTCGCTGTAGCACGAGTGCCCACTCTTTACTTTGGGCTCTTAAACAACAAGCAGTGAGACTGTCACAGTCTGCTCCGTCGGGATTATTATTTGGCAAGGCGTGCTTTTTGCTGCTTGTGTGGTTAGGTACAAAGGTACACTTCTGCAATAAGCAATCTACCTTCTTCGTTTTTAGTTTAAAATAATACATGAAGCAGAAATGCCTTTCTATTTATGTTTTGATCCACTGCATGCTCAGGGACGAGTAAAAAGAAAATAAAAGCAGCTAACTTTAAATTTACAAAGCTCCCTTTTAACAGTTCCCTCAAAAGGATCAACAGATTACTCTTCGGCACTGCGAGCAACTTCCTACTTCTCAGAGTTGATCTGCACATCAATTAATAATCCATGGTGTTGGTATACGAAGCAGAAATTCATTCACTGAATGCTTATGTTCCCTCTGGGCCTGAAGCTGTAATGTATTGTAGGTAAATAACTGTCGCAACACAGTCTCCAGTGCCCCACTCTCGCCCACTCCGTACCACCCACTGCTCCTCTAGTGAACCCGTATTTCAGGACATCATTCAATGATTTCCTCTCCTAACAAGACGCTTCTGTCAGCTCCCTCTGCACTGAACCAGAAGGTAGCAGCGGTTTCTCCCTCATGTGTACCCCTTGCGCAGTATGTGGTTTGTACAGACTTTTTAAGAGTAAGAATGCTGCTAAGTCACTTCAGTCGTGTCCGACTCTGTGTGACCCCATAGACTGCAGCCCACCAGGCTCCTCCATCCATGGGATTTTCCAGGCAAAACACTGGAGTGGGGTGTCATTGCCTTCTCCGAAGAGTAAGAATAGGGCTTTTTTAATCACAGGCTGACTGTTAGTAGAGGGCATGTTTCTTGGGACCAGGCGTTGTCTTTTACTCATCTTCTATTGCTTAGAGTATCCCTGGAATGAACTAGATATTGATAATTAATCGTTTTGATGAGTAAATGAATGAGAGGGAGCATCACAATTCCTCTTCCAAGTGCTTTGGCTGCTTCCAGCTAGTTGTTTTATCTGGAGAATTTGTCATGTGAGTCTTGGAATTGGAACGTTAGAGACAGAAGAGACTTCAGGAGCCATCAAAAGCCTCATTTCACACATAGGAAAGCCGTGGGCCATGAAGATGACCTTTGTAAGGCGATACAGGCTGCGTCAGTGCAGGGACCAGAATTCACATCACTCAATGCTGTCCCCGGTACTCCTGACTGTTTCGTGGGCTGTCTCTCTTGAAAGCCAAGCACGTTTCCTTTCAGAGATCGTGTATACTGACATGTCTACTCATGCACAATGGCCTCCTCTCACCTACTTATAATCAGTGAGCTTGTTATTACAGAATTAATTCTGCTTTTCTGAAAGATTGTTTGCTAGTTTCTTAAAAAGACCCCTGTGCCATAGCTTCTTAAAGAGACGTAATCAGATTTTAGGCTGCCTGTTACTATCTACAAGTATTGAGTGGATACATGAAAGGTCATTTTCCTGGGTAGTGTGTAAACTCTGCGTAAAATATATACATTTTGCCAATGTAGGGCTTTTGAAAACCAATAGCATGTAGCCTGCTGTGTTCACGTAATACTGTACACTTAGGGGAACTCTTCGTTAACTCTCTGTGGGATTAGCCTGAATCATAACAATTCCAAAGAAGTAAACTTATCTGCACAAGTAGAGACTTTCCCAAGTCTTGAAAATTGAGTCTTTTATGATTTAATGGCTAAGATAATCATCTACAGGTTTGGTAATTCCACTCAGGACTTTGATATCTGTTAGTGAAAGTAGCACCTCAGAAAGAAGAGTTAGAGATCACAAGATTGTAAATACCGGCACGCCAATGGGGAGATTTTTAATTTTAAAGTGTTTAATAAGCCACATTTTAAAGTCTGAATTATCAGTTTCAAAGGAGAAGACTTTATTTCATATTTACATTTTTACATTTGTTGAGGTTTAGGGTTGTATCAAGTCAGCTTTAGAATGACAGGGGATGGCGGGCCTGAAAATGACAAATGAAGATGTGTGCTTGGAGTCGTTGGGATGTCAGTCATTTTGACTGACAGATTTCACCGCTGAAATAAGCTTTACATTTTACGCAGCCTCCAGTTCTCTGTAAGGAGGCTGTTTTCAGTAACGAGTCAAAAAAGATTGCGTAGTTGGTCACGGCGGCGCTTGCTTCTCTCGCATTTCCCTCTGGACCACTGTCCCCCACCTGTCTTTTCATGAAGATGATTGACCATCCTTTCACTGACCCCACGCTGTGTTTTAATTCTGAATACTGGCACGCCAAGAAAGCACGAGCATGACATTGTGCAGCACAAAAGGTAGAGCACAAGGGAAGCCACACAGCTTATCAGACAAGACCCCGGCAATCACACGCGGACGCCGAACCGAAACCCGACAGCTTATCAGACAAGACCCCAGCAAATCACACGCGGACGCCGAACTGAAACCCGACAGCTTATCAGACAAGACCCCGGCAATCACACGCGGACCCGGAACCGAAACCTGAGTGTCCTGACTTTTTCCTCCATGATCTCTACTTACATCTTCCCTTTTCACATTCATGCCCTCATATGCCAATTCTTTTCTTTAAAAAGTCTTATGTGTAAGCCTTCTTTAATAATTTAGAAGCATCTTTCTTACAGCATATGTGTATCCAAGTAAGAATCCAGAGATGTGATTCCATGCCATGTTTTATAAAAGATTTTTCTTGAAGCACACACCTAATATCAGTCTTGGACAGCAAAATAAGGATAGATTTCACTTTTTCAATACAGTTGATGAAAAATATTTGTTTGTCCCTGAGTGGTGAGTGAGACTACTGAAACGGCATGACCTTTGGAAGAACTAGAATGCAAGGTAGTGACCATGAAATGAATTTCTGTCAAAAATATATCTTGATGGTTTAAAAGTTAATGTGATTATAGAGCGACTGGGAGATAGCCTGTAAGCATAAACAAGAGGAGGAAAGGCAAGAGTCGCCATCTAAGTCATTTACACTGTACTTTGAGTTTATGAAAATAAGAGTTCTCAGTACAAATATGAAACTATATCTACATATATATAAAGTCATACTGTGCTAAGTCGCTCAGTTGTCTGACTCTTTGTGACCCCATGGACTGCAGCCCACCAGGCTCCTCTGTCCATGGGATTCTCCAGGAAAGAATACTGGAGTGGGTTGCCATGCCATCCTCCAGGATATGTAAAGTTAACCTAAAGTTATTTCACTGGGGAAAGGGGAAATTCAAATAAAAGCTTGGCATAGATGATAAAAAAAAAAAAAAGGAAAAAGTGCTCAAACTCACTAGCAATCAGGCAAAAAGTAAAATGAAAGACAATTTTTCACTCATCCTACTACAAAATTATACATGTTGACAATAATTATGTTGAATATTTTATAAGAAATTAGGTATGAATATTTGGACAGGGTGAACATATACATGGATAGAGCTTTTTGGAGAACAATTTAGCATCATCAATCTAAAGCTAAAACGGAAGCAAGTCAGAGAAGGAGATATCATATGACACCCCTTATATGTATAATCTGAAAAGAAATTATACAAATTAACTTACAAAACAGAATGAGACTCACAGACTTAGAAAATGAACTTATGGTTGCTGATGGGGGAGGGATAGTTAGGGACTTTGGGAAGGTCATGTACACACTGGTATATTTAAAATGGATTAACCAACAAAGACCTATTGTGTAGCATATGGAACTCTGCTTAATATTATGTGCCAGCCTGGTTGGGAGGAGAGTGTGGGGGCGAATGAACGCATGCAGAATGCATGTATGTGTATGGCTGGTCCCTTCACCGTCCACCTGAAACTGCTACAACACGGTTAATCTGCTCTACCCCAGTACACAGTTAAAAGTTTAAAATTACAAAAAAAAGAAAAGAAAATGCACGTACCTTCCGACTAAGCAATTACTTTCTAGGTCTCTTTTTCTTAGAAATAGTCATATATGTAGATATGGAAGAAGCACAAGCTGGAATCAAGATTGCTGGGAGAAATATCAATAACCTCAGATATGCAGATGACACCACCCTTATGGCAGAAAGTGAAGAGGAACTCAAAAGCCTCTTGATGAAAGTGAAAGAGGAGAGTGAAAAAGTTGGCTTAAAGCTCAACATTCAGAAAATGAAGATCATGGCATCTGGTCCCATCACTTCATGGGAAATAGATGGGGAAACAGTGGAAACAGTGTCAGACTTTATTTTTTTGGGCTCCAAAGTCACTGCAGATGGTGACTGCAGCCATGAAATTAAAAGATGCTTACTCCTTGGAAGGAAAGTTATGACCAACCTAGATAGCATATTTAAAAGCAGAGACATTACTTTGCCAACGAAGGTCTGTCTAGTCAAGGCTATGGTTTTTTCAGTAGTCACGTATGGCTGTGAGAGTTGGACTGTGAAGAAGGCTGAGTGCCGAAGAATTGATGCTTTTGAACTGTGGTGTTGAAGAAGACTCTTGAGAGTCCCTTGGACTGCAAGGAGATCCAACCAGTCCATTCTGAAGGAGATCAGTCCTGGGATTTCTTTGGAAGGAATGATGCTAAAGCTGAAACTCCAGTACTTTGGCCACCTCATGTGAAGAGTTGACTCACTGGAAAAGACTCTGATGCTGGGAGGGATTGGGGGCAGGAGGAGAAGGGGACGACAGAGGATGAGATGGCTGGATAGCATCACTGACTCAATGGACGTGAGTCTGAGTGAACTCCGGGAATTGGTGATGGACAGGGAGGCCTGGCATGCTGCAATTCATGGGTTGCAAAGAGTCGGACATGACTGAGCAACTGAACTGAACTGAACTGAACATGTGTGCATATTCTCACATATGCTGCTAAGTCACTTCAGTCGTGTCCGACTTTGTGCGATCCCATAGACAGCAGCTCACCAGGCTCCCCCGCCCTGGGATTCTCCAGGCAAGAACACTGGAGTGGGTTGCCATTTCCTTCTCCAGTGCATGCAAGTGAAAAGTAAAAGTGAAGTCACTCCGTCGTGTCTGACTCTTAGCAACCCCATGGACTACAGCCCACCAGGCTCCTCTCTCCATGGGATTTTCCAGGCAAGAGTACTGGAGTTGGGTGCCATTGCCTTCTCCTATTCTCACATATACAAAGATATAATTTTAAGAATGGTAATTACAGCATTGTTAAAACAAAACTTTAAAAGCACTCCAAACATTTACTGATACATATATTATTATGCTTATGCATTGAATACTATGAAGCTGTTAAAAAGAATGAGGAGAACATACGTTTGCAGAAGTGGAATGATCCAAAAGACATGTTAAACAAAAACAGCAAATTAAATAATGAAAGCCTACTCACATAGTTTTGAAAACTGCATCTATTATAGACGTGGCCAGCAGGGAACCGGCCCCGGTGCCACCAGCTTCAGGCTGAGGCCCCTTGCAGCTGGCCCCCAGCTCCTAGTCCCGATGGTCCTCCAGCTCTACTGTCTCCCACCCACTCCTTCCCCTGGGGAAGAGCTCTTCTAGCCTGCTCACTCAGGGACAACCCCGCTATGCCAGCTGTGGTATTATAGTACTATACTTGATAAGACTAAAAATGTTTTCTTAAATAAATAAATTATAAATATGGCCGTGTCTATCAACTAAACAGTAGTTTTTCTATGAGAATAAGTGTATAGAAAAGATCCTAGAAGTAGACACAACCACGTACTAACAGAAATTAGTTTCTGAGGAAGAAAACAGGAACAGAAAAAGGAAAAAAACATTTATTTTACTATCATATAAAGATAAATTGCTTCAATTTTTGACAGTACTGATTTATAACTTTTGTAAATGTGTATATGTGTGCACACGCATTAAAACCATATGAAACAAGTGTTGATTTTATCAATTCATACAAGTTAAACTGGACATGGAACAACAGACTGGTTCCAGATAGGAAAAGGAGTACATCAAGGCTGTATATTGTCACCCTGCTTATTTAACTTCTATGCAGAGTACATCATGAGAAACGCTAGGCTGGAAGAAGCACAAGCTGGAATCAAGATGGCCGGGAGAAATATCAATAACCTCAGATATGCAGATGACACCACCCTTATGGCAGAAAGTGAAGAGGAACTCAAAAGCCTCTTGATGAAAGTGAAAGAGGAGAGTGAAAAAGTTGGCTTAAAGCTCAACATTCAGAAAACGAAGATCATGGCATCTGGTCCCATCACTTCATGGGAAATAGATGGAGAAACAGTGGAAAGTGTCAGCCTTTATTTTTTTTTCATCTCCAAAATCACTGCAGATGGTGATTGTAGCCATGAAATTAAAAGACGCTTACTCCTTGGAAGAAAAGTTATGACCAACCTAGATAGCATATTCAAAAGCAGAGACGTTACTTTGCCAACAAGTGTGCATCTAGTCAAGGCTATGGTTTTTCCTGTGGTCATGTATGGGTGTGAGAGTTGGACTGTGAAGAAGGCTGAGTGCCGAAGAATTGATGCTTTTGAACTGTGGTGTTGGAGAAGACTCTTGAGAGTCCCTTGGACTGCAAGGAGATCCAACCAGTCCATTCTAAAGGAGATCAGTCCTGGGTGTTCTTTGGAAGGAATGATGCTAAAGCTGAAACTCCAATACTTTGGCCACCTCATGCAAAGAGTTGACTCTTTGGAAAAGACTCTGATGCTGGGAGGGATTGGGGGCAGGAGGAGAAGGGGGCGACAGAGGATGAGATGGCTGGATGGCATCACTGACTCGATAGACATGAGTCTGAGTGAACTCTGAGAGTTGGTGATGGACAGGGAGGCCTGGCATGCTGCAGTTCATGGCGTCACAAAGAGTCGGACACAACTGAGCGACTGAACTGAACTGAACTGATGGGTAATTAGCACACAAATTATTTAGGTGTAACAGGGAGTGTCAAATTGTCCGACGACGTTTAAAACAAGTTTTCTAATAAGTTTTTTAATGTATATACTCTCTATAAACTTGTTTATAAAATTTAAACTCACAGTTTACAAAGAATTTGGGAAGTATAGTAGTTTCTGTTTAAATTCTATCATCATCACTAAATGTTTCAAATTACTAGAGCCAAGATTAATGGGACTTTACTAAAATGATGTCATTTGTATTTGTGGATATTGGTGAGACATAAGACTTCATCCTAGACAGTTTAAAATACTTAAGGCTATAAAGTTTTCTGTAATATGGCTTAAGTCACGTTCTGTTTTTTTTAATTATTTGATTCTTTAAAAAACAATTTTTAAAAATTTTCTAGATCAAGTGGTCAAAATCTTCATAACTTACCTTTAATTATTAACCAAAATGACTAAAAACATTTAACCTAACAGTATATAAAAAGAACAATAATATAAATCTAACTAAAATAATAGAGAAGACTTATAGTTCTGAAATCAAAATTAAGGATAGGGGATTAAAAGGCACAAACTATTATATATAAAATAAGTAAGCTATGAGCATATATTGTACAGCACAGAGAATATAGCCAATATTTTATAATAACTATAAGTGGAGTATAATCCCCCAAAGTGTGAATTACTATGTTGTACACCTGAAACTTTTTTATTAATAATATAAATCAAGTATTCTTCAACTAAAACAAAAGCAAAAAAATAAAAGAATTAATGTAACTCTGGAATTCTAACCTATATTTCTATTTTGCAAGAAAAAAATTTTAAATTTGCTTTACTCATAACAAAATTGAGTCTTCATAAGAAGTAAAAACAGGCATATAGTGAAGAAGTGGTAAAGTATCAGATAAAATGAAAACACTGGCAATGAATGAAACAAAAGATAAGGAGCAATTTTGTGTGAAAATGAGGAAAAATAAATAACCTAATAGCTTCTAGTTGGGATTTTACCACGCTTTCGGGTCATGCAGGCCATCTTCATGCAGCTCAACACGATTATCCCTTCTCTCCCTGTTGTTTTACAAGTGCCCAGTTCTTTTATCTGCTTCCTCTTCTTGGGTCCTGAAACAAGTGGAGTATGCAACCCTGGGCAAAGAATATCAACAGGCAATTTATAGAAGAAAATTGAAAGACACAAATTTAAGAGAACAAATATTATTTCTCACTCAACAACTTGGCAAAAATAAAGTCACTGACATCAACCAATGTTGACCTAGTTGTGAGGAGCAGAGAGCACTTTGTTATGTTCATGTCATCTCTTTGGAGGACCTCTGGTGAGCAGTTATTTTAAAAAAATTTAAATGTACATCACCTTTGACCCAGAGATCACACTTTTAGGTACGTACCCACAGGAAACACCCAAATTCACACTGAATTGAAACATTTTTGATGCTAGTAAAAGGAAAAACAGAAGAAATAACTTTAATATCCTTCAAGAAGGATCTGGTTGGATAAGTTCTATTAAGTAAAATACTGAGTGCAATTCACTCATTAGGTAGACTCAAACAGATCTGTATTACTGTATGAAGAAAAGATAGTATAAAATATACCTGGTATAATCTTACTCAAAAGAAACATAGCTAGACACCTCTACCACAAAATGACAAGCGCCATGTGATCGGAGCACTGCAGAGCAGTCAGCTGGCCAACCACAGGACTTAATCCCGCCAGGCAAGTTAACTTGCCGAACGTGAACAAACATCTAGACTAGACTAAGAAAAGACAGTTTATTGTTTTGTTTTTTTTCGGTCTATCAGGTCTATCAGGGTCTATCAGGAAAAACAACCACTCCTCCAAGTATATTCCCATCATGCAAAAAAAGTGCTCTTTAAAAACTCCAACCCAGTGTGAACAAATAGCCAATAAAGATATGAATAGGTGATTATTCCACTGACCACGCGGGAAAAGAAAATAAAAACTGCCACGCAAGACCATTATGCACACAGAAGAAAGACTAAAATGAGAAAGCAAACATTTGAAAATGTGGGTGAGTTTGTTAAATAACCAGAATGCTCATAAACAATGGTAGAAAAAAAGTTGATTCAGCCTTGGAAAACTGTTTCTACCAAAGCTGATCATTTCTATGTCCTCTGATTCAGCACATATCCAATCAAAATATATATTAGTTGCTCAACTGTGTCCGACTCTTCACGACCCTCGTGGACTGTAACCCACTATGCTCCTCTGTCCATGGAATTTTCCTGGTAAGAATACTGGAGTGGGTTGCCATTTCCTTCTCCAGCGTATCTTCCTGACCCAGGGATCGAACCCAGGTTTCCTGCATTGTGGGCAGATTCTTTGCCATCTGAGATACCAGGGAAGCCCTCTTCCAAAGACATACCCCAGGATATGGCTAGTAGCACAATCACAGTAGCCCCAAACTGGAAACTGGCCAAACATCCATTTGTCAAAGGAGCAGCATAGAGTATCCAAAATGAAATCTGAAAATAAACTGTAGATTTTACATGATTGATGATGATCGTCACGTTGCAAAATTAAAAGGTTATGTGTTTAAGATGGATAACCAGCTAGGACCTATTGTATAGCACACGGAACTCGGCTCAGTGTTACATGCAGGCCTGGATGGAGCGGGCTTGAAGGGAATAGAGACGTGTATACATACGGCTGAAACTATGCAGGTGAAACTTCACTGTTCAGCTGACACTGCCACAACATTGTTAATCGGCTATACCCCAATTCAAAATAAAAAGTGTAACGTTTGGGGAAAAAAGAAAGGTCAAATGATTATTTAATCCTATGATCTGATTATAGAAAGATAGCAATGTTGCATATAGATACACTTTAAGGAATTCCAGAATCATATTAATAAATGATTGCTGCTGCTGCTAAGTTGCTTCAGTTGTGTCCGACTCTGTGCGACCCCATAGACAGCAGCCCACCAGGCTCCGCCATCCCTGGGATTCTCCAGGCAAGAACACTGGAGTGGGTTGCCATTTCCTTCTCCAATGCATGAAAGTGAAAAGTGAAAGAGAAGTCGCTCAGTCGTGTCCGACTCTTTGCGACCCCATGAACTGTAGCCCACCAGGCTCCTCCGTCCCTGGGATTCTCCAGGCAAGAACACTGGAATGGCGTGCCGTTTCCCTCTCCAATGCAGGCATGCATGCTAAATTGCTTCAGTTGTGTCCGACTCTGTGCGACCCTCTGGACGGCAGTCCACCAGGCTCCTCTGTCCATGATTCTCTAGGCAAGAATACTGGAGTGGGGTGCCATTTCCTTCTCCACTGGGGGACTTTAGAAGGAAAGTAATATAAAAATCAGTTCCTTCATCCTTTTCCTTTCCATTCTTTTCATCTTTTGGCTATCTGTTCTACATACAAGATAGCAAAGAAATTCCAAGAATCATCTTGTCACTTAGCAGTATCATGCATCAGTTGTCAGACACAGTTTTCCAATGTCTAAAGGAAATAATATATTGAAGTAATCTGAGCAGCACTTAGCACACAGCAAATACTCGGGTTAAACATTAGCTTACTGTTTAACTTTCCTATGCTAAGATATGGCTGACACAATGATTCCTGAGTAGTTAGATTAGATTACATAATGTTATCTTGTCATCTAACTTAGTTTCATCAGCCACCGAAGATGCACTCAGCAAGTTGCCTGATTTAGCCTCTGGAGATTCTGTCTCCCTTGTTTTTTCACAAAATATAGTCTCCTCTGTCGACTTTCAGTAACGTGTAGGAAGTATCTTGGGTTTGTGTGATGTTTGCACTACTAGAGAACACTGGAGTACGGAGGGGCCAGGACACAGATTAGGGAAGTGGCTTCGCATGATCTATATGTCCTGCTTTGTAACTTGGCTCTGAACAAAGCAACACATTTTCTCTTATGCTTCATAAGGATAATAACCATCTTTATTTTATAATAAGAAATGGTATTGCATTAATTATTATTAATCATTTTAGAATACTAGAAATATTTCAATAAAAATTGCTAGGCTAATAAAAACATTTCCGGTTTCATTAAAACTATGAACTCTCCCTCATGACTACAAAATGAGCAGCGGAGTTTGATAGCACAGCACAGTCAAGACTGCCTCTTGGATAAGGGTGATTTTTCTCAAAATGTGTTATATGAATGCATTAAATATTTGATGCTTAATAAAAGTAAAATAACATCCCTTTCTACTAAGCTGCCTCAAATACCAATTACATGAGAAAGATTTGCTAAGCTAATGATTTTCTAAGTAGCCACAAATGCTTCCTTAATTCTCGATGAGTTCTTCTTGTTCCTCAGAGTGAATGTGAGATGTTATTTTCAATATTTGGTGGCCTCACTTTTTCACAGCAAGGATTTACTTTACAAACCCTTTTATTCTGTCTTGAATTTCATAGTTATGTGTCTAACAATGAGTTACCAGGAAAATCTGCTGCAGACATGAAAACATAGACACAAAATCAGGACTTAGTTTGTCTCTCCTTCTAATCACACGATCTCTGGGAAGGTTTATTGCAATCATATCCAAGGACGTAACAGTATTTGGAAAAGATACAGCTCCAAGTCTTTTGTTGACTGCAAATATGATCTAGCTTGTTCCTTTAATGGCTCACTTCTCCCTGTGCAATTCCATTCCTCAATGATTCTAGAATTCACTCTATGACTTTATTTGGCCACTAGTACATCAGCAAGTGCAGTGCAAACAGAAACGGAGTACCAGCTCGTGCGTTAGGAGGAGGACTAAGGCACCTTGACGGACAGCCCCAAGCAACTGTCAGACACACGCCTCAAGCCAGGAAGAACAAGCCAGCCTCAGCCTATCTGCAGGACGCGCATGAGTTCAGCCAACACAAGGTCGGGCAGAAATGAAACCATCCCAGCTGGGCCTTGCCCGAAGTCCTGACCTGCAGAATTGGGAGCAAATAAACGGTTATCGTTTCAAGCCAGTAAAAATTCCTTGACTTCCTCTGTCTTTCTGTATTCCTGTGAACCATGATAAGGACATGGGCTGATGAGCAAGGCTCAGTTCAGTGAAAGAAGACAAGGCTTGAAGGAAACTTTCAGGACAGAAATAAGGAGTGTTTATCCGACCAGGACAGATCGCACTGGGTGACAGCCATCTCGCTTGGAACCATTGTGGCTCAATAATGACCAGTAGACTAAGGTAATCACAGAACACGTGTCGATATGTCACCCACTGAAATTAAATCTAACTCACTGGGGGTGACACCACATTGCTTTAATTATTCCTATCAGCTGGATCATTTCTCAAAATATAAATCAGGAACAAGAACGAAAAAACCCTTTTTCTCTTACCTCCTTAGTTTATAGAATGATACTTGTACAACTACATGCGCTTATCAACGCCTGATTCCGTAAGTAAAAAAGTTATTGCCGTCACACCAGTTGATTGCTTACTGACGTCATTGACTGAGCTTGACAGAGCTCTATATTCTTTCTTCATTGATCCATGTATTTGGTGATTATTTATTGAGGGTGTTTAACGTACCCAGCACTAAACTAGGTATTGATAGAGAAGATGAGCAAGGCTCTCGTGCAGCTTCCATCCCAGAGGAGAGAACACATTACCCCCACAGAACATTTTAAAAAATGAGACAATTAAAAAATTGTGATAAGTGTTCTGAAGGAGTGAAGCAAAGAGATTTTAAGAGAGAAAGTGCTTAGACAGAAAGAGGGCTTCTTTAGATAGAGTGGTCTCAACGAAGAACTGCCTGAGGATAGAATATTTGAGACCTAAAGAATGAGAAGGAGTCATGTAGCTATTCCAGAACACGGCAGGTCTAAAGTTTCTGCAGTAATGAGTACATATCAACTGTCGCCTCGCTTTTACACACTGTCAGCCAACAGAGGACATGGCAGGGAACACAATATCCTCGTGCTATGGTCACGCAACCGGGCATTTACTGAAGAATATTTGGTGTTAGTAGATGAAATGAACCCATTGGGTTCCTCTTCTTTCACTTTTCAACTAGTCATAATGAAGTTTTATGAAAATACACTCTATCTTTATGTCACTATGTTACTTCCATTCAACTGTCTGTTTAAAAATATAACAGGATAAAACCACTCAATCTCTCAACCACTTGCCTGCATGGATCATTTAAATGAGTTTGAGTGGATAATATACATATGTATATACATAGATGTCTATTATACTATACCACTTAGCACGCTGAAAGTGATTTATGAGACGCCCATTCCGGAATGAGAACTGTTTTGAAGATAAAAGGAAGACTCTGGACCTCTTGGCTTCTAACTTTCGGCTCCTTAACCTGAACCTTTCCCTCATGTTCTTCTTTAAAGTGTTTTAGCTTCACCCTAGAAAAAAATGTTATATTTATATTTTGGTCAAGAGAGGATTCTTATATAAATTTTTGGCTGAACTAGGTCCATAGAAAAGAAATATCCCAAGTGTTAAAAATAGAAGTTGGTGGTAGAAGCGAGCCGTTTGCAGTAATAGCTATTTCACACTTTCGGAAAGTTGATTCCAGCATGGTTTGCAATTACAGGAACAGAGAGACCTAAGCTAATTAGTTATTGAGTCCCTATGTTCTTCTTTAAGGAAAGCCATTGATTTTTGCCCTCAGAAAGTTATTTTTGCACAGTCATATGTACAAGCTAGTGGGGACAGGCTACCCATGGGGTCTTCTTTCAGCTTTGGTCCTTGAAATGAAAATAATCCTACTTTTATTTACAGGGAGCTTTGCGTCTGCATATAGTCTGGAATATGGCTGTAGTCACCAAGTGAACCATATTTAATTGCCTGTGGCTAATTACTTGTGTAGCACTCAAATGTATCTAATATTGCTGTTTTGAAGCCATGTGGGAGATCTTTTAACTGTGCCCTTTTAAATCTTTACAGCAATAGTCATGTGGCTAGAGTTATGTGTATTAAAAATGCTGAAGAGAGAAAAATCAGATTAGAAGGTTTAAGAAGAAACATATTTGGCCAATATGAGTTTGATAAGGTATTGTATTTGCTTTAAAATTAAAGATACTTTGTTCTAATACAGTTAATTGGGGGACCTTGGGTGTTTCTAGCCCAAGGGTATATTCGTTATCTTGAAAATATGATAGACTGTAAAATTAGATAGCCAATGGGAATTTGCTGCATGATGCAGGGAGTTCAAGCCTAGTGCTCTGTTGCAACCTAGAGGGGTGGGATAGGGCGGGAGGTGGGAAGGAGGTTCAAGAGGAAGGGGATGCATGCAGACCTCCGGCTGACTCATGTTGACGTGTGGCAGAAATCAGCACAGCACTGTAAAGTAATCATCCTCCAATTAAAAATAAATAATCTATAAAAAGACAGATTAATATATTTATGCTTTCTGCAATCTGCAATTAAATTCAATTAAATGTCTTACACAGAATATGTTAATGCATTAGGTTTTTACTCCTTCATTCTATTACTGTACTAGAACATCTGACTAATAGTAAAGCTGTAATCACTGTTCATTGGGGTGTCCTTGGGAGTAGAGTTAGGCTGGGGACCTGACTACTTACACCTGGTGATCTGACCCCCACACCTAGGATTGAACATGGGTCTGATTCCTTACCTTTGTATCTGGTAGTTAGAGAAGCATAGAGAGAAATTACCCCTAAACTACAAGGAACCAAAGCCCCTTTCCCTGGTGTTTTACTTTTGCTGTATGAATATAATTCTATTATTTTAAAGTCTAGATGAAGAGATTTCATGTTTATGCTTGGTGACATGCCCATGAGGGATGATGATCATACATACGGAACATCTCCATTTGTATGCACAGAATTACGCACAATTCCTTGCCTAAAGGTGGCACCCTGTTAGGCTTTCCTGGAATCCAACATAGAACTGAAAGAAGACTCTGTTCTGGACCATCCTCTCTCCTGTGAACAGGATAACCCACATTATAATACGATCCCTGTAAGTTCTAAGCTTGGGCTCTTCTTTCAATACTGCTCCACCAGAACACAAAATCAGACCAATCCTGTCATCCCTGTGACCGTAACTCTTGCTCAAAGATGTTTTAATTAATTTCTTTTTTTGCTGAATGATAATTGTTGTTTTCTGTCAAGCCTCAGCATGAATCAGCCATAGGTATACATATATCCTCTCCTTCTTGAACCTCCCTCCCTGCTCCCTCCCCATCCCACCCCTCTGGTTGATACAGAGCCCCTGTTTGAGTTTCCTGAGCCACACAGCACATTCCCGCTGGCTGGAGGGCTTACACATGGTTGCGTAAGTGTCCCTGTGACTCTCTCCACGCATCTCCCCTCCCCTCCCCTCTCCCATGGCCCCACGTCTGTGCTCTACATCTGTTTCTCCACTGCTGCCCTGGAAGTAAACTCTTCAGTACCATTTTTCTAGATTGCATATACATGCATTAGAGTATGATAGTTATCTTTCTGACTTACTTCACTCTGTGTAATAGAATTCTAGGTTCATCCACCTCATTAGAACTGACTCAAAGGCGTTCCTTTTTATGGCCGAGTAATCCTCCATTGTGTATAAGTACCACAGCTTCTTTATCCATTCATCTGTCCATGGACATCTAGGTTGCTTCCATGTTCTAGCTATTGTAAACAGTGCTGCATGAACAATGGGATACATGTGCCTTGTATACTTATGTATACTTATATACTTATACTTTCCTTTGCTGTGCAAATGTGTTTAACTTAATCAGGTACAACGTGTTTACTTTTGTTTTTATTTCCATTACTTTAGGAGGTGGGTCATAGAGGATGTTGCTTTGATTTATGTCCTTGAGTGTTCTGCCTATGTCTTCCTCTATAGGGAAAACTATAAAGAGTTTTATAGATTCTGGTCTTACATTTAGGTCTTTAATCCATTTTGAGTTTATCTTTGTTTATGGTGTTAGGCAGTGTTCCAATTTTATTCTTTTGCATGTAGCTGTCCAGTTTTCCCAGCACCACTTATTGAGGAGGCTGTCTTTTCTCCATTGTATATTCTTGCCTCCTTTGTCAAAAGTAAGGTACCTATAGGTTCATGGGTTTATTTCTGGGCTTTGGATCTTGTTCCATTGGTGTATATTTCTGTTTTTGTGCCAGTACCTTACTGTCTTGATGACTGTAGCTTTGTAGCATGGTCTGAAGTCAGGAAGGTTGTATCCTCCAGCTCCATTCTTTTTTCTCAAGACTGCTTTGGCTTATTCAGGGTCTTTTGTGTTTTCATATGAATTGTGAAATTTTTTGTTCTAGTTCTGTGGAAAATGTCATTGGTAGTTTGACAGGGATCACATTGAATCTATAGATTGCATTTGGTAGTATAGTAATTTTCACAATATTGATTCCTCCTACCTAGGAACTTGGAATATCTCTCCATCTATTTATGTCATCTTTGATTTCTTTCATTAATATCTTATAATTTTCTGTGTACAGTTCTTTTGTCTCCTTAGTTAAGTTTATTCCTAGATATTTAATTCTTTTTGTTGCAATAGTGAATGAGATTAATTCCTTAATTTCTCTTTCTGATTTTTCATTGTTAGTATATAGAAATGCAAGTGATTTCTATGTATTGATTTTGTATCCTGCAACTTTGCAAAATTCACTGATTAGCTCTAGTAATTTTCTGATACCATCTTTAGGGTTTTCTGTGTACAGTATCATGTCATCTGCAACCAAAACTCAGAAATGTTTTTAACTTGCAATTTCTAATTACCAACACAAAGCCTCCCCTTTATGTCCACATGTGAGTGGAATCCCCTTCTACAGGTTTCAGGATTTAATGTTCCACTCTTGTTTCTGAGTCTGGCCCCAAAGGAACCATGAGAAATCGCATTATAACCCAACTGCTTTCCTCCCAAACTTCACTTTCCTCAGCTTCAGAACTCACTAGGATGTGAATGGCTTCTTTGATATGGATGGTAACATAAACATTTCTAGTTTCTCTTTTCCAGATACGTCAGATCTGATCCTACTTCCTCTGTGGTCCCAGGTCGCTCAAACATTACCCAGCCCCCACCGCTGGGCCAACTTGAAACCATTCACCTTAGAGGGGATGAGCTCCACTTTCCCAGTCTTGAATATCTCCTGACTCTGCTTTCACTTTCCCAGTTTCTGCATTGATTTCAATAATCGTTTTTTGTTTTTTTTTTTAACACCACTTTTTTTCTCTCATTTATTTTTATTTATTTTTAATTTTATTTTATTTTTAAACTTTACATAATTGTATTAGTTTTGCCAAATATCAAAATAAATCCACCACAGGTATACATGTGTTCCCCATCCTGAACCCTCCTCCCTCCCTCCTCCCCATACCATCCCTCTGGATCGTCCCAGTGCACTAGCCCCAAGCATCCAGTATCGTGCATCGAACCTGGACTGGCAACTCATTTCATACATGATATTTTACATGTTTCAATGCCATTCTCCCAAATCTTCCCACCCTCTCCCTCTCCCTCTCCCACAGAGTCCATAAGACTGTTCTGTACATCAGTGTCTCTTTTGCTGTCTCGTACACAGGGTTATTGTTACTGTCTTTCTAAATTCCATATATATGCGTTAGTATACTGTATTGGTGTTTTTCTTTCTGGCTTACTTCACTCTGTTTAATAGGCTCCAGTTTCATCCACCTCATTAGAACTGATTCAAATGTATTCTTTTTAATGGCTGAGTAATACTCCATTGTGTATATGTACCACAGCTTTCTTAGCCATTCATCTGCTGATGGGCATCTAGGTTGCTTCCATGTCCTGGCTATTATAAACAGTGCTGCGATGAACATTGGGGTACATGTGTCTCTTTCCCTTCTGGTTTCCTCAGTGTGTATGCCCAGCAGTGGGATTGCTGGATCATAAGGCAGTTCTATTTCCAGTTTTTTAAGGAATCTCCACACTGTTCTCCATAGTGACTGTACTAGTTTGCATTCCCACCAACAGTGTAAGAAGGTTCCCTTTTCTCCACACCCTCTCCAGCATTTATTATTTGTAGACTTTTGGATTGCAGCCATTCTGACTGGTGTGAAATGGTACCTCATAGTGGTTTTGATTTGCATTTCTCTGATAATGAGTGATGTTGAGCATCTTTTCATGTGTTTGTTAGCCATCTGTATGTCTTCTTTGGAGAAATGTCTATTTAGTTCTTTGGCCCATTTTTTGATTGGGTCGTTTATTTTTCTGGAGTTGAGCTGTAGGAGTTGCTTGTATATTTTTGAGATTAGTTGTTTGTCAGTTGCTTCATTTGCTATTATTTTCTCCCATTCTGAAGGCTGTCTTTTCACCTTGCTAATAGTTTCCTTTGATGTGCAGAAGCTTTTAAGGTTAATTAGGTCCCATTTGTTTATTTTTGCTTTTATTTCCAATATTCTGGGAGGTGGGTCATAGAGGATCCTGCTGTGATGTATGTCAGAGAGTGTTTTGCCTGTGTTCTCCTCTAGAAGTTTTATAGTTTCTGGTCTTACGTTTAGATCTTTAATCCATTTTGGGTTTATTTTTGTGTATGGTGTTAGAAAGTGTTCTGACACCCTCCTCCTTGACCAGATTTCCCAGCACCACTTGTTAAAGAGATTGTCTTTAAACCATTGTATATTCTTGCCTCCTTTGTCAAAGATAAGGTGTCCATATGTGCGTGGATTTATCTCTGGGCTTTCTATTTTGTTCCATTGATCTATATTTCTGTCTTTGGGCCAGTACCATACTGTCTTGATAACTGTGGCTTTGTAGTAGAGCCTGAAGTCAGGTAGGTTGATTCCTCCAGTTCCATTCTTCTTTCTCAAGATCGCTTTGGCTATTTGAGGTTTTTTGTATTTCCATACAAATTGTGAAATTATTTGTTCTAGCTCTGTGAAGAATACTGTTGGTAGCTTGATAG
Source organism: Bos indicus x Bos taurus (assembly GCF_003369695.1). Classification (NCBI taxonomy): domain Eukaryota; kingdom Metazoa; phylum Chordata; class Mammalia; order Artiodactyla; family Bovidae; genus Bos; species Bos indicus x Bos taurus. The sequence continues at coordinate 59,908,467 of NC_040099.1, forward strand.
GGATTGCATTGAATCTATAAATTGCTTTGGGTAGTATACTCATTTTCACTACATTGATTCTTCCAATCCATGAACATGGTATATTTCTCCATCTATTAGTGTCCTCTTTTATTTCTTTCACCAGTGTTTTATAGTTTTCTATATATAGGTCTTTAGTTTCTTTAGGTAGATATATTCCTAAGTATTTTATTCTTTCTGTTGCAATGGTGAATGGAATTGTTTCCTTAATTTCTCTTTCTGTTTTCTCATTATTAGTGTATAGGAATGCAAGGGATTTCTGTGTGTTGATTTTATATCCTGCAACTTTACTATAGTCATTGATTAGCAGGAATAGAAGGAACATACCTCAACATAATAAAAGCTATATATGACAAACCCACAGCAACATTATCCTCAATGGTGAAAAATTGAAAGCATTTCCTCTAAAGTCAGGAACAAGACAAGGGTGCCCACTTTCACCATTACTATTCAACATAGTTTTGGAAGTTTTGGCCACAGCCATCAGAGCAGAAAAAGAAATAAAAGGAATCCAAATTGGAAAAGAAGAAGTAAAACTCTCACTATTTGCAGATGACATGATCCTCTACATAGAAAATCCTAAAGACTCCACCAGAAAATTACTAGAACACCACTTTTTTAAAATGGTATTTTTACTTATTTCATTTTTGCCTGGGCTGGGTCTTCACTGCTTTGCAAGGGCTTCCTCCAGTTGTGGAGAGCAAGGGCTCCTCTTTGTTGATGGTGTGCTGTGTGGTGGCATCTCTTGCTGCAGAGTATGGGCTCTAGGTGACTGCGCGTCAGGAGCTGCAGCACATGGGCCTTAGTGAGTGCAGCTCCATGGCCTGTGGGATCTTCCCGGATCAGGGATTAAACCTGTGTCCTCTGTATTGGCAGGCAGATTCTCATCCACTGTGCCACCTGGGACATCCCAACAATCATTTTCTTCCTTGATCCTGCTTATCCCTGAATTCCAAGCGATCTCATCTCAAAATCAAAGCAAAAATTTTTTTCTCCACATGCAAACGGACACTCTCATTGGTCAAGAAAACTTGTGCAGTTTCATGGCTCTAGGAACTGGGTTTGCTCAGCAGCATGGAATTACAAGCTTTGGTTCTGCTGAAGTCTACTTTGGACTGTGAATTGCAATAAATATTTTGGTGATAAATAAATCAAGAAAATCCCTTTTATAGTGAAAATCCCCTGTAGTTGACATTCTGGATTCCCAAACTTGGATTGCCATAATAAAAGCTGACAAACAGGCCCACCTCTTATCCCTGGCTAAAAGTCAGGAAAGCGAAAGACATAATCCTGGGTAGTGAAGTCATGCCAGTCAGCAAATCCAAATATACGCACCACGGAAGCCGGCTGGTTTTGGTGTGAAGTCTCACCGGCCTTTAGCACAAATCTCCATCCCTTCCAAAATTAACATTTTTCCTCACTCCATAGAGATGTTCCCCAACAGACATGCAGCTGCTCTTGCAGAGTCTGGCCTGGCAAGGAAAACGAATTCCCACCCTGCCAACATGTTTCTGCCTATGCCTTTTCCAGCACAGGAGCCATGTTCCCTCCATGTGGATCACTGTGTATGAAATTTATAGCTGTTCCCATAGCTATAAATTGGGGTTCCCTGGAGACTCTGTTTCCCAAATTGCAGTCTTCTGTGCATGTATTTGCTTATGCTCCCAACGTACGGTGGTCATTAGAATTCCTGACTCTCCTACCAGCCAACCTTCCTACAAATTCTTACGGGGGCTGAGCAGAGGGAAAACAAGCATTTTGAACTTGTTTAGTGCCATTCATGATTTTGACAACCAGAAACAATATGTTTAGCAAGTTGAATTAGATAGTGAGTGAACCACAGGAACTTCTTAATCAAGTTTAAAGCATAAATAAGAAATAAACCCAGTGGTCACTTTGATCCCTTCCCCCTCAGATTTCACTGGTGTTTCTAGCCTTCTGGATCACATTGTTCTGACCATGAGAAAGACACATGAATCAGTCAGTCAGTCAGTTCAGTCGCTCAGTCGTGTCCAACTCCTTGTGATCCTATGAATTGCAGCACGCCAGGCCTCCCTGTCCATCACCAACTCCCGGAGTTCACTCAGACTCACGTCCATCGAGTCAGTGATGTCATCCAGCCATCTGATCCTCCGTCGTCCCCTTCTCCTCCTGCCCCCAATCCCTCCCAGCATCAGAGTCTTTTCCAATGAGTCAACTCTTCGCATGAGGTGGCCAAAGTATTGGAGTTTCAGCTTTAGCATCATTCCTTCCAAAGAACACCCAGGACTGATCTCCTTCAGAATGAACTGGTTGGATTTCCTTGCTGTCCAAGGGACTCTCAAGAGTTTTCTCCAACACCACAGTTCAAAAGCATCAATTCTTTGGCGCTCAGCTTTCTTCACAGTCCAACTCTCACATCCATACATGACTACTGAAAAAAACATAGCCTTGACTAGACACACACTTGTTGGCAAAGTAATGTCTCTGCTTTTCAATATGCTATCTTGGTTGGTCATAACTTTCCTTCCAAAGAGTAAGCATCTTTTAATTTCATGGCTGCAATCACCATCTGCAGTGACTTTGGAGCCCAAAAAAATAAAGTCTGACACTGTTTCCACTATTTCCCATCTATTTCCCATGAAGTGATGGGACCAGATGCCTTGATCTTCGTTTTCTGAATGTTGAGCTTTAAGCCAACTTTTTCACTCTCCTCTTGCACTTTCATCAAGAGGCTTTTTAGTTCCTCTTCACTTTCTGCCATAAGGGTGGTGTCATCTGCATATCTGAGGTTATTGATATTTCTCCTGGAAATCTTGATTCCAGCTTGTGCTTCTTCCAGTCCAGCATTTCTCATGATGTCCTCTGCATATACGTTAAATAAGCAGGGTGGCAATATACAGCCTTGAAGTACTCCCTTTCCTATTTGGAACCAGTCTGTTGTTCCATGTCCAGTTCTAACTGTTGCTTCCTGACCTGCATACAGATTTCTCAAGAGGCAGGTCAAGTGGTCTGGTATTCCCATCTCTTTGAGAATTTTCCACAGTTTATTGTAATCCACACAGTCAAAGGCTTTGGCATAGTCAATAAAGCAGAAATAGATGTTTTTCTGGAACTCTCTTGCTTTTTCCATGATGCAGCGGATGTTGGCAATTTATCTTTGGTTCCTCTGCTTTTTCTAAAACCAGCTTGAACATCTGGGAGTTTAAGGTTCACGTATTGCTGAAGCCTGGCTTGGAGAATTTTGAGCATTACTTTACTAGCGTGTGAGATGAGTGCAATTGTGTGGTGGTTTGAGCATTCTTTGGCATTGCCTTTCTTTGGGATTGGAATGAAAACTGCCCTTTTCCAGTCCTGTGGCCACTGCTGAGTTTTCCAAATTTGCTGGCATATTGAGTGCAGCACTTTCACAGCATCATCTTCCAGGATTTGAAAGAGCTCCACTGGATACAGTACTGTAAACAGTCGTAGTATTTTTGTGACTTTCTCAAGCATCGTATATGTGCCCTTCAGCTACAAACCTGCAATGTTTCCCCATTCCCTACATGGGTCTTGGTGATTCAAATCCCTAACATGTTGTGTAGTCATATTTATCATTTCTCTCCCTACTCCCAAGACTTGTGTGTTTATTAACATGTTTAATGGCATCTCTGTGTATATACTCCATTGCCCACACAAGAAACATCAAAATCTCAGTTTCATTCAAAGGTTTACGCATTGATCAGTCACTTTCTGAGCACTATGTTAGATGTGGAGATGTACAGATGAAAAATAACCAAATATCCGCCTCCCAAAGCTACAGTCAATTATTATAACAAACCGAGACAAGGCACAGTGGAAGCACAAAGGAAAAGTTGCCCAATTCTGCCAAGAAGGTCCAGGAACACTTCCCAGACGAGGCAAGAGCTGAGGTGATTCCTGAATGGGGATTTCAGCCTACAGATAAAGGAATATCTGCCATTGTTGACAGCGGCAAGCATACAGCAAGTACTGCTGCTGCTAAGTCGCTTCAGTCGTGTCCGACTCTGTGTGACCCCATGGACAGCAGCCCACCAGGCTCCCCACCCCTGGGATTCTCCAGGCAAGAACACTGGAGTGGGTTGCCATTTCCTTCTCCAATGCATGAAAGTGAAAAGTGAAAGTGAAGTCGCTCAGTCATGTCTGACTCTTAGCGACCCCATGGACTGCAGCCCACCAGGCTTCTCCGTCCATGGGATTTTCCAAGCAAGAGTACTGGAGTGGGGTGCCATTGCCTTCTCCAAGTACAGGGAAGCATAAAATAGCATGAGATGTTGGGGAACTTTAAGTACATCGGCTTGATTTTCCAATGAGTTACAGTAGTAAAAACATGAGAGATGACGAAAAGGTCAGTGTCAGCGAGCAACCCTGTGCCCCACAGTAGGGAACTGGAATTTGATCTGATGGGGATTTAACATTTTAAATGAAATATTTTAACAGTAAAATGATTGAAAAGATGTGCTTTATAAAAATTATTCTGGTGATTTTCATATGGAAGGTAGAGTAAGTTGGTCAAGACTTGAGGCAGGGCCTGAATTAAAGCAGGGGGAGTGGGAAGCCATTGTGAACTGAGGGAAGTACCTTCCTAGGAGGACTGTCATAGTGCATGTGTGGTTAATTCTCCCCCTCGGTACTTCACCACCGAGCACTTCAAGGAAGAACCGGCATCCTGCCAGTGAGCAAAGCCTGGGAAGATCTGATGACCCGCGTTGCTGTAGAACTCAGTCATAGGACTTCCCATCACACGTCTACGCAACCTCCCTTACTCTGTGGCTTCACTGTGATCTCCCTCGCACATTAGTGGAAGAACTGCGCCCAGCCTCTCAGAAGAGAAGCGTCCGCCACTCGCACTGTCGGTCTCCCACCTCTCACTGCCCGCGGCGTCTCTTCCACAGGCAGGTCTGCCCAGGTGCGCCCGCCACCTTCCCCATCTACTACATCACGGTTTGCAGCCTCCAAACACGCCATAGAATGGCCTTTCTTAGAAATAGAGATACTTTTCCTTAAATCCCCTTCAGAGATGTCAATGCTCTACTTTTCTTCCCCCAAAGTCTTCTTTGCTATTGCTAATTCATCCCACGCATACTTCTTAGAACTATGAAATTGATCAGTATGTGAGAAAATATTTGTCACCCATAACCCGTCAACCCTTGAATCCCATCCTCCTACTTGCTTAAATGCATCATATGTTCTAAAGCTGCCATGTTGTTATTTGTGTTGTTATGCCAGCATGAAATGTCTTTTCCAACTTTCTCTTCCTATGAAAATGTCATTAATCACTCCAAGTGTACTTTAGAAACCAACTAGTCCATAAAGTCTTTCTCAGTCTCTTCAGAGTAATAATTTTCCTTTTCACTTATTGCCTTTAATTCTGTTATTATGCCCTGATCTATTCAGCCTGAAATTATAGTTTATAATTTCAAGACTCAAGGTCATAGTCCATGTTTTATAATTAAAGGTCATTTGTCTGACACCCAAAATAAATTACAGGCTTTGCAAAAAGAGGACACTTAATTTTCCCCAGAGTAGAATTTAGCACTATGCCCAGCTTCTAACAAATGCTTGTTTACTTGAATGGTTGGTTAATTAATTAAGAGTGAATCAATAGAAGGTTAAAAATAAATTATTTAAAATTCTATTTTTGCTCAGACTCTTGGATTTAACATTAGATATTTTATACTAAAAGTGTTTTCTTCAAAATGGCCCTAGATATTCAATACTGTTAAAACACTAGGTCAAAATTTATCAAGCCCTTATTACCTAGGGTACCATTGGCTAATACTGAGCATAAAAATAGAGGCTGGCTATGAAATTTTCTTCTATAGGGAAAAAGAGAGAAAGACTGATTGACTTCCAAATAATCAACAGATTTCCCATCTCCATGTTGTTATGTTCGTAGTTTTAAATCCAGTAAGACACTAATGTAGTAATTAATTTAGTCAGTTTAAGAGTGGTACACTTGAACATAATAGTTATTTATCAAGATTGATTTTGCTTTATAAGTTTAAATGGTACTTAAATTAGTTCTGAATGCCTAACAAACCACCCCAAATCCTACTGGCTTTAAAAAGTCAATAATTTATTTAGCTTATAATTGGCAATTTGAGCTGGGCTCACCTGAGTGGTTCTGGTTTAGCCTGGGCTTAGTTACGTGCCCACAACTAGCAACCAGGTCAACTGAAGGCTGATTAGATTAGGATCATCTTACCTGGGAAGATTCCTTTTTGATCCTGTGAAGACTCCAGCAAACTAGCCTAGGTTTATTCAGAGGGAAACTGGATAAGGACTGAAGAAAGAAACTGAATTTTGCAAAGTCTCCTAAGACCTAGGGGCACAGCTGACATATCACCTCTGCTATATTCTACTGATCAAAGTCACAGACCCAGCTCAGGTCAAGGAGAAAAGGAGTAGACTCTACCTGGAATAGGACTGGGTGGAGCACAAGCTGGAATCGAGATTGCTGGGAGAAGTATCAGTAACCTCAGATATCTCTACCTGGAATAGGACTGGGTGGAGCACAAGCTGGAATCGAGATTGCTGGGAGGAGTATCAGTAACCTCAGATATCTCTACCTGGAATAGGACTGGAGGAAGCACAAGCTGGAATCGAGATTGCTGGGAGAAGTATCAGTAACCTCAGATATCTCTACCTGGAATAGGACTGGATGAAGCACAAGCTGGAATCGAGATTGCTGGGAGAAGTATCAGTAACCTCAGATATCTCTACCTGGAATAGGACTGGAGGAAGCACAAGCTGGAATCGAGATTGCTGGGAGAAGTATCAGTAACCTCAGATATCTCTACCTGGAATAGGACTGGAGGAAGCACAAGCTGGAATCGAGATGGCTGGGAGAAGTATCAGTAACCTCAGATGTGCAGACAACACCACACTTATTGCAGAAAGCGAAGAAGAACTAAAGAGCCTCTTCACAAAAGTGAAAGAGAAGAGTGAAAAAGTTGGCCTAAAACTTAACATTCAGAAAGCTAAGATCATGGCATCTGGTCCCATCATTTCATGGCAAAAAGATGGGGAAACAATGGAAACAGTGGCTGACTTTATGTTTTGGGGATTCCCAAATCATTGCAGATGGTGATTGCAGCCATGAAATTAAAAGATGCTTTCTTCTTGGAAGAAAAGTTATGACCAACCTAGACAGCATATTAAAAAGCAGAGACATTACTTTGCCAACAAAGGTCTGTCTAGTCAAGGCTGTGGTTTTTCCAGTAGTCATGTATGGATATGAGATTTGGACTATAAAGAAAGTTGAGCTCTGAAGAATTGATGCTTTTGAACTGTGATGTTGGAGAAGACTCTTGAGAGTCCCTTGGAACAGCAAGGAGATCCAACCAGTCCATCCTAAAGGAAATCAGTCCTGAATATTCATTGGAAGGACTGATGCTTAAGCTGAAAGTCCAATACTTTGGCCACCTGATGCGAAGAACTGACTCATTGGAAAAGACCCTGATGTCAGGAAAGATTGAAGGTGGGAGGAGAAGGAGACAACAGAGGATGAGATGGTGGTTGGATAGCATCACCGACTCCTTGGACATGAGTTTGAGTAAACTCCAGGAGTTGGTGATGGACAGGGAAATCTGGCGTGCTGCAGTCCATGGAGTTGCAAAGAGTCGGACACGACTGAACTGAACTGAAAGGCTTATGGTCATTGTAAATCAATCTGCCACAAACAGTTGAAACTCCATGAATACCTACTGAACATTTAATACGAGACTGTCACTAACTTCAGGGAACTACAGTGTGAGAGGTAGCCAATTACCACGTAATAATGAGATAGGTGGTACATGCTGCTTCTCTGCTTAGAACACTCTTTCTCCTTCCATTTTTGTAAGACTCCTTTAAGTTCTCAAATAAACATCAATTCCTCTGAAAATTCTATGACAGGGGACAATCTTCCCCTGCTGCTGAGTCGATTCAGTCGTGTCCGACTCTGTGTGACTCTATAGACGGCAGCCCACCAGGGTCCCCGGTCCCTGGGATTCTCCAGGCAAGAACACTGGAGTGGGTTGCCATTTCCTTCTCCAATGCATGAAAGTGAAAAGTGAAAGTGAAGTCGCTCAGTCGTGTCCGACTCTTTGCGACCCCATGGACTGCAGCCTATGAGGCTCCTCTGTCCACGGGATTTTCCAGGCAAGAGGACTGGAGTGGGGTGCCATTGCCTTCTCCCAATCTTGCCCTAGTAGTCCACATTGGCGATGTGACTATTTCCCATGTGACAAACTTTTTTCATCAGTGTCCATATTGAATTATCACTTAGAGGGCATGGAGTGTTTCAAGATAGGTCATTCTACCATCAGATATTAATTTTTAAGTGATAGAAAGAAAATGAAAGCATAAAATCATCTTCATTCTTTATGTCATACATTACATCATGAGAATTTTTGCATCTGTGCCACTTGTTAACATTTCTGTAAGGGAACAGGTGGAAGACATGGAGGTTTTAAACAGCAGGGGCTGTTATTTAATCAGATTTGTACATTAGAAAGATCACCTGTCCTGGATTGTATGCAGGGATCTACTTAGAAGCAAATAATATAAGTTCAGTGGGAAAGTATGGGAATGTTCAAAGACAGAAAGAAAATGCACATTTTGAGTGCTGTGTTCATACAATGAACATGCTAAGCCCACGCTGTGATTGCCTGACTGGAGGTTGGAACTGACTAGGTAAAAACCAGCAACGATGACTTCTGGTTTCTAGCTCAGGACACTGGGACCAGCTGGGCCTCTCAATGAGTGGGGATTTTAAAACATTTATAAGTTGAGATAATAAAAAGAACTCTTTCAGGAAAAGTTAGCTTTTGGATTTGGGCACTGAAAATGGGCTAATGAATTTATGGACACATGCGGCTTATCACTGTCACCTCAGTCCTTTACTGGTGATGAACGGGAGTCCCAAACCGTCTTTAAAGAATGTAATAAAAACTATTGACGTTGTCACCAAAAATAAGTATCATGAAGTACATAACTTAAAAGCTTCACCAGCCCCTATACTCTGGTGAATTTTGAATCCTATGTCAGACTTCCCTGTTCAGGAAACAGATATGTTAACATTAATCCAAGCTAGATTCCCTCCCAAGGAAAGGGCACAAGTGACTGAAGTGTGAATGAATTAATCTATTCAGCCTAGCGGTTTTATCATCTAATAATGTAATTTTAAAATATTAAAATTGCATTTTTGGAAGTCGAATGTCCATGTGTTGATGAGTGACACAGGAGAGAAGAAGGTACTACAAATCAGCTAATTATTCTCTTAACTGGAATAAGAATGTTAAGGTTAAAGTCTCTAGGATTTAACTGTACAAAAATTCAGTAACTTATTTAATGTATTAAATCCCTTCAATTAATTATTTTGTAAATAAAATAATTACTTCTCACATTCAGGATTTGGATCCCCACCAAAGCATAGCATTTTAATAATTCCAAGTTTGTATACCAAGACCAAAACAGCCTTGGAAGCACTATAGCAAATAATTTTCTTTTTCATGCAAAATCAGCAAATACCTGGGTATGTTCAAGCAGAATTCACATGAAGCAGATACCGATAATCAGGTCATTACACAGGTAAGCTAGAGAATAAGAAGGCAGTTTCTATGGTGCCAAAGACACTGAAGGACAGTTCACTTCAGTATCTTCTAAACCAGCTCACAGATAAGAGCTTTAATGACTCAATCAATGTGCTGGAAGGAGAACTTCCAGTTTTAAAATTATGGCTTTGTTCAACATATTTACAACGCTTTTCCTTTTCTGTATATAAACTAGCTTGATGACATATCACGATGATTTAGTCAGGAACAAAGATGTTCACATGCTTCCCTTGTGAACGTCTGTCTAAGAAATAATGAAAATACCGTCATTTCTGTTTGCATAGAGATTTCATATTCTGTTGAATGATCTATAAGGGAGTTACTATATTTATGCCTTTTTTCTTTTACCAAAGAAATCGCTCATCTATAATTACAGTTATATAGTAAAGGATTTTTTCTTATTGAATTTTCTTTTTCGACAAAATTGATTTCTTTATTCACTCTAGAATGAAAACTAGTAAGTAGAATCTGGCATAAAAGGAATAGCTGGCCATATGCGTATATAATTCGCTATAATCTGAACTCAACTGGAATACTGATTGCCTTTGGCATCTCATGCAGCTGTGAGGGCACATTTCCCAATGGAAAAGTCAATGGCTCTTCCAAACAAGTATATAAATCTATGGCAAGAGTCACTTGAATCTTTAACCGAAGAAATTATGCAAAGGAAAACCAAATGAGAGAGATGTGCTTGGCACGGTTAGCAACAGTCTGACTTGAAGCGAGTTGGCATATAGTACAAGGAAATGGATAACAGCAGCATCCCGGTCTGCGTTTGTTATACAGCTCAGGGGTGAAGGCAATGAATGACTAGGGCTGGGACACTGGGAGAAAACAACCCAGGGATTCCAAGAAACTCTGTTCATTTCTGGACACAGAGCGACTGCCAAGAGTTCTAACAAATGTGTACTTGGTCATAAGAAAGGCTGATGTGGGGACTGGGTCACCTCATTTATCTCTATGATCATGATGAGAAAAATAAAGGCCATTACCTGTGCACTATGGAATCTGGAGGGTCATTGTCATGTCCAAAGGATATATTCAACCAGCTGAAGCTGATTCCTCTCCTAGTTTGAAGCGAGTTTTGGATGCCTGTCTATCTGGCACTCTCTGCTGTTTCCTGAGATTGGTGATGATAAGCCTATTTGTAATCACGGGAATTCTTTCCTGCATCTTGACAGGCAAGCTTTGAGTTATTTGAGGTGATGAGGATAATGATTTACCAGCGACATTTTACTGTCTGTTAAAGGAAAAAAATGGCACCATTCTTACATGATGCAGACATGGAAAAGGGGGCAGCCGGCTGAAGACTGTGACAGAAGAGGCCTCACAATCAAGTAAAAAGGAGGCCCTGATGCATTGTATTCTGACTGCATATTATAAGTATTAGTATTGTCATAACTATGGTATTTCTGTCTTTGAACTGTAATAGGCTCTTGTGTAATTCTGAGGCACTTCAACCTGCAATATCATATCTTTTTCTCATAATGATAGTTATTAGCAAATATTAAAAAGTTCATTGTTTTAACATGAAACTATAACATATGGATTTTGGTTCAAAAACTTTTCTCCCAGAAAAAAATAAAGTGGTTTTGGAGAAAGTATGCCACTGCTTCAATACAAAAGATTTTTCTTTAAAAAAAAAAAAAGAAAGAAAAACTATAGAAAATTTCAGGGGAAGGGCAAGTTAAGTGAAAGAAAAATGGGAGGAAATATGTTTTACAGAACCAAATACCAAAACGTCTTTTGTGTTTGTTGGGTTATATTGAGGGACATTCTATATCCACTAGTAACTGTTCTTGTTCATTTAAATGGTGACTCTGAAAATGGGCAAGAATAAAACTCTGATTATTTTTCGACTGAAAGCATGAAGAAATATCAATAAATAGCAGTCTCAGGTAGGATCAGTAATCAGAGAATTCATGCACTCTAAAGCCTACTCAAACTCATGTCCATCGAGTTGGTGATACCATCCAACCATCTCATCCTCTGTCATCCCCTTCAAGGCAGGAGGAGAAGGGGGTATCAACTATAAGGAAAGTTGAGCTCTGAAGAATTGATGCTTTACTGTGGTGCTGGAGATCAAACCAGTCCATCCTAAAGGAAATCAGTCCTGAATATTCATTGGAAGGACTGATGCTGAAGCTAAAACTCCAATACTTTGGCCACCTGATGTGAAGAACTGACTCACTGGAAAAGACCCTGATGCTGGGAAAAATTGAAGGCAGGAGAAGGGGACAACAGAGGATGAGATGGTTGGATGGCATCACTGACTCGATGGACATGAGTTTGAGCAAGCTCTGGGAGTTGGTGATGGACAGGGAGGCCTGGCATGCTGCAGTCCATGGGGTCACAAAGAGTCAGACACAACTGAGCAACTGAACTGAACTGAACAAAAAGCTAGTACAAATAACATTTGTCTCTCAGAACCTTAGAAACCATTGTGTCTACTTAAACTCCACTATATAGTTGAAGCAATGTCTGGGTACCACCCAGAGCAAGAAAATTAAACCCTACATTTTTTACCTTTATTTTCTTTTTCAGTTAGTTCTTTCCATGATCTAGAATCTCAGAATACAAAAGGATCACAGAATGGACCTTCCCATGTCTCCATGTCCATGTATGCTTTGATAGTTCAAGCCTTCCAATATTGTCAAAATATTAATGTTATCTTTTAAAGGGCCCACATTTTCCAGGCTTATATATTAATGAATTTACAGTCACATGGAAAAGAAGTAGAAAAAATAGAAGTTAGTTTTTTTAAAAAATAAATTGTTGAGGCCATGAATGAAAGAACCAGCTAGAAGAATGTTTTGCAGTAGCAGGAGCACTTGAGGCTATTTTACCTTAAACAGGAAATATCAAATGACTAGCAAAGTAATTACAGATGCATAAGGTTCTTAGGTTTTGCCCTTTCTATGTCTATACCAATTCATTTCAAATACTAAGTCTCCTTTGGCCTCTGTATTTTAGACTTATACCACTTTATTAATATTCCTTCATATTTGCTGTTAATCTAGGCCAAAAAAGGAAGTGAAAAGGAGGAAATAAAGAGGGAAAAAAATAGAAAGGGTTGTATCAATGGCATATATCCAGTTCTAAATGCTATCATTCCTTTCAGAGGGCTTTGGTCCAAACAAAGGAGATTATAAGAGACACCTGGTCTACCCAGACACCCAGCTATTCCACTGATAACCCCCCAAACTGGCTCTAGACTCTGAGAAAAAAATGGTTTAAAAAAAGCCTCGCATAAATCCCAGTGTATGCCAGTCATGACTCTCATTTAATGATTTCCAAGGATGAAAAAGGCATAGATTTGGAGCCATGCAACTCTGTCCTAGAGATCAACCAAATGTTTTAGAAAAGAAAAATCACCACATTTGAAAAGTAACTACATTATCATAACTTAAGAATTTGGAAAACAGTTATTGGACAAAATCAGTTAGGTCTAAGTATTTTAGCATAGGTGTCTCCATTCTTGAACCAAATGTGGCAAACAGTATAATTTTATTTGAATGTTGAGCTTGCCAATTAAAAACTGTCCGTTTATATCCCCAGATGTTGCACTTCTCAATCCGCAGTGAGCCCGCATTCTGCTTTTGCTTTGAGGTTTGCCAGGATGAACCCGTAAGGGTTCTTTTGGGAATCCTGCTGGCTCCATATGCCCTTAGGCTTAAACAAGCCAACTCTTAAGCTCAGTAAATGAGCAGACAGTAACATTTCATTGGCAGGAACAACAGTCAGGTTTCAGATACGGGAAAATGGTCCTGAATCTTCCCTTCACCTGGGGAAAGAAGCATGCAGAAAAGGATCCACAGAGAGTCTTCTGTGGCTCAGATTGAAATCTCTAAATTAAAACCATCTGGATCCTCTATCTTTTCCCCTATTGAATTCCTCTGATGTGTACCACCCTCTATCAACTTAGAGGAGGAATGTAGTATGCAATAGCATATATATTGAGGCCATGGAGAAATGAAGACCAGAATCCACAGTCCCATCAAACTTTTTAGTCAATTTTTAATTTAGTCTTCTGAACAGCAGAGCACTTTTCATCATTTTGGGATTTTCAGCATTGCCCTCCAACCTCTTTTCAGAGTACCTCTAGAGCTTTCTTGACTGCTTCTTCTATTTTTTAAACTCCAACAAAGTATTTCCCTTCCCTCTCAAGCAATAAAGTCATTTTTCCCTTTCCATTGAAAAGCTTTTTCTCAGTCTTTATAATCACAATGAGAACACTTCCTCCAGTGCTTACTTTAATTCTATTTCTCCATCTTCTTATCATGATACAATAGCTGCACTAACCTTTAGAATAAAAACAGTTCAGAACAAGCCCGTCTCTTTTGATAGGAAACTTTCTTTCAGGTCAATATGATCTAGAGGCCTTGAAGTAAGGAATAAGCACCTTGAAAATCAGGACTTTCATTTGATCAGATGCAAAGCTCCTTGCCTGTTTAAGGTTTCTAATAATTGGTCTCAAATATCAGCTCTCAGAAATTATATAAGCAGTCAGCTCTGCAGATTCCCAGCGAGGCCACTTTCTCTCGTGGTTGAGTACCTAATTTAGGAATTTTATCCAGCCACAGTAGACATGGTAGAGAAAACATTTCCATCAAACAGGAGGAACATTTTAGAGCTACTTTTCACAAATAAGGTTAAGACACTACTGTTTTAATTTTCAAAAGCAGTCTTCTTCTTACCACCCAAATATACATACATATATATCACTTGAGACAGTTACTCAATAGAGCAGTGAGGGTTTGATGTCTTTTTTCCAGGTGATGGTTTCATGGATTAACTGCCTGTCCCAAATGTCTTGTTGAAAAGGTTAATATAACCTGCTCTATCATCGTGTCTGCACATGGGGTTTTTGTACCTGTTTTGCTCCATATCTAGGAAAGAAATCACACTATTTATTTCTATAATTCAATAACTACAAATATATAGGCTACTCTCTCTTCCTGCCAAGAGACAATTCTGAGCAATTGCTAAGATTTAGTCTCATACACTGCGTGACACTAAATGGCACTGTGTATCTCAGTCAAGGGACAGTGAGAATCTGAAAGTCTACACCATGAGATGTCACAGAAATGGAGCCTACAATTAGCTATAAACTCAAATGACTTCAGTGAATTTTGTGTTAGGATTTGTGATTTGATGACTGAAGAATCATTAAAAATGATATTGTAAATCAAGAATAAATTAAAGGAAGTTTACTGTTGTAGTAGAAGTCATATTTCTTAAGCAAACACATTGAAGATTCATCAAAATATTTTTGTTTCATTTCATTTATTGCCCTTGGAAGTTAGGCAGAAATTAATGGTAATAACAGGAGATATACATGGTATATATTTTTCCATATTTTGAAAAATTGTACAGATTTAAGGTGTATAGTTGTGTGATATCTTGAGAAATGAATTTTTCAAAATAATCTTTGTATTTAATTTGTGCTGTAGTAAAGTTTTATAATGAAAAACAGCAAATTCCTTCCCACCCATCTTCACTACCAATTCCCACTCTGCCAGGCTCTTTTAGCTCTTTCTTCCATTATTTACCTCCATTTTTTTTTTAATGTGCAAATATTGCTATTTTTTAACTTCTCAATTTTAGGTGCTATTCATCAGCTTCCTTTTTATCTCTCATACATTACCATCATGCCATGTCCCACACACCCATCTACCATTACATTCTCAATTCATAAGTATTGTATGTGTGTGTTAATACAGTAATCAAAAGTCATATGTTAGTATTTAATATACAATTTAATATTTTGACATAAATGTTAACACATATTAAACAAAAGCTACTGTTTACATTATGTCTCAGTTCAGTTCAGTTCACTCACTCAGTTGCGTCCAACTCTTTGCGACCCCATGAATCGCAGCACGCCAGGCCTCCCTGTCCATCACCAACTCCTGGAGTTTACTCAGACTCATGTCCATTGAGTCAGTGATGCCATCCAGCCATCTCATCCTCTGTCATCCCCTTCTCCTCCTGCCCCCAATTCCTCCCAGCATCAGGGTCTTTTCCAATGAGTCAACTATTTGCATGAGGTGGCCAAAGTATTGGAGTTTCAGCTTCAGCATCAGTCCTTCCAATGAACACCCAGGACTGATCTCTTTTAGGATAGACTGGCTGGATCTCCTTGCAGTCTCAAGAAGACTCTCAAGAGTCTTCTCCAACACCACACTTCAAAAGCATCAATTCTTCTGCGCTCAGCTTTCTTCACAGTCCAACTCTCACATCCATACATGACCACTGGAAAAACCATAGCCTTGACTAGATGGACCTTTGTTGGCAAAGTGATGTCTCTGCTTTTGAATATGCTATCTAGGTTGGTCATAACTTTCCTTCCAAGGAGTAAGCGTCTTTTAATTTCATGGCTACAATCACCATCTGCAGTGATTTTGGAGCCCCAAAAAATAAAGTCTGACACTTTCCACTGTTTCCCCATCTATTTCCCATGAAGTGATGGGACCAGATGCCACGATCTTCGTTTTCTGAATGTTGAGCTTTAAGCCAACTTTTTCACTCTCCTCTTGCACTTTCATCAAGAGGCTTTTGAGTTCCTCTTCACTTTCTGCCATAAGGGTGGTGTCATCTGCATCTCTGAGGTGATCTAGATAACCACTATAGAAGCCATGAGTGCTATCTGGATCTATATATCGCTACGCACACACGCACAGTCTCATGAACCGGCCTGCTCTCTCGTACCGCGGTTTTCCTCCCAGCGCCCCTCCAACGCTGCTTCACACCCGGCTCGCTCTTTGGCTCCGCTGCACTGTGGTGGTCACAGGATTTCCTTTTACTGATGTCCTTCGATGTCTCTTCATGCTCTCCCGGGTTGGCTCCCCTTTTTATTAATCCTATGTCTTTCAGTTTCTTAGGTTATTCCTCATTCTGCTTACGTGTAATCCCGGGGACTTTTTAAGAGAATAAACGCTAGGGACTTCCCTGGTGATCCAGTCGTTAAGACTCTGAGCTTCCAGAGCAGGGGCATCAGTTCCATCCCTGGTCCGGGAACTCACATCCCACATGGTGCGGCCAAAAAATTTAAAAATATTTTTAAAAAGTAAGGAAAAGAAGTGCTTAGGCTATGGGTTTTGAGATTTTGCATGTTTCCAAACATCTTTCAATTATGCTTGATGGATAATTGAAAATCATTTTCACTATGAATACTGTAAAAATTGTTGCATTGTTTCTTGCTTTCCATTTTAATGGTATGAAATCTTGTTTCATTCAGACCATTTGTGTGTTAACTATATTTCCCCCTTCTATAAAGATCTTTTCTTTATCTCTAAGGTACTAAAGCTTCTTGATACTGTTGACTTTTTTTTTCCATTGTGCCCGGCTTGTCATTTGAAAACTTATTTCCTTCAGTTTGGAAACTTTTTCTTGTACATTTCTGTCATAACTTCCTTCACTTTGCTTTTATTGTTCTTTGTTTCTATGATCCAATTAGTACGACTTTGAACATACTAAAATTCTATTCTGGTTTCAGTCTCTTCTGTCTTTTCAGACTGCCTTTTGAAATAATTATCATCCAACTGTCTGATTAATTTTCAAATTTTATCTGTTTTATTTTTTTAATTTCCAAAAGCTTTCTTTCATGTAAATGTATCTATTTTATATCATCCTCATTTTATTGGCCATATTATTAATAGTGTGGTTCACTTATCCGACTTAAGACTATTCCTCAAAGATCTTTTTGGATGTTTTTCTCACTCTGTGAATTCTCTGCTTCTTACAGATTCATGATTTTTCTTTTCTAGGTAGAAATCTTTCCTCCAAACTCTTGTGATCGTTTGTCATCCATTCATTTCTAACCTGGAGCACCAAGCAGACACTGAGGGAGCTGGAAGGAAGGGCTTCACTACAGTGGCTGGAAAACTTGTTTGTCCTCTAACAGGACATCCAAAGCACATACCTGGGGGTGTATACTCAGGGGTATGTCCATTCTCTGAGGATAAAAATCTCCATTTGTCTGCCTGCTGGTATACGTCTAGCTATAAATACTCTGCAAGTAGGTATACAACATCCCGTGCCATTTGCTAATTCTTAGGTTCCAAGTTTCTGCAAAGGAAATCAGCTGAATTCTCTTTAGTACCTCCCTCTAAAATCCGTAGGATTGTTTCCTCAACTCTGCTAATGAGCAACTACTATTGCCATGTTTAAAAAGAGGAGAAAGATTGAGATCCCTCATCTGCTGTTAGCCTCCCTCTCATCCTAGTGGTCCTATTGACCTTGTAACTTTTCATCTCTTTACTGTTATTTAATTAAATAAATGTGTATGATCAACTGATCAGACATACCCAGAAGCATTAGTATGATTTTAGTATGTTAAAATAATTTTAAGGTGTTCACAGTATTTAACGGTTGTATCAGAAATCCCAAGATCTCAGGTTAAAAGCGAGAAAGGAGAAACAGAATGCATTTTACTTTAGAAAAAATTTAACACGTGCAGTACAGGGACTGTTTTTACTTCTGTGACCCCAGTGAAAAATTAAAATATCAAGAAAGTCCACTGAGTCAAAAGTATCTAATCCTGTATCAGATAAAAATACAACAATCCTGAAGCATTTCTTACTTTCCCAAGGAAGATGACATAATTAACTCTCACAGGATGCAAATACAAGGATGATCAGAACAGTGTGGTTATAGCCGTAAAGTTGTGGAAACAGAAAGCCTGATAATGCATTATGACGTATTCATAAGATACATGACTATGAAGCCGTTAAAGTATGATTGAGGTCAAATTGTTTAAATGTTGCTCTTCAATTACCATGTTAAGAAAATAAAAATGCAAGCTACAGAGTGACAGAAAATATTTTCAAAACGTATGTGTGATAAAAGCTGTGTCCACGAAATATAATAGCAACTACTACCACTCACGACTGAGCGACTGAACTGAACTGAACGACCACTCAATCAGAAAATAAGCAGCTGTATGAAAGGTGAGCAAAACATTTTGAGATACTTCTCCAAAGAAAGTATAGGAATGACAAGTAAGCACAAGTATAGATGTCCAACATGAGTAATTATTAGAAAATGCAAACTAAATCCTTAAAAATGTACCCTGCTTCATACCTACTAACATGGACAGATTACAAAGGCTGACATCAGTGACGAGGATGTGAAGCAACTAGAACTCTTATAAACTGCTTGTGGAAATGCAAAATGATATAAACACTTTGGAACATAGTTTAGTAACTTCTTATAATATTAAACATATAATTATTATGAGACAATGAGCCTACTCCAAACTATTTACCTCAAATAAATGAAAATATGCTATGCTATGCTAAGTCACTTCAATCGTGTCCAACTCTGTGTGACCCCATAGACGGTAGCCTACCAGGCTGCCCCGTCCCTGGGATTCTCCAGGCAAGAACGCTGGAGTGGGTTGCCATTTCCTTCTCCAATGCATGAAAGTGAAAAGTGAAAGTGAAGTCGCTCAGCCGTCTACAAAAGGACTTGTAATCCAAAGTTCAAAGAAGCTGCATTCATAATAGCAAACAACTGGAAACCACCCAAATGTCTCACAACTGGTGAATGAAATGTACTATAGGCTACTTATACACTGAAACGTGCTCAGTCACTCAGTCATGTCAGACTCTTTGCAACCCCATGGCCTGTGGCCCACCAGGCTCCTCTCTCCATGGGGATTCTCCAGGCAAGAGTACTGGAGTGGGTTGCCATGCCCTCCTTCAGGGATCTTCCCAACCCAGGGATCGAACCCAAGTCTCCCACATTGCAGACAGATTCTTTACTGTCTGAGCCACCAGGGAAGCCCAAGGATGCTGGAGAGGGTAGCCTATCTCTTCTCCAGAGGATCTTCCCAACCCAGGAATGGAACTGGGGTCTCCTGCACTGCAGGCAGATTCTTATCAGCTGAGCTATCAGGGAAGCCCCATACTGGAATACTACTCATCAGTTTAAAAGAATACTACTGATACATGCCACACTTGGATTAGTTTCAAAATTATTATGCAAAATGAAAGGAGTCACACACAAAAGACAGCATCTTGTATGATTTCTAAGATACAAGATCTTTTTAAAAAAAGGCAAAATTATGACAGAAAGCAGGTCGGTGGTTGCGAGAGGCTGGGGTAAGGACAAACAGTGGGTTGCACAAGCGCACAGGAGAACTGGGGGAGTGAGGAAAGGTTTTACACCAGGAGCACAGGGCGGTTGCATGTTTGTTATCTATTTGTCAAAACGCATCAAACTGCGCAGTGGAAATCGTGGCCGTTATTGTGTGTAAATTATTCTTCAATAAAGATGATTTTAAAATATGATGCAGGTCTTACAATTTGGGCCATGGAAAAGCATTCACAATATAGTAATAAAGTAAGTAGATTTATCAATGGACCATGAAGAAACGACTGCCTTTGTCAGATTGTTTAATAAAAGAATTTCATTTGGGGTAACTAATTTATTAAGGTGTGGGAAGAACTGAAAGGACAGCTGGGAAAAGATAAAACCAGATAAGAGCAACAGTTGAAAGTCACTGTCACACCTAAGGGTGGGAGAAATTTTTTAAAAAGATAGTATTGTCAGATCTTAGAAGCAGGGCCATCCAGGAGAAGCTAGACTGGAAGAAGGGATTACCCTGTGAGACCAGCACGAGGAATGGGGCTCTCTGTAGGGGTCTAAGGAGCTTCCCAGGGCTCAGCAGTAAAGAATTCACCTGCCAATGCCAGAGACGAAGGTTTGGTAGCTGGCCAGGAAGAGTCCCTGGAGAAGGAAATAGCAACCCACTCCAGTATTCTTGCCTGGAGAATCCCATGCACAGAGAAGCCTGGCGGGCTCCAGTCCATGGGGTCACAAAGAGTCAGACAGGACTTAGCGACTAAACAACCACAAGAGACACTGACCTTTTGACGGGAAAGAAGGTCCAGAAAGCCTCCTTCCACCCACCTGCGCACCAGAAGCCACTCACCACAGGAATCAAAGAGTTTTTAGGGTCTGCCACCTGTGACCCAGAGTAGATCAGGGACAGGAAGGTTTAGATAAGCATGAAAAAGACACCACAAAAGGAAAGTCACGGCTGCAGCCATCCCTGGGAGAATTAAAGGTAGTTCTTAATTCTCTTTTCTTTTATCTTTTTTTAAATACACACTTCTTTAACAATGAATGCAGTGACATAAATTAAATCCAGTAAATTTGAAGAATTCTCTATATTTTGTTGGAATCAAAAGGATTGTAATAAAGAGCCCAAAGTTCTCCATAAATTTTATTTTTTCCTTTTTAAAAATTCAGAGAGGATGAAGCTTCTGGGCTCAACAGACTTGACTCCAGCCAGTGAGCGTGTGAAGTCTTCAGTCATCCCTACTTAATTACGTTATGTGCAATGTTGTTTTAAAACGTTCCAGCAGAGTTTGGCAGGGTGCTGCTTTCCCAATCAGCCAGCTGGAAAGACCACCATTCCAGAACAGAGCCAGGAAAAGCTACAAGCATGAGCCATGGAATCACATGGGCAATTCACTGAGTAGTCAGACGGCTTCCACAGTTTAACCAAAGATGCTAGGAAAAGACGATGAATGGGAGCCAACCAGACCTCTTGAAATATATTTGGGTGATTATTGCATAGTTATAGGAAGACTATCTTGCCAATTTCATAAGCAATGATAATTGTTCTGAACATACTACATATGAAACGAAGTAACAGCATTATTTTAAACTTATAGTGTATCAGGCAAAATTCAACCACAAAAATAGAGTCAATAGAAGACACACACACACAGAGAGATATGTATATATGGGGCTGGTTGGAAAGAGATTTATACAAGGAATTGATTTACAGGATCATAGAGTCTGGCTGAGCATTTCTGAGACCTGGAGGCAAATAGTCAGGAAGGGAGGAGCCCAAGTTGAAACCCCAAGGACAGGCCTGAGCGTCTGTCCCAGGCAGGCAGAAAGGTCAGATCCCACGAAGGAAGAGCAAGTGTAGACCCAGCTGTTCCTGGAAGTCTCTTTTGCCATGGCCCAATCCCTTGTAAGGACTTACCCCATTAGGTATGGCCCAGCAGGATAATCTCTATAATATGATGTCAACTCATTAAGGGACTTTCATTACATCTGCAATATCCCTTCACAGAAGCACCTAGATCAGTGTCTGATTGAATAACTGGAAGGTGTGTGCGTGATGCAAAGCGGCCATTGCCCTATCTTTGGTGCCCACAGTTTAGCCTGGCTAAGATGACATGTTAAAAAACATCCCACTCAGAACTATATATTTAGGAACACATATATACATACATATTACCATCTGCCATTGTTTTAAGACTCAAAACATCTTCCTACTACCAGACAGTGTTCTTCCTCATTGTTAAGTCCCAGTGGTGACTGGTAGATGCCCAATACATACAATTGAGTGAATGATATTTTCTATGAAAGAAATGATGGCATTAAAAAATGACATTCCGAGAGGCAGGAAGAGTGTTTCGGGCTTTTCCCCCTCATCCCGTTCCCTTTGCTTTTTCGCTGTTGCTTTTGGTTTTGGTCGTACCGCAGAGCATGTGGTATCTTAGTTTGCTAACCAGGGACTGATCTTGTGCCCCTACAGTGAAAGAGCAGAGCCTTGCCCACTGGACTGCCAGGGAAGTCCCCCACTCGCTCCTCTTCCATCCCAGCTCACCTGCACTTCTTCCAGCAGAGCTGATGTAGGATGTGTACTTGTAGTCTGAAGTTTCACAATCAGATGAATCTTAGTAGGCTTCTTTGGCTTTGTCTTCATTCCTTTTCATAATAGGAAGTCTTTCCTCACACACACTGTTAGATCGCTGGATGTGTCTTTACTATAACTTGGATCACGCTCAGTTGCAATCAGTCATTTACTGGTGCGTCTCCTCCTCTTCTGCTAACTCCTGGTCAGCAAGGGCAACTGTGTTCACATGAGAGCCCAAGCGCCAAGCTCCTGTAACATACTCCGAGGAGCTCACTGAATAAATGATACAAGGAACCAAGAATGAACTGTGCCCTTGCCTTAAACTGAAGGCCTTTGCTTCTTTAATGAGTACCTGAGTAAACTGTAAAGCCTTTCTTCCTCACCTGAGTTCCATCAGTAATCCTAAAATAGGGGACAAAAATAAAACTCGGTTGTCCATGGATGTCTTTGCTGACCAGTAATAGACCTGCTATTTTCTCAAGGGTTATGTATATACCTAGGAATTTTTTTTTAATTTTTAAATTAAAAAGTTCTCATCTCAATGAGCTCTGCAGACTCAGTGTGGAAAAGCTGAGTATTGATTAATGCAGGCATTTAAGTCTGGGGGAACATGGTCAAATAAATAAACTCCAGGAAAGATTCAATGAGTAGCCTCATATATCAAGGACAATCTCTTGAGAACACAAGTCAGGATTATGAGAGGTTTCATACTTGTCTTCCCTGTCATACACTCAATTTTCTCTCAGGAGAGCAATTGAAAAAAAAAAAACACCTTCAGGGATAGAAAAAAACAACCTGTAATCTATTTCAGGCTTCTCAGTGACAGTAAGAGCTAGCACGCTTCATTCTTCTAACAAACCAGTGCCAGCATGAAGCCGGGAAGCCGCCACCTTCAGCCCTCAAATTCATCCTGTTTTCCCCTGGAAATTTTCTGAGTCTAACCAGGTGAATATTTTATTAAACTTCCCAAATAGGATAACCTTTCATCCGTTTGTTGAGGACTTCCCTGGTGGCTCAGATGGTAAATCATCTGCCTACAATGCAGGAGACCCAGGTTCGATCCCTGGGTTGGGAAGAGCTCCTGGAGAAGGAAATGGCATCCCACTACAGTATTCTTGCCTGGAAAATCCCACTGATGGAAAAGCCTGGTAGGCTACAGTCCGTGGGGTTGCAAAGAGTCGGTCACGGCTGAGCGACTTCACTTTCACTTCCACATTACCAGTTGGGAAACTAATTTATAGATCAGCTACATTGTGCTAAATACATTCCTCATTTCCTTGACTGTTTGGGGGCGTGTGTCAACAGATGCATAAGTGGTGGAAGCTGCTAAGGTCACAGGAGAATATTTTAAGAAATAGTCATTTTATTAGTTTCATAATTACAGGATCCAAATGCCCTCTTCTGCTAATGTGGGCAGGGAGAAACTTGCCTTGCATCCAGGTTGGACAGCTGGGCTCCACCAGGCTCCTTTGCCCCCAAACGTGAAGCTCGTCTAAACTTCGGCCTCAGCCATTGGAGGCGGAGCCCTGAAAACACAAGACCAAAACTGACAAAAGAGGGCGGGGCTTCGAGAATAGTCTCCTGCTCTTTGGACAGTGGTGGAGAGGCCTGCACTGGCCCTTTTATCCTCCATCTAAAAACAGTCATTGTCAAGGGACTCAATGGAGCAAGCAAGGAACCCAAAAGAGTAGAGCTCAATCCATTCACAACTACAGAGTCCACCAGCTGGCTCTTTGTGGCTTTGTGGTCAATTACCACAGCCACTTAGACCGTGTGTTTCCTTACGATCTATCAATACATCAATCTCATCTCCTACACGAAGACTTCCCAGGCTTCCAGCAATTCAACATCATGTTACTATGTCATCTTGGATAATTACTTGTTTTCCATGGATTTCTCATTTCCCAAAATTAATTTTAAGCTCCTAGAGAATAGAGTACTTAGAAGCTAATCCTACTGTTTCCAGGCAAGATATAATCTTCCCGCATTAGAAGCTTCAGTACTTATACTCACAAGTCCATTGAAAACTGATGATTTGTTTTTACGTAGAATTAGAACCATGCTGAATTTATGAGAAAGGTTATTTTATAAAAGCAAAGGGATTTTGTAGAAAAATAAATGACCAACGAAATTAAGTTTGCATGGTAAAACAATGAGTTTGTTTTACCCACAGTTTTCTCTAGGCAAGAATACTGGAGTGGATTACCATTCTTTCTCCAGATATTCCTGACCCAAGGATTGAACCTGGGTCTTCCACTTTGCAGGCAGATTCTTTACCATCTGAGCCATGAGGGAAGCCCAATTTATCAGTTTAAAAAATGTCAAATGTAGTACAACATCGGAGAAGGCAATGGCACCCCACTCCAGTGTTCTTGCCTGGAAAATCCCATAGATGGAGGAGCCTGGTGGGCTGCCGTCTATGGGGTCACACAGAGTTGGACACGACTGAAGCGACTTAGCAGCAGGAGCAGCAGCAGCAGCAGTACAACATGGTTCTAAGACTTCAAAACCAAAACAAAATGGTCTTCAGGGAATCATTCTTCTTTGGCATCTGGGGGGAGAAATAATTTTGAGATCCAGTTTCTAGTTGTTAATTTGTTTTGTGATTTTGTATAAATCCTTCTACCCTTTAGTATTTATGTGTTCCATTATTGAAATTAAAAAGGCTGAAAAGTGCTGGCGAGCTGCTACGTGACTAGCCGGGCGCGTGGGTGCCCGGACGAGCGAACTAGGCAGCTGGCAAAGGACGCGACCTGAACCGTGGGCCCAGCGAAAACTCCAGCCGCGCCGCCGCGTCACGCTCACGCTAGGCGCCGCGAGCCGCGTATAACGATACTTGTTGTTTTTTTTTTTTAAAAAAAAAAGAAATTAAAAAGGCTGACCTGAATGATTTTACTCTCCTGGACAACTGTAAATTCTCAAGCAAGGATTCCTAACCTCACTCAAGTTTAGGAACTTGTACACTGTGGCACCTGAAGAGTTGTGGTTGTTCAGTCACTAAGTCGTGTCTGACTCCTTGAAGCCCCATGGACTGCAGCACACCAGGCTCCCCTGTCCTTCACCACCGCCCAGAGCTTGCTCAGATTCACACCCATTGAGCTGGTGATGCCATCCAACCATCTCATCCTCTGCTGCCCTCTTCTCCTTTGGCCTTCAGTCTTTTCCAGTGAGTTGGCTCTTCGCATCAGGTGGCCAAAGTACTGGAGCTTCAGTTCCAGCATCAGTCCTTCCAATGACTATTCAAGGTTGACTGGTAACTAGGGCATTTCATGGGACACAGGACTCAGAACTTTGGCCAGAGTTCTTCCCTATACTTCCCGTCTTGCTGGGCATTGTCACTCAAGCAATTGCCCAGAGAGGCAATGAGATGCTCTTAATTAGCTTCCATAGTTGGTAAAGAATCTGCCTGCTCAATGCAGGAGACACAAGAGACCCAGGTTCAATCCCTGGGTCAGGAAGATCCCCTGGAGAAGGAAATAGCAACCCACTCCAGTGTTCTTGCCTAGAAAATCCCATGGACAGAGGAGCGTGGTGGGCTACAGTTCATGGGGTCACAGAGAGTCGGACATGACTGAGCATGCATGCATGCACCCTAAGAACTACACTGAAACTATGAAAGCTTTCCTTCTTTTTCAGTGGCCTGATTTGTCTTCCTCCTGTCCTAACTATGTCTGCAGAGGAAAAACTTTAATATTTAAATTGTGTCTTCCAGATAAAGCCTAAAACGTACCTTTTCCTGAATTTAGAAGCACAAACAAATGATGAAAAAATGCCAGGAAATAATGACGCTCTCAAAAGCAATGGTGAACCATACAAAACAGAGGCGTTATTTACTAGCCCCAGAAGATCAATTACTCCCTGTTTCAAATAATTTTCCAGAGAGATCCTATACCTTTGTTCTTTGCCTTTTTTCCAGTCTTGGGGAAGTTCATCTGACATTAGGTGGTGTTACAAGATGCCACAGGGCTTCCCTGGTGGCTCAGACTTATGAGAATCCACCTGTAATTCAGGAGACCTAGATTTGATCCCTGGGTTGGGAAGATCCCCTGGAGAAGGAAACAGCAACCCACCCCAGTGTTCTTGCCTGGAGAATCCCACGGACAGAGGAGCATGGCGGGTTACAGTCCATGGGGTTGCAGAGTCGGACATGACTAAGTGACTTTCACTTCACTTTCATGGGATGCCACAATTGGGTGATAAATGCCTGTGTCAAACAGAAAGCTCTTCAAGCATCACTTGGAACTGAGAACTTGGGACAGGGATACTCTTTACTTAGAGATAACCAAACAACTTTAGAGAAGACATGCTGGGCCATCAATCCTTAAATTTGAAGTGAAACAGCAAGAAGCATTTTATTATGCCTGTTCACTTTTAAATCCCTGAAGGGAGATTAGCTGCAAAGAAAATACACATCAAAAAAAAAAAGAAAACTTTACTATCCAGCATGCAATTGTTATAGGGACAAGTTCTTAAAGTTTCGTTATGACATAAAGTATCTTTGAAGCTGCCTCTGGTTGGCATCAGGTAGCGCTTGGCATGCAAAGCCAAGCAGGATTTTCAGGGCAGTCCTAGACCAACCAGCCTGAAAGAAATGAGCACGTTCTGTTGGGGAAAACAAAGGCTTGATAAGTAAGAATGTCGACTTCATACTGTTGACAGCCTGAAGCTGCATCTATTTATAAAAGAGAGGCTATTTCAGAGCAAGTCAGATAGGAGCCAGTTGCAAGGAAGCAGGGTAGAGATGGAAAACCATCGTGGCCCTGAGCATCTGTCATGATTACACATAAAACCGTACTCCAGAGTCCATTGGGATCTATCTGGTACTCGGGACTGTTCAGTTCTGTGAAGGAGTGTCTGCAGTCACGGCCGCGTGTTGTACCTGTTTTTGCGATGCCTGTCACTGCAGACCTAGACAACCCAGGGCGGCATGAGCAGTCCGGTCAGCAGGTCAATTGAGAAGACGCGTGTGACATGTGACCGTTTAACTCCGAGAAGGAGGCACGCATTCTCAGATGCTCGCTTGTCCTTTTCCAGGAGGAGTCTGGCAGAGGGAGAGCTGGCTCACCCACCACAGCGCTGCCAGTGTGCCCTGCCTGCCAACGATGCCGCCACAGGCCTATCACCCCAATCCAGTCCCACCGCCACAACGTCGAGCGCGGTCCCCCGCGGAGCCGGCTCGGCTCATTTGGGGCTAAGCCGACCCCAGCGTGGTTCCTGCAGGCTTGGCTGCCTTCTGCACAGCAAGGGCCTTTTGTAACTTATTGAGACAAATATTGACCTTATTTTCTCAGCCCTGATGGGTGAGAGTATGCTCTTCTGGGGGATTTGGGGGAGGGGGTGGGGGCACCCAGCACAGTGTCAAGCTCTGGTGTGGAACAGCCGGCCAGCTCGCGTCTCTCCATCTGAGCATCGCCATCGATGCTGGGACGGTATTTTCAAGCCTTCAGTTTATATCAGACGTGAGCGATACAAAACGGAATATTTCGGTGTCATTTATCACCCTTTAGACACAAAACCCAAGTAATGATTTTGTTTTTCTGAAACTGTTTGCTAGCCAGGTTTTTCAAAACAACAAATGTCCCTGATTCCAAAATAATTCTCCAGAATCAGAAATCCACAGACATTTGCAATGAAACAACACAGCGATTCTTTTCTTAGACAAAGACACTCTTTGTAAGGATGCGTTTTGAATGGGTATCACCTCCCACTTGTATACAGTCCTCCTTTTAAGAATCGCAACAGAGCCTGCCATTGTTTCAGTCGGTATATCACCCTTTCTTAATCCATTGAAAAACATGCAACGAAACAGCTTTTAAAAGGAGTTATTTCCCTTATGATTTCCTATTCTTTCACTACATGATGCCACAGTGTATAGTCTACAGGTAGGGTTGGAATCCAACCCCGTTCACCCTGTATTCTTACACATTCAAAGTGATAACTATTTATATTTTAATGGCAGTTATTTTAGTACATAGCAAATTTTCAATGTCTCTATTTTTATAACTCTTTTGGACTAGGATATGAAAGAAAAACACATATCGAATTTATAGTTGATGTTATAATAGGATGAATAGTTGCAATCCTATGAGTTTTAGTGATAATAAACTTGAAAGGGACCACTGAGTTTAGCTCCTACTCAATTCCTTCATTTCTTTCATGAAACACACACACACACACACAAAAATTAAGTAAACTGGCCAAAAATCACACAGTCTTCTGAATTTAGAGCCTTTTGTCTGAACTTCTGCAAATATTTCCTTTTGTGTATACTGCTGTCACGTGAAACCCACCTTTCTGAAACTACCTATTATTGACATTTATTTTTTGGAAATATATCTTCTCCTCCCAAATATATTAAAGGAAGAATACATTTAGCTTTCTGGATCCCTATATCAACAAGCAAGCCCAGTGCCTTGGGCTTTCTAGGTGATTAATAACCATCTGGGTTGACAAATATCAAGTATGGTGATTGTTATGTTAGAGCTGTGACCCACCACCACCCCCCCACCCCCCCACCCCCCCCCCGCCGAAAGAGATTTTGGAGTCCTCAATTCCAAGACCTCAAATATGACCTTACTGGGAGACAGAGTTGTTGCAAATGTAATTAGTCTAGGTGAGGTCATACAGAAATAGGGTGGACCCTTAATCCAATGTGGTGGGTGCCCTTCTAAGAAGAGAGACACAAGGTGAAGAACACCAGGGCCAGCTGAGGCAGACACTAGAGTGAGGCACCTACAAGCCAAGGCGTGCCAAGGATTGGCAGAAAATACCAGGAACTAGATGAGATGAGGAAAAGTCCTCCTCTTTATGGCTCAGAGGAAGCAGGACCCTTGATTTTTGATTTCTAGGTCTGTCTAGTCAAAGCGATGATTTTTCCAGTAGTCCGGTATGGATGTGAGAGTTGGACTACCAGAAAGCTGAGTGCCGAAGAAATGATGCTTCTGAACTGTGGTGTTGGAGAAGACTCTCAAGGGTCCCTTTGGCTGCCAGGACATCCAACCAGTCCATCCTAAAGGAAATCAACCCTGAATATTCATTGGAAGGAGTGATGCTAAAGCTGAAACTCCAATACTTTGGCCACCTGATGTGAAGAACTGACTCATTGGAAAAGATCCTGAACCTGGGAAAGATTGAAGGCAGGAAGAGAAGGGGACAAAAGAGGATGAGATGGTTGAATGGCATCACCGACTCAATGGACATGAATTTGAGTAAATTCCGGGAGTTGGTGATTGACAGGGAGGCCTGGCGTGTAGCGGGCCATGGCGTCACAGAGTCAGACACAACTGAGCGACTGGACTGAACTGAGCCTCCAGAACCATGAGATGATAAAATTCTGTTGTTTTAAACCACCTGCTTTGTGGTACTGTGTACGGCGGCCCTGGGAAATGAGTGCAGGATTAAAAGGAGTCAGGCTATCTTGAAGACAGCTCTACCATTTAATTATGTCAACTTTGGAAACTTAACGAACTTCTCTGTGTCTCAGTTTTCTTATCCTTAAAATGAGGATAATATTACTTGTTTCATATGAATTTTGTAAGAGCTACATTTGAAGTGTGTATATTACAAATTTTACACAAAGCGTACCACTGAGTATATGCTCAAAATAATATCCTATATGCCCATTACATTATTAAATGAGTCTTTTATTTACAGTAACGAGTATAATCATTCAACAAATATTTATTGAATATCTTCTCAGGTTAAGCACTACTTCAAGCATTTGAGATACAGAAGTAAACAAAAAAGAAAGACACTTCTTCACAGAGCTTGCCTATGGAAAATAAGCCTATTTTTTTCTCTTAATAAAAGGATGAATAAACTAAAACTGTCACTGCATTTTGTCCTAAACTCTGCTTCAAAGAATTATTATGATAAGAAAGAAATGAGTGAATTCACCTGCTAAAGCACAGTGGATTCTTTTCAGCATATCAAAACACTTGGAGCTATTATTGTATAATAGTTTGCTCGTCATGGTGTAAAGCAAAACTAATATTATCTTTCCATTTAAAATGTGAACGGAAGAAAAGCAATTTTTATTAATTTTCTTAACTGCAGCTCCACATTTTAATGAGATGCTACAAGAAACAAATTAAATGTAGCACATACAAAAATATTAAAAGTTTCACCTGTTGCATGTAAAAACACTTTCAAGTAAATCTTCACCATGGGAAGGCAAGGAATGTTATCCTCAATGAGTTTTTCAACTGCAAAAAGAAAACCTCTCATGTGGTTATGATCAGTTTTATCATTTTCTAAAATTTACTTATTGGCACTAGGGTAAGGAGAAAATTTTAAGTATGCGCTGTTGAAAATGTAAAGCATTGTAAGGAACAAAACACCAGCAAAAAAAGTTCTTAAGCTTTAGGATACTGATAAAGAATGGAGACATCAATACACATTTTTATCTCAGACAAGGAAGAAATTACTTTATAGATATTTGATATGGCCTCCCACCACAACCAAGAGTAGCCCCCTCTTGCCGCAACTAGAGAAAGCCCACGTGCCACAAGGAAGACGCAGTGCAACCAGAAATAAATAAAATAAAATAAATATAACTCATCCAGACTGAGATTGCCACAAGGGTAAAATGCACACCGCACTGTGAAGATTTGGTATGAAAGAAACCTACAACACTGCAATATTTAAAATGGGAAAGCAATGAGGACCTCCGGTCAGCACAGGGAGCTCTGCTCAGACTAGGCGGGAGGGGTTGGGAGGAGAACATATACGTATATGTCTGACTGAGCCCCTTCACGGTTCGCCTGCAGCATCACAACACCGTTAATTAGGTCTCAGTTCAGTTCAGCTGCTCAGTGTCCCACTCTTTGTGACCCATTGGACTGCAGCACGCCAGGCTTCTCTGTCCACCACCAACTCCCAGAGCTTGCTCAAACTCATGTCAATTGAGTTGATAATGCCATCCAACCATCTCATCCTCTTTCGTCCCCTTCTCCTCCTGCCTTGAATCTTTCCCAGCATCAGGGTCATCTTTTTGTCTGTTTTCATTCCAATCCCAAAGAAGGGCAATGCCAAAGAATGTTCAAACTACTGCACAATTGCATGCATTTCACATACTATCAAAGTAATGCTCAAAATTCTCCAAGCCAAGCTTCAACTGTATGTGAACTGAGAACTCCCAGATGTTCAAGCTAGATTTAGAAAAGGCAGAGGAACCAGAGATCAAATTGCCAACATCCGCTGGATCAAAGAAAAAGTGAGAGAATTCCAGAAGAACAACTACTTCTGTTTCTTTGACTACATTAAAGCCTTTGACTGCGTGCTTAACAACAAAGTGTGGAAAATTCTTCAAGAGATGGGAATACCAGACCACCTTACCTGCCTCCTGAGAAACTTGTGTGCAGGTTAAGAAGCAACAGTTAGAACTGGATGTGGGAAAATGGACTGTTCCAAATTAGGAAAGGAGTAGGTCAAGACTGTATATTGTCACCCAGCTTATTTAACTTATATGCAGAGTACATCATGAGAAACACTGGGTTGGATGAAGCACAACCTGAAATCAAGATTGCTTGGAGAAATATCAATAACCTCAGATATGCAGATGACACTACCCTTATGGCAGAAAGTGAAAAAGAACTAAAGAGCTTCTTGATGAAAGGGAAAGAGGAGAGTAAAAAAGCTGGCTTAAACCTCAGCATTCAGAAAACTAAGATCATGGCATCTGGTCCCATCACTTCATGGCGAATAGGTGGGGAAACATTTGAAACCATGACAGACTTTCATTTTTTTGGCTCCAAAATCACTGCAGATGGTGACTGCAGCCATGAAATTAAAAGATGCTTGCTCCTTGGAAGAAAAGCTATGACAAACCTAGACAGCATATTAAAAAGCAGAGACATTGCTTTGCTGACAAAGGCCAATGTAGTCAAAGCTATAGTTTAAGAGACCCTTGGACAGCAAGTAGATCCCAAAGGAAGATCCAGTCAATCCTAAAGGAAATCAGTCCTGAATATTCATTGGAAGGACTGATGCTGAAGCTGAAACTCCAATACTTTTGCCATCTGATGTGAAGAACTGACTCATTTGAAAAGACTCTCATGCTGGGAAAGATTTAAGGCAGGAGGAGAAGGGGACGACAGAGGAGATGGTTGGATGCCATCACCGACGTGAAGGACATGAGTTTGAGCAAGTTTCGGAAGATGGTGAAGGACAGGGAAGCCTGGAGTGCCACAGTCCATGGGGTTGCAAAGAGTCAGACACGACTGAGTGACTCAACAACAACTAGGAAATATAAACCTCCACACGTGGCTTGTATCTGTAGCTAGTGTTAGATGTCTACTGGACAGTGATGCTCATGTTACAGAGTCACAGTTGTTGGAATTGTTGGGAGGAGCGAGGACTTGTAGTGAAGATCAGAAATCAAGTGGTTATTTAATTTGTACCACTAGCTGATTGATCTGTTCTTTCCTGTGTTATCAGCTTTATTCAATCTATAAACCAGCTATGGACTGACTTCCTCCACACAGTAGGAAAGGCAGCAACACGTTTTTATTTTGACATTTTGTTAAACCTTCCAGCACTGAGTAACTAACATGTCTTCACTAGCCCCACCTTCAGAAACTCAGGAAACAGCTCTGATTGGTCTGGGTTAACACAGGGGCCAGCATATGACCAATCAACTGCAGCCACATGGGTGTAATAGGTAGGAAAATGCAGCTCCTGCACTAACTGCAGGTTTGGAGTGAGGCAGGGAAGTCCCCATAGGAGGGATGGTGACACTCCTAGAGGAAGTAAAGGTAAAAGGCAAGTATTTAACGGAGGGTCGTTATAGTATAAGTGTGCTGCTAATGTTGCAGAGGAATCATTTCATTGTGTTTCTGTTTATGAAAGGCACATTTGGGGGCTTTGACCCAATATCCCTTCCTTTGCAGAACAAAACTGCTCTATTTGGAATATTATCCTCGGCCAAGCTGTTCTAGTGAGGATATCAGCCATGGTTAACACCTCCCTCCCCACCCAGTGGACCATGGGAAAGTGCATTTGACCAAACCTAGTCAAGCAAAGTGCCACATTCCCTGGGAGCAAGTATTGTTCCAAAGGCGAGCACATGACTAAAGGAAGATCAAGCACATGTCTTCTAGAATTTAATTACAAAGCTAGACATTAACAGTTGTCTCTTTCCATTGTGATTGATAAAGAACGTGAATCTGAGACTGTTAAGACATATCTTCACTGGCTACACAAAGGACGGACATCTTTAATCCGACAAAACAAAGACAACACAGAGAAGAAAGTGAGGTTGATAGGGAGAGAAAAAGAAAGAGAGAAAAAAAAAGAAAGAAAAGACACTGTGCACGCATCAGCGGCTGGCCATGCCTGAAATCTAAGCGACCTTGGCTTCCTGGTTCTGAAAACCAGTACATTCCCCACTTGGAGTCTGGATTAGATTGTTTGCATCAAAAAGGGTCTACTCTAATTATCTTAAAGGTCAAATCAATTAAACCTTTGACTTTCAATCTCAGTGTCTGTGCTAAGCTATTCTGAAAATGACAGAAAGCTTAAAATAAAGCAGGCGTCATGAAATATAGACAAATTCTATATACAGAAAGCAAACTTAAGTATATTACTTTCTTTGAGATAAGTTGCATGTAATTCAACGTGCCTCATTTATGGCATGCTCGTGCATCTGTTACAGCATTGTAAAACCTGGTGGCATTTATTTATTTACTTGTCTGTCTCCACAACTGGACTTTCAGCCTCTTCAGGGCAGATTACTTTATCTTTCTATGATGACCCCCCAGCACAGTGCTGGGCAGTGGATGCTTAGAGGAGGGTAGAAAGGAATTAAAAGAGAGAGAAAAGGTATCACACAGCTTATGCAAAATTATTTGAAATATGCTTTCACAGATAGAAGACAATTTTTTTTTTAGTCTCTTGGTTTAACTACTGGTTTATACCATCATATAACCAATGGAAGGATGGTCAGCTCCTAATGAAAGATAAGATAATGATAATGACATATCATCTAACATTTTCTGTGTGCTTTCTGTAGCCCAAGTCTTCTGTTAACTGCTTATATCTTTTCCACTTAGAATACAAGTAAGAAGATGAAAATACTTCAGAACACTTTATGCTATAGCACTTTATATAGTAACTTATATAGTAGTTAGCAGAATTTTCCCACATATATATATCTTCTTCTTTGCAATTCTTTGTAATCCAATGAGAAATATTATTTCTCATTGTATTTCCAATGGGAAAATATTAAAAATCTCACATTTCCTATGAAAAAAGAAAGTCTCAAAAAGTCAAAACACTTTCTTAAGTAATGATACTAGTAAATTAGAAAAAGAATTCTGGTCTCATGACTCACTCCAGTGCTTGTTTCACTATAGAAGCAGCAAGTGATATAATATCATTACAAATTAACATAAAAGAGTCAGACATTAAGGGAATCTGTGAATCAGACAGGTAATGAGTTCATTGGGGTCCCTTACTTCTCGTTTCATAGGCATTTTAAAGTTTAATTTTTGCATAAATGTTCTCCTCCTCCAACTCCCTCTTGTTACTCTTTTCTCTTAATAAATCCACTTACTGGAGTGAAACCAAGTGTCGTAATTGTAAATACTGGAAGGCTTTGCTTGCGAATAGGAAGCTGCAGGCCTTTCCCTAAAAGTAATACCTTGTTGTTGTTGTTTAGGCGCTAAGTCCCGTCCCTCTCTTTCGACCCATGGACTGTAGCCACCAGGCTCCTCTGTCCATGGGATTCTCCAGGCAAGAACACTGGAGAAGGTGCCATTTCCTTCTCCAGGGGATCTGCCCCACCCAGGGATAGAACCCGTGTCTCCTGCATTGGCAGGCAGGTTCTTTACCACTGAGCCATCAAGGAAGCCAAAAACCAATGCCTACTTCTTCTAAATAAAAGACAACAAACCATGACAGAGAAAGGTTCCTTCTCCACAATTCAAAGAAAACCTTTCCTGGATGTTCTTGCTAGGGTAGCTGGTTCTAATTGCAACAGACAATGCCCAGGCACATTCTGGCCTCAATACACTGAGTAGGAGAAACTGCAGTACCAGAGGGAGAGGTTTCATCTTATTCCTGCCTCATAGAATTCCATAGACTGGGTACATTTTTAGCTTCATGGTGGGTGCATCATAAAATCTCATACATTACATACACACCATATACACACACACACACACACAGAGAATATGTACTTTACATAGTTTTATGTTAAAACTGGAATTCCATAAAACAGTGGGTAAAGATCTCATTTTTTATGATTCTTTTCATTTTTTAATGATAATTTTTAGAGTCTTTATATAGCTGCAATGGCTTGCTAGTCTAAATATTTCTTTTAGGGAAAAGAAAGAGAGGTGGCATTTGAAAAGCACCACAATAATTTCATGAGAGTTATATTCATGTTTTTCCAAATGAGTGGGAATCCCATTTTAGCCTGCCAGGAGAAGAAAGCTTAAGAGTAAATTCTGGGAATAACTAATTTTTTTATGCTTCTATAAAGAACATTCAGGGTGTTACTGCCTTCAGTCAAGAAATATCGATTGAGTCCTACCATGTGTCAGGCCCTGTGTCTGGGCCTAGAGCTGTCCTGGTGAATACACACATCTCCCTGACTCCTGGTGTACAAGTCAGCTATTAATCCAATGGATGTTACTGAGCATCTTGTATGTTCCAGGTGCTACATGCCAAAAAGCAGCTAAAATCCATGCTTTCAGGGAACTGAGGCCTCAGTGGAAAAGAGATAATGAGTAAGTTTAAAATTTACATTCAGAAACTGATAGGGATTTTGAAGAAGAAATTCTAAATGCTGTTGGAAGGGAATTCTATTTTAGATAAAGTAATCATCAAAAATCACTTAGTGGGAAATACTTAAGTGGAGCCTGAAACAGTGAAGAACTGAGTTTTGTGCACGTCTGGGAGGAGATTGGAGGCAGAGTCCACTGGGTGGCGGAATGTGTAGCAGGAGTGTATGAGCAACTTCCCTGGTGGCTCAGACGGCAAAGCATCTGCCTGCAGTGCATGAAACCCAGGTTCGGTCCCTGGATCGGCAAGGTCCCCTGGCGAAGGGAGTGGCAACCCACTCCAGTATTCTTGCCTGGAGAATCCCATGGACAGAGGAGCCTGGCAGGCTGCAGTTTATAAGGTCACAAAGAGTCAGACACGACTCAAGTGACTTAGCCTGCACACACGCACGCAAACACATCTAGGGTTCAAGCATGAGCTGACCGGACTGGGAATTCTGAAGCCCACAAACTGTAGATGGAATTTAAATGACACAGGATGGAATAAAATGAATCAAAACAATGTTAAGGGAAATGAAGAGAAACAATGGGTAATCCTTTGTGCATAACCACATATAAAGGTTGGGGAAAGGAAGATGTAGTGAAGGAGATAGAGAAGGAACGGCCACTGACTTGGAGAAAGCTGAGGAAAATGCAGAGAAGGTGTATTCAAAAAGTGAGGGTATACAGGAACATGACCTCGTATTTGGAAACGTACGGCGTGCGCACACGCTCAGTTGTGTCCGATTCTTTGCAAACCCATGGACTAGCCCGCCAGGCTCCTCTATCCACGGAATTTTCCAGGCAAGGATATAGGAGTGAGTTGCTATTTCCTTCTTCCTGACCCAGGGATCAAAGCCCGGGTCTCTTATGTCTCCTGTAATCATTGGCAAATGGATCCTTTACCACTGCAGTACCTGGGAAGCCCTTGGAAATGTACACTGAATATTTAGAGAGGAGCTAACACTGCATCTGCAGCTTCGAATAGTTCAGCAAAGAGAAAAGAGGTAAAACAGATAGAGCAAAAGGTGTTAAAAGTATTGAATCTAGGTGCAAAGCGTATGGGGGGATTCTTTCAGGCTTTTGTATTGTTGACCTTTTTCATAATGAAATGTCAGGTGTGAGAAGAGAGGGTACTAATGACTGGTATCAAAAGGCTCCTAAGAAATTCAGAAGACGGGGCAGATAGCAGACTTGGAATTTGAAGTCTGGACTTTGGATTTGGTAAAGAGAAGAGGAGAGAGAATGGGAGACATTCAAGGCTTTCCCTAAAAAGAGAGCGAAGAACGTGCGCAAGGGCTAAAATGATGTAACAGGGATCCCGACTGAGTGGAGGAAACCAGATTGAAGAGGAGGATTCAAGGCTTCAGAAGAAGCTGATGTCTGAGCCAAGTTTGTAAGGACGAGCAGGCTTTTACAGGGATCAGAAAAAGGGAGAGGAACCCCAGGCAAGGCGGACAGCACAGGAAAAGCATGCAGGGGCTAGAAAGGTGTGACTCTATGCTTACTCTGAATTTGTATAGTTTGGCTAGGACTGAAGCTGGAAGGATGAGTAAAGCTTACCTCACAAAGCAGCCAGAGTTCTTCCAAGAAGGGTCTAAACTTCCCAAACTGAGAGTACCTTGTGGCACTCTCAGTTAAAAATGAAGATTTAGAGACTCTACTGAAGACCTGTTTGAATCAGAATCCCTGGGGCTGAGGCTCCCTGCAAAATGAGGACATGTGTGTGAGACAGTGTGTGTGTGTGACAGTGTGTACATGTGTGTGTGTCTTCTCCCAGCATCACATGGCCCTTCATCTCAGCCATCTCTATAAACAGCTTTTCTTTTCTGTATTTCTTTCCGAAATGCTCATCCATCCCCCCTCCCCTCTCACTCACTTCCTCGTAGCTTCTGCGGCCCAGACTTCCCTTTGCTTGTGGCTCCATCTTATCTGGCATGGTCTTCAACTAAGACCTTGTAGTACAAACATCCACAGACTAACGTCCACATCCTGATATCTCTACATCTCTGAGTTCCTATTACAGAGACAGAAACAGATGAAGAAAGAATGAGGAAGTGGGGAGGAAAAGAGACTGAGAGTTGGCTAGTAAAACCACAAGTCCACTCTAGCTTCCATTCTCAGTGACCAGGGTCAAGCAAAGACATCACTTTGCCAACAAAGGTCTGTCTAGTCAAAGATATGGTTTTTCTAGTCGTCAGGTACGAAAATGAGAGTTGGACCATAAAGAAGGCTGAACACTGAAGAACTGATGCTTTCAAACTGTGGTGCCAGAGGAGACTCTTGAGAGTCCCTTGGACTGCAAGGAGGTCAAATCAGTCCATCCTAAAGGAAATCAGCCCTGGATATTCATTGGAAGGACTGGTGCTGAAGCTGAAGCTCCAATAGTGTCGCAACCTGACGTGAAGAGCTGACTCACTGGAAAAGACCCTGATGCTGGGAAAGATTGAAGGCAGGAGAAGAAAGGGGCAACAGAGGATGAGATGGTTGGATGGCATCACCCACTCAGTGGACATGAGTTTGAGCAAGCTCCAGGAGATGGTAAGGACAGGGAAGCCTGGCATGCTGCAGTCTCAAAGAGTCAGGCAGGACTTAGCGACTGAACAACACACAAAAGACAGACATCGTCCCCCAGCATCAGACCATATTTCTGAAGATAATGAGAAATGAACTTAAAGTTTATCTCAGCACTGAAAATAATTCTGACTACCACCAAGTAGGGTGTATCTTTATAAAGAAGGCAGAGTGACCCTAAGAGCACTGGAGGTACACCCTTATAACTTATTTCATTCCTCTCCACCAGGCAGAGTAGCAAGAGTGACCTGGGAAACGTAAAAGTCAGAGCACTTTCTTTAAGTCTCTTCAAGGCTATTAGGACGTATAAAATACACACCGTGAGCAAAATAAATGTATGCGCCTCAAGAAGGTAATAAATCACTTGTAGCTTTATTGTTGTCAGTCATTCGTTCTTGAAGGGCGAACTGTACTTGATTCTCGACTTGTGCTTGGCTTCACTGATCGGCAACTTTTCTTAGAAGTTACAAAGTCTTCACTATTGACAACTCTGGGATTTTTTAAAAGTCATCTAATTTTTAAAAAATATTATTTCATGACCATATTAGTGTGTAATTCAATTCTACAAACTTCAGCTGAATGCCTACTATGTGCTGGGGACTGCTTCCTCTGTGCTCTGGAAAGTGAGAGTGTTAGTGTTATTCGCTCAGTCATGTCTGACTCTTTGCGACCCCATGGACTGCAGCCCGCCAGGCTCCTCTGTCCATGGGATTCTCCAAGCAAGAAGACTGGAATGCCTTGCCATTTCTTACCCCAGGGGCTCTTCCCGACCAGGGAGTAAATTCACATCTCTGGCATCTCCTGCATTGTCAGAAAGGTTGTTGACCACTGCGCCACTTGAGAAGCCCCAGTCCAAAACTACAGGATCACAAAGGTTGTACAGGAGAGTGGTGGGCTCTGAAGTTGGGTTGACGGTTGGGGCCACGATATAAAAGGCTTTCAATGTGATACAGAGGAATTCAGGGCAAGGAGGAAATTGTACAAGATATGTGGCCTTGTAAAGCAGCCTCTGCAGTGGATTACAATATTTAAAACTTTTCATTCTCTCCTTCTCTTACAAGAGTTTTCTGTACACCATTACCTTTGGCCTCAGTCATGTGATTTGCTTGGGTTAATGGAGTAGAATGTGAGCGATCAAGCTCTATATTACCCTCTAGTGGAAAGAAACTTTTAGAAGCATTGAAGGCGTCTGCCAGATTATTTGCTCCTGAACCTCTGCCATGGAGAGTCTTTAGCCTGAGTCTTTGAATGGAAAGAACAATGAAACAGAACTCAGCTTCTATAACCACAGGCTCGATAAGACCCACGTTCACTGAATGGCAGTCCTTGACATAAGAAACCAAAAAACCAAATACCCCTTGTTTAGAACCACTGAGATTTCAAGATTTTTTGTTACACAGTATAATGTAGTGAATGGCGACTAACTCATACTTTTAAAATTATAATGCCAAGACATTTTTACTGGAAAAATACCAAAAATTTTAAAGAAAAATAAAATTACCTATAATCACAACCCCCAGATATAATCACAGATGACACTTGACCATACTTGGCACTAAATATCAATCAATCCAGATGAGCCATAGGTTTAAAGAGGAAAAGTAAAGCAGTGAAGCTTTTAGAAGCAAATATAGGAAAATACCTTCATGACCTTGGGGTAGGCAGAGACTCTTAAACAGGACTCAAAATGTGCTAAGTTAAAGCCTGTGAAATTGAACTCCACTAAAACAAAAGACACCTATTCATACAAGACACTATCAAAGGACTGAAAAAGCAAGCCACAGACTGGAACCAGCATGTGCGAGCACGTGACTATGAATCCAATCAAGGGCTCATTTCAGGTTGTGTAAGGAAGAAGGCGAACACGGCCAAAGGAAAATGGTCAAAACACTTGAACTGGCTCTTCTACTAATAATACTTTATTTCCTGTTGTAGCCTGATTACACTGCTGTGTTAACTTTGTGAAAATTAATGGAGCTATATGGTTACCATGGTGTGTGTACTCTACTGCAATACAAATATACACTAAAAATGAGATCTCAGAGCTTTCCCGGCAGCTCAGTAGTAAGGAGCCCCCTGACAGTGCAGGAGACACAAGTTCCATCCCTAAGCCGTGAGGATCCCACGTGCCCCGGAGCGGCGAAGTCCGAGTGCCGCAGCTGCTGTAGCCTGCCCGCTGAGAGCGGGTGCTCAGCAGGAGAAGCCCTGCGTGAGAAGCCCGCTCCCCGCAGCTGGAGCGGAGCCCCAGCGTGCCGCAACTAGAGAAAAGCCCGCACAAGACCCAGCACAGCCAGAAATAAAAATAAATAAGCAAAATTCAAAAAAACAAAAATGAGAGTTCCTAAATTCTTCCGTTTAGATATAATTTAGTCTTAACAAACAACTTCTCAGTTCGAAGGGGCAGGATCCTTTGAAAGTACCAATGGAAGTTTTTTCAAGAAGTTCCCATAGTGCACAGCACCAGTAGTTGCAAAGTATTATATATTTCTGCAAAACTTCATAACTGGCAACACAATACTGGTTGTCTAAGAGTCTTGATATCTTATCCAAATGATTTTAATGAATATAATTTTTAGATACATATCAAGTTTAAGAATTCTATTATATTATGACTGAGACCAACCCTGCACAATTCTCTAGTCAGATATCAACAAATATGAAAGATAAATTTCCTTTTCATTTTCCTCATTCTTCCATTAAGTACCATAGAAATCACATTTCAGTCAATACATCTGATCTTTTCAAATCAAATTATCATCTTTTAGAGAGCCAAATAAAAGATCTTTTGAATAGATCGACCAATTTGGTTTATTTTTACATTATTGTAATAAATTCTATTTAAATTCAATTCCTTTACCAATTCAATTATGTTACTAGTTGTTGCTAGTTGTTATTCTCTTTTTAAAATCAAAACTAAACTTCAAAGAGATGTTCCAAGATTTTATGGCTTAATTCTTTAAAAAATAAAAACTTTTTCATAACATAACCAGTCTTTTTGATATATTCAGGCTGTTACAAATTAATTCTTATGATATTTCACTCATTCGAGACTATTTTCTTTTACATCAATAGGAGATACAATGCAGGTCATAAACGTAGAATGATTTATTATTCAAAAAATATTTATGCAAAAAAAAATGTATGTAGTACCCACTCTGTGCCTGGTTCTCAGAGTTACAGGTCTCGAAGTAAACAGAAAGATAGGTCCCTTGGCAAAGAGGCTACCTTTTACCCAGAGAAATAATTGAGAGACATGGAAGCAAAAAGAAAAAGTGGGTGTGAAAGAGAGGGCCAGAGAGAGGCTGACGTGGACGGCCTGGACAGGGGGTCTACTGAGGAGCTGGGATGGAATCACAGAAGCAGCGGTGTTTTCGATTTGCTAGGGCCGCCATGGCAAAGTCTCACGACCTGGATGGCTCATACAACAAAGAGTTGTCTCAGTTCTGTGCTGTGTTGCGCTTACTTGCTCAATCGTGTCCGAGTCTTTGTGACCCCGTGGACTGTACCCACCAGGCTCCTCTGTCCATGGGGATTCTCCAGGCAAGAATACTGGAGTGGGTTGCCATGCCCCCCTCCAGGGGGTCTTCCCAACTCAGGGATAGAACCCATGTCTCCCACATTGCAGGCAGATTCTTAACTCTCTGAATTACCGGGGAAGCCAAATCAATTTACTAGGGCTGCCATAGCAAAGTCTCACAAACTGGATGGCTTATGCAACAAAAATGAGTTGTCTCACAGTCCTAGAGGCTGCAAATCAGAGATCAGTGTATTGGCAGGCTTGGTAGCTTCTGAGTGTTCTGAGGGTAACATGTTCCACATCTCTCCCCTGGCTTCTGGTGGTTTGCTGGCAACATTTGGCATTCCTCGACCTGTAGGGACTTCCCTGGTAGCTCAGCTGGTAAAGAATCCACCTGCAACGCGGGAGACCTGGGTTCGATCCATGGGTTGGGAAGATCTCCTGGAGAAGGGAACAGCTACCTACCCCTTCCAGTATTCTGGCCTGGAGAATTCCATGGACTATCCCATGGGGTCGCAAAGAGTCAGGCACGATTGAACAACTTTCACTTTCACTTTTTTGCCTGTAAAAGCATCCCTCTGATCTCTGCTTTCATCTTCACGCGCTTTCTCCCTATGTGTATGCATGTGTGTGTATGTGTGTTTCCAAATTTTCCTTGCTAATGCTTGGATCTTGAACTTTCAGTTTCCAGGATGACGGAACCATAAATTTCTGTTTTTTAAACCTCTCCGTTTGATGACAGGCTTCCCAGGTGGCACTAGTGGTAAAAACCTACCTGCCAGTTACAGGAGACACGGGACAAAGGTTTGATCCCTGGGTTGGGAAGATCCCTGGAGGAGGGCATAACAACCCACTTCAGTATTCTTGCCTGGAGAATCCCTTGGACAGAGGAACCTGGCAGCTACAGTCCACGGGGTCGTTGCTGAAGCAACTTAGCATACACACTCGTTTGATGGCATTTTGTGATGGCAGTTCAGGGAATTAATATACAGAGCAAAACCGATGCTATATAATACTTTATCTTTTTAATTCCTAGTTTAGGCATCTCTAAAGAAAATTTTAAATATATTATAATCTCAGAAATGTCTAAAAGTTACTATTTGAAGCAACTTCTCTGAAAAGCAAATACAAAATTCCTCTGTAGTTTTGGTTCTTCAAGTCAATGAATACTTACTGTTTTGATGGTAAGATCATCTATATTCCTCTTAACTTTCATTCAGGTATTTTGGTATCAATGAAGATACATTCTGATTACATATTTTATCATTAGATGTTATCCTTTACCTAAGGCTTTCTATACTAAACTGACATACCCTCTTAACCACATAAAAGCCATGGGCCATCTTTAAGCCCCTGTTGCCAAAAAAGTAGTTAAAAAAAAACCACCACAGGTCAATGAGAAAACCAAACTTTCTTTCTTTATCTCTGAATCTTTATCTCTGAAACCAGAAAGTTTATATCTCTCCAGAAAGCTTGCGAATATGGTTGAATTAAGAGTTGATTGCATGCTGTTTTCCAGGTAGCATCCCCTGTAGCCTGTAACAGGGAGATTGTGTATCTGATCCATTGATAACGAAGTGATTGTTCTTTCCAGCAAGTTAATGATGCTCTGAGTCAGCCAAAGCAGAGATTTCCCTCAGATGTGGCCCCTGGGGCACTCCGGAGCCAGGGGGAAAACTGACAACACAAAAAAAATGCTCCCAAGAGTTTCCGTTTTAAAGCGCCGGATCAATATGTCTGTCATCTGACTTAACTAAAAGATGAGAGCTCATGAATCTTAGGTAGCATAATTACCCTTACACCATTCCACAGCCTTCAAGTGGCCACGGCTTAATTGCCTTTCGGTTGGAATATCAGTATCCGTGAATGAAAGGAGGTGATCTCCCTCTTAATTTCTGATGAAAATTCTTCTGTCTTTCCCTGCTCTCTGTGACAAAGGCTGCAAAGTTCTTCTGAGATGAATAGCAGAAGACAGTGCAACAAATTAATACGAATGAAGTCATTTCTGAATGACTCCATCTGCTTTAGAAATAAGGCTCGGACAATAATGTGGCCAAGATCCAGATAATTAGGCCTGACTCCAAATGAAGGCACACAGGTAACTTATAGCTTCATTAACTCTCTTCAAGAAGGCAGACATCCAAAACCTACCCTTAATAGAGGCAGCATATGATCCATTGACAATCTGTTTGATATTAAAAAACGAACTTTGTTTTTGCAGCGTTGCATGAACAGTGGGAAAATAACATGCAACTCAAAATACCATGGACCAAGACATGGTCTAGCATTCTAGAGGCCGGTCTTGAAATTCAGAAAACGAAGAACTTAATTTTTGTTTACAGGATTTAATCAAAAGGCGTTAATAATTTAGCAACTAAGAAAGGCACATAAGGTGTCTGCAAGTGTCTTTTCTCTGTAATCAACAGGAAGATTATTAGCTAATAACAAATGTTATTCATCTTCATAATGGCTAAATGACAGCCTGTTTAAAAATAACAAATGACTACTCCTCATTGACTGTTACAGGGTGAGCGTGACCTTCACGTATTTTAAGCAAACAAGTCCTCTTTTCAAAGACTTCGGGAGTCCTTTAATTGATAATGAGGAGATGTTTTCTTTTTACCAAGGGACACTAACCCTTTTAAGATGCTATTTAAATTGAGAAGATTTTATACAGCCCCCTGAGTTAGAAGGAACCCTGAAGGTCTGGAACTGATTT
This sequence comes from Bos indicus x Bos taurus, assembly GCF_003369695.1. Taxonomy (NCBI): domain Eukaryota; kingdom Metazoa; phylum Chordata; class Mammalia; order Artiodactyla; family Bovidae; genus Bos; species Bos indicus x Bos taurus. The sequence continues at coordinate 59,953,321 of NC_040099.1, forward strand.
TTTTTTTTTTCATAAACAAGATATTAATGAACTACAAATGTGATTAGTTACCTGTATACACTCTATATAGAAATGGTTTTTCTTTGTCCTTTCTAATTTTTCTATTGTGAAACAGTTGAGTTTCAATTCACAGGCCAAAAAAAATGTAGATTTTCAAAAATTATCTTTATTACCTTTCAAGTACAAGCATGATACTCCTGCAGTTATTGGAGATATCAGGGCTTCAGTTTAAAGTTCTCTATGGCTTCTAAATAGTCTTGACAATCACTCTGAACATAACTTGCAAATGCCTCTTTACAGAGCTTTAATTTTTGGCTTTCCCGGACACCCAGCCAACACTTCCAGTGACATGCATGATCGGTTCCTCCGATGGGACACAGCAGCTTTGACGCACAGAGCCCGTTTACAGAAACCCTTGAGGACGGCACGCTAGCCTTCCTGATACCGAACCGGGTACACAGAGCAGCTGTTGCAACCGGGGCCATTGCTTCAACGCCACAGGCCGAGCACGACTGTAAACTGCTTGCTCTTTTGGGGCCCTACTGTGTAAGCAGAATAACGGTCCCCCAAAGATGTCCACGTCCGAATAGGCTTGGCAGACAAGACCCAGGGTCCTGTGATGGGAGAACACGAGAATAACACACTTTGAAGACGGACGAAGGGCCACGGCCAGCAAACGAAGGCAGCCTCTAGAACTGGGGAAGGCAAGGCAACGCTCTCCTCGAAGCCTTCAGAAGGAAGGGAGCCTTGCTGACAGCTTAATTGTAAGGCCGTTGAGACTGATTTCTGACTTTTGACCTCCAGAAATATATTTGTGCTGCTGTAGTTCAGCTGGTAAAGAATCTGCCTGCAGTACAGGAGACCCCAGTTTGATTCCTGGGTTGGGAAGATCCCCTGGAGAAGGGATAGGCTACCCACTCCAGTATTCTTGAGCTTCCCTGGTGGCTTAGCTGGTAAAGAAATTGAAAGTCGCTCAGTCATGTCCGACTCTTTGCAACCCCATGAACTAAACAGTCCATGGAATTCTCCAGGCCAGAATACTGGAGTGGGTAGCCTTTCCCTTCTCTAAGGGATCTTCCCAACCCAGGGATCAGACCCAGGTCTCCCACATTGCAGGCGGATTCTTTACTGTCTAAGCCACCAGGGAAGACCAAGAATACTGCAGTGGGTAGCCTATCCCTTCTCCAGTGGGTCTTCCTGACCCAGGAATGGAACCAGGATCTCCTGCACTGCAGGCGGATTCTTAGCAACAGAGCTATCAGGGAAGCCCTCAGCTGGTAAAGAATACACCTGCAATGCAGGAGACCTGGGTTCGATCGCTGCCAATGCAGGAGACGTAAGAGACATGGGTTCAATCCCTGGATCAAGAAGATCTGCTGGAGAAAGAAATGGCAACCCACTCCAGTATTCTTGCCCGGAAAATCCCACGGACAGAGGGGCCTGGCGGGGTCACACAGGACTAAAGCAACTTAGCGCACACACGTTTTACTTTTACTTTACAAGGAGGTAAGTTTTCCTTTGTGGTTTATTTGGTGATAATCATGTTTATTTCACCTTAGGTCCCATTTCCTCCAAAGGAAAATTTTTGCTGCATATCAGCAAAGGCTATTCGTCATCCACCTCTCTTTACACAGGGACTGGGTATACACATTGATTTTGTAACATGGTTATCAAATTATCTTCATAAATCAGCTAATAGACAAACAAAAAATGTCATAAACAAAAGTAAAAGCTGTCTTGGTCTTCAAAGAAAGTGGAGAGCCTTTATTTCCAAAAAAAGGTATGTGATGTATGCTGATGCTGAAAGTGTTAGTCACTCAGTCGTGTCTAACAGTTTGCAACCCTATGGACTGTAACCTGCCAGGCTCCTCTGTCCATGGGATTCTCCAGGCAAGAATACTGGAGTGGGTTGCCATTACCTTTTGCAGTGGATCTTCCTGAACCAGAGATTGAAACTGGATCTCCTGCATTGCAGGCAGATTCTTTACCAGTGAGCCACCTGGGAAGTCCTTGTGGTCCATTCCAACCACTCTAACTAAAAGCATCTTTTGAAGTCCTTGTCCGGTACTTGGAGCACAAATTGGGAGGCTGTCATCCTCGTCTCTGACTTTTCCAAATGAAGTTACCTGATGTAGCATGTCAGTGGGGAGATGGAGAAGGAGTTGTTTCCTGATGAAGCTTCAGGCATGTAGTTTAAGTTAGTGGACATGGCAAGAGCAGGCGGGTGATTCGATGTTCACACACTGTAATGGGCCAAGGCTAATCACTATTCACTGTACAATGAACATAAAAGTAGCAATTATGCCTTCATCCTAGTGGACGTGATGTATTAAAAGCTATCAGCTTCACCTTCTGTAATAGCAGCTTTTGTCTGTTCATACCAGGATGTGCAAAAATAAGACGGATATGGAAAAGGGGCCACGCGACATTATTACAAGAACAAACGCTAGACTCTCACTGTCGCTCCTTCTGTGCTCAAGACACAAAGGGCAGATGGAGCCTGGTGGCTCGGAAACCTCATTTGTCAGTACGACGCTTTTCTTTGGCTGCAAATGCTGCCAGATTAACTGTCCATATAAAGGCTTCTCCTTCCAACTCTGCAAGTCACCTGTGAGCCAGATAAATACTGAGTTCATGAAGGGCAAGTCTCAGCCACCAAGTTCAAACTGTCAGAGTTAGGAGCACACTTGAGAAGTGCGGGCAGGCTGAGCTGACCGTCCATCTTTGCCAACAGCCTCAACAAACAGGGTTAATCGACCTTCTCGTTATCTCAGCAGTGGAACCCGTGAAACCCCATAGAACACGTAGAAGAGAAAGACAAAGAGTAAGATGCAGAGATGTGGTATTATAGAACAGTTCATCCCTGGTATTTGAATGAAAATCCTAAGTGTTCTGACAGAAGGAAAATCTCTCCTAACCAGAGCGGAGAGGATGGTGGAAATCTGAACATGAGCTGCACAGGGAATTCTTATTTCAAGCTCAGGGACATGAAAACCAACTTTGACCTTGCCTGTCAAGAGTATACCACTTGAACACTTCATCCATTTAGTGAATTTCTAGCCAGACAGGAAAGGAGAATTCTGGGCAGCCTGGACACCACTCCCATGGTTCACTCTGTCTCTGCCCGTTCTGTGATTAACCCTCTTCTTCGGCTCTTCCCTGTGGTTCAGACGGTAAAGAGTCCACCTGCCAATGCAGGAGACCCAGGTTCAATCCCTGGGTCGGGAAGATCCTCCGGAGAAGGGAATGGCAAACCACTCCAGTATTCTTCCCAGGAGAATCTCATGGACAGAGGCGCCTGGCAGGCCACAGTCCACGGGGTCACAAAGAGTCAGACACAACTGAGCGACTGACACTACTACTTTAGACCCAGAGCCTAGCATCGGCCTACAGAGAATCTCCTCTTTGAGGGACCCACCAGCTCTTTATCTCCAGCTTTGATCTCAGGCTTGAGAGCTGCCCCTTGAGCAGCCCTGGCAAGTATAGCCTGGTAGGTTCAGGACCTCCCCATGTGCCAGGGAGTTGGGTACTCAGCAGATATTAGAGAGTTACACATGGAATCCAATTCATTTCTGAGGTGGGAAATATAACGTATTACCATGATATAATATTTCACCTAAGAACATAGACAGTGTAGTACTTTTGATTTAGCCTAAGCTGGAATTCCCCAAACAGTGTGAAGATAATTTAACAGAAAGGGGGTCTTATATTTGATATTAAAGATGTTGGCCTAGATCAAGGACTTTACCCAGATTATTTCTGTCTTTGTTTAAGTCCAGCTGAAGTCTACGGAGGGAGATGCAGTTTAACTTTCTTACTCTCAAAATCTTCCAGGATTTCAGAATAGTTTCTTAGACCCTGGGCTTGGCTTAAGGGGTCAGCTCTCACAGATACTAAGGGTAAAGCTCTGAGCAGGTTTTGATCTGTGCCAAGAAAATATAAGAGCCAACGATACCTGACCCATCTGGAATTTGTTTGGGATCTGCCCAGCGGTCTTCATCACTAAGAGGTGTCCCAAACCATCATGCAGCTGCCAACGTGCCCGAGCCCCAGGCTTATCCTCAGGATGAATAAAGGTGGGAAATAAGATGACCCTAGAAGCTTCCAAAGATATACCCAAACTCCACCGTTTGCATTTCGTCAGAGGTAAGACAAGTGGACAGGGTTGTGAGTACATCTGCAGGGCAGATTACATCACAGTGTTCTATTGCTCTCTACTCTGCGGGCGTTTCAAACCAAAGCTGGTCTTATTGAGAGCAAAAAGAATTATTTGATGACAAAATTTAAATTTATGCCACATGAAATGAATTTTCATTTCTTTATAAAAGCTTTATTTCCAGATATATTACAACTTCTCTGCAGCTACAGACTTCCTTAACTCCTTAATGGCAATGATCAATCTCAAATGTAGTTAATACCTTCTTCCCATTCTTCAGTGGGCTTCCCTGGTAGTTCAGACTGTAAAGAATATGACTGTAATGCAGGAGACCCAGGCTTGATCCCTGGGTCGGGAAGATCCCCTGGAAAAGGGCATGGCAACCCACTGCAGTATTCTGGCCTGGAGAATCCCAAGGACAGAGGAGCCTGGGGGGCTACAGTCCATGGGGTCACAAAGAGTCGGACGTGACTGAGGGACTAACACTTTCACTTTTTTTCCATTCTTAAAACAACGATTTCCCTCATCAGGATAAAGCCAGAGACCACTCCGTGTTTCCTGACCTTCCTGGTCTAATTACGGCGTGCAATCTTTCTTTAATCTTGCTGCTTTAAAATTTGTCTAAAACAGGCCGTACTACCTTCGTGCTCTCATTACTCTTTGCTTGCATCCTGATTTTATGTACCCTTGTCTGCTCAAGGAGATTACTAAGGTTACTGATGTGTTTTTAATGTAAATATCCCCCCTTTGTCATGAAAAGGGAAAATTACAAAGATGTCAAGGAATATTGATTGTAAATAAGCTTTCTCACCTCAGCTAATGCTGAATTCTGTCATTTAGCAAATAAACTGGTATCACAGTAGGATTAATGTCAACAGTCCACTGAAGGTTGCTAGTTGGAGGCAAAACAATAAAGCAAACACTACAAAATACCAGTACCTCTTCTGGGCATTGGTATTTTGTACTTTTCATGGGAGTCATAGATCTAAATTCTGTCTTTCTGGTATTAATATGGTTGTGGACCATTAAGATACAAACACTGGAAACTTAAAGAAAAAAAAAGAGTTATCTGGAAATTGGGCCAATGACCCAGGTATTAGCTGGAATGCTGAGCCTCATAATTTCAGTTTATGCTCAGAAATTTAAAGGCACTGAAGGACACACCATCTATTCTGGGCCAGCCTTCATTAACGACAAAAAGCTAGTGAGGGGCAGGCAGACATTAATGTGAAAATGCAGTTAGTCATAAGGAAAAGCAAGGGGAAGAACAGCCCAAACCAGGAGTCAGCAAAGCCTCTGAGATGATTATATGTAGCCTGCAATGCCCCAAATATTTACCATCTGGCTCCTGCCTACCCCATTCCAAACTCTCAAGCCCAACCTTGGAAACCAGCTGATGAACTCGAAAGGGCTGTGGAGAACCAGGGCCGTTCTGCAGAGCCAAGCTTGCTTGCCTGGCTTGGCGCATGTGTCTTCGTGAGGGAGCCCTTTCAAAAGCAGACACTGAGATGAGAGTTTGTGTACAAGTGGCTTTTTAAGGAATTCTCCAAGAGGAAAAAAAAAAAAAAAAAGCAGTGGCAAGCAGCAGGAAACAGGAAAGGAAAGGGAAAGAAGCGAAGCAAATGCGAGATTTCAGGCCAAACCCCAAACTCAGCTTGAGTTTGTTAATTGCTCAGTCGTGTCCAGCTCTTTGCAACCCCATGGACTGTAGCCCACCAGGCTCCTCTGTCCATGGAATTCTCCAGACAAGGAAACTGGAGTGGGTTGCCATTTTCTTCTCCAAGGGATCTCCCTACCCAGGGATTGAACCTGGGTTTCCTGCACTGTAGGCAGATTCTTTACCAGTTGAACCACCAGGAGGCTTAGGAGTAGAGATTACACCGCAGAGTTGGGCTCAACTCCAAGCAAAAGAAATGGGTTTCCAAATTCACGCACGACTCCTTGGTGGGGAGGGGTGGAGTTAGAAACTTCCAGGCACTTTCTGCTCTCGAGTGTGCAGGCAAAGCAAACTCATTATATCAAGGTCGGGGCTCCAAAGACAAGTCACAGATGTGAGGATGTGAAGCATTTGGAAGGGAACACGCAGGACCTGAAAGGTGGGTACCGACGTCCACAGAACCTGAACAGGAAGCTGCGAGGCGGTGGAGCACAGCGGTTCAACACCAGGTATCTGGTGGCAGTCTTGCTGGGGAAGTGACAGAGAGGATTCAAGGAGAGGCAAGTGATCATCGCAATGAGTGTGCTTACTAAACTCATCCTGGGCTTCTGCTCCACCGTGTCTTAGTGAAACACCTCCTCCCCAGCAAGAAGCCAAATGCAAAATGATAATAATAATGATGATTAATAATATCGAGCACTATCAAAATGCTCTGAACTCTTTGCATATATCATTTTATCTGATCCTCAAAAAGCCTGCAGAATTGGTACCATGTCCCTTTTTAGGGATGAGGAACATAGAGCTCAAAAGGTTAGCTAAATGACTCAAAGACACTCAGAAGGGAAGCAGGAGAAATGAAATTCGGCCCCAAGTCATCTCTAAAGCCCTTGGGTTTCCCATTCTCCTGCCTCTTGAGCTGCTAAAAAACAGAGAATATCCCATTCTTGAGAACGGCCAAAAAACAATCTCAACAAATAAGTACTCTTGTGACTTGGTACCTTTGAAAATCTCTGCGGATGAAAGCATAAAGAGAAAAGGAAAGGAAAAGGGAGGAAGAAGAGAGAGAAAGCTGGTTTAACCATCTCATTCTAGAGGGAGCCTGGGCCTGAAGGGTAGCTGGAATGGGATGACTCTATTGTGATTCAGGTTTTACAAACTCTTTTTAACAAACAAATTTATTTCTTAAATAATTCAGTTTGCAGATCTGTACCAGTTCCAGTGTTTTAGAGCAGGGGTTCTCATGCATTAATATACTCCAGAATTACATGGGAAGCACTTTTGAATGCATGATATCAGACCTGCGCTTCCCTTGTGGCTCAGCTGGTAAAGAATCCACCTGCAATGTGGGAGACCGAGGCTCGATCCCTGGGTTGGGAAGATCCCCTGGAGAAGGGAAAGGCTACCCACTCCAGGATTCTGGCCCGGAGAACTCCATGGACTGTAGAGTCTGTGGGGTCACAAAGAGTTGGACACGACTGAGCAACTTTCACTCCCTCTCAGACCTAGATCTCCAAGATTCTGCTTCAGTGTGTCCAGGTAAGGCCCAGGAGTCTGAATTTCTTACAGGAACTTTGATGTAGATGGCCATAGACTACGTTATGAGAAACACTGTTTCAGAGGAATGGGGAAAAAATAACAAAAAGAACCATTTTAATCAAGATTCTCTGTCTGACCTGCTATTTTGATAATTTCATGTTGATGAGAAAGATGGTAGAGAGATAGAGGTAGATAGAGAATCGATCCAGACTCAATGGGCATGAGTTTGAGTGGACTCTGGAAGGTGCTGAAGGACTGACGCCTGACGCGATGCAGTCCATGGGGCCACAAACAGTCAGACAGGACTGAGCTACTGAACAACATCACACTCACCAGCCGGGTATGGGAGAGCTTCAGCTTAACAGACAAGTTAGCCATATGTGACATCTCTGAATGAAATCTAGTTAGTCATCTATAGTTGAAAATTAAAGTTGTTAATTTCTGATATCAAGTGCAATGGACTACATCCAGATACATTTTTGAACATAAATATGTGCACCAATTGAGTATAATTTTTTTTTTCAGAAATTCCAAAATGAGTAGGAGGAAGAACAATTTGGTGTGCTGGCCAAGTTCTATTCTGGGGTAATTAAAACCTGCCTACTTAAAATTCTTTTTGTAAATTTCAGTAGCTGCTTGCTTCTTCCTCACTTCCTGTTCTCAAGGACGGTAGAGGTGCTGTCGTTAGCTGACCGCTCTAGGTGACTCCCTTCTGCTGCAAACACGGGGGCGGCGGTGTGTAAATCCAAATGTGACTCCGCCATCGATACCAACATAAAATACAGAAATATATTCAGTTAACATGCCCAGGTTTAGCTGTGATTCCAGAGCCTTTGAAAAGTATATTTCTAATGTTACTGTATTTGGGTCTTGTAAGAATAGCTTGATACAGCTAAGTAAATTCATACTAAATTAATATACATGATTTATTGAGAGTGCATCTCATTAACTAGATAAATGCAACTTGTCACAGAAAGGGCAATCTTAGGCTGTTTTTTTTTTTTTTCTTCTGAGATGGTTCCTGTGTGGCTTTAGAATGTTTATTTAGAAGAAGAGGCTTATGTCCCTTCTCTTCTGCTGCTGCTAAGTCACTTCAGTCGTGTCTGACTCTTAGCGACCCCATGGACTGCAGCCCACCACCCTCCTCCATCCGTGGGATTTTCCAGGCAACTTCTCTAAGGACTTTAAAATATTTTGCATAAAATAATGATTGACTCTGACAGTGCTGTTAAAAAAACTGAAGTGGATGAGAGCAGTGGGCAAAACGAATGAAGGGAGACAGAGACAAGCTCTCACATGGTCCGTATCTGAAGAGGAAAGCAAAAACATGCCACCAGATGGCAAGTGGGCAACAGCCTTCGCAGCTATTAGCAGCAAAAGCATTCACTATAATTTCTGATATGATATTTCGGTCTAAATACGGCAATAAAGCCTCTTTTGACTGGCTTTAATTTTTGTGATGCAGTAAGAAAACCTGTTTGGCAGAGGGAGACCCTGGACAAGCAACAGAAGCCAAGCCCCCACGGGTATTACACGGGTCTGGCAAAACCCAGAAATCAGAAAAAGGTGGTAGATTTAGACTGCTGGTTTTGAAACGCTACAGAGGACTACCTTGTCTTCTAGAACGGAAGTTCACTAAAGAGAGAAGCAACCTTTGCCTTCACTAGTTCAACTTCCTACACCTTTTGCTGTTGTTTAGTGACCCCGAGGACTACAGCCCGCTAGGCTCCTCTGTCTATGGGATTATCCAGGCCAGAATGCTAGAGTGCGTGGCCATTTCCTTCTCCAGGGGATCTTCCCGACCCACAGATAGAACCCATGTCTCCTGTACTGCAGGTGAATTCTTTCCCCTGAGCCACTGGGCAGCCCTACTTCATCTTGTAGCACCAGGCTTATTTCATCCAACAGTAAGACAGCAGCCTATTGCTCCTCTGAGCTCTTAAGTAAGCTTAAGCTTTTCAGATATCTGGCCAAGGCTATTTTTTAAGCAGCTTGATGTTTAAAAATACAAGTACACAAGGTCAAAATAGAGTTCTCTTATCTAGATGTTGATAAACATAAGACCAAAAGGGAAGTTTAGATACAAAACAAAAATGACATTGAAATATAAGACCAGGGACTTCCTGGTGGTCCAGTGGCTAGGACTCTGCACTTCCAATGCAGGGGGTGAGGGTTTGATCCCTGGTAGGGGAACTGAGATCCCACATTCTACATAGCATGGCAAAAAATAAAATAAAGTAAGATAGTTAAAAATAAAATATAAAAGGTCAGAAAACATCTTAAATATCTCTGTTTGTTCATATTTGCATTTTTTTGTATTTTAGATAAATTAATATTTTTACAAGAAAGAATATCACCCAATTCTAGCAAATTGGAAGTGTTTAGAAAATAAAAAGTTTGAATAGAGGACTTTGGGTTGAGAAATATGCAGTTTTTATTTGAAAATGCTCAGTAATGTCTTGGTTGATTGAAATTGCTAATCAAGGTAAAAGATGTACGATTCAAGCAATTACAGAGCAAATGTAGCTTCTTATTTTCAAGACACACAGTGGCTGCCTAAACAGCATTTTAATAAATGTTTTAAATACTTTGCACCTTAGATATTTTCATTTGCGCGCTATTGCTTCTTTTTTCCTTTTTTCCCTCTATCTCTATAACACGACTGGCTGGCTATCTAACATGTCCCAGGTTTTCTATTACTTTCTGGCACATATTAGGTAACCAAGAAGTCTTTGGTGTGTGAATAAATGGATGATGGATGAAGAGATAGTGGATGAAGGATAAATAACTAAACACAGGAACAAATAAGCAAACTAATGAGGCCGTCTTGCCAGGTCACCGCGATCCAACGAATACAAAACAGGGAGCACCGTCACAACGCCCCTGATTTTGATAAAGCCTTCCCCATTTAAGTTGTGTCTTTGCCAAAGTCGGAAATTGGACAAAGCAGTTCTGTGCTGCTGACTGAGGTCAGAGCCGCACACCGCGGACGTAGACTTTCGAAGGAGAAGGAGTGAGACGGCGGAGGAGTGAGACGGCCGTTGGTGAAGGGACCCGGAAGTTGGTGAAGGGACCCGGAAGTTGGTGAAGGGACCCGGAAGTTGGTGAAGGGACCCGGAGGAACCGCCCTTGGGCTCCTGTCTGTGTGGCTGGACAGGGAAGTACTTCCAGGCAAGTAAGGACTTCTCCTAAGAAACGGTTCTACGTCCAGTCTGCTGCTTGCGCAAACAATACGTCCTCAAACTTTGGAACGTGCTCAGATCACTTTAGCCTGGAGAGTATCCTGCATCTTGCAGCCCCACATCACTGTGGCAGCGATGGTGAGCACACAGATTAGAGTCAGATGATTCGCTTTCTTCCCCACATCACGAGTTGCAGTTGAGATTTGAACACATGGCTCTAAGTGTTCCCAGACTCTGAAGATTATGCACCACCGCAGAGAGCGAGCACCCTGACCGCAAATCAGTCTCCCTCTCTGCTTCTAGTAACCAATCGGAAGCTGTGTCACCGCCATCTTTAAACCATGCTTTGTGTCCACTATGCTGTTCAGGAAACAAATGGGAGTAAAATTCCAGTGGCCTTGAATCTTCTTGTGTCTCTCTAACCCCTAGTTTCCAAAGGACACTCAGAAGCCACTAAAGGTTAACAGTGAGAGGCTGCATCTCGAGCTGCCAGAGGCTCCTCCTGCCTGAATCCCAGGTTTAGTTCACTTTCTACGTATTATGCCACACAGTTGCCTTCTCGTTTCTGCAACATGAGACTGTGCCTCTCTACAAGCGGAAACAGATGTTCTATGATGTCTTGCTAAAGAAGGTGGAACCCAGTTGTACCTCCCAAGGTGATCAACGCAATTAAAGGGAGAATGGAATCAAGGGAGTGGGAAGAAGAAAGATAAAGTCCATGGATCCATGCATAGGTTAGTGCATATGTGTGCCAGGCTCCTCTGTCCATGGAGTTTTCCAGGCAGGATTACTGCAGTGGGTTGCCATTTCCTCCTCCAGGGGATCTTCCCAGCCTGGGAATCAAACCTGCATCTCCTCCATCTGCACTGGCAGGCAGGTTCTTGGACCTTGAACCAACCACTGTGTCATACCTCTCCTACTCCTTAGAGACTCCCCTATCACTGGAAGTTTGTCCCCATACAAAAACCTTTCAACATCTGAAAAAAAGAAATCTATAATTCACTGGGCTTCCCAGGTGGCACTATTGGTAAAGAACCTGCCACAGAATGCAGGAGACAGAAGAGACGCAAGTTCCCTGGGTCAGGAAGATCCCCTGGAGGAGGGTGTGGCAACCCCCTCCAGTGTTCTTGCCTGGAGACTCCCATGGACAGGGAAGCCTGGCGGGCTGCAGTCCATGGGGGTCGCAGAGAGTCGGACAGGACTGAGTGATGTAGCACAGCACATCATTCACTGTGAGCAGATTAACTCATCTCAGATATGAGCCTGCACAAATTATACCTAAGTTCTCGTCAGAAATCTTTTTCACAGGGAAATAACATCTCATTATATATAACTTGGTGGAAAATGAGGGTACCTGAGGTTACTCAGTGTGCAAAGGCCACCCTAGCTTACCGTCATGAAGGGGTGATTTGTGGGTGACACTTCTCCTTGCACGTCAGTCTCCTAATTACTACAAGTTCTACCGGAGCCTAAAATGACTTCAGTCTAGAGTTTTAATCCCATAGTATTATGGTCTGTTCATCAGCCTGTTACTACTATTAAGATGTGTAGGAAAATGTTATCCCTGTGTAGGGTCCATGCTCTTGTGTCCCCTACGTGATAAACTCAATGGCTAACTTCTCTGCTTTAAAGGTGATATTTGCTTTACATAACATTGCAGTGACATCACTGCCTGAATAAATAATGTCATAATTAGTATGTTTTCATTTGCACCAAAGTGAATTTCAATCCTGGAATTTTATGTAGAAGTTCATAAAATATTATGAGAGATTTACTCATAAATTTACTAAAAAGAATGAAAATAACAAAATGAATTTAACAAATACCAACAATTTTCCTTGAACTTTTCATCTATTGGAAATGCTTTCTGCTTCTGTAAAATTATCTATTTTATAACACTTAACATTAAAAATATATAACTCACAATAAAATTCTTCTGAAAATAAAATTGGAATCCAATATCACCTCAAATAAGTTACTGAAGATTAATATTACCAGTGAGAACTCTAAAATAAATTACTGCAAAAAATCAAATTAGTGTAAATGTCTTTTATCCTAAAGATAGTCTAGCTAGCCACATAATTTTTTCCTGTTTTAAAATGCAATAACAATTAAATCTTAGTAGAGTTTCCTAGTTTCCAAAATGAATTCTTCAAAGAAGGCTGTAAAGGTTTAGTATTATTGGCAGTAGAGAGAACAACTGATGATATTATTTTATTACTTCCTTTATCAATTAAGTCAACTATAAATGCTACAGTTTTACAAGTTTAATATATACATGGGCCAGCTGACTTCAAAATGCCTTTTCTGGCTAGAAAATGGTCACTTATCACTTGCGCCTGACAGTCAAACAAGGTGAACAGTTGTCCAACTATTTTCTTAATTTAGAAGCACCCCACTGATAAACAGTGAGACTGTATTGTGAAAGAATGATTGTAAACTCGTATCGTCAAGGATGGCAGTGTAATATTTCTCTACATAAAGTGCAGAATAGAACAGTGGTCACGAGTGGATCAAGAAACTGGGCTTGAATTGCTGTCTCATCACAGCCACTGAGAAGGTGTTACCTTTAAAAATTATTTAAGCTCTCTTGAAGAATTAAATCAGTTACCACCTGTAATGTTCTTAGAACAGCAACTTGTGTTCCATAAATGTCAGCTATCATACACACTCTTAACTTTTAACATATATTTATTTCTACTTTAATGCACCTGACTCAAAAACTTAGATAGAAACTACTTCACATATAAAATCATTGACTCTGTTTTAAATGTATTCAACACTCTTGCCCAATGTTCAGTAGGAACCAAGCAAAAAGGACTCAATTCAAAATATACTTCCAGTCACCAGGACCCTGCCAGCACATTACGTGTGAGATTCAGCCTTGAGCCCCGCTGTGGTCACCGAGTTTCTGTCTCATTCCTCCAACCTTGAGTTCTTGCTTAAGTTAGGTCCAGAATGCCCACTCTTCTCCTCTCAGGCCTCTTGCAAGGAGAGGCTACCACTGATTAGTCCTAGCTCACTTTTAATTCCTTCCTCATACTCTCTGAATATTTCTTCTGGCATAAATTCATGGTTTCAACCATCAAAGAATTATTTCGCATTTATTATATTAAAGGGCCAATACTTTGGCCACCTGATGCACACAGCTGACAGCTTTGAATTCCATAGATTAAGCCACATTTCATTGATGAAGAAAGAGACACGGAGAAGTGCGCAGTTTTTCAAGGTCACACAGATCCTGAGTAGTACAGCTGGGACTCTCCACTCCTAGGAAGAGCAAACCCACAGAGCTTACGTGGAGTCACGTTTTGTTTCAAGGATGAGCTAGTTGCTGAAGAAAACCAGAGGGAGCTTTGACAGCTGCATTAAAAAAAAAAAAAAAAAAACACAACAGGAACTTCTGAGCAACAGAGACATTCTAGAATCATTATCAGTGGCCACCTGAGCCTGCCAGTAATCATGACCCAAACTGGTCCTGTCTGACCAGTTCAGTTCAGTTCAGTTCAGTCGCTCAGTCATGTCTGACTCTTTGCAACCCCATGGACCGCAGCATGCCAGGCCTCCCTGTCCATCACCAACTCCCGGAGTTTACCAAAACTCATGTCCATGGAGTCGGTGATGCCATCTCATCCTCTGTCGTCCCCTTCTCCTCCCGCCTTCAGTCTTTCCCAGCATCAGGTGTCTGACCAGAAGGAGCACAGACAATAGGAGCTGGGTAACTCCCCGGCGCCCCTCTGCTCCTCAGTGAATGCACACTTTCCTCTCCATCTCATGAGCAACAGTGGCCTTTGATCCATGTTCCAAACTAGCACCTCTTCAACTTAATGTGTGCATTTATCAATTTAATAATCAGCAAATGTTTTAAGCTTTGTGAGAAGTTCCTGGGCTCCAGAGAGGAAATGAACAAGACTAGGTTCCTACTTGGAGAAGGCAATGGCACCCCACTCCAGTACTCTTGCCTGGAAAATCCCATGGGCGGAGGAGCCTGGTAGGCTGCAGTCCATGGGGTCGCTAAGAATCGGACATGACTGAGTGACTTCACTTTCACTTTTCACTTTCATGCATTTGAGAAGGAAATGGCAACCCGCTCCAGTGTTCTTGCCTGGAGAATCCCAGGGATGGGGGAGCCTGGTGGGCTGCCGTCTGTGGGGTCGCAGAGTCGGACACGACTGAAGTGACTTAGCTTAGCTTGGCTTATGTTCCTACTAGGGCTTCCCTGGTGGCTCAGATGGTAAAGAATTTGCCTGCAATGCAGGAGACCTGGGTTTGATCCTTGGGTTGGGAAGTCCTCTTGAAGAAGGACATGGCAACCCACTCCAGTATTCTTGCCTGGGGAATCCCACGGACAGAGGAGCCTGGTGGGCTACAGTCCACGGGGTCGCAGAGAGTTGGACACAACTGAATGACTAAGCAGACACACACAGGTTCCTATTGACCAAATGTTGATGTTCCAGTGATGCAAACAGCTCAGCAGCTAAGTTCAGCATCAGCTGAAAGGTGTGAGCTGAGGGTTTAGGTGAGGTTAAAGGAGGAGGATGAGGGGCGAGTTCTGAGGGAGGTTTCACTGAGAAGGAAACATCCGAGCCCAACGTGGAGGATGAGTGATGTGGATCATTCATTTAGGTCTTTTGATGACGGTTACAATCCTGGCGATCAGGGAAAATCCCTAACAAAGTGGCAAAGTCTTCTTTATGAATGTTTATAATAGACTTCTTATCTTGAACCGAATGAAGTCACTAGTGTTTTCCTTCTGGCATTTTTCATGAGCGTTCAATCCATTTTTATCCCAGACTCTGCAATGTACTAACCAAACTCAACAGCTAAGGTAGCCTTTGGAACGTCAGCCTCAACAACCCACACAAATTTAATCTAGGCTCCTTCTTGGCACACGACTTCTTTATACTCTAGAGCATATTTATTCCCATAGTTTTCAACTTTTAAAAACAAAACCAAAAACAAAGCTACTTAGGACACTTGCATGTAGCCAAACTCAGATGAAAAATGTCTTTCATCTTCCTTTGAAACTTAGAAACAGACTGGCAAATATTTCCTGGCTAGAAGATAAATATTCTAAGTGACAGGACAACAAATGCAAAACCTTTAATACTAAAATCTATATGATTAATACCAAGAGTCCTTAAGAGGCTCTTGGTATAGTAGCTGGAGGGCATGTACTATCTGTAGGTCCTGGAGTTAGAAGCCAGACTTCAGAGTTCTAAAGACTGAACGATAACATTTTCAAATCACCATGCGGCTTTCCTGGAAGGCAAGGTAAATTCTCCCTTGAAGAGAATATATGCAAATTTAGTTAGTCTCCAAATGGAAGGATGAGCTGCAGAGTCTTATACCATTTGGAGGTTATATTTGCCCAGTGGGAAGACCAGTTAAAGGAGAATTATTGTAGTTCAGGCTTGAAAAAATTTTAAAAAGAAAGCAATGAATCAGTTCTCTTAGATTTTGAGCAGGGCTTTTAGGCTTAATGCTACAGTACATTATTTTTCCCCAGAGGAAAAGAAATATTTTAAATTATATTATTCTTGTGATTCATAAATAAGAATATGGCACTGAGTTATTTTAATCTGACACTGATGCTACCAGCAATTACAGTTTTTGATTGCAGCAGAAGCATGCTACTATAAGACATAAGAAAAAGCAGGCATGAATGATATCAATTTATTTGTGTTCTGATTATTAAGTCTATTTTTAAAGTGAATTAATAAGAAAAATGAATACAGTCAGTAAAGATCTTGAAATTCTGCATAATATTCTAATTAAACAATATTAATGCTATTTGATATGTGTGTCATATGATACATAATATTCTTATTACCAGATGAAAAGTACCGTACCACTGGCACAGTCTTGACTCTCTTGCTGTTCAGTTTATTTGTTTATTTGTTGTTTTGTTTTTATTTCATAGCATTTGATCGGAAAAGAGCAAATACAAAAAGGAAAAAGAAAAACAACTTTATGGAGCAACAAAATTCAGAGTTAGCACCTGTGGGTTCCAACTTGACATTGTGGGCAAAGACTAAGCCAGAGATTTTCAAGTAAAGCCAAATCCAGTTTAGCTTTTCAAATTTTATAGGCTGTATATAGTAACATAGTAACATATACAGCCCATAAAATTATAAAGTAACAAGCAAATTTTTAAATTCTTTTTGTAAATTATTATTTATTCTTTTATTTTTTGGTCACACTGTGGTACATGGGATCTTAGTTCCCGACCAGGGATCAAACCTGTGCCCCCTGCTTTGAAAGTGTGCAGCCTTAACCACTGACCCACAATGGAAGTCCCAAAACCAACTTTTATAGACACTGAAGATGCTGATGTGAACCAAACTGAAATTTCACCTGGAAGTCATTTCTACCCAGATCAGGTGGTTCAGCTTTCAGGGTTTGTACAAAGTTAACATCATCAGCTTTAAGTATGCTAACCAGCCTGCTCAAAATCTAGAAACTTGTGCATCTAGACCACTCCATATGCCTTTGTGGATCATTTTTATCAATTCCCTACAGAAATAAATGCTATCAGTTATCAGAAGGGTGAGTCATCCTCCGTAGTGTAGCTCTGACCAACCTTTGAATCTATTTCAATAAATGGATGTTATTTCAGGGAAGAGGGATACCAGTGGAGGCTTGCGCCTATCACTCCTCTCAGAGCACAGAAAGAGGGAGGGAGCAGGCAAAGCCGGATTAGAAGCATTCACCTGCATGGTAACCATCGCTGATGCCAGCTATAGAAAAGCGGATCATTCAGAAGCAAAAGCGTCACCAAAAAACATTACCTTTGCCCAAACGGCCTCCTGGGCTAGTGCATGTATTGTGGCTGGAAGAAATCTCTTTAGACAAAGAAAAATGTAAGAAATTCCAGTCTAAAAACATGGTTTGAAACCAAAATATCTACCCCTGGTCTCAAATGTACCATGCCCCTGTTCTATCCTGCTATGAATCCCCGGTGTCTAGCCTGTGCTAGTAGATATAAAATAAACATTTATGAATAAACGCCTGGACTACTGAAACAGTCCAAATGGGTCTAATTATCTGAAAGCAAACAAGAGTTATGTAATTAGAAAGCAACTTACAAAGGCCTAGAATGTTTTTATTTCCAGTTGTTTTCTCTTTATTCTATGGCCTTTCTTTTATGTTTGAACTGCTCTAGCCTGTAATTCTCCCTTTTGAAAAAATAGGGCAAGCCCATTGTATCAGAGAGGCCCCGTACAACAGCAATAACAACAACAAACCCAGAGCAAACGTGGCTGGATACTAAAATTTTAAAGCCCTAAAAGAACTTCATTAACAGAAAAAGTTTTTAGCTATGTTAACAATATATTTAATATAGTCATTTTGCTCATTGATCAGATTTGATTTCCCTGCACAAGCCCTAAGTCTGAGGCCCCCCAAAGGTCCCGGCCAGTGACTCTGCAGATGCTGACATCCCCGCAGGGTCACTTCTCACACATGCTCTCCGGTCTTTCCCCTTGAGGTCTTGACATTTTCTCATGACCGTAAGAGAATCCAAGCCTTAGTATTCAGAGATTCTTCCCACTTTAGAAGGCTATCTCCCTTCCTCTCACACTCCCCTCCAAAGGATGTCGTTCTTTATGTTCCCTCTCTCAGACATGCGGCATCACTTCTTTGAAGAGCTCTGGCTTCTAAAAAATATAAGTACCTCCCTTGGTTTCCATCAGTTCCTTCTTTCTGTAAACTTCTACTGACCAGCACCCACTTTAAACTTCCCCTGAGGGAAGGAATTACAAAGTCTGGATACCTGCTTGTAAAAGTAGGAAAGAGAAATGTGGTGAGAAAATAATAAATGAACAGACACCTTAGTAGTCGTCACAGCTTGCCTACTTCTATCACCTCACAACACTCTGTTCACCAAAGCCTTCCTTCCGTTCATTCATTAACAAGAGCGCGTTAAGTACTCCTGTGTACCCAGCACTGGGGAGTGTTGACATGTGCCTAAGGCCAGCTGGGTACCTGCTATCTAGACTTTACCATCTAGTGACAGGCAGAGAGAAGGGAATAGGCCAAGGGAAGGCAGGGTAACAGAGCTGTGACGGGAAATACACAGGGGATTCTCAGAGCCCGAGAGAGGACTGTGACACCCAGGCATGGTGACTGGGGACCAAGAAAGCTCCCAAAAGGAGGGACATCCAAGAGAACCCTCAAGGAAGAACACGGGCCAGCCACGGAAAGAAAGAAGAGAAGAGGGAGGAAAGGAGGGAGAGAAATGAAGGAAGGATGATTTGAGACCTTAAAAACAGCCCGTGCACAAGTTCGAAGTAAAGAAATAGGAGCCAAAGATAAAGAAATTAGTTTTGTATGTCCAGAGAAGAAAAACTAGGAGACAAGGCTGGAGAGGAAGAAGATGTCAAATCAAGAGGGATCTTCGGCCAGGTTAAAGGGTTTGGGCACTGTACTGAGGGCATGGGGGGAGGAGCCCCCCAGCTACGGTGTGAAGGGGGCCCTTGTGTGGGGCAGGAGCAGAATCAGGGAGTCCAGCACGGAGGCGGCTACAGTCTCCAGGTGAGGAATGATGGGACCTAACCTACAGCAGCTCTGTTACAGAGGGTGAGAAGGAGCAGGAGCAGGGGGTTTGAGACACACAGGAGAAGGAAGTGGCAGAACACAGCCTGGAAGCTCGGGTAGACGGGAGAGAGGTGAGCATTAACCCATCCGTTTGACAAACGTTTACTGAGCACCTACTGTAAGCCAAACACTGTCCTTGTGCCAAGAACACAAGGGTAACCAGAGGAGTGAAACTTCCGCACTAAAGCGCGAGGACTGAGGCAGTCGCATACTAACAGCCATAACCACAAATAGATTTACAGCTAAACTCATGTCAAGAGTGCTGAGGGGAAAAAAGAATATAAAAGAGCACAATGGGGGACTGGTTTACACTAGGAGATTCAGAGACGACTTCTCTGAAGTCTTTTAACCAAAGTTGAAAAATTAAGCCGAGGGACAAAAGGGAAGAAGAATAACCAAGGCAAAGCAAACGACGTGGAGAGAAGCGAGCGTTGAGAGATATTCAAAAGGAGAAGCTCTAAAGCTGGTGGTGGACATGGTGTATGAACAACGATTGCTGTTCAGCGTCCACAGCCCCACGAACTGCAGCACGCCAGGTTTCCCCATCCTGCACCAGCTCCCAGCGTTTGCTCAAACTCACGTCCACCGATTAGATGATGCCATCCAACCATCTCGTCCCCTTCTCCTCCTGCCTCCTACAGTCTTTCCCAGCATCAGGGTCTTTTCCAATGAGTCGGCTCTTCCCATCAGGTACGCAAAGTATTGGAGCATCAGTTTTGGCATCAGGCCTTCCAGCGAATATTCAGGGGTGATTTGCTTTAGGATTGACTGGTTTGAGTAGATAACAATTAGCTCCAACCAACCTCTTTCCTCTTAACAAACTCCTCAAGTGCCAGTCACCAGGCTCTGCTTCTGCTTGAGACCGTTGCTGCCCTTGACGCAGCCCCTTGTCTGCAACAGGCTGACTGTTCTAAGAATCAATGCAAAACAGGTATAGGACATTTTTGTCCTCACATGGGGATCTCACCCCTGTCCTTTCAGCTTTTCTCCTGAGTGTGACCACGTCACATTCCTTGAGTCTCTGAAATCATGAGGACCAACGAATTCAACCCAAATCTACACAGCCCGAAGCCGTACTGGGGAGTGATTCTGACTCCTTAATTGGTAATGGTCAATAAGGTGTCAGCCCTTTCTGATCAGTGATTTACACTTCAGAGGGAACATTCCATCCCTTAACCCACTGACTCTCACACGTTTAAACAGTAGAATTCTTTTGTGAAACTTGCAAACTTATTCTTACAAAGAAGCTCAACCTAGAGAACAGATGAAAAGGGAGCTATTCTGGTGAAGCTTCGATGAAGGGTCCTGGGCCTCGTCCACCCGGCTCTCATCCCCTCCCGTCTCCAAAGTTATCCCTGGAACTTTGAGGTTTTGCCTCGATTCAAAGTTAAGTTGGGAAAACAGCAGGAAAGTCTGAGCCTGAGTAGGAAACAGACACTCTCAAATCCTAACATGAAAGTTAGAAAGGAATAAAAGATAAGAAAGCTATGATTTCTACGACCCTTTTCTCTTTTTGAATATAATATCTTAAAAATATGCATTGTGCTTTGATGAGCTAAATGACAAACAAAGCGATGTATCACCCAGAGTCCTGGCAAAACACACGTGGCACTCGGATTAGGTAATCGAAGGAAAGTTTGATAAGTGTGTACAAGGGTGTGAGCAGCCACAGTGAGTAACAGGGAATCCGGTTAGAAGAGATCTGTTACCACCCCGGGCTGTGAGGAGACACAGGACAGGCCCAGGGTCTGTGGGCAGCATGCGGAGCCCCTCGGGGTGATGGCTGAGCTACAAGGCCCCACCCCCTCGGATTGCCCTCTGCTCTGCTGAAACCAGAGGCCAGAAGACAAGGAAGCCCAAGTAGACCCTCGGAGCTGGTGAGAACAGAGACGAAGCTGGTCTGAAACAGCACACCAGAAATGCACAGGACATTACCTCGATCTGCAGGTAAGTGAATATTTTAATACAATGTTCAGACTTGGAACACAGGAAAAAAGATCACTTAGCAGGTGCCATAGTACAAGACGGCAATTTACATGGTGCTAAGTTCAGAAAAAAGTGATGTTAGCGCTTAAGTACCCAAAACAATACCACTGACATCGCAGACAACGATTTGAGTTTTTAAATATTTCTCTCCAGGGTGTCTAGGAAAAAATTTGTTTGACCTTTAGTTAAAGGCTGTCTCGGGCAGATGATTGATTGTATCTGCCCTGAAAGGTGATCCTAAAGATGGTTTCATGGTACAATTGCTACAATTTTTGTCAGATTTTTCTTCACGTGATTTGGTGAAAATATTCAGATGACAGCAACACAGCTAGATGCCTCCTAAATCCCCCTCCAGATGAGAGGCTTAGCACTTGAGCTGCCCCGTGAATGTCTTTCTATAGCCATTTCTTCAGCACAAAATCAGCATGTATTTTTACATATGTACTGTTGAGCTTGAATGATTCAGGGACTAGGGGCACCCACCTTCCACACACCAGACAATCTGCCTACAAAATACAGTTGTCCTTCCCCATATTCAGTTCCTCCATATCTGAGGATACAACTTAGTCTCATAAAGACAAAACCCCAAATCCCTACTTCTTTATTGAATTCATATGACATTGGTTGATAGAAATGCAGTTAAGTTGTTACTGTTGTTATTTAGTTGCTAAATTATGTCCAGCTCCTTTTGTAACCCTATGGACTGTAGCCCGCCAGGCTCCTCTGTCCAGGGAATTCTCCAGGCCAGAATATGGGAGTGAGCAGCCTTTCCTTTCTCCAGGGGATCTTCCCAACCCAGGGATTAAAGCTCTATCTCCTGCATTGGCAGGCGGATTCTTTACCACTGAGCCACCAGGGAAGTCGGCAGTTAAAGGACTGCAGTATCAAGAACACTGGCACAAACAAGCTTCGGGAAGAAACCACCAACTCCAGAAAAGATATAACTCACCCCAGCGAACAGAAGGACAGGGCTGAAGTAGAGTGGGGTTGGCAACCACCTCTGGAAGGGCTACATAGTAAATATTTCAGACTGTCTCAGCTACTCCATTCTGCCTTGTAGCACAAATGCAGCTGTAGGCTTTATGTAAAACAATGAGTGGCTGTGTTTCAACAAAACTTTATCCACAAAAACAAACAGCTGGCTCACAGACAAGAGTTTGTCCACTTCTGGACTATAGCAGTGGTTCTCAAAATTTAGCATGCATTAAAACCAATTGGAATTTCTGATTCGATAGGTACCGCAAGGCTCTTTGCAAAGCCCGAGAATTTCTAATGAATTTTGCATTTCTAACAAATCCCTAGATGATGCTGATGCTGTTGGTTGAAGGCCCACACCTTCGGAAACCCCACACTAGAGTTTAACTTATTAGTTCTGGGTGTCAACTGTGCTGAGCCATCGTCAACATATTTCATGAAGGTGTTTCACCCCAGGTCCCCTTGAAAATGGAGCCCCAGGAAAAACACATCACCTAATGCTTTGGGGAATAAAGAGGGGAAACCCAAAAATACGGGGAGGGACTTCCCTGGTGGCCCAGTGGCTAAAACTTCCCCCTCCCAATGCAGGGAGGCCCCAGGTTCGCTCCTCGGTCAGAGACCTAGATCCCAACTGTCCCAGCCAAGAGTTCACACGCCGCAACTGAGACCCGGCGCAGCCAAATAAATAAATATTTTTCTTTAAAAAAATAAAGTGAAAAAGCTGTAATAGAGGAAATGAGAGCGAGCAAAAGCATGGGGATGTGTTACTGTGCTGGCCGCAGCTTCGGAACAAACACAGCTGGTGGCTCAATCCCGCCAGTTGTCTCCACAAAGCCCATGAAACTATTTCTCAAAACTGTCCTTGATGAGGACGAAGGGCAAGAAATAGATTTGCCAGCCTCCTTCCTTCTCCCGCCCGCTTTTGGCCCAGCTCGCATTCCTCGACCTTCGGGGCAGCTGCAGAGAGAGCTGGCGCGGCCCTGATCAGGAGCAGGGCTGTCTTTTCCCACCACCGCAGCCCAGACTTGAAAAGCTGGCCTCCTCTCACTCATTAAACGTAGCCGTTCCCCGAATGCTGTGCACACTGTGAGGTTATTCCTCCAGCGACGCCGCCCATGCTCAGCCTTCAAGCACCACCGCTCCGTGGCTTCTTCAAGGGCGACCCGCAGCCCAGACAGCTTTCCCTAGTGTGTTAGCCAGGCCTCAGCCTCGTGTCAGGCCACGTCAGTTCCAAGGGAAACCGCCATGGGAGTGGAGAAGGTTGCGTTTCATATCACAAGATCCTGCCACATCTTGTCACAGCCAAGGGGACAGAGGGCAGCACCTGACCCAGAGCAATCAGTCTGCGGACTGGCAGGGGCCTGGGCCTCGTCCTGATGGGAAAAGATCGGGTGACCAAGCAGACTCCCCCAGGGAATGGGAATATTAGCTGCCCAGAAGTTGAGCGGTTGGCATCAGCTGTTGAAGCTGGAAGGATCCGAAGAGATAAAATCAAGATTACATCAAGCTGAAAAGCAAGCTAAAGTGATGAATGGGGGAGGGGGGAGGGCAGGGGCGGAAAGATGAGCAAGAAGAAAAACTCCGGGCAGTGCAGAAAGGAGAGGAGAGCGGGAGCAGAGATGGGGAGAGCGGGAGCCGCAGTGGGGAGAGGGCTCTGGAGCCCTCCGCTGGGAATGGGCCAGTCACACCCGAACCCCATGTGACCCATCGCCGTTAATTCCCCACGGCCGCAGTTTCTTTATTTATGCAAGTGGCTTTCGTGACTTTCCCTCAGGACGCCTATCAGAACAGATCACCCCCGAGTACAGATTGCCTCATGCTCTTGCTCACGTGGTTTCCTCTGCCAGTGTATCTTCCACCAAAGTCTAAATGCCATCAGTGGGAACTGCCCCCATCCTGCCTCATAATGCCCTCCTCGCTGTACCAACAGGAAGCAAGTCCTTTCTCCCTTCCTTGTATTTTCATAAAGCCTAGTTCTTATCAGGCATGTGAATCTCAAACACATGAGAAGTTATCTTTCTTAAAAATTGCAACATCCTTCAGGGCACCGACAAACTTTTTTGATCAGCATGATATCTCACACAAGAGATCTTCAATTAACATTTCCTAAATCTTAAGGAATTGTATTAAGGAATTATTTTATATATTAATTATATTCCTCCATACATCCTCAGTACTATCCCATTCGATCAGAATGTTTATAAGGTAATGTGATTTGCAGTACTGTTCTTTAGCACTTTAAATGTATGATCTTACTGAGATCTTGTGATATAAGTACTATTTAATGAGGCTTTAGGGTTTAAATAACTTGGACAAGCTATCACAGGGGCAGCTGGCTTTGAACCCAAGAAGCCAGGCACCAGCATCTACGCTTGGAGCCACTATGCCACGATGCTAAGTAGCAACCTAGGATGCAATGAACAAATATTGTCTTAGTTCAGTTGAAGAGCCGAGCTGATGTTAGGGTGCATTACTAAAAGAGAGAAGACCCACAAGCCAAAATCAGATGAAATCTTTCATATTTCAGCTGAAATGCCAATAACCTGGTGATACATGAATGATACAGAAAGCAGAGACTCGGATTAGAACAAGCCCTGAGTCATAACCCTCCAGGTTAGTACAAGAGGCCAGGGGAGCCCCACTGACCAGCTGCCCTAAGACCCAATTCTTTGGGGGCTAGAGCAGCAGGAAATGATGTTTGAGCAGAGGAGATAACTGCAAAGTATTCACTTTTTTTTCATGTCAATAAGGATCAGCATATTCTATCCAAATTTCCAACACCTTTTCATGTTTCCTTGGAAACAGTCCAGCCTGGGGAGGACTCAGGAGCCACTGAGGACTGCAGAATGCCTGGCACAGAGCTGTGTGTGCAGAAACCTCTCCCAGCACCCACCCCGAGCCCGCTCCATCCTAGAGGGAACGGGATGGACACCCACACGGCCGTGATCAAGCACCCGCCCCGAGCCCACGCCACCCTAGAGGGAACGGGGTGGATGCCCACACGGCTGTGATCATGCCCCGAGACCGCTCCACCATAGAGGGACGGGATGGAGGCCCACACGGCTGTGATCAAGCACCCGCCCCGAGCCCGCACCACCCTAGAGGGACGGGATGGACGCCCACAGGACTGTGATCATGCCCCGAGCCCGTGCCACCTTAGAGGGAATGGGGTGGATGCCCACACGGCTGTAATCATGCCCTGAGCCCGCGCCACCTTAGAGGGACGGGATGGACACCCACACGGCCGTGATCAAGCACCCGCCCTGAGCCCGCGCCACCTTAGAGGGAATGTGGTGGATGCCCACACAGCTGTAATCATGCCCCAAGCCCGCGCCACCCTAGAGGGACGGGATGGACGCCCAAACGGCTGTGACCGTGAGCGCCTCCTTCATTTTCTCCAAGCGCCTTGGTGACAGCGCTGGATTCACCAACCTACGGGTCAGCATGGAGTCGGAGTTCTGGCTCTAGAGTTGTCATTCTTGGGGTCAGTCATAAGTCTGTCCTTTACCAGCTCTTCAATCTCAACTTTATCTTCTTTGGCACTCAGTTTACACACTTGTAAAACAGGGATAATAATCATACCTCTTTCAGTTGTGGGGACTGGACTTAAACACTAGCTCAACAACACATTTTGTAGATCTCTTATATGGGATAGAAGAGGCATGTGATAGCAATTTATTAAGTATCTAAAATCTTCTAGCTAATTCTGGTTAAGTAAATTTGAGAAAAGTTGTTCAGCCTCTCAAACTTGGATTGTTTATGTGTAGAATAGAGATGGCATTCACAGCTTAGGGTGTGAGGAAGGATTAAATGAAATAGCACAAGTAAACCATGTTAATTGTTATTTGGTAGGTACT
Organism: Bos indicus x Bos taurus; assembly: GCF_003369695.1. Classification (NCBI taxonomy): domain Eukaryota; kingdom Metazoa; phylum Chordata; class Mammalia; order Artiodactyla; family Bovidae; genus Bos; species Bos indicus x Bos taurus. The sequence goes on from NC_040099.1 coordinate 59,979,268, forward strand.
AAATTAGTGTTGAAGGCAATGGCACCCCACTCCAGTACTCTTGCCTGGAAAATCCCATGGATGGAGGAGCCTGGTAGGCTGCAGTCAATGGGGTCGAAAAGAGTCAGACACGACTGAGTGACTTCCCTTTCACTTTTCACTTTCATGCATTGGAGGAGGAAATGGCAACCCACTCCAGTGTTCTTGCCTGGAGAATCCCAGGGACGGGGGAGCCTGGTGGGCTGCAGTCTATGGGGTTGCACAGACTCGGACACGACTGAAGCGACTTAGCAGCAATACATTAGTGTTAACAGACCCTAAATTCTTCCATAGATTTGCTCACAGATAAGATTTCTGAGAAATCAGTCTATTCCTACCAGTTCTCATGATCAAACCTCCAGTTTCATACAGAAAAAGTATTTTGCATGAGCTTTCCTATTCTTGAGATGCCTGCCAAAACAATGACTGCTATCTAAGCAATAGGCTGGTTATTAATAAAAAACCTACTGATCCCTGGTTTTTCACTAATGATTTGAGTCATAACTCAGTGTTACTAAAACTTTTTAAAATATCACTTGGTTAGATATTTACTTTTGTGTATTGATCTCAAACAAAGAATCTAGAACAAAGACTTTGAAACAAAGCAAACTCAGCAAACTGTTAACAACTGGTGGCCCGAAGATGGAGGGAGAAGACAGCGTCTGCTCACAGAGCGACACACCGTTCTGCACGAAACTGCAGTGTGTCCTCAGACCGTAAGGAGGAGAGTTACCATCACATTAGATGTTTAGACTTTGTTCATATTTAAACAAGTCCTGCAATGTCCATTGATCTGCATTTAGACAAGATCTGAATTTAGACAAGGGCCAGCATCTGGCTGGAAATGAAGAATCATGGAACAGTAAATTATATTTCCAAATTGCATAACCTCTGTTTTGGGGGGCTCCAAACTAATACAATGAGCAATTACACACCCATCAGATGCTCAAGATAATGGTAGATTAGCAAAAATCAGGGAGATAAGCTATTTTGTCGAGTAAGATCAGACTCAGAAATTTATAAAGAAGGATAAAGATCAAATCTTTGAAAAATTAAAAGAATACCATAAAAATCCTAAACCACTTAAAATATTTACTGTTTTTTAACTCTCTACAGAACACTTCAAGGTCATTTGAACAAAAACTAAAATAATAAGACTGCATCCTCAACGCAAGAGCTTTACAGCATAAACCAGGATTTAAACACAGGAAAGCTGATACCAAGGCAGGAGGGTCATATTAAAACTCCACATAAAGGACAGCAGGGAAGTGACGAGGGGAGCAGGAGGTGTGGAGTGTGGGGATGAATCACTGTGCTTCTTCTCAGCCTCAAAGGCTCTGGACTCACAGTTAAATTAATTAGAAGATATAAAAATACCTTCTTTGTGTATGGAACGCAGAGAGGCAAGATGAAAGCCTCTCGTGGGTCAGAAGCAAAATCACTACAAACTGCATTTCGGAGCCCTGGTGCCTCCCGCCCTCCCAGCACAAAACCTCCTGCCTCTGTCCACACCGCTGGACTCTTCTTTTAATATGCGCTTCAGGTGGACGGCTCACTTTTCCATCTTGGCCTCTGGGTGTGAGCAGGAACTTGTTTCAAAACTCAGAGTCAACGACGATTTTTGCATTGGCACATACGCTGGAAGCCATTACTCTGCATGGATCAAAACGGCCTTGACGCGCCCCTCGGCTTGACTAAACCTCCGAAGGGCTTCTTCCTGAATTTCGGGCCCCTGACCTCCCTTTTCTTAGACCATTTACTTTAAAAAAAAAACTTGTACTGTAAATGCAAATTTTTTCTCTGCTCCTTTGACATGTAGATAAATCTTCTCTCAGCCTCCTGCCTGTTTTATAACCCGGGGATTTCTTTTTCAAGGGCCTGGGGGGAGGGTGTCCCTTTGAAATGTCATCATTAAGAAAGACAGCACCTCTGGCTCCTAGTCTCCGTGGGAGAGGGGAAGCCTGATGTGAACAAGAGACAATTAGCCAACACCGGAGGACTAATCCCACTGACCAAACTTCCCTCTGATGTCCTCCAGCACTTTTTCAGGAGTTCAACTCAGAGTTTAAAACACCCCCTCACTTCTTGTTTCAAGAGCTGAGTTCAATCTTTCTCCCCTCCTGCAATAGTCTAGAATAAAGTCTTCCTTGCCTGGTTAACTCCGGTGCAATTTTTCCTTGACATCATACCGAATTTCTAATGAATCCTTTTGAGGGCTTTTGTCCTATTAAAATTAATTCCACAATTAAGTAAAACAAAAAAAAAATACTTAAATATATATGCAATAATATATTTCATGCCAAAATTTTAAGAGACTATTACTTTAATAACTGTTGACCAAACTTACAATCACAGAGTAGCAGAAATGGTTCGTTGTCTTACCAGAGAACAGAAGAGTGTCCTGTCTGGAAAGCAAGGGAAAGAGAAATTTTAGAAAGACAGAATGGTCAACAGGAGCACATGTATAAACTGTCCAGTAAGATACGGCAGAAAATGAGCACTGGGTGATCTTTGCAAAAGCAGTTGCAGTTAAAATGGGGCCACTGAATGCAAGGCAGAAGAGAGGGTAAAAGAGGGCTGAGCCAAGCTCCCAAGAAAACTGCTGGATTAGGGATAAATCTAGTGCGTTTGTCCTTGGTCCCGAGCGAAGGAAGGGTAGTGCCCAGAATGTAAGGCTCACCAGGGTAAGCAGAGCACATATTTCCAAATGCAACATCTAATAATCAAAGTGCAATGCTTTGTATTCTGCCTTTCGAGAAAGTGTGCAAAGGACAGCAGTAACAAAGCAATTGGGAAAATAGAGGAGAGGGATGCATGGGACACATCAAGAAGGGAAGAGTGGCTCGAGCCCACAGTGAAATCTTAACATATAACAAAGGGGAAAGAACTGCTCAACTCTGTTGCTTACAGTTGCTCCACAAAAGAGATGGATCTTCAGAGGGACTAATCTTCAGAGTGATACCACGGAACAGACATTGGCAGGAGAGAAATGAAGCTTCGGATTTGGTAAAGAGTTTGGTAGAGAATACCCTGGAGTTAATATTCCTCTCCCCAGGGAGTAACCGCCAACAGGCACCCAGAGACTTTGTCATGGAGAGTACAAGTGAACATTCCTGAAAAGTCACTAAAAGGAAAGATCGTGGAGAACATGAAGGTCTCATTTCAAAAAAAAAAAAGGGGGGGGCAGACTTCAAAACATCACTTCACAAAGGAGCTTCTAAGGACAAACGGATACAGTTACTTTCACAGAGGAGAAACCCATGGACACCACCTTAACCAGATCAAATTAGAATCACCGACAACGGGACAAATGGACATCGCTTGTCCCCTCGTGTAATGCGCTGAGCACAACACATCCCCAAGCGGTGTTTCTGCCAAAAATGTCTAACCAGAATCTGATCATGAAGAAATGATCAGATGAATCCAAATTGAGAAACATTCCAAAAACAACGGGATTGAACTCTTCAAAAATGTTCAGTGTCACAAAACGTGCAAAAGGCAGGAAAACCCCCAGATTAAAGAAGTCTAAAGAGGCACCAGAACTAAATGCAGCATGTCAGCCTTATTTGGATCTTGCTCTGAAGAACATCACTGTGATGATGGGGAAAATTTGAATATGAATCACTTATTAGATAGCATGTTAATGATAAGTGTCGAGAGTGATAAACATATAATCATTGAAAAATGTTCTTTGTGATCTTCCTCATTCTCAAACGGTTGTGAAAAAATTATACATGTGTATATTATAGAGCATAATCTTAAGCAAGTTTCTATTTAAGATTAGTGAGAATTTAGACAAAGAAATTACGGTTACTAGAAGCCAGGTGCGTGCTTCCTGAGTTAAGCTGGACTCGTTTTTGAGAGCTTAGAAGACAAGATTATCTCAGTGAGATGTAGTAGGATTTAGCTTTTTTTCTTTTCAGAATCCAAAAGGGGAATTAATGCCTATCTTGATATCATATAGGCATACTAAAGAAATGTGAATTGAATGGTCATATGGCAAAGTGAATTCAATCTTATCTGAGTGGACATATTTCAGAGGGTTGACATCAGCCTGAAGGGATCTCTCCAGTATTAAGATAAAGGATTCTAGCCATCAGTTGGAGAAGAGGATGAATGGCATGCTAACAAAATTTGTTAGTGACATTGGCAAATATTCTCAGTGACACAGACATGAATCCCAAATATAGACTAGATGAGTCAAAACCAGCAATATGATACTTAGTGGAAATGATTTGATGTCACTTTATTATCAACTAGTCAATACACATATTTTGAACGTGTGCCAGGAACCGAGGGCTTCCCTGGTGGCGCTAGTGGTAAAGCACCTGCTTGCCAAAGCAGGAGACAAAGGAGACATGATTTCGATTCCTGGTCGGGAAGATCCCCTGGAGGAGGGCATGGCAACCATTCTTGCCTGGAGAGTCCCACGGACAGAGGAGCCTGGTGGGCTGCAGTCCTGAGGGTCGCAAAGAGTCAGACACGACTGAGTGACTTGGCAAGTCTACAGGAACTGAGAACAGAAAGGCAAACAAAAAGGTCAGAAATTCTTAATGTTGCGTGAAAATTATATATCTAAAACAATAATGAGTGAAATAAGTTCATGAAGGTGGAAGCACAGAGCCTTGAAAACATGCATTAGGGAGACCTAACAAACAGAAAATCAGGACAGGCTGCCCACAGGAGGCGCTGCACACCTGGTAAACTGTCAGGCGTGCTGCAAATCAAACCAGATGGGAAGGCATCGGGGGAACTGGAGCAAGAAAAGGAAGACTGGACTAGCCCGGCAGAAGGTGCCCTTATACAAAGGCCCTACTCAGGTTGGCCAGGACATAGCAACAGGCTGAGAGAAAGCCACTGTGGCTGGAGCAGGAGAGCAAGTGGGACAGCCCCAGAGAAATTAGGATGGAGGAGACAATCCTAACAGATGCATGAGTCGGGAAGGGTGACAGATTTAACTGACTGCTTTCAACGTGATTCAGTAACGCAAGGTCGCTTCTCAAAGGACACAACATCCAAGACAAGAGTGGTGAAGTCCTCGGTCATTCGTTTCCAATCACATCCAACTTTAAATCTGTGTTTAGTTCAAATAAATTCAGAGCAATCTGTATGTTGAACCCAATAGGAATCCTAAAACTGTGTCAAAGGAACTGAAAATAGGCACCTGAAGAGAAGAGAAGATTCCAGGAATCTTCCAGAATAACTATATTTGAATATCTGAAGAGCCTTGATATAAAACAGATACAACAGCTGGTATATATTTACAAGAGTTAATGCATGGGGGTCATAACAATGCAGATTTAGTTCAGTCTTGGTTAGGCTTCCCTGGTGGCTCAGATAGTACAGAATCTGCCTGCAATGCAGGAAACTCAGGTTCAATCCCTGGGTCAAGAAGATCCCCTAGAAAAGGAAATGGCAACCCACTCCAGTATTCTTGCCTGGAGAATCCCATGGACAGAGAAGCCTGAAGGGCTACAGTCCAGGGGGCCACAAAGAGGCGGACACAACTGAGTGACTAATACTTTCACTTTTCACTTTAGTTAGACTTTACTGCTAGATCCTGGGTGGAGATGAAATGGATGTCTGGAGAAACGCTCAACCTCCCAGGCTAACTGATAAATAGGCAAAAACATCATAGAAAGAATTCAAGTCCTTGAACTAGATAATTAATAGGGCTTCCTCCAATCCTGATATTCCATAGTTCTATGACAGTACCATTTCCATTACACTGGCAACATATTAAGCAGATATTCAGAACATTCTAGGAGGAAGAAGTTGAATAGGACCAAATTGATGAATCTCTAAAAAATAAAGCTTATATCCAATATCTGTACACAGGGTTAAGACTAAATTGCAAAAGTAACTTACAAAACGAAACCTCAAAATGTAAGATAAAGGGAAACCTTGTTTTTGAGATGGAGGCAGCCAAGCCACTAAGAACTCAAACTTTGGAGCAGATCTATGTGGCCTTGGGAAAGTTCATCAGCCTTTCTGTTTCTTAGTCCCTTACTTGTGTAATAAAGATAATATTTTTTAAAATATCTGGTTTATAAGGATTGTTGTGAGAATTACTCAGTCAACAAATTTAAAATGCTTGAAAAAGTATCTGGCACTTAGTAAACCCTATAGAAATGTTTGATATCTGTGATCGGTCAACCTTAATAGATAGTTGAGAGATGGTAGAAGGAAACAAACTTGGATTAAATCCTAGTTCCACTTAGGTGATTTTCCCCTCTCTATAAGATGGAGATGAAAGTATCTGCCAGTCATCGTTCAGTTTCAAATATCAGAACCTTCGGGGCTGGTGCCATCAGATGCAGGTTTGGTGCGGAGAACTAGGGGTCTACAAAAGCCAGGGAGGAGGGGCTCGAGGTGCGTGCTCTGGGCCACCAGGACAAGCCCACGCCACTGGTCCTCCGCAAGAGCTGCTGTCTGGCACAATCCAGAAACAAGAGAATCAGGAAGCTGCTGTCCCAGTTGCTAACTGCATGCCACTTCAGCTAGGTTCTAAAAACCCAAAGCTGCTACCACAACCGCAGGCTTTGGAAACTCATCAGCAGACGGTGGACGGTACACTCCACTCTCTACAGCCATCCTGCTATCACTGTTGCAGAACCACAAACGCTTCCCCTGTAGACCCTGCAGCAGCAGCAGCATGTGGACTTCAGCTCTGGATTCCAGATAGTATGGAGGCACATCAGTTCACACATAAACCTGAGCTGTGAGGAAGTCTGAGAAATGTAGAATCACTTTTCAGCTCTAGCAGCAATATAACACTCTGAAAGGGAGAGAGAATGGAGATAAAGGAGCTAAACCATAATATTTATCATCCTGTTTCTTACCACTCGGATAAGAATTAAATTGGATATAATGCATATGCAGTACTAAGCTCTGAGTTTGGCAGATAGTAATGACTCAGTAAATTACTAGTTGACTTCCATCATAAACTTGGCTGAGTAAGAATTACCTTTCCATTTCTCATCCTAAAAATCAAGGGAAAAAAAGCCAACAACTTAAAACTCTACTTTCAGCAAGAATAAAAGAAATGCATAATCTATTGACTCATAAACATACATAAAGCCTTCTAAAATTAGCAGAAATAAAAGCTACACAGGTTGTCAGGCAGAGGAAACGCTAAGTGCTGACAGGCCCAACGATACAAATCTTATCAAGTATTGGGGGAAAAAAACTTCCTGGAAGTGAAAACATTGACTCATGAAGGCTACATATCTGGTGTTTGAAAATAGGTGCAGAAGTGGAGCTAAGAAAGTTGACAAAATGAAGTCTCCTAAGTGGGTTTTATTTCACTTTAAGAAACAAGGAGGAAGACCCCTCAGTGACTCACCTTCAGGAGCCACAGCTGTGGAAAGCATTCCCTCTCCTTGGGCAGAGAAGAAAGGAGCCTTTGGAAGACCACCAGCCAACTACTCACTCCCACCCATCGCCAACACCCCCCCCCAAAGAAATCCTAACCAAAAAGATAGTTTAGGAAAATTCAACTCATTCGATGAGCACTATAAAAGAAATTCCCAAAGAATCAACATGAAAATACAATTAGTAAAAAAAAAAAAAAAAAGGAAAAATAATGTTTTACCATTAAAGAACAGCTAACCAGAAAATGTTGCCCAAAAAGTAGATAACTAATGTAACAAGAATTTTTTAAAAGTATTACAAATTAATCACCTATTATGGGCTGAATTGCGTCACCCCACACTAAATTCATGCCTGTGAGATCTAAGCCCCAGTCCCTCAGAATGTTACTATATCGGGAACCAAGAGTAAAAGCAGTAAAGCTAAATTAGGTCCCGGGGTGAGCCCTAGTCCAGTATGAATGATGTCCTATAAGAAGATATAAGGACACAGAGGAAAGGCCATGTGAAGACAGAGGAGGAGGATCAGTTCAGTCACTCAGTCGTGCCTGACTCTTTGCGACCCCATGAATCACAGCACGCCAGGCCTCCCTGTCCATCACCATCTCCCAGAGTTCACCCAAACTCATGTCCATCGAGTCGGTGATGCCATCCAGCCATCTAGCCATCCATAAGCCAAGGAAGGAGGCTTCAGGAGAAGTCAACACATGGATCTCAGATTTCCAACCTCCAGAAGTATGAGGAAATGAATTTCCATTGTTTAAAGCGCTCCGCCTGTGGAACATTGCTTATGATCACCCTCACAAACTAAAACATCGCCTCTGTGAAGAAAGATCTCACAATAGAAATGCAAAACTCGGGTAAGAGAGTTACTGCTTAGGTAACAGAAGAAATTAAAATGTGAGCTGAGAGAACTTGGGAAATAAGTAGAAGGGAGGGGAAGAGCCATCAGCGAAACAACCAAAAATCACGGAGCAAATAAACACCGCGGCAAACACTGCTAGGAATTTAAGAAATAACAGAGTGAAAAATACAGAGGAAATAAAAGTTTCAGAGGGTCAGAGGGAAAACAGCTATGGAAAGCAGTCAAAGCAAATGCAAACTATGCATAAGTGGAGACGCTAAAGAGTAATACTGAAACAATTCAAAAGAATAACTATTTGAACATTCAAGAAGAGTTTCCTGAATCTCCATACCAAACAGCCCATCATGTGCCTGTCAGGATAGTTAACAAGACACATCCTGGTAAAGTTATTGGGGTATAAAGGTAGAATCTTAGCGCATCCAGGCAATTTACAAAGGGAAAAGACAAAGTGATCTCACATGTCTTGACCAGGAAGGGGGGAACATGAAAACACAGTCAAGAAAAGCAGGTGCAAATCAAGGATTAAGTATTCAACCACTCTGGTGATAGCTTTGGACAAACTTTGAACATGCAGGTATGCAAGAACTCTGTCCGTCACCAGACAGAAGAGCCCGGCGTGCTGCAGCCCACCGGGTTGTGAAGAGTCGGACACGACTGAGCAACTGAACAGCAACAGAAGAGTGTGATACTCACAGGTTCTTCTCAAGCAAGCTGCTGGAAAAGCAACTTCAGCCAACCGACAAACACCAAGAAAGACAAAGGTGACAGGCTGGCCGTAAGCTTTCAACACAACTAATTGTAAAACTAAGAATAGAACAAACGTGAAGATTAAGGTAACAAGGGAAACCACAAATATTACATCTCCCCACAGAGCAGGCATCATGCAGCTACATGTAGGCATGTAGGAATACGCACGTAGGCATGTAGGAATACACATGTAGGCATGTAGGAATACGCATGTAGGCGTGTAGGAATATGCACGTAGGCATGTAGGAATACGCACGTAGGCATGGACACCATACACCATCATATTTGGAGAAGAAAGAGGTTAAAAGGAAGGATGTGCAGGAAGTGCATTATTTCACCTGTACCGTTACGAGTCAAAGGATTTCATTCAATAACTCATGAAAATAAATAATAAAATACAAGCACAGGTTAGTGCTTCTCAGACGAAAATTAACCTCACAGTTAATGTACTTTTCCTGCTTCTAAAAATCTCTTAGATTTCCAGTCATCAAAGTTAGAGAAAGCTTGCCCAATCTGAAGCAATGGGCCGAGGGCCCGGGTCGGGATGGCATTGGGGAGAAAGGGACTGAGCTGTCATCCCCCGCTGCACATTCCTCCTTGAGCACAGCCTCGGCAGGAATCACCGTCCTCCCCTTTCCTTCAGCTCACCCATCGTCCATTTCCCCAAGTGATGCTTTCCATTCTCGCTGTTTTGCTTCCCTAGTTCTTCTTCATTTTAAAGCACTCTCAGTCTTGACTAAACATGATTGGTTCCCCACCCAGACTGTCCTAGGCTTAATGATGGAACCCATGTATAAATATGCCAATTCAATTATGAGCAGAGAAGTAAAAGAGAAAATGGCTTTGGCCTAGAGGAGCAGACACAGATCCAGGAATTTTGCAAGGATGGTCTTTGTACAGATTTCAGAGCTATATTTATATGAACCTCGAAGTTATTTCCTAAATAGTTCTACAGATCATAACAAGCACTCCTTAAAAATGAAGTAGCTGTTTTTTCATAGCAGAGCCATAACTTCTCAGTATGGCTCTGGCTTCAGCTATTTATGCATTGAGACTGGGCTCTCGATATATATTTGCTGAATGGTAAATGAATGGGTGAATGCTTACCATATTGATGAGACAGATTATGGTAGTTGGTTTTTTCATGGCAGTTGAAAGAGATAACAATGCCATTCTGAATTATTTAAGACTACATCACTGAAATTATGAATGGAGGAGTCTTGAAACCTGATATGTCAAAAGATTTTAAGGATGAATTGGGCCCACCGGGGTTAACTACTTCAGTGAGAATTCTGCATTACCTCTGGGTGTGGCTGATGCTTAAACATCAGAAAAGTTAAGGGGTAGACAGTTATTCCATCCTATGGAGTTTCCTTTTTATTATGTATTAATTGCATTCATGGTCCAAAGCCATGGGGTTTTGCTTAGGCCTCTGGCAGTGGTCTTCTCCAAGTCAGCCAGCCCTGGTGTGATTCCATGGTCAAAAAGATATCCTTATAATATAGTAAGAGAGCAACAACTGCACAGCACATGGGTCCAAATGTCGCATCATTCTAAATGTGGAAACTGTGAGGAAAACACATTTTAGCAAAAAATTAAGAATGGGTTCTAAAGCCTCATACTAACAGTATAAAGCTTTACTTTGGGGTGAAATATCTGTAGATAAAAAGTTTGTTTACAATAGACCCTGCCTTAGAAAATCTTAGTCTGCCAAAGATCTACCAAAGATCTCTCTTTTTTTTTCTTTTTTCAAGTTAACATCCATCACCACACAGAGTTACAAAAATAACTTTTCTTGTAATAAGGACTTTTAAGATCTTGCGTGTGCGTGCTCATTTCGGTCGTGTCTGACTCTTTGAGACCCCATGGTCCGTAGCCCGCCAGGCTCTTCTGTCCATGGGATTCTCCAGGCAAGTATACTGGAGTGGGCTGCCAGGCCCTCCTGCTGGGGACCTTCTTGACCGAGGAATCAAGCCCACATCTCACAAGGTCTCCTGCATAGCAGGTGGGTTCTTTACTGCTGGTGCCACCAAGGAAGCCCAAGACCTACTCTCTTAGCGACTTCCAAATATGCAATTCAGTATTTCTACCTAGAGTCATCGTGTGGTACATTATATCCCCAGTGTTTATTTTACGAGAACTTTGTCCATTTGGGTCCCCTCACCAATGCACACAGGGGGACACAGTACGTAGCTCTCCACTGTTAACAGAGCACCTGACATGCGACCTAGTAATAGGTGTGCAGCAGGTAAGCGTGCGAGTCTAGACCCAGAACCTGGGTTTGAATCTCAGTTCTACCACTTACGTGGTGAAGTTACTTAAGTCTCTATGCCTCGGTTTCTCCAGCCAAAAAGTGGAGATAATAATAGCACCTACTTAAAGAGCCTTGTGCTATGTAAGTGACCTAATGTGCCTACAGCACTCAGAACGGAGTGTGGAACTAACAAGGATGGGAATCCGATGCCATTCAGCAAACTTTTCTTAAATGTGTATGTACTACACAGAAGGCTCTCTGTGTACGGAAATAGAAAGATAATAATACAAAAGGCACAATGTCTATTCTCCAAAAGCTTGTACAGAGTCTAATGGCACCATAGGAGTCCATTCTCATGTATTAAAATATCTAAGCACCTGGCAACGTGTCACAAATGCTATGACTATTCTCTAGGACACTTCAACCACGAAAAAGATGAGCTGAGATACTGTTCACAGAACATCTTGAAAGCAAATGGGAAAATTGCAGTTATTATTTGGGGCCATCAATGAACAATATAATATTTCATTTAGACAAAAATGGTTTTCACCTGAATCGATCGGAGAATTTTTCTAAGTCCCTACTTCCGGAGCCATGTATGAACCAAGCTCAGGGATTTAAATGTCGCTTCTTCACACTGCTGCCAACTCTCATTATAACTAAACTTGTATAAAAACAGAATGTGATTGATATGTCAACCCAAAATATGTGCTGGTATTAAAAAAAAAAGGGATAAAATTTCATATAATCTAGCTTCAATGGGAAAAATCCCTAGATTCAGACACAGATCTGACTAATATAGTTATAGAAATAAAGCTGCTAAGTAAAATTAGAAAAGATGACATGATTGAAACGTCTGAATCCAGAACTTCCTTCCTTGAAATTATAAAATTGTAATTATAAAAATGAAAATGACTCAAATCCATTTATCTTCAGGGATTGGTTTACACATTACTTCATAATAGGCATACCAAATGATTACAGCCACTGAAGTCAAAGAGAGGTAATATGAAATAGTCCTGCCACCTGAAATCTCCAAAGAAGCTATAAGAAATCTTGACCCTTTTCCATTTTTTTCAAATGTAATAGTGTCCAAATTTGCTAAATGTTAGTATCTGAGAACCAGGTTAAAGAGAACACAAAATTTTGTTTCTCAGCTCTCCCTCCCTATCTGCGGAATAAACAAATTTGATATGAGATGTAAAAAAATCTCTTTCATGGAAACTGTCCTGTAAAAAGCACGTCCTTCTGCAGGACCAAGTCAGTGGGATGTTGTAACTGTGATACTGACCCTAGTTCCAACCAGTGGGAGCATTTCCTATGAGAGTTCAGTCAGCAGTAGAAATAGCCTAAAGGAAGAGGGCGGTGGCCTCGGGAGTAGAGATTGAAGTGCACCTATGTCTCCAAAATAAAGGAGTTGGGATCAAGGGAGACACTCAGTGGGGTGGGGTGAAGGAGGGAAGCCAGCCCCTCACTGCCAAGCGGGACACTTGCAGCGTTACTGACGCCAGCCAGCCCTCCCGGCTCTCCCATCGAAGCGGAACGCAGCATCTGGGTTCTTGAGCACACCTGCACGGACTCTCTGGAGCTTGGGCATATTTGAACATAGAGACATGCGGATCCCCTCATCTGGGAAATTCTGAAGGGTGGCAACAACCCGTAACAACAAAACAGAAGCTGCCTGCCTGACATGCCGCAGTGAGCTGTGTACAAGTACACGTTACTCTCATTTTGTAGGTAGAAAGCTATTCAACAGAATAGAAAAAAAAAAAAATGGATTTCTGATAAGAATAGAGTAGCAGGCTCCACATAGCGAGGCCAGGCTCCCCTGGGGAGCAGCGCAACCGTGGAAGGAGCAGGGCTAGGGAGCTTCGTGGCCTCCTCCAGCCTTACCACTCATCTAGCCCTAGCGGGAGAAACCTAACAACAGAAACCGCACTCAGGTCATTGCTTCCCTGGTGACTCAGCAGTAAAACATCCACCTGCCAAGCAGAAGACTCAGGGTTGATCCCTGGGTCGGGAAGATCCCCTGAAGAGGGAAATGGCAACCCACTCCACTCTTCTTGCCTCATGGACATGCCCCATGGAAATCTCATGGACAGAGGAGCCTGGTGGGCTACAGTCCATGGAGCTGCAAAAGAGCTGGCCGTGATTTAGTACCTAGACTGCAGCACTCAGGTCATTAGTAATAATGGCAGCAGTGTACATTTTAAGTTAAACAAAACTAGCTCACGAGACAGGAGGGAGATAGGTGACAGTCTAGACATCCCAGGACAAGCCGAGGGGACCACTATTCAGAGGAGAAATACGGACGCATTCTCTCCCATGAGGAGCACAAGGGATGGGAATCAGCCTGAAGATGACAAGACTTTAGTGAAGTCTGTGAGTGAAGTTTAGTGAAGTTTAGTGAGTCTGGCTGACTCACCAATAATGCTGGACGATGCTAGGACACAGCACTGAGACACGGCTGGTGTCTTGACCCACCAGTCCCTCTGGACTTTATTTCAATATAGATTGGGGCTGGAGTAGCCTTGAGATAATCTTGAGATGGTGGGCTCCATCCAGCTGCTGAGATTTTAAGGGTGCTCTTATGGGATATTGTGTATCTTCAGACCTATGGACATTCTCTGGGGCAGCTGTAGTTGACACGGACACATGCTCAGTGCTCTCACCCCAAGAGGAGATCAGGATAAGACCTATCCCAGGGTCAGGTCAGCAGGGACGGGAACTGTTCTGAGTAACACTCATGTTCTCTCCACAGGAGCAGGGGTGAGTTCAGCAACACAAGAACAGATGGTGGAAACCTGTCTCAACTCATGATTTTGAACAAAGGTGAGGTAACTGGCTTTGTCCCCAGCTGACTTGGAAAACAGAAGGACCCAAATCATGGCCAGTTCTAATGATTCCTATTTATGATAATATCTGATAAATGGGCAAAGGTCAGTCTGTTGGAAAGAAATAGAAAATAACTCGGTAGTTCTTACCAACTTATTCTGTAATAAACCTAAATTATACCATGACTATATTGCAATATGGTATAACACTGGCATTATCAGGAAGATTCAACTGTCTTATGTAAATAAAGTATTTTTGTTGTTTAGTCGCTAAGTCATGTCTGACTCTTTGCGACCCCATGGATGGTAGCCCACAAGGCTCCACTGTCCGTGGGATTTCCCAGGCAAGAATACTATATAATTATCATATTGATGATCAAATATTTTGGAAGATGGAGTTAAATCCTCTTCAGAATGTAATACTGATTGAAAATGAGTAGTCTGAGGAAGAACTGGATTTAGCTAAGCCTCAGCTGATTTCTTTGCTGACTAGTTTTGCACAAGTTTATTACGAGATTCAAGTAACCAAATTAGTACAAATATATGAAAATGTATGTCATGCCTACACAGGATGAATTGGTTGTTTCTTTAAGTGTATCCCAACCCACACTGGATCCTCCAAATGTTAGGTATATTTATGCTAACAACGATTGCTATATCTGTTACATAAATGCTATCTAAAAATAGATGCTCAGATAAATATGAGTAGCTTATGAACAGATCCTAGGTCAAGGCTATGGGTCTGAAATTTGTGGGAAAGAGGTAACTCAGCAGACCTGGGTTGCTCAAACCCTGCACATTCCTAAGAAATGCCTGCTTCAGGATTGGCCCTTGGCCAGCTCCTAGGAGCTGAGTTCTGAGATCTTGCAGTATTCTGCCTTAGCAGAGTGCTCGTGGATGCCTGAAAGCTTGAGCAGCTCAGTGCGGTTTGATCAGATGGCTGTAGTCACAGTGTGCTTCGCAGTGAGTGCCTGTTTCTGCTCTGGGAGGCTGGAGTCCAGGTAGGTAAACTTCAACCTAAACTCTGGACACCAAGGCTCAGGGGCACGTCTCTCGTGGGCACACCTTTCCTGTGTGGTCACACATCCACGGTCCCTGGGACAGGCTCCTGGAAGCGTGCCCTGGTTTCTTCTGGGTTTCTGTCATATGTGCTTTTTCCTTGGTTTATTTTAATCTGCCTCCTTTCACTGTAGTAAGCTACAACTGTGAGTATAATCACTTATTCCCATCTCTGTAAGTCCTTCTAGTGAAGCATGAACCTCGAGAGTGGTCTTGGGGTCTCTCGAGTGTGGAGTAAGTAGGGGATAAAGGCTACACGGAGGAGACAGAATATGACCCACCCTTGGGCTTCCCAGGTGGCGCTAGTGGTAAAGAGCTCGTCTGCCAGTAAGGAGATAGAAGAGATGGGGGTTTGAGCCTTGGGTCGGGAAGATCCCCTGCAGGAAGGCATGGCAACCCACTCTAGTATTCTTGCCTGGAGAATCCCATGGACAGAGGAGCCTGGTGACCTATAGTCCATGGGGTCACAAAGAGTCAGACACCACTGAAGTGACTTAGCACGCACACATCCTAAAGAATAATAGATAATTCAAGACAAAAGGAAGTTGAACATGTAGAATGTCTTCTACTGCAATTAAGAATCTTGAAAGAAAATGAAGAAAGACTTTAATTTTATCTAGAAGTCTTTAGACTGCCTTATAGCTTCCTGGGGATCTCTTTAGAACTACTTTCTAACCCTGGCAGCAAATAATACAAAACTACATTTTTAATTTTCTAAATTCTGTACCATAAGTTTGGAAATTTATGGTGAACAATTCTCCAGTTCATTCATCCTCCTTAAAACAGCACTGAAACTTGTTTCTATTTTGAATGTTGATAAGTTGTCAATTTCATCTTTCATGGAATCTTATTCTTTTATTTTTACAGATTAAGCCCACAAACACAGGCCTCTGTTGACTGTCACTTTTTTTTGAGAAAATTCACAAACTGCATCACACGATAGAGCATGTACTATAAAAAGTTATTCCACATCAGCTGTCACCAAATGCATTTGAATTCCTTTTGTTCAGCCAAGGCTTTTTGCCAAGCAGCTAAAAATGCTCTATTATGGACATTTGATTTCCTAATAAAAATTCTAATTTGTATCTGTGAAAAAGTTGTGTATATTATTTGCATTATCTGATCCAAATTTTCCTGATGCTCTAACCATACCAACTTCTGCACCACAAGAACATTCTCCCTTGAGTATTTCTCATCACCTCTGCTATTAGTCTTTTCTCTGCATGCCTCCAAGTTTGAAGAAATTCTTTCTTGGCTCTCTTCCTCCCAAATCTAATACTTTGAGCTGTCAGAATGAAGACCTTCCAGAGATATTCAGAAGTTTTTTTTTTTTTTTTTTAGCTGAAACATCTGGCTCATTTCCCATAGTTGTTTTTCTTCTGTATTATATATGGGAAAGTATAAACAAGGAGTGAAGGGGGGAAGTGACTCTATGGTAGGTAATCAATAGAAGAGTACTTCTCTTGAGAGAGTGCTGATTCTGCTTTGCTTTCTATTGAAAATGTACCTTTCAAGGACCTAACAGTTCTTTCGAGTTTACACAAGTAACAAGACTTGGAGGAACATAAGCCAGCTGGCTGAACAACAGACTGGAAACTCCAGGGCTATTAGTTCTCATTCTCGTATTCAAACATTATGATCTGGTTCAGGTCCAACAACCTCCTTCTGCTTTTGTTTCCCCAGGTGTGAGATGGCGCCAGGAATACCAACCTATCTCATTGAGTGGCTTGAGAGATTATTGACAAGGGACATTTCAAAGTGTTCTCCCAGCGGAAAGCATTATATGAATGCTAAGTAAAAACACAGGAGTGGTTTTAAAATATCATGGTGAAAATGCGCTGTAATAGAGACTCTCACATTTTGTGTTTACTCCAGCAAGAATGATAATGTTGGCACATAGTCTTTGTGAAAGGAACAACAGTCAGCCGAGGGCTTGTCTTGAATCTTCAAGCAAAGCAGGATGTCTTGGGTTCTTCTGAAGCTGTCGCTCCCAACTGCAATCCATCTCTAAGCCCAGCAGATAGATACATTAAATTCATGTATGAATTAGTTGAAATGGAGTTAATTTTACCTGAGATTTTGCCTAATTGTGTGATCTGCTCTGTTCACACACCTGGCACCTGACAGACTCTAATTTTAATATTCCAAAATCATTAGTAAGATTGTGCTAAGCTTTCATTTTAAATGCCTTCAATCACATGGATAATCTGTCTCAACAATTTTTTTTTCTATTTTTAATAATTTTTGACTCTAAGGAATGAGTGAGAAGTAGCTTCTTTGCCCTACATTTATCCAGGGTTTTTTGCATGAGATACACATGAACTTGAAATTAAGCAAGCAAAAAGCAACAACAGAAAACAGCAATCTGTCTCCAAAAAAAAAAAAAACTATTGAAAATCTAGATCAGATAATTTCTGTACAAGTCATGCCTCTGTGCTCAGTTGCTAAGTCGTGTCTGACTCTCTGTGACCTCATGGACTGTAGCCCGCCAGGCTCCTCTGTCCATGGGATTTTCCAGGCAAGAGTACAGGAGCAGGTTGCCATTTCCTCCTCCAGGGAATCTTCCCAACCCAGGGATCGAGCCCTCATTTCCTGAGTCTCCTGTATTGGCAGGCAGATTCTTTACCACTGAGCCACCTGGGGAAGCCCCTGTACAAATCAAATTCTCCTTTAATATCTCCTTCACAGTTTCTGAAATTTATAAGTTTAGAAGGCGTTTGATCCCGAGTTGTATCTGTACAGAACATATTTATTGGGAATGATGCTCTTTTCAATTGCATGAGAGTCCCCAAACTGACTCCATTCCATTCAACACTCAGGCTACACACTGCATCCCTGAGGAGCTCAGCCATGGTCGATGATCATGTTAACGCTGTGAATGTAAAATCAAAAAGGAGCTAAGTGCATCTTCATTCTTCCTGCTCCTCTGCAGCTCTCTTTCCTCCAGCAGGGGACCTGTTCTGTTCATTCATCATTTACAACTCACCGCCAAGATGCCACAAGGTCAACACACACTCCCAACCCCAAAGGGAAACAATTCCCTCCAATCTGCATACGCACACACACACACATACACACACACACACACATACACACACACACGCACAGTACAAACATATCTGTTTAAACATGAATATAAATAAAAGACTTCCCAGGTGGTGCTAATGGTAAGGAACCTGCCTGCCAATGCAGGGGCTGCAGGAAACACAGGTCTGATCCCTGAGTCAGGAAGATCCTCTGGAGTAGGAAACGGCAACCCACTCCAGTCTTCTTGCCTGGAGAATCCCATGGACAGAGGAGCCTGGCGGGCTACAGTCCATGGGGTCACAAAGAATTGGACACGACTGAAGCAACTTAGCGCACATACATAAATAAACAAAAGAGAAACAAGAGTTTCAGTCAAGAGTTTAACTATTACATTTGCTGTTGAGGTCGGACTACAGGGAGGATCCCATAGGGCAGAGGAGAAGGATGGTAAAAAGGAGGCAATTAATGGGAGGTCTGTGAGCGCCTCACCCTGGGTACAGCGCATCTGCCCAGAAAAGCCCGATTCCACCTAAAAGCATGAGTCAACTCTAATACAGAGTGCAACCCATTTGTGATATTTGGCTGCAGAGCTTTAAACTCCCCTAGTCCTTCTTCTGCTTCTGCTCTACACACAGTCAGGTAAGCTGGCAGGAAAGGCTGGGGGCTCCCTCTTAGGTGCCAACCAAACATTCAAACAAGCAAGCCCCAGCCCACGGAGGTAACCTTCTTCCCAACCCCAGCCCCCGCACACAGTTCCAAGCCAACGTCCTTCCCCTGTTCTCTCACCCCATTTTCGGACCTGCTCTCCCCAGAAGGCCCCGTGTGTGAGTCACAAACCTCTCCATGCCCTCTGGGTGTAGGTGTGGCATCATCAGTTTCAACACCTAAAACCAAATTTGGGATGAAGGGAAGGTCCAGCCTGCTCTGTGGGGCCACAACAAGCACCATCTATGCTAAGAACAGCTGTGATTAGTTAGGTGAACTGTCTGTGGGGTGAACTGAGGTTCAAGTCATTTCTACTTCCACTGTTCAGCCCAACATGTTATGTATCAGGGAAAAACTCATGACGAACGTTCCCTAGTATTGCCTGTGTGAAACTGGTTGCAACCCTTTTTATCAAAAGTGACTATGGCAATAAGGGCCCTAATTTGTCTACGGGGATAGAACAAGTCCTCCAGGTCAAGCCTCCCCTCAGATATCTACAGCTTACTGGGCAGTCCAGAATTTTGGTACCAACTCCCCACGCTGTAGATACAGTGGATAATCCAATCAATAAAAGATTGGGTTAAACAAAAGTTAAAACTAAAAGCGTTTTATCGTATCATCCCACATCATAATCTATCTTATAATATTTTCTGTACCAATTATCAAATTATTTCCAAAGAACTGAAAGACCTTGGGTAAATACAGAGATTATTTAGAGCTATTGAAAATTAAGGAAAATGAGCTTTTATGAAAATGTCAGTCAGTATAAAATCTAATAAAAGCAAAACAAACTGAAAAAGACCCAGCAGGAGATACTTGCAAGACACAGCGTAGTGCCTCCTGGACATCCAGCTAAGAGGGTTTACAGAGGAGAAGAAAAAGGCAGAGAGATTCAGAAGGGCCGACCCCAGTGCTGCTCCCTCCTTGTGGAGGGCAGACGTGCAGAAGTTACTGCCTTTTTCAGAAACCTGAGGCAATGGTGGCATCGAGTACATAAATCAGGATAGTAACACACAGCTCGAAGAGTTACAAGCATCATACAACTCTGTGTACTGAAGTGCTTCCTAAACCTGAACACCACATAATTAGAAGTTCATCGTGACTGTGTCCATGTTCCATTTCTCTTAAGAAATCATGATAATATAAAGGAAGTTTGACATGGCACAACTTCCTTTTACTACCTTTTCATTTGTTTTCTTGAATATTTTGAAAACCTATGCATGTTTGCAACAGGGAGATGTTGTATATTTGTTAAACAGAACTAAAAACAGTAAGTCCAAAGTTGAAGGGTGTTGATTTTGGCTAGCCATCAGAAAGGACTTTCTAGTTAGTGATGCTCTACAAGGAAACGGGCTTACTCGACAAGGGGCTGACCTTTCAATCCCTGGAAACGCTCAAGTAGAGGCATCTGCCATGGCGTTATGAAAAGCATCTCCGCCTTGGGAGAAGGGTTAGAATACGTGACTTTGTGAGGTCCCCTTCCGCTGCCATAATGTGATGACTGATCGATCACGTGAACAGAAAAACATGTTGTGAACTTGAAAACTCTTTTGCTCTCTTAAAAAAAAAAAGTTTGAATCTCTATTTAAAATGTTATTTCTAAGGAATGTGACGCTGATGGTCCCCTAGAGGAAAGGAAAGACAAGTACCCAACCTTGAACTCTCCTCTCTAAAGCTTCATTTCCGATTAAGAGCTGGGGGTGGTGTCGGCGGCGGTGGGGGTGTGGGGGGCTGCGGAGGGGAGAGTGTGGGGGCGGGCATGGAAGGATTGTGGGGAAAACAACACAGTCAATAAACCTGACCACACGGCCAGCACCATCAGTCCACTGAGACCCATACACTGAGCAGCTATTATTTTGCAGGCACTGCAGGAAATAAAAGATGTATCAATACAAGGTCCCTGGTTTCAATGTTCTAAAAATGTGTGGATAAATCAGACAGCAAAAAGTCAGTGGTTATAAATAAATAAAGAGGTTGCAAACTAACTGCCCAACTGGATCCAACCGGCCTGCCTCATTTGGGCAACATGCTGGTTTTAAAATTTTTAAATCAGAATGCGATTAGGCAGGACATACACCTAACAGTCCCCTCGTCACCACTCTTCATCATATTACACAGGCCCAGTTCACACATTCACCTAAAATTCCTGAACCCCACAGGCAGCTGCATTTTGACCTCCTAATCTACAACATAGACGATTAACAGCAGAAATAGCATAAGATGGTATTTGTATGGTCACTTTTAAATAAATGACAAAAGTATGAAATACTAGAGGGCGTTTAGAAGAGGAAAGCAGGAAGAAGCCCTCAATGACAGGAGCAGAAGTTCAAAGTGCAGAAGGGCGTTGAGAGCGTGGAGAGTAGAAGGAAGAGGTGAGGAGTCAAGTGAGAGTTGATCAAACTGTAGAAGGGTTTGAAAGACAGGTCACATTAATCAGAAATCTTGACTGAAAGTGATGGAAACCTGAACCAAAGTAGTTTTCTCAAAGAGAGAAATCTATTTTTAAAAAGCTAGACATTCATTGACTTCCCCAATTGCTTAAGTAAAGGGCAGAGGTAAATTCAGATACGGCTGGATCCAAGCACTCAAATGAGATCAGCCCTTTTCCTCTCCTCCCTTCTCACTCTTGCAATCACTTCTCATGTCTTTTATGTATTGGATTTTTTTTTTTTTTTTTTCTGTCTTGCTGTCGATGGGCTATGACCAGGAGGACAGGGAACCTGGTCTTTCAGGAAGCTCACCTTCTCCAGTTTCACAACCCAACAAAAAGGAAGAAATTTGATCTCTAAAAATTCACTTATACGTTCAAGGTAAGGACTCCAGGGAAATGGGTTCATGGGTCATATACTGACTATTGCAGTCAGAGGAAAGCAAGTTTAATTGCATTAATGATGTATGTGCACTCAGTTCAGTTCAGTTCAGTTCAGTCGCTCAGTCGTGTCCAGCTCTTTGCAACCACATGGACTGCAGTGCGCTAGGCCTTCCCGTCCATCACCAACTCCCAGAGTATGAGCCGGACAGTCACAATGAAGGGAGGTACTGAAATGGGTCGCCAAGGTGCTTTCAGGCTAGAAAACCCTACTGGAGGTTTTAAACCTGAAAACCACATGACCAGAGTGAAAGTAAACCATTAGCCACCCAGTGTTGTCCAACTCTTTGTGACTCAATGGACTGTAGCCCACCAGGCTCCTCTGTCCATGGAATTATCCAGGCAAGAGTACTGGAGTGGTTTACCACTCCCTTCTCCAGGGGATCTTCCCAACCCCAGTATCGAACCCCAGTCTCCCGCATTGCAGGTAGATTCTTTACTGTCTGAGCCACCAGGGAAGCCCTTGACCAAAATATTCTTTTAAGAAGTTTACATGATGTATTGGAGGGAGAGAAAAAGGAATAGTGAGTTAGGAAGCTCATCCAGAAGCCTAGGACAGAGGGCATGAAGTTCAACTGAAAGAGACAGACAATAAAAAACAGACAGAGGTGAGAACAATTTAGGAATGAAAATCAGTCAGATAGGAGACTGATTGGATAAGGGAGAGAGAGGTTTCAAAGACAAACAAATAATTCAACAAACAGTTAGGAGCGTCAGTTGTTTCAGGCACCGCACCACAGTGTGTACACTCCTCTGAGGAGCATGGAGGCAGGACATGGAAACTGAGCAGCCACACAAGTTCAGTTCCTAATAAATGCTCCGAGGAAGGACAGAAGTGTGAAGGTGACACAGAGCGTGGTGAGCGCAAGGCGCTACTTTAGACAAGGTAGTCTGAGCAGGTCTTTCAAGGAAGCAACACTTGAGCTGAGAACAGAGTGGTGAGAAGGTAGCAGCCACATAAGGAGCTGGGAGAGAAGCGTCCAGAGAGAAGATGCCAAGATGGGAGTAAGTGGAGAGACCCCAAGACAGGAATAAGCTTGACACGGGAGAGAGCCAGAAAGAAGACTGAACGGGGAGAGCGGAAGGGGCAGAGATCAGCATCAGACGGGGCCAGACTTGGCAGGGCCTCCTGAGCTATTTCATCCTATTGCCATGGAAACTTGGCAGAGAATTTAGGGCAAGAGACATGATTTCATTTGGCTTTACCACCCGGACCACCAGACGAGGCCATAGGCAACCAAGAAGCAGGAAGAAACCATCATCAAGGACGGCCCAGACAGAAGGACCCAGGAGCTCAGGCTGGGGTGCTGGATGGTCAGGCGATTCAAAACGCTGTGCCTGAGTGGGATATAGCACTATTGTGAAAGGACAACTAGAAATGGTTGAAGATATTTTTTACACTTAAATCTGAATACAACTAGTACTCCAAAAAAAAAAAAAATGTCACTCAGTCACGTCCTAGTTTTTGTGACCCCCATGGACTGCAGCCAGACTCCTCTGTCCATGGGATTTCCCAGGCAAGAATACTGGGTGGGTTGCCATTTCCTCCTCCAGGGGATCTTCTCGACCCAGGGATCAAACTCAGGTCTCCTACCTTGCAGGCAGATTCTTTACCGTCTGAGCCACCAGGGAAGCCCAACTACTATTCGAGCGATGTCTAAACCATTGTGTGATATTCCCTGTTCAACAGCAAGTGCCCGCAGGCGCTTCCTTCCAACTAGCCTGGTGGTGGGGGGTGGGGGGCATCAGCTGCGCATGTGAACTTGTGGCGAAGAATTACTTTTTACTACAAGTTGTAACCGACCCTGGAAGACTATTGACAACAGCTCTTTCTGATGTGGGAAAAACCCTTAAGGTTGTCCCAAAGAAAAAGAAAGGATGAGAAAGGAATATAAAAAATAAATCAAAATGAAACTTTTAAAAGAAAAATTATTTCACTGAGGAATTCTTGAAAACTTCACAGAGAAAAATGAGCTCCTTTGGCACAATCCCCTTCCTCTTCTTTCTATTAAATTCTTGGTGGTTTTTCAGAACAAAAAATATTACAGAGATGTTTCTGTATATTGCTGTTTAAAGAGTAAATGAATGTCTACAGATTTTCTGGAGGGGATTTTTGGCAGTATGTTTAAAATAAAGCAGAGGATGAGATGGTTGGATAGAATCATGGAATGAATGGACCTGAGTCTGGGCAAACTCTGGGAGATAGTGAAGGACAGGGAAGCCTGGCATGCTGCAGTCCATGGGGTCACAAAGAGTCAGACACGACTGAGTGACTGAACTGAAGTGATAAAATAAAGCATACTTATGTCCTTTATTCATTCTCCTAGTTAATTATAGAAATTTGTCCTATATTTATGTAAGCAGGGGTGAGTTACATATGTGTGCATCCTAAGTCACTTCAGTCATGTCTGACTCTTTGCAACCCCATGGACTGTAGCCCGCCAGGCTCCTCTGTCCATGGGATTCTCCAGGCAAGAATACTGGACTGGGTTGCTGTTTCCTCCTCCAGGGGATCTTCCCGACCCAGGGATGGATTCTGTGTCTCTTATGTTTCCTGTATTGGCAGTTGGGGTCTTTATCACTAGCACCACCTGGGAGATTTATAATGAGATATTGTATATATTTGGTTGCTGCTGCTGCTGCTGCTAAGTCACTTCAGTCGTGTCCGACTCTGTGCGACCCCATAGACGGCAGCCCACCGGGCTCCCCCGTTCCTGGGATTCT
Organism: Bos indicus x Bos taurus; assembly: GCF_003369695.1. Taxonomy (NCBI): domain Eukaryota; kingdom Metazoa; phylum Chordata; class Mammalia; order Artiodactyla; family Bovidae; genus Bos; species Bos indicus x Bos taurus. The sequence continues at coordinate 60,003,740 of NC_040099.1, forward strand.
ACAGGCAAGAACACTGGAGTGGGTTGCCATTTCCTTCTGCAACGCATGGAAGTGAAAAGTGAAAGTGAAGTCACTCAGTCGTGTCCTACTCTTAGCGACCCCATGGACTGCAGCCCACCAGGCTCCTCTGTCCATGGGATTTTCCAGGCAAGAGTGCTGGAGTGGGGTGCCATTGCCTGCTCCCATATACTTGGTTAAGCATCTGAAATAACCTAAATGAATAATGGTAGGGGACTGGCACCAACACTGTAGGTAAGTTTTCTGCAGCCTTGTTGTGCTGAACTATAAACACATATGGGCAGGAGCAGCATCTGGAGAAACACAAGAGAAAGGCCCTGCAGGTGTTTCACTAGGTTAGGCCAACCTTTCATCCGGTAGGTACCTAGTTTATGATCAAGGGTGGGATCACTAAAAAATGTGAAATTCTAGCTTTGTCAACAGAAATCCCTGGATCGTTCATTATTTCAGACCTCAAATTCTGAAAGTACTGAAAGGAAAACAGCCAATCAAAAAAAAAAAAAAAGGAAAGAACCAAAAATAAATTCAAAAATCCCGTGGAACTAGAGGCTCGTCACTGTGGATGGAAGCCAGTGGATTGGCGTCTTGAGACTGGAGAAGCAGCGGCTCGGTCGCCATGCCTGTTTCCACGTTGATTTTGGAATCCTCTGCATCTTGCAATGTTGCTTTCCTCAGGCATTCTTCAGCCCTACCGGATATCTGTTGCTATCTTGTTCCTTGACGTGACTAAAAAATCTCTAGTCTCAGTCTTTATTAAGTTTAAAGAAGGGACCCAAGAGGTCACAACAAAGAGAGCACAAAGAACCAGCTGTCACCGTCCGCCTTGGCTTGATATTGAAAGAGAGAGAGGCAGAGACAGAGAACAACGCCATGCAAAAGTGAACAAGAGCATTCTGCGTCACGTCGACGGCTGGCTGCAACACCAGCCCCCTGTCTCCTTTGGGCCACCTCTGAATGGTTTTCACAGTTAATGGGAGAACTGAAGAAATAAATGGCAGAAAATTTAATTGCAGGTGCTAACCCTGAATACAGTACTTAAGGCAAAGAATTTAATCTGATGGCTTCGTGCACTGAACCAAAAAACAAAGAAAACACCGTGTGTTTATATTTTAATGATTTTCATTTTTAATTAGTGGCTTCAAAGATTTTCAGCAAACCTGTCTGGCCTCTCAAATATCATATAACTTTAATTACTGTCCAAATTTCTTCAATGTTTTAAAGTTTATTCAGGGCTTGTTCCCCATGGAGTGGCAAACATCTTAGTATATGGTGACTAACTCCATTTGAAAATTTGCGGAAATGCAGAGGTGTCATAAATAAGACTTACATTTTGGTGACTCTGGTTTAAGATTTATTTAAAAGGTAACCATGCTCCCTCGGTGATGGTGACATTTGTGCCACACTCATTTGGCAAAATTCTCCACAGAGATCATTTGTGTTCGACAAAACACATCTGGTATAATCAAAGCTGTATTTTAATGTCTTCGTTTGCAGTATTGTCTCATAACATTGACTTTGGACACTGAGAAAAAAGAAACAGTCCACATTCTTTTTTTTTTTTTTTTTTCTGTTTCCTCTGACATTTAGTAGTTTGCCATGACTGCAAAATATGACTTTTCATTTCTTTATACATGATGTAGTAGGTCCTCGGCTGGAGACATTTTACATCAGCAAGCTTCCCACTCAAGAAAGAGTAAGAAGAAAGCCACACTGCTGTGGATGTAGGCTCTGGGTCCAGCTAGGTGTCTGAAGGGAAACTTCCATCCTGATGATAGAAATGTCTCCAGCTCTTATATTTGAAGGGAAGACTGATGTGAAAGATCCCAGGTCAGTGGGAACAAAACCATCATTTAAGCTGTGTGGGCAATTCTCACTATGTGATTGGGACACCAATGACTTCACTGGTTGAATAAACAATCACCCAAAGGTCACGTTGCCCCCACAGAAACATGCAGTCAAATCAATGAAAGCAACAGCCAGTGTGATAGCAGTGACCCTGGTTAAAGAATATAGGGTTTCCCAGGTGGCACTCAGGGTAAATCATCCACCGGCCAACGAAAGAGACACAAGAGATGCGGGTTCGATCCCTGGGTTGGGAAGATCCCCTAGAGAAGGAAATGGCAATTCACTCCAGTCTTCTTGCCTGGGAAATCTCATGGACAGAGGAGCCTGGTGGGCTACTGTCCATCAGGTCTCAAAGAATCGGACACAACTTACTGACTGAGCGTGCACACACAGAATCTGAGGCTCTCATGGCGTGGCTCGAGAGTATTTATCTTGGGAAGTACGGTGGTGACTGACTGTGGCCATTAGCTTTTTCCTGTTGCAATCTTCCTTTTTTCATTCTGTGTGAGATTAATTTGTGACTGAGATTTATTAGCCTAAAGGAGGCTGGGGTTGATGAGATTTTGCTGATATACTGCATAGCACGCACATCAAGTCAAAGAGAAAAGATGAAAGATTGAAATGATAAAGTTGCATTGCTGGCTTGTTGCTGAAGTAATTGAAGTGGCTTGCATTGTGCTGTGCTGTTGATGGCTAGAAATAAAATATGTACAAATTTATCTAGATCATCCTTCTGAAGAAAGGAACTACAAAATATTTTCCCTCTCTATTTATGTGTTGAGGAAATCTCCCAATTCTTTTTTTGACAGTGATATTGAAGCAAAACGAAAATGAAACCCACTCAGCATAAGCTCCAGAAGTGAAGCCAGCTATTATCCATGGAAATAGGCATAAGGGTTAGCATAGATAATTGAAATATGAGCATAATGTAAAAACAGCCTTTTGTCTATTAGGTGAAACCACAACTCCATATAATTTCTTTTTAATAGAACTGAAATAGCAAAATGAATTCAATTTTTTTAACCTACCCAACTTGTCGTCTGATGGAGATTCTAATTATCAGTGAAATGCCTTAAAAAATACATACAGAGCAGAATATTTTTAAAAAGGAATAAAGAAGCAAGGGCCATGAAGCATGAAGATTCAGCTCCACAAGTGCGGGGACCTTCAGCTCCTGGACCTGCCCAGCACACCTTGGGTGTGCTGGCCCCTGAAGGGTACCCAGTGGGCCTTTGCTGAATTAACAAAGTGCACAACCTTCTGCTGTGGAGCAGTGAGCAGTCAGTTCGGATAAGAACACAAGTATTTCCCCGCTGTTGCAAATCATTTGGCCATTAAATGTGCCCCATGGCAATCTGGGGCGTTAGAGGGTGTCCACAGGAACAGGAGCCGGGAAGGTGGACCACAGCGCAAGTCTAGTGGGTGCGGCTGTTCCGTGAAGGCAGTATGACCGGGGAAGAAGCAGTCCCCCACATCCACACCTCCAGAGGGCCAGAGACTTCCGAGCTGGGAGACCCTCTGCCTCTGAGGCCCATGATGATCTTCTAGGACCACTCCACCACCTCGATCCTTTAGTTCTTTAGTTACTCAAATATGTAACATGGACAGGTATTACAGGCCCTTCACGTGCGTGCTCAGTCGCTCAGTCGTGTCTGACTCTTTGCAACACCATGGACTGTAGCCCGCCAGGCTCCTCTGTCCGTGGGATTCTCCAGGCAAGAATACTGGCGTGGGTTGCCATGCCCTCCTCCAGGGGTCTTCCCCACCCAGGGATGGAACCAACGTTTGTTACGCCTCCTGCACTGGCGGGTGGGTTCTTGACCACGAGCGCCACCGGGGAAGCCCAGGCCCTCACAGAACTGAGCACAGCAGAGTCCAGACATCACTGTTTTCTCAGCCTTCTTTAACCTAGTATTCTCACGCATGAGAACCAAGGTGTAAATCATCCAGATGCCATAAAAGGGGGGGAAGCACACTCACATACGCACAAATTGAGGGAGATTTGTACAAGCTGACACGTTTCACTGTGGTGAGTGAAGGCTGTGGGAGCTGAGTGCACGTAGGCGCTCCGGCTTCTGGAAGAGGTGCGGGGAGGTCTTTCCTGTCCCAGCGGGAATCATTTCCTTCGCTTCAGCCTGCCCTCCTCAGAACCTTGACAGGAAACCAGTCGCCTCTGTCCCCAAAGTGTGTTCACTTTCAATGCCCCAGGGAAAACCTTAATCCTGAGAAGAATCTACCACAGTTTTAGTTCTCTATTCCAGTTCTCCTCACAGCAGTCTGTGCTTCAAAGCATGCCCCAAACAAAACATACCACCCGTTTCCTGAACGAAGGCTCAGCCGGGCGGCGTTATGGCCCCGCGTTCTCCTAGGACAGCCCCAGATGACAACAGGGGATACCTGAGATCCTTCTCTGCGTAGGTGTCTAGAAGGACCTCAAAGTCCCAAACCGCCCAAGACTAAAGAAGCTTCTCGACAACAGAAGAATGGCTGGAGAGTGCTGGTTCCCGTTCCTGTGCTGTGTGACCTTGGGCTAGTCACCTGATTATCGTGAGGCTCATTCTGTTCATGTGATCAGTGGAAATACAACAGAAACCCCTGTGGAGGTTTCCTCAGTGATTAGCTGTGAGATACACAGCACAAGTAAAGTCCTGGTGCATGCTGCAACTTGGGCCAGCCTTGAAAACATCGTGCTGAGTGACAGACACCAGGTACCGAGACCACACACTCTGATGCCATTCAGATGAATGTGCAGAGTAGAAAAATCTGTGCTGACAGCAAGTAGACTAGTGGCTGCTCAGGGCTGGAGGGGGAGGAGGGGCCCAGCGTTTCTTCTGCAGTGATAAAAATGTTCTGAGACTGACTGTGGCGATGGCTACACAGAGTTAAGAAACAAAAAACTGCGAATTATACAGGTTAAATGGGTGAGTTTTAAATATATGAATTATACTTCAACAAAGCTGTCCTTAAAAAGTCCTTAGCACAATGCCAGCCACGTATTTAATATTTGAAGAATGTCAGCCATTATCATTTATTAATTCATTCAAAAGGTATTTATTTAGATTCTAATATAATTCTGGCACTTATAATATAACTCAGTTCTTCTTGTTCTTCTTATCATTTGTGTGTCATTTTTACATTTGAAATTTTGCATGTCTGTGAAATATGCAAAGATGTTAATAATGCAGGAAAAGTAAAGTTTGACTAAATTGCCTCATTAAAAAGATAAAATTAATTTAGGTGAATAAGTTGTTTTAGATGTAAAGTTTTTACCTGAGAAGTAGTCACTAAAACCTTGGAACCTTATAGGCATCTTAAGAATACCAACAAAATAAAGTCTTAATTTATTCAGAACTAGAGTTAATTTATTTATAGTCAACTTGGAAAGTTTTCTAAATGAGAAATACATAATTTAGTGACAGCAGAGCAATTCTGTTTCTGCAGATTCGAGCATTTCAGATTTAAGAAACACAGAAATGAAATGCTGCATTGACTGGTTTAAGCCCAACAACAAACAAACAAAATCTAAAAGCCATTTCTGAATCTCAGAAGACATAAGACAATTATTCTAAGTAGCTCTGCAAATGCCATCACCCCTACTATATTTTCCATGACTTGCATAAAATAATCAAATTCTACTTCTTTGGCCTTTCTCTCCACCTTCAATCACTCTCATGTCTTCCACCAAAGACTGCAGGTAGTGGATAAAACAATAGATTTTCAACCAAAAATGAAAGAAAAGAGAAGGAGAAAAGGGCTGTAAAAATCTATCTCCAAATGGGAAATTCTTTCACAAAAAAACATTTGCATGTACTTCGGCAAGTGCAGAGATTTAAATGGTGTTGGGCTATGCCAAGCTGGCATGCATGCCCGCTCAAAGCTGGTTGTTTTAACCATAATTGGGACCCTGAGCACAAAAGAGAACAAAGAAGCAAACTAAAAAGACAAAGCAGCCAGCCGCCAGCTTGCCCCCAGTGAATCCTAACTCTATTTTTTATTTCAGATCAGATAGGCGGCTCACTAGAGAGCTCCCTCGACTTTCCAGTAAATTCTCGGAAACCAGGGCCAAATGCAAAGCATTTGAAGGCACCTGTAAAATCCAGTTTCTCCTAGAAATTCACTGACACCTTGGTTGCTGGGGCCAGAACCCAGATGAAAAAGTACATCTGTGCTGATAAAAGATGTTCATTCTAAAATAATGCTCTCCAAGTGTCCTCTCTTTAACTCCGTGGGTGCCTTCACACTGTTTTCTAAACCACCAACAACCACTGAGAAAAAGGAGGAAAATCCCCCTAAAAATATGGTGTCCCAGGAAATAATTTCTTCCTTATAGACATGTTCAGAATTCCTTCCCAGGCAGATTCTGAAGCAAAACAAAGAAACCAAGCAGACAGAAAGTGAGAATCAACTCAAGGTCAAGGGACAAACTGCTCATGAGGATCACACTCATTTCTTTTCTCCTTGAACACATGGCCAACTTACTTAGCCTGCTATACTAACAACAGAGTAAACTTAAATCACTTAAATTCTTTAATAATGATAACAATAATAATAGGAATCACAAGTGAGCTTTGGCTTCTAGGAAGACAAATATTTTTGATTAATTTCCCGTGTTACTGATACAACCATGTCCCTGTAAACAGTACTACATTTATCCTAATACGCTCGTCAGGAAGTCTTTTTTGAAGTATGTTGTTGTTCAGTCCAACAATCACATTGTCCATGAGATTTCCCAGGCAAGAATTCTGGAGTTGGTTACCATTTCCTTCTCCAGCGGCTCTTCCCCACCCAGGGATCAAACCTGTGTTTCCTGAATTGCCATGAGGGGTTTGTTTTGTTTTGTTTTGTTTGGTTTTTACCACTAAGCCACCATGGAGGCCCCTTATTGGAGTGTTGCTATTGTGTCGCTAAGTCGTGTCTGACTCTTTGCAACTCCAAGGACTGTAGCCTGCCAGGCTCCTCTGTTCGTGGGGTTCTCCCAGTAAGAATACTGAAGTGGGTTGCCATTTCCTTCTCCACTTATTGAAGTATAGTTGATGCATAATATACAGCTGTACATTATAATGATTTACAATTTTTTTAGATTATATTCCATTTACAGTTACTAATAAATATTTGCTATATCCCCTGTGTTGTACAAGATTCTTGACAAGTGCCTTCTTCCTACGGTTTTAACTTGATGATAGCTTGCTAGCTCAACTCAACCTTAAGTTTCTTGAGAAAGTGACTGCTTTTTGTTACTTATGTGTTTTCATTCCCGCTTCCCTCACACAGTGCTGGGCACATAGTGTGGCTTCAGAAATTGCTTCTGAAATATCTGAGTTACTGATGTATAGCTGGTATAATTTTAAGGCAACTTCTTTCAAAAAAAAATGTTAGCTTAAAACCATTAAAAATTTCCATTGATTGATGCCCAAATTATAATCGATAAAGGCTCTTCACTGTGCTTCCCCCTCTCAGGAGGTTTTGAAAGCTGTTGGGAAAGACCTTGATGCTGGGAAAGATTGAAGGCAAAAGGAGAAGAGGGCAGCAAAGGATAAAATGGTTGGATGGCATCACCAATTCAATGGACATGAACTTGGGCAAACTCCAGGAGATAGTGAGGGACGGGCAGGCCTGGCATGCTGCAGTCCACGGGGTCGCAAAGAGTCGGACATGACTTAGAGGCTGAATAATAACAACAGGAAGAGGGAAAGTCATTCATGGTCATTTTATTCCATTTTGGCAAAACATTTCCTGTTACTTTGGGGACTGTAATGTGATGAGAATATCTAGCTGGTTGACTACCATCCCTTCAATTGCCCACTATTTCCGTTTTACTCCCAGATCCATTTTACTCCCAGAACCCTGCCGTCAAGGGAACCCAGAATGGTGGATAAATATGCAGATACAGGCCTTTCCTCTTTGCTTGCAGTCCAAGGCACTGACAGGGAGCCTGGCGTCAGGATGGAATGCATGCCCTGGGCTCCTGACAATTGCTGGATCCACGCTCTGTCTCTCTCTTCCACATGCTTCATTCTTTGCTTTCTGTTAAGGATATGTATTGACTTTGCAGAACACTGCAGTGAGCTGTAAATGATGCATTTAATGAAAAATCCTTGCCCAGCACTTTGAAAGAGAACACAACAATGTCGGGCGATCATTGCTGGGCAGTGATGGGTGTTGTAATATCACATTCATCTGTTTCACCGGCAAGAGAGACATGCTGATTGGCAATATTTCAAGGATATGTAGTAAGAAAACATCAACTGATATTTTAATCGTATTCATTATTTGCTGTTTCTCCTCTCCCTATCATGGTAATCTTTGATTCTTTAAAGATCGGGGACTTTTATTTCCATCTTAGCTGCACCGAAGTTGTGTGGGCAGTCTGATTCGACGCCAGCACCTGCTAAGAGACGATGATGCTGGGCACGGAAGGCGGGGAGGGGTTCGTGGCGAAAGTCCGGAGCTTGCCTTGGTCTTGCTCGGCAGACGAAGTGCAGCAGTTTTTCTTCAGACTGCAAAATTCAAAATGGGGCTCAAGGTATTCGTTTTATCTACACCAGAGAAGGCAGACAGAGTGGCAAGGCTTTTGTTGAACTCGAATCAGAGGATGAAGTCAAAGTGGCCCTGAAAAAAGACAGAGAAACTATGGGACCCAGATATATTGAAGTATTCAAGTCAAACAATGCTGACATGGATTGGGTGCTAGAGCATACTGGTCCACATAGTCCTGACACGGCCAGTGATGGCTTTGTATGGCTTAGCGGGCTCCCCTTTGAATGCAGCAAGGAAGAAATGGTTCAGTTCTTCGCAGGGTTGGAAATCGTGCCAAATGGGAAAACATTGCATGTGGACTTGCAGCGGAGGAGTACCGGGGAGGCTTTCGTGTGGTTTGCTTCACAGGAAATAGCTGAAATGGCTCTAAAGAAACACAAGGAAAGAATAGGGCGCAGGTACATGGGAATCTTTAAGAGCAGTCGAGCTGAAGTTAGAAGTCACTGTGACCCACCACGAAAACCTACGGCCGTGGTGCGGCCAGGTCCCTGTGACAGACCTGGGGCTGGCGGAGAGCATCACAGCACGGAAGAGGAGCTGGCTTTGGAAGGATGAGGCGTGGTGCTTACGGTGGAGGTTATGGAGGCTATGATCATTATAATGGCTATAATGATGGCTACGGATTTGGGTCAGGTATATTTGGAAGAGACCTCAATTCCTGTTTTTCAGGAACGCCAGATCATAGACACGGGGATGGGGCACTGTGGAACAGGACACGACAGGACACTCTGCACACATGTGGGGCCCACCTCACAGAGCTCCCGAGAATGGCACTTAGAAGTCTTTTTCACCACTCAACCCTGTGAGAGTACATACTGAAACTGGTCCTGATGGCAGAGTAACTGGTGAAGCAGATGTCGAGTTTGCAACCCATGAAGATGCTGTGGCAGCTACGTCAAAAGACAAAGCAAATATGCAACCACATGTACAGAACTCTTGATTCTGCAGCAGGAGCAAGCGGTGGTGCTTACGCAAACCAATCTAGTTATGGCGGCCCGGCCAGCCAGCAGCTGAGCGGTGGTTATGGAGGCGGCTGTGGTGGCCAGAGCAGCATGAGTGGATATGACCAAGTTTTACAGGAAATCCAGTGATTTTCAAACATTGGATAGGCGCCTACTGCAGTAGTGGAAGCCGAGTGTCTGGGGGAGTGAACGGATGGGAGGGATGCCCAGCACATCCAGTGTGAGTGGTGGATGGGGACTGTAACTGATCCTGATCACTGACTTTGGTCAACATCTTTAAAAGAAAAACTTAAGTTTTAGCTGTTTTGTAATCAAGCTTGTGATTTATGCTTACTCTAAGTGGAAATCAGGATTGTTTTAAAGACTTCAGGTTCGGTATTTTTAAACACACATTCATCTAGGGTGTAACAACCAGGTTGAATAAGCTATTACTGTGAAACAATTTTCAGCTTTTCTCAAGTTAGTTCTGTTGTAGGATGTACTTGAGCAGTAAGTGTATTTGGGTTAAAGCTGTTGAATTATGTTACATGTTGCTCTTACCTTATATTACATCGAAGCCTGTCTGGATGCATGTTGAAAGACATGCTTTTCCATAGAACTCAACATAGGAGTTGTGTCTATTAAAAGTGAAACATTTGGCATGTTTGTTAATTCTAGTTTCATTTAATAACCTCTATGGCACATAAGCTTAAGCTTTTTTTTAAGTTATTGGGGGAAATTTGACATGCAATACCAATACTTTAGCATTCTGGTTTTGGTGTTTGTATGGAATTCTGAGGCCTTGATTTAAATGTTTCACTGTATTGTGATTTTTCTTTTAGGTGTATTGCACTAAGTGAAACTTGTCAAATAAATCTTCTTTTAGAAAAAAAAAAAAAAAAATCAGTGACTTTTGTCTGAATGTCCCAAATCCCATACTCTGAAAAGACACACTAAAGGATTTTGAGTGACTAACTCTTTTGGAGGAATTATATTAAAATTTTGATTTCCACGGAGCTCTGTCGCTATTGCTACCGTCCTTGCATTTCAAAATCAAACTTCAGGTTATTGAAAAGACTTATGTTTCTTCCAGTTTCTCTTTTTTTTCTTTCCTTCTATTTCTCTCTTAAAACAGAAACAAAATAAGCAGGACTTGCTTGAACAATTCCAGAAAGAACCATGTGAGTGACAAAGTCCGATTGAAATAGGCACCTGACGGCCCGGAGAATCTGCCGGGCAGATCCAGCTCTGAAGGAGCCTGGAGACGCTCCCGCCCGGCTCCGGCCCGCCCTGCGCCCGGCCCCCGTGGTTCACAGCCGTTCACCCCGGCGCTGCTGCTGGACTTCCTACCGTGCGCGATGCGCACACACAGCGCCCGCACACTGGGCACATTTCCCGCGGGAGCCCGACCGGCAGCCACCAGCTGGTGCGTTAAGAGAGGCCTCCCTTCCTGACCAGGCCTGGGACCAGAGCAACGGGCGCAGGAACAACCGCCGCAGGCCGCGTCTCTCGGTGCGCATCCTGGTGAGCCGAGCTCGGGGGCTTGGGGAGAAGCGCTGGTTCCCAGGCGACAGCCGGCGGGCGCACCAGCCTGCCCGCCCCGCCGGAGCAGGTGCCCCCGCGCTCCCCGGAGGTCCCCTCGTGCTCACCCAGCCTGAGGCTCACCGTCCTGGAGACGGCAGCGTCCTGTGCTGTTCAGCTTCCAACTGCTTCCTCTTCTCATCAACAGTCCGTCCAAACTGCAGCCCATTATCTGTTCTTAATTAATGTTACCGTTCACTCTATTAATTAAGGAACATGCTTTCTCGTGGGCTTTTTTTTTTATACATAATCCAGCCACTAGAGCGCGTTTCCAAGTGAAGACAAAAATATTCTCTACATGGTACATAAAGATTTGGCCAATTTTGAAAGGGGAAAAAAATTAGTCAACTGTGGCCTGGGTGTCGCCGACATGAAATAAATGCTTGACAGGATTTTGTGTTGTTTGTTACCTTGGCTTGACATAGATGGAGTATGAGCTACAGAAACGGTCACTCATTTTTTTATATTTATGTCTAACGTTGACAGGTTTCCTAGAGTCTCCTGAGTGGCACACTGCATCTCCAGCCAGACTAGAGCATGGCTGGGTCTCCAAAGAAACCTAATTAAATTTGTGGTTAAAAATGTCTTAGTTTTAAGTGTATACAACTGTAGAAATGTTATCATGTGGAGATTCATACAGGATGACTAGGATCCTATTGCATTCAAATGTTAGACATTTCCTCATGTTTATAAGGGTTTTTTTCATTTAAATGATTCCCTTTATTTCCTATCACTGGATAAATTATAAAATAATTCATCTATAACTTATAGATTTATATTTTCCCAAGAACTGTAGGCTGCATCAGATTCTCACAAACTTAATATGCTTATGTTCCATTTTATTGAAGTCATCACTTGTTCTATCTGTACTTTTCTATTTGCTTAATCCATCTTATTAGTACTTTAGGACTCTAATAAATCACACATGGATACTCATTCAGTTGTATCTGACATTTTGTGACTCTATGAACTGTGCCCGCCAGGCTCCTCTGGCCATGGAATTCTCTAGGCAAGATCCTGCGGTGGGTAGCCATTTCCTCCTCCAAAATCACACATAGTCTTCCACATTCAAGCTGTACTGGGCTAAAGAGGCCACCTCAGATCTTGTTTTCATGGACTTTCTCTCGAAAAAGAGCCTTATTTTGCTCACTTCTGCTTGCCTCCTCTGTCCCTGACAACTCTTCCTGCTTGACTTGAAAAATATGTTGCTGTGTGACGCTGGGGAGATGGGATGTTGTCACTTCCTCCTGACACTTTTCCCGGGTGAATGGATCTCCTCAGGAGCATGAGGTTGGCTTCCGGTAGAAGCCTGCTGTATGAAACACTGCCTGCGGCTCAGATGCTTTGACCTCGCGAATCTATTTCCTCAAGCTTTTTAAGGACGATTTGAATGTTCTCACTCTAAATCCTTCAATTTCTATTTTGTAAGTTCAAACATTCTTTGACACATCTTTATGAAACGTTGCTGGCTTTCCCTGTAAGATGTTCAGCCTTTATCTCCCCGCTCCATTGTCTCCCTCGCCAAGTCCCTCGGGTTGCCCGTCTCTTCCAGCTTTCCAGAACATCTGTTCTTCTGCAGACATTCCTTTTTGCGGACAAGTAAAATAAAAAGTGCGCCCCACGGTTATCACATTCCACTCCCCGAACAGAGAATTGTACAGAATCCAGTAACATCTCACCACTAGTTAAAGCCTGCAGCAAAACAAGTCATTAAATTTGCCCAGAGTTCCCATAGAGCTCAACAGAAAATTTTCAACTAATAAAACTAAATATGTGTTTTCTAATAATTGCTTATCAATGTCCAATATTTATTTTTTTCTACATCTTTATTTCCATTTCTATTTGGCCTCTTGTATCACTCTAAACATGTTTTTCTGGAACTCTCTTGCTTTTTCCATGATCCAGTGGATATTGGCAATTTGATCTCTGGTTCCTCTGCCTTTTCTAAAACCAGCTTGACCATCAGGAAGTTCACGGTTCACATATTGCTGAAGCCTGGCTTGGAGAATTTTGAGCATTACTTTACTAGCATGTGAGATGAGTGCAATTGTGCAGTAGTTTGAGCATTCTTTGGCATTGCCTTTCTTTGAGATTGGAATGAAAACTGACCTTTTCCAGTCCTGTGGCCACTGCTGAGTTTTCCAAATTTGCTGGCATGTTGAGTGCAGCACTTTCACAGCATCATCTTTCAGGATTTGAAATAGCTCAACTGGAATTCCATCACCTCCACTAGCTTTGTTCATAGTGATGCTTTCTAAGGCCCACTGGACTTCACATTTCAGGATGTCTGGCTTTAGGTGAGTGATCACACCATTGTGATTATCTAGGTCGTGAAGATCTTTTTTGTACAGTTCTTCTGTGTATTCTTGCCACCTCTTCTTAATATCTTCTGCTTCTGTTAGGTCCATACCATTTCTGTCCTTTATCGAGCCCACCTTTGCATGAAATGTTCCCTTGGTATCTCTAATTTTCTTGAAGAGATCTCTAGTCTTTCCCATTCTGTTGTTTTCCTCTATTTCTTTGCATTGATGGCTGAGGAAGGCTTTCTTATCTCTTCTTGCTATTCTTTGGAACTCTGCATTCAGATGCTTATATCTTTCCTTTTCTCCTTTGCTTTTCACTTCTCTTCTTTTCACAGCTATTTGTAAGGCCTCCCCAGACAGCCATTCTGCTTTTTTGCATTTCTTTTCCATGGGGATGGTCTTGATCCGTCTCCTGTACAATGTCACGAACCTCAGTCCATAGTTCATCAGGCACTCTATCTATCAGATCTAGGCCCTTAAATCTATTTCTCACTTCCACTGTATAATCATAAGGGATTTGATTTAGGTCATACTTGAATGGTCTAGTGGTTTTCCCTACTTTCTTCAATTTAAGTCTGAATTTGGCAATAAGGAGTTCATGATCTGAGCCACAGTCAGCTCCTGGTCTTGTTTTTGTTGACTGTATATAGCTTCTCCATCTTTGGCTGCAAATATAATCAATCTGATTTCGGTGTTGACCATCTGGTGATTTCCATGTGTAGAGTCTTCTCTTGTGTTGTTGGAAGAGGGTGTTTGTTATGACCAGTGCATTTTCTTGGCAAACCTCTATCAGTCTTTGCCCTGCTTCATTCCATATTCCAAGGCCAAATTTGCCTGTTACCCCAGGTGTTTCTTGACTTCCTACTTTTGCATTCCAGTCCCCTATAATGAAAAGGACATCTTTTTTGGGTGTTAGTTCTAAAAGGTCTTGTAGGTCTTCATAGAACCGTTCAACTTCAGCTTCTTCAGCGTTACTGGTTGGGGCACAGACTTGGATTACTGTGATATTGTATGGTTTGCCTTGGAAACGAACAGAGATCATTCTGTCGTTTTTGAGATTGCATCCAAGTACTGAATTTCGGACTCTTTTGTTGACCATGATGGCTACTCCATCATGGAAGACATCCAGAAAAACATGTATTTCTGGTTTATTGACTATGCCAAAGCCTTTGACTGTGTGCATCACAGTAAACTGTGGGAAATTCTTCAAGAGATGGGAATACCAGACCACCTGACCTGCCTCTTCAGAAATCTGTATGCAGGTCAGGAAGCAACACTTAGAACTGGACATGGAACAACAGACTGGTTCCAAATAGGAAAAGGAGTACGTCAAGGCTATATATTGTCACCCTGCTTATTTAACTTCTATGTAGAGTACATCATGAGAAACGCTGGACTGGAAGAAACACAAGCTGGAATCAAGATTGCCAGGAGAAATATCAGTAACCTCAGATATGCAGATGACACCACCCTTATGGCAGAAAGTGAAGAGGAACTCAAAAGCCTCTTGATGAAAGTGAAAGTGGAGAGTGAAAAAGTTGGCTTAAAGCTCAACATTCAGAAAACGAAGATCATGGCATCTGGTCCCATCACTTCATGGCAAATAGATGGGGAAACAGTGGAAACAGTATCAGACTTTATTTTTCTGGGCTCCAAAATCACTGCAGATGGTGACTGCAGCCATGACATTAAAAGATGCTTACTCCTTGGAAGGAAAGTTATGACCAACCTAGATAGCATATTCAAAAGCAGAGACATTACTTTGCCAACAAAGGTCCGGCTAGTCAAGGCTATGGTTTTTCCTGTGGTCATGTATGGATGTGAGAGTTGAGTGCCGAAGAATTAATGCTTTTCAACTGTGGTGTTGGAGAAGACTCTTGCAAGTCCCTTGGACTGCAAGGAGATCCAACCAGTCCATTCTGAAGGAGATCAGCCTTGGGATTTCTTTGGAAGGAATGATGCTAAAGCTGAAACTCCAGTACTTTGGCCACCTCCTGCGAAGAGTTGACTGATTGGAAAAGACTCATGCTGGGAGGGATTGGGGGCAGGAGGAGAAGGGGACGACAGAGGATGAGATGGCTGGATGGCATCACTGACTTGATGGACGTGAGTCTGAGTGAACTCTGGGAGTTGGTGATGGACAGGGAGGCCTGGAGTGCTGCGATTCATAGGGTCGCAAAGAGTCGGACATGACCAATCGACTGAACTGAACTGAACTGATCACTCTAAACTGCATGTCCAAACTCTTACTATCCTTGATCTTGTTGAATGAATTTTCAATACTTTCCATTTTCTTACAATTTTAGGATGTTTGCCTTTGTTTGAGGATCACATAGTCAGCATTTTTGGCATAATTCTTACATTTCATGTATTGACTCTTTTTTTCTTATTGCCAGTGGGACGTTGTCTGCATATGTTAATGTGGCATTTAGGCTACCCAATATTTCTTTTCCACCTTAAACGAGATAACTGGTTATCTCCCTGCTTTTTGCCTCTGAAAAAATATCTAAAATCCACAATATGGCAAGGGCTAAGACACACTTCTTACTCCTGTCATTTTTTCTCTCTCTACCATTGAGAGTAAAGATGGATGTCTTTCATTTCTGTGTAGACTCTTCATACATTACAGCAACTTGGCTGGCACACAGTTTGAATCATCTTAAAGAAAAACTGTGCTTGCTAGATCCAAAAGTTGTTCTCAGTCTAAACCTAACAAAATCCCCTCCTTTGGCACCTTCCTTTGTTTTTGTTTTTTTTCCCCTAAGACCAGCATCAGTCATCTGACTGCCACCACGTAAACGAGATCTGGAGAAGTGCTTAGAAACCTGTTTAACACTTGCTGGTACCGCCAAGCTTTCCAGCAGGCAGAATTCTCCCACAAATTCCATGTAATCAGCATTGGAAATATCAATGAAATCACATTTTACTACCTGCCTTCTCCTCCTTCTCTCTACAGATCATCTCACTTCCCTCACCACGTGCCATGAAGAGCATTGAATATTTTGTTCACCTCAGCTTCCAAAATGCAGAAAGAAACCATCTAAGTTAGAAATGCTTGCTATGCCTAAGAACTTGATCGCATTGCTAACTTGGAGCTGAAAGTAAGTGATATTTCAAAAGATGGTATCAATGTTCTTTGCAGAACTGTCTCAGTGACAGGAAACTAACTGGCTTCCTTTAAAACACACACAGACACTTCACACACCCAGACCCTCTTAGTTCATTCTCCCTTGGTGATTATGCCTGTCCTCTCAGCCTGAGTATCTGAGTTTAACTTTATGAAGTGAACTGGGTTTACCCAGTGAAAACAGTCAGACGATCAGGAAAATCCCCAAGAACAGTGCCTCTCAAGGAACCTGAGTTGGGACAACAAGGTCCAGCGGACGCCGCCCTCATGGAGACCCTACTTTGTCTTTACTCTTGGAGACCCCACATTCCTTTGCCACAAACTGCTGTACTTCTTTAGTCTTTCTTCCGTCATTTCTCCACCACCTTTCATCTCAAAGCGTAGCTCTTCCTGCTCTAAAAACAGTTCTTAAGAGTACTCCAGTGTTCACATTACTAACTCTTTCAGCCCCATTTAATCTGTTTTCCTCTCCAGTCGAGCACCCCTTCCCTGCTTGCAAATCAGATGCAGCTGCCATTGCTCGACTTCTTTTATCAGCTTCATCCTGTATATAAATCTTCCTTTATTGCTCTTTGATTTCTGTTATTCATGCTCTAATTTCCTCATTGTTTTCCTATACAAATAAATTTCTTCTTTGAAACCCTTTAATCTCATCCCCCATCTTGCAAACATTCTCTCCTGCTGAATGAAGACATTCCCACCCTTCCATGATTTTTTAGAGTTTCAGCTTTTACGTATTCTGAAGTGAACTTATTCCTCCACCACAGATATTAACTGAATTTTCCTGATTCCTCTAATTAAGTTGACTTTTATCTTTAAAAGAACAATGCATTATTCATTCAGAGGTTAGGAAACTGTTTCCAAAAAACATTTATTTACCATCTCTGTCTAGTAAACCCTGTACCAGATATTTGAGCTCGACAGATGATGGAGAGACCCGTCACATTTACTGTGGAGTTAGATGAGCCAAGAAACAACTGCCTCCCATGAAACATGTACCTCTAGGGAGGCT
The DNA here is from genome assembly GCF_003369695.1 of Bos indicus x Bos taurus. NCBI lineage: Eukaryota > Metazoa > Chordata > Mammalia > Artiodactyla > Bovidae > Bos > Bos indicus x Bos taurus. The sequence continues at coordinate 60,021,104 of NC_040099.1, forward strand.
GGCCCAAGAGGCGTCCATTGATAAGAAGGGATCAGAGACTTCCCCAAATAAAAGGAAGTGAAATGTTGAAAATGGAGCTGAACTCTGCTTATTAGCAAACTGCAGAGACAGCAGTAAAGTGGACAGGAGAGGGCAATCATTGGCTTAACTCTATTTCCAAATGTAATTCCAAATCCCAGCCCATTCCTGGCCAGACTCTTAGTCCTCTTGACAAGTGTTTTCAAACCACACGTCCGGTTTCTTACTCTGCAAGAACACCCGCATGAACCTGCCCCATTCCACACCCAGCTTGGCGCTGCCTCCAGCAGACAGCGTCACTGACCTCCTACCTCCCTGAGTTATTTGTCCTTCAGATGCTACAAAGGCATGGAGGACTTTCCTTAGGTTCCCAGCTTCCTCCCTGCGCCTCCGTTTCTCTCCTTTATTCTTACCTCAGGGGTTGGGGTCCCATGTTCTGCAGATTAATCACCTTCACCTTGGGTCTCCCTGTTGATGACAGCCAAAGGACTCTCCTCTCCTTTCTCCCTCTGCAGACCCATGCTTTCTAGAGCAGTGGATTCTTAGCTCTTTTGCTCAGCAGGGTTTCTCCTACCGGCACTGCCCTGGACAGCTCTTCTGGCTCCTCTCTGCAGTACTCGCTGCCCTTCCCCAGTCTGGCTTCCCTCCCCGTCAACCCCTTGTTCCTTTTCCGTCTTCTCTGTGGCCCCTCATCCTATCTCGCCTCCCACCTCTAGGTGGCGCGGCTGCACCGCGAGGGGCACGGGGCAGGAGCTCTAGTCCTTTAAGGTCTCATTCCAGAGGGTCCTCCCAGAGGGCCACAGACTCGCCCTTCTTCCTCACGCAGACTCTAAGCCTTCCATGTAAAGAATCATCACTGGGTCCTTGTTCGCCACGCCTGAAAGACTTCTGCTAACAGCATATTTACTGGGATAATTTCTTAAACTGTACCCATAATCCATTTGTCTTTGGACTCTGGTAAAATTAGTTAAGCTCAGTAAATTTCACTGTCCTTGTCTATGGGGATAGTAATAGTAGCTACCTTAAATTGTGAGGATGCAATTTAAATATGTATACAAATGTTAGGTACCGTCTCAGTCCCATAGTAAACAAGCAAAAAATGCCAGACCAAAATATTATTAGATGGGGAAACAATGGAAACAGTGACAGACTTTATTTTTTTGGGCTCCAAAATCACTGCAGATGGTGACTGCAGCCATGACATTAAAAGACGCTTACTCCTTGGAAGAAAAGCTATGACCAACCTAGACAGCATATTCAAAAGCAGAGACATTACTTTGCCAACAAAGGTCCGTCTAGTCAAGGCTATGGTTTTTCCAGTAGTCATGTATGGATGTGAAAGTTGGACCATAAAGAAAGCTGAGCACCGAAGAATTGATGCTTTTGAACTGTGGTGTTGGAGAAGACTCTTGAGAGTCCCTTGGACTGCAAGGAGATCCAACCAGTCCATCCTAAAGGAAATCAGTCCTAAATATTCATTGGAAGGACTGATGTTGAAGCTGAAACTCCAATACTTTGGCCACCTGACGTGAAGAGCTGACTCATTGGAAAAGACCCTGATGCTGGGAAAGATTGAAGGTGGGAGAAGGGGATGACAGAGGATGAGATGGCTGGATGGCATCACCGACTCAGTGGACATGAGTTTGAGTGAACTCTGGGAGTTGGTGATGGACAGGGAAGCCTGGTGTGCTTCAGTCCATGGAGTCGAAAGAGTCAGACACGACTGAGCGACTGAACTGAACTGAACGGAGATGGTATTATCATTGGTGTCATCATCAGCTCTGTCATACACCAACTGTAGTCTTTCTTTGTTAAGTGAAAATTCCTGGAATGTCATTCTAATTCCATCTTCCCTGAGTTTTGGTTCCCTGTCCCCAAATACTCTTTTTCTTTTCCAAAAATATCTCCATCCCCAAAGAAGCCCCAATTGCTCCTAGTGTTTTATTTCTGGAAAGAATGGTGAGAATTTTGAGTCCTAAACATGCTAAGTAAAATCACAACAAATTTCTTCTGAGTCCTGTCCGTTTTTCTCCTATAAGATCTCCAAAATAAATCTATTTTCTTTATTTATCTAAAGTTCACATTGAACTTCTTATGGGGAAAAATTTGGTTTATTGAAAAATATTACCCTTGGATTGAGGGAGTTGAGCTCATAGGGTACCTAGCCATATAACCTTCCTTTGGACAGCTGTTCCCACCCCTTGTTCAAAGAATTCTTGCAACAAATGTGCCTTTGATGCCATCTTTATGGTGCTCCCTTCCTTTTTCACAAACTGCCCAGATTTTCCTTACTTCTCTATTCTATTCCTTTCTATCTATATGAGAAGCAAATAGAGTAACCACTAGGACTGCACTCATTCCCTTTTCCTCATCACCTGTCTTCACCCTCACCCAGCTTTTCAACTTTCTACTGTCTCCTTCTCGTCAAGCTCCCACTGTCACTGTAACGGACTCTAACCTGGCTAAAATGTCATACCCAGAAGCGTCTGTTCCAAAATAGGGCATTCACGCAGATAACTGAGCCCAGGAAGTTGTAAGAATCAGACCCATCCAGAGCTGTGACAGACTATGTCTACTTCTTGGGCCTCTTTTGCAATTGTAGTGATATCTACAACCTCTTTCTGGGAGACCTCTCAGGTAAAACTGTTTTGAGCTCCTGACCACACTGGGAGATACTTTTATCAGATGTTAGACTCATAGATGAGAAAGTGCAATCAAAAGAAATGAAGAACGTGCCTAAGGTCTACTGAATGATAGAAAAAGCAATAAATTCATGATCCCACAACTTTTCCCATAAAAAAAAGGAGCATTTTTCAAGTATTTTCAACAGGACAGCTCAGTGCACATCGGCCTCGTGTGAAAAACAAATTTCATTCTTTTGTCTTCCTCCCCTCTGTTATTCCACAATGACAAAGCTTGCTCCTCCTTCCAAGAGCAAGAATCAGACCGATTGGTTCCGTAAAGTTGATTTGGTTCATGAATCTGCATGAAAAGGAGAAACGCCCGCTATGCACATCAACAGGAAAGACGGTGTGACTTTGGGCAGGCTCTTTAGATCCTCTGTGTGCATGGGTGCTGAGCTGCCTCAGTCGTGTCCGATTATTTGTGACCTCATGGACTGTAGCCCGCCAGGCTCCTCTGTCCATGGGATTCTCCAGGCAAGAAGACTGGAGTGGGTTGCCGTTTCTTCCTCCAGGGATTTGACCCTCTATATCCGAGTTTTCTCAGTAACAAAATAAGAGTGCTGAGTTTGACTGTTTCTAAGACTCCTCATGTTGAAACATTCTGTGATATTATTATTTTAATAATGACTCAAATAATACTGAAGACAATATTTCAGTCTCCTTTCTTGACAAACATGATATTTAAAAAGCTGAGAAACATGTATATAACTCATTTATTAATAATAATGGATCAACTTTAACATGCTTATCATGTGCCACTGCTAAATAACTTATATGGATTATCTCCTTTAATCCTTGTAAAAACGCTATGTAGCTCTATTTATACCCATTTTACAGATGAGGAAATAAAGGCACAAGATTAAATAACTTGCTCAAGGTCACAGGCAAGTAGCTGAGCCAAGATTTAAACTCAGACAGTGAGACTTCAGGGGCAGCCACCACCACTTTCCACTGCTTTCACTGTCTTAATGCTCTTCAGTGAAAGAAAAATAATAATTAGTAGCTATTAAATTTTTCTGATACAGCACTAATCTGCTAAATCATGTACAACTTTGCCTTTAATAGGTTATCAATAAGCATTTCTAGAGCTGTTTCTGGCAATTATTTGTTGCATAGGAATTTCAGAATAATGTCAAGAATAACAAATAGTTTTTTACTTACAAAAGGGCTGGCAAATTGAGTTTCCTTCATCTGTAAACCTCTTCACATAAAATTAGTCATCCTATTCTATACCTTATTTTTAGGCTGCTTTATGTTCTCTTAACATTTGTGCAGTTGAATATCAAAAATCACAGCAATTTTATCTCTGAGGCGTTACTTACCAGAAGCTCATGTTCAAATATTAACTGACAGTCCATGCTAATTTTAGGAATTAGTGCTTTTATAAATAACATGTACCTTGCCCAGCGTTTAAAGGATCTGTTATGAACAAGGAGTGATCATTATGCATGTGTATCATCCTGAGTGTCCATGTGAGTTGAACAGTGAATGTATTTTCAACATTTTTTCTGCCATTTACTCTCTTCTTTGAAAAAACATCAAAACTAAATGGTAGGCCAAACCCATATGTCGTTAAAACACAGAAATTCCCACTCAGTTACTGACAATTTACATTTTTTTCTATGAAGATACAACATTTAATATTATTATTACTCTCATTTTTGAATTATTAAGTCATTTCACATGACACTTGCAATATGAATAACAATAATGAAAGTAAAAAAAGAAATTAAAGTGTACTTCCCAACGATATACCACTTGGAAGTGAGCTGTAAAAATGAAAACTCTTAAATGATTGCCTTGTTTCAGCAAAGCACAATTTGGGTGTCTCAAACAAGGTTATAAATACACATTGTGATCTTTGTGCATTCATGCTGTTTCACAAGTACTCCTTACAGGAGCACTGTCGGAGGGACTGAATAGGAAGCTTAATTTAAAACCATCAGCCTCTTCACTGTACATGGAATGACATAATTAAAGGACATACGCTCTGCCTTCATACCACTAAAGCTGTCACGGTTATTATATCCAGGCCAAGACGGGGATTTGATAACAAAACAGACCTTTGTGGTTGAATCTAGGACATTATACAAACCATAACTCATGTAGTCTGGGGTACCATGCAGCCTAATATTTAATAATCAACCATAATTACTACAAAATAATAACAAACAATAATCCATTAAATATTAAAATATTCAATATTTTATAATAATTAATAATATTTAATGAATCATTAATAATATTGTTTTATAATAAATATAATACATAATAATTATTTGACAATAATATATTAATATAAATAATAATAAATTATCCTTCTGTATTGGTGTTTTATCATCATTATAACAAATAACACAAGTCTAGTGGTTTAAAACGGCACCAGTTCATTATCTTGTGGCTCTGGAGATCAGAAGTCTCACACGTCACTGGGGTAAGAATCAAGGTGTCAGAAGAGCCCTTCTCCCCTGCAGGAGCTCCGGGAAAGCATCTTGCATCTTTGTTTCCCACGCCTGCTCGCATTCCTCGGCTCAGGGCCCCTTCCGCCATCTTCAAAGCCAGCACCAGCCGGTAGAGTCATCACAGCACGTATTCTGCCACCGCCTCTTCCGTCTCCCGTTAAGGACACGTGACGGCATTGAGCCATCTGGATAACACGGATAATCCCCCTTTTAGAATGTCAGCGGACAGCACCCTGCGTTCCTCTAGCCGTGTAACCTAACACAGCCACAGTTTCTGGGGAGCAGCACTGAGGCATTTGGAGGGACCAAGATTATTATTCTGTCCACCACACCTTCTAAGGAATTAAAAGGCAGCCTTGATAAACTGTCCTGAGTTCACATGAGAAGTTATTTTTCATACCTCAGAGATGAGATCTCTTCCAGCCATGGGTTTTCCAACCGAGCCCATCATGAGCTCCAACGGATGCTTGCATCTGCTCAGAATCAGAAGTCATCTTCAGGCCTAGACACGCTCTTTTTTCCAAGGCCAACTAATAAGGGACACGGGAGGATTTTTGTAGTTTGCCTACCCAAACCCAGCACTAGCCAAGATCAATATTTTGCAATTCCTCATTTTCTCTGATGCCCCACATCAATTGTTTTTTTTAATTCCATTCAGTAAACAGTTGTCTAGTGCCAACAGAATGCCTGGCACCACACTAGGTGCTGAAACACAAAGAGAAAAACTGCAACCCGTGCTCTTGAGGTGCTCGCTGTGTGTGTTACACACGCGCATGCGTGTGCGTGTGCATCGGCGTTTGGTCGCTAAGTGCTAAGTGGTGTCTTACTCTCGCGACCCCGTGGACTGTAACTCACCAGGCTCCTCTGTCCATGGGATCTCCCAGGCAAGAATACTGGAGTAGTTTGCCATTTTGTTTTCCAGGGGATCTTCCTGACCCAGGGATCAAACCCGTGTCTCCTGCATTGACAGGCAGATTCTTTACCACTGAGCCACCAGGGAAGCCCAGGCATGTGTGTATGTGTACATGTGTGTGTGCATACTTGTGTCATGGGTATATGTGATGTGTGCTTGGGTGTGGGTGTGAGGGAGAGCGTTGTTGAGACAGAGCATCGAGGACTGTTGACGCACAGGCTATGCCTCTTTTCTCTCTGCTCCCCTTTGCCGGGCCTGCAGCCACACGCCTGGCCCAGACCATTATCACATTTTGCTTCGGCTACCGTGAGTCTCCCAGCTGGTCCCCTTTCTCTCAGTCTCCCACTTCTGAGATGTTCCACGCTCAAATATAAACACAGCTGTAGCTGTGTCACTCCCGGCCTCAAAAGCGACACCTTCTCCACGGCCTATGGAAAAAGTAGAGACTACTCCACATGCTCTCCAAAGCCTCTGGGGTCCTCCTACCTTCCTCATTTTATGCCCTTTTAATATCATGCGTATTTGGGCTGACCACAATCACAGAAGTCCCACAAAATTGTTCTGTGCTTTCCCAGGCCACTCGAACCTTTCGCCCACATCCAAGTAGTATCCATTCTTCAGAACACGGCAGGCTACAACCCACGGGGTGGCAAAGAGTTGGACACGACTGAGTGACTAAGCATGCATGCATTCATAGCACAGACCAACCATCACTGCTTCCACGGAACAGTCTCCTGTCCCTTCTCCACTGAAAATAATCTGTCTCTACCTGGGGTCCTACACCGCTTCATATTTTATTCTTTAACAAGGACTATCCCTTTCTGCCTTAGATCTTTTCCTTTGCTAAATATCAAGGCCCCTCTCTCAGATTATAACCCCCTTGAGAGCAGCCACCAGTTTTCTTTCTCTTTGAAACATCTCCAGTAACTAGCATAGCACCCTGCCTGTAGCAAGGACGCGGCGCTCAAGTTCATCAGATTCCACTGAGTGGATCAGCAGCGGCATCTTCTAGAATGTTGTCACAAGCACTGAACGTTTCTCTGACTAGTTCTCCTTGGAGGTGATGGTCGGTGGGTACAGTTTTCTCCATGATATTCACAAACTCAGGGAAACAGACAGGAACTGACAGACATCAACAGTGAGAGAACCGATTTCTTCTGAGAATGAAAGTCACTGATTAACCCACAAACTCAAAGACCAGAATGAATGCGCACATTACATAAAAGCAGAAGTGAGGTAACATAGAACCTCAAGTGGCCTCAGTACGTCAGTCTAGAAGCACCACCTAATTTCTACATCAGTGCTACAGAAAAATAAAGAACATAGTTATTAATGGGAATTCTCGATGTTGTGAATGTGCATGTATATCCAAAACAACTGTTTTATAATGAATATTTATGGTAAGGTGGGCTGCGAAGCTGCAAAGTGTTTTTAGTTGTCATTGTCATCAGTTCTACTAAATAATTATCATCTCAAGTCCAAAAATATCCTGAATGGGTAATACTGAATAATCTAGATCATGAAATTGCATTAGAAGGGTATTAGCTGACTCAGGAGACTAATTATAACGAGGTATTGAGCTGCTTATCGCTCATCTCAATTGTAAAACCATAAACCACACCGTGCGAGCAGTGGCTGCCAGTCAGGATCAGTGTGGAAGACTGAAAGAGCACTCTTCCTGTCGAACAAGGATGGGGAGTCCCAGCTCTGTCATTAACGCGGTGACCTTGGGAGCTCTTCATAAAGCTCATCCCCCAGGAGGAAAGCGGATTCTGGCCTTACAGAAATATGGCTATCCTAGCAGCTGACGCTGCTCACGCACAGAAAACACTCTTAACACTGCAGAAAGGTTGCACACATCCACTCACCTTTCCCAGGCTAATATCGTCTTGCTTAATGGGCCAGTTTAGTACTACTATTAACCGGATGATTATAATATGAGCAAGTGTTCTCCATCCATGTCCTAAATAACAGTAGCTGACAAAATTATCAAACTGCTTTCTCACCCATGGTGTTTATCAGCCAGAGGTTGAGGCTACAATTATTTATATTTATTCCTGAATCTACTTTTTAATAATAGTAAAAATAAAAATAATAATGCCATTCCAGAGTGCTTTTACTGATAAATTTCCAAAGCACCTGCCAGTTATTCCATTTAATCCTATTAGCCCAGTAAAGTCCATGGGACACGTTTTGGAAAGCACGCAAAATTGGTGTTGGAGTACTTTCTGAGCACCTTCAACTAAGCTGAATTTGAGGACAGGAAAATGATTAAGACAAGGTTCCTGGCTTCAGGTTGCTTTTGGTTAGCGGTGGAGACAAGACATTGTGTTCCAATTATTCCTTATGCATCTTAGAAGTCCTAAGGGAACACAAAGGAGAAGACTGTATTTCTACTGGGATAAAAGTGTGTGTGTGTGTGTGCACAGCAGTGGAGTGAGGGAAGTGTTGGACAGAGGGAGGCATTAAAGACAGCTTCACCGAGAAGGTGACTTTGTCACTGGATTAAAGTCCCCATTCTATTTGTTCCTAGGAGAAGCTCTGAGTGTTACTGAATCTGTGTGCTTGAGATTCCTCATTCATTAAATATAGATAACAATGCTGAATTCACAGGGCTACTGGGAGGATGGAAAGATTGAGCATGGTTGTGGTGGTGGTTTAGTCACTAAGTCATGTTCGACTCTTGGGACCCCACGGACTGTATCCCACCAGGTTCCTCTGTCCATGGGATTTTCCCAGTAAGAATACTGGAGTGGCTTGCCACTTCCTTCTCCAAGGGATATTCCTTAAGCAGGGATCGAAAGGCAGATTCTTTACCATTGAGCTGCCAGGGAAGCCCGTGATACAGCATATGGGAGAGCAATTTATACGTATCAAACACCCAGTATATATGGTATTATTATTTCCCCCTTGCAGAGGCACCAGCTAGGTCCACTCCACAGCTGAATGGCTGGTCCAAGGCTGCCCCACCCCTGTGTGTGTGCTTAGTCTCTCAGTTGTGCCCAGTGTGTTGTGACCGATGGACCGTAGCCTGCCAGGCTCCTCTGTCCATGGGGGTCTCCAGGCAGGAACACTGGAGTGGGTGCCACGCCCTCATTGTCCCACCACCTTACCTGGCGCCAATGTCCCACCTAGGACTCCGGTGGTCCTCCCATGACAGTGTCCACTTCAAGTTCGGAGCACATATTGAAAGCACACATCCTAATACCATTTGATGGGCCCTAAAGTCACATTCAAATATTCATATCAGTAAACATTTCAACATCTGAAGACTTCTCTGTGAAATTTTGCCTCTAACTCCTAAGAGGATACTCTCCGTAAAAGAAGGCTCCAACAGAGATCCTCGTAAGGGAGGAATTGCAATGAGGAAAAGCTTAAATATTTAATACAGGGATAAAACTGCATATACTTTTTTTAAGACAAAGGGTTTTAAACTACCCAAAGTTTCAGAGAATAAAATATAGCAGATCCTCAACTGTTTTAAGTGATTCAACTGTGAATTTCAATAGAAAATATTTGAATAGAAATGTGACTTGCATTTAATAGATACTCAACAGCTGTTGAATTCAGAGATCTAATCTGATCATTTTTACCCCTAAAATTGGAATAATAAAAATTTCCCCTCAAATAACATCTATCAATATTGTTTTGAGTCAATCCATCATAGTCCACTACTTAGTTTCTCAAAGATAAAACTTTATTTAAATCTAATAAAAAGGCTGAAATTTGAAAAAGGAGTACATGAAGGCTGTATATTGCCGCCCTGGATATTTAACTTATATGCAGAGTACATCATGAGAAATGCTGAACAGGATGAATCACAAGCTGGAATCAAGACTGCCAGGAGAAATATCAACAGCCTCAGATATGCAGATGACACCACTCTAATGGCAGAAGAGTTACTAAAAAGCCTCTTGATGAAAGTGAAAGAGTAGAGTGGAATAACTGGCTTAAAACTCAACATTCAAAAAACAAAGACCATGGCATCGGGTCCTATCATTTCATGGCAAATAGATGGGGAAACAATGGAAACAGTGAGAGACTTTATTTTCTTGAGCTCCAAAATCACTTCAGATGATGACTCTAGTCATGAAATTAAATTACGCTTGCTCCTTGGAAGAAAAGCTATGACAAACCTAGACAGCATATTAAAAAGCAGAGACATCACTTTGCCAACCAACATCCATATAGTCAAAGCTATGGTTTTTCCAGTAGTACAGATGTGAGAGTTGGACCATAAAGAAGGCTCAGCTCCAAAGAACTGATGCTTTCAAATTTTGGTGCTGGAGAAGACTCTTGAGAGTCCCTTGGACTGCATGGAGATCAAACCAGGCAATTGTAAAGGAAATCAATCCTGTACATTCATTGGAAGGACTGATACTGAAGTTGAAGCTCCAATACTTGGCCATCATATCAATGAAGAGCTGACTCAACTGAAAAAACTCTGATGCTGGACAAGATTGAGGCAGGAGAAGAAGGGGACGACAGAGGATGAGGTGGTTGGATGGCATAACCGACTTGATGGACATAAGTTTGAGAAAACTCTGGGAGATGGTGAAGGACAGGGAAGCCTGGTGTGCTGCAGTCCATGGGGTCACAAAGAGTCGGCTACAACTGAGCGACGGAACAACAACAACAAATAAATCTCATCCATATATATAACTGTTCCTCCCTTGTTAAAAAGAAATCTGGAAAATCTTAAGTAAAAAGTGTTTATTTACTGTATACTATGTATCAGGCAATGTGTTGAGAGATGGAAATATTTAGACATTCATGGGAATTTCACAAATAATTGTATTTGCTGAATATATCCATCTGTATTAGTCAGGATTCCCCAGAGACACAGACCAACAAGCAATAGATAACAAGTAAACGATTCATGCAATTATGGAGGCTGGCAAGTCTAAAATCTGCAGAGATGATGTCCTGGCTACAAGTGGAAGAACTCTCTCTTCATCAAGTGGAAGAATTCTCTCTTACCCAGGCGAAGGTCAGGCATTTTGCTCTATTAAGGCCTTCAACTGACTGAATGAGGCCCACCCCCACTGAGGACGGTTCAACTGATTGAGTGAGGCCCACCCCCACTGAGGACGGGAGTCTGCTTTACTTAGTCTGCCGATTTAAATGCTACTCTCGTCCAAGAACATCCTCACAGAAGCACCTAGTATGTTTGACCAGATCATCAAGCACCCTGTGGCCCAATCAAACTGACACATAAAAATAGCCATACAAAAAAAAAAAAAAAACTCTTTTCCCCCCACTCTAAATTTCAGTAAGAAACTAATCACCAAGGACAAGTCACCTCAACAAAACATCAAGAGACTGGCTCTATTTTTAGATAAGGGGGCAGTATGGTCTGCCAGTGAACTGAGGGCTCAAACATATTAGACTGCTTGGGATCAGAGTTTGTTTCCACCACTTAAGACCTATGTGATGTGGACACACGATTTTGCTATCTGAGCCTCACCTTCCTCATCTATTAAGTAGGAAAATATTTTATTTTTAAACTTTACAAATTGTATTAGTTTTGCTAAATATCAAAATGTTTGTAAAGTTTAAAAATTTGTAAAGTTTAAAAATAAAATTAAAAAATTAAATTAAATTAAATTAAAAAAAATAAAGTAGGAAAATAATAGTGTATATTGAATAGAGTAGCTGGAAATTTTAAGTGAGAGGACTTGTCTAATGCACATCACATACTAAGTTCTTGAGAAACCTTAGCTGCTCTAACATTAATAATTCCTCCTCTTTCAGTGAGCTCCAACTCCAGGCCTTACTAAACCTATTACAATACACACAACTGCCTTAGCCAGGCATTTTTCTCTATTCGCACACATGGGGATGGAATCAGTTACTTATACACATAGTGTTATCAGTTGTTGATACACATAGATCATTGACTAACAATTCAATCAAAATAGCTTTCTGTATTTAAAAATTCTGTGATGTGGGAGGAAACCCTAAAATGCCTGAAGATTATAAGGAGAGATTCAGATAAAGTACTGGACAGAGATCCCTTCTCACCCACTGGCTAAACCCGAATTGTCACCAGTAACTGTGAAGGGCCTGGCATTCCGGGGTAGGAGGCAGGATGAGATTGTCCCTCCTGTCCACCTTGTCTGTTTGGCCACCCAGATGGAGAAGCTCAGATCATTATTGGGAATTACCTTCTAGAGTGGCCCTGCCATAGTCACTGTGTGAGTTGAGAAGCTCTCTTCATCCCAAGGCAGTCTCAGCTTCCTCCTCTGAAACTTGAGACCTTTAGACCCCTCTGTTCTCTCCTTCACCCAGATGCTTAAAACCCAATGGTTTTGCTATGAGGACAAAAGAAGACAATCTGAACGCTTGGAGAAACTCTTAAAAGTAGATGACTGAGGTCTTCCTCTCCGTCTGCCAAGCCTCCTCATTCCTCCTGCTGAAAACGATTAGCGTCCTCAGCATCCTCAAGGTCAACGTTGAATCCAGGCTGGAGACTCATCTCCTTTCCCCTCCTGTCTGCCTGTCTTCTGCTGTTCTCACCAACTGCCTCTTCCAGAATTCACAATGTGGGCAGAGTAAATGACTTCAAGTTCAGGGGGAGTCCAGGGGCAGAAGCGCCCCCCGCGCCTGTTTTACCCGGTTTCTTTCCTCTCCCTCCTAACATTTCCTTACTCTGTCAGCCAGTGGAGGAGTAGAAGCCTTTAAATGCGGCTCTGAACTGCGTTTCAAGAATTAACCCATCTTGCCCCTCACTGGTCTAAGCCACAGGGTGCCAACCGGACGCTAATTGCTTTCTTCTGGTGGGGTTCCAGACGGCTCCCAAGAAGGCAGGAGCGCATATTCCTGGCACCAATTGGCTCATTCAATTTGCTCGCACTGCATTAGCCTCTGCCGGAATATTCATGAGCAGGGGAATGAGGACCCGCACAGGCAGGCGACAGCCACTCGGGCTGGGGAAGGCGCGAGGGAGGGGACGCGGGCCGCGCGCCGCGCTCGGGGGCCGGTGACCGCGCCGGGGGCCTCTGCTCGCGGCCGGGCGCAGCGCCGGGCACCGCGGCGGGCGGGGCGGGGCCTCGGCGGGCTGGGCGCGCCGGGCATCGAGCGCAACTCCTGGCGCCCGCGCGGAGACTTTGCCAAAGAGCCGAAGGGCGAGACGCTGTGCCACTTCTGACGGAGGGGGCCGGGGGGTGGGGGGACGGGGGCAGCGCCTCCAGCCGGGGCGAAGGGACCAGCGGGACAGCGGCCGCCCGGGGCACGGGGCCACCATGTGAGCCGGACGCCGGCCCGAGGAGTCTGGACCGAGCGGCCCCGGAGAGGCGCCGGCCGTGCCAGGTAAGCGGGGAGCTCCTGGGGGAGGGGGTGGGGGTGCCGCGCGTTGTCCCGGGCTCGGGGTGCGGGGCTGCTCGGGGCGCCGGGGTCCGCGCTCCCGGGAGCCCCTTCGGGCGCTGCGCGCGCTCCGGCCCCGCGCCGCGCTCTCCCCGCAACTCCCCGCCACCGCGGCCGGCCTGCCAGCGGGTCGGAGTTGCACTTGCTCGGACTTTGGGGGCAGGGGACGCGAGGGCGCCTCCCTTCGCGCTGAGGAGCCGCTTTCTGCAAGCGGGAGGGCGGTGGGGCGGGCCAGGGGCTGCGCGCCCGGCCGTGGGGACCCGCGACCCTCGGGGGCGCCGACCCTGGCTGCACCCTCGCTTGCCCCCGAGTGGCGGCGCCTCTCCCCGGCAGCCGCGGGCTGGAGAGGGCCGGCCGCGTCCCCGGCTCGAAGATGCGCGCCGGCGGGGCCCCGAGACCCGAGCTCCGGGGAGGCTGGCGCGGCCCCCGTCCGCGCCTGGCGCGGCACCCACGCCCGAGTCCGGCCGTGGGAGGAGACCGTGGCGGCGACTCGCTTCCCCGCCACCTGCCGGACACCGCCAGCTCGCCGGGCCCGGATGCTCCCGGGGACGCTCTGGATGGCGCGCGGGTTGTTTGGGCTTTGCTCCCTCTAGTTGCGGTGGATGGAGACCGGGGGTGGGGCGGCGGAGGACCAGATGGGGTGAAAGTTGCCGATGTGCAGAGGAAACGCTCTCGCGGAGTTCCAGCGTGCCCTTAGCAACACAGAGAGACTGTAGGCTGGACCTACGACGGAGCATAACTCTGCCGGGCTATCCTCCTCGGGTTGGGCTGGAGGATGGAACCCAGAGGGCAGCCGGGAGGCAGCGCCGAGCTGTTTTTTGCGCCCCCCTCCCAAGACAGGCTGAGAGTAACAGGGCTGGCATGAGACCACTGGGGGGTTGGTCTCTTAGCAGGTTCGGAGTTTCCTATGCCATCATTAGTACTGCTATTAATGCTGTTGTTATTGGCACGGATGCCAGAAAGGATTTTGTCTTCCGATTGTTATAAGTCGCTTGGAAACAGTCTGCCCCTCCCCGCTCCCAAATGTCCCTTGATCCCCTTAATCTCTTGATGCTCCTCCCCATCAAAGAAAATTATCCCTCGGATCTGTGGGAGTGTCAGGGACAACCACCCCCGCCGCCCCCGCCCCGCAAAGGAACTGGAGCTACGTAAGAACACCAGAAACAGCAAAAAGTCCCAACTTCACAACGTGCTTGCTCCAGCGCTCTAGATGAGGGTTATATTTCTGTCTGCTCTAGCGTCCTTTGGCTCCAGAACGGTGGAGGCATTGCCAATCTCTATCCCATACTGGACTCAGCTGTCTCTTTTGGTGTATTCCTACAATTTGGAAATATATTTTTCTCTTGTTGTGACCCTCGCCATCCCACTGGGCACGTCACCTGGCCGCGGCAGGCTCCAGCTCCCAACACCAGAGGCACCACAAGGGCACCTGCGGTGGCCTCCCCAGGGCTTGGCCCCTGGTCCGAGCTGCTCCCGAGTGCAGAGTTGGCCAGCTGATGACGCAGAAGACAGGGCAGGAGGGTGGGAGAACAGCGTGTGAGTCAAGCCAAGAACAGGAGATGAGGTCAAGCCTCCTCGCTGGCCACATCCCTTCCTGCCAGAGAAAAGAGAGAGACAAATGGAGAGCAAACGGGAAGTATTAGAAATTGGAACCAAGCTCTCAGAGTCTATTTAGGCTGTTGCCATTGACTTTGCTATGACCTTCCCTTGCCAGTGCTTCCGACTTTCCCTGTTTGTCAATGCACGAGTAGCCGAGCCTTTCTAATAGGACGGTCACGGTGAGATGATCTAATTTTGTATCCCCAAAATGCTGCAAGTGTCCTGGGAAAAGACAGTCTATAAAATACGCAGTTTTCACGTTTTGTGGGGTGTTTGCTACACTGCAGGTTACGGAGCGACATTTTTAGCATGTGTGCCACGTGGCCGTGTAAAATTAAAATGGAAAAGGAAAGTGCAGACATAAAAATGACTTAGCATTCTTGACACTCTTGTAGAAAAATTATCTTTCATTTGGGGAGAGTTGCCTGGGAGTCTAATCAGTGTTGATACTACTGAAACGCCCCCTTCTACCTTTCTCCCCAGTAAAATTTTATGGCCCAGTTCTCCCAGGAAAGGCAATGGGAATGCAGAAAGTGAGCGTGGAAGGGTTGTTAGGGGAGCCATCACATAGACTTTGGAGACTGGAACAGGAAGAAAGATGCCATCCTCCTTGCAGAGCAGGGAAATGTTCTTCTGGAAAAAACAGTTTAACAGTGTAGGGCAGTCGACCCAGTCCTGGCTGTTGTCTATTCGCAGATTCAGGACCAGAACTCAGTGCTCCAAAGAGGGCTAAGCAAGGGGCCTTGCTCGCCTCCCTTTGGTAGAGACACTGCCCTGCTCCGCTCTTGGGATTGCTGTTAACTCCTCTCCCTGCCTGCTCACTGCAGTCGTTCCCCTTGCCTTTGCAAAGCGATTCAGATGGACTCTGTCAGTCCCTTATATATTTGTAAATATCTCCCAAGTTCTTAAGCTGCTCAGAGACGTGCAGCTGTTGGCAAATTCAAGGCAATAGTTGGAAGTAATGAAGAGAGTCACTGAAAAGTGGGTATGTTTTTCCCTGGTGGAGAAGTTTTTGAATGCCTTTTGAGCTAGAAAATTAGCAGTTTAGAAAGCAGGAGGGATTTCCTTGACTTCCCTCTACTCAGAAGCCAGGAGCCGTGTTTTTCTTTCCCTCATAGTAGTGAGCACTGTTTGCTTAAGCATTTTTTTACAATTTTGGACTTAAAATGGGCTTCGGCCTGATGGTGTTCTATGGAGAGAGGAAAAATGTAAAGAGATACGGAAGGAAGAGCTGCAGTAGCTGGGACATAAATCAGCCAGAATATATGGGGGGGTGATGAGAATAGGTCTTTTCACCCTAAAAAAAGAGTGTCCACTCTGGAAGAAAAAGAAGTCTGATTATTGGCATCCAAGCCTGAAACCAAGGCAGCTGATGCTGAGAGGAGCCAAAGGGCAGTTCTTCTTAGTTTAGAAACAGCAAGACAGTCTCTGCCAAAGGTTGCTGTAAACACGGAATAAAGATTTCATTGTGGGCTGGTGTGACTAGAATAATTAGACAGCTAATTGTTCATTCTGATCTGGTGGTGGTGTAATCAGTAGTGCAGAGCAGTGAAAATAAGAGCAAGGGAGAAATAGAAAAGTAGCACATCACTTTTCTCTTTACTTGTTTTACTCTGAGGGTATTAGGAAAGTCCTGATTAGCTTTGTTGTCCTCTTTTTAAAGTATGTTCATCTCCCCAGAACCCCGAGAACCTGGCAGTCTGAGATCCTCTGCTGCCATTTCCCCCCTTCCAGGTTCCAGTCTGGTTATGGACAAAATTTCTCATCTTCTAAAGTCAGCATGGGAAACTACAGTAGGAATGAATGCATTAGGTAACTCCAGTATTAATAGGTTTGCTATGTATCAGCCCAAACCTTAGTATCAGCCCAATCAGAATATACACAAATAGCACCACATTTTTGTGCTTCTCCAACAAATATTTCACAGATATATAAGGTTTAAGAAGTAAATATTCCATTTGTGACACTTAATTATATTTTCTGTTGTGAACCAAATTGCCTAGTGATTAATCTTTCACATTTAATTGAAGAAATGGCCTCTTTGGTATTTTCATACTAATTTAGGAGGAAAAAAAAGCAAACATAAGCAATAAAGGTGATTTTTAAGTGACTGAGCAGCTACAGTTCTTATCGGCAGTGCACTGTGACTTATTGTTATTTACTAGAAGATGGCACTGTCATAAATCCCTTCTGAAATGACTTCTGCAGTGAAGAAATGAGTAAAGGAACGGAGAGCATTATGTACTTAGTGTCTGGGGTGCAGGAAGGGAAGAACCATGTATTCGTTAGTTCAAACCCTCCCTGAATCT
The DNA here is from genome assembly GCF_003369695.1 of Bos indicus x Bos taurus. Classification (NCBI taxonomy): domain Eukaryota; kingdom Metazoa; phylum Chordata; class Mammalia; order Artiodactyla; family Bovidae; genus Bos; species Bos indicus x Bos taurus. The sequence continues at coordinate 60,038,454 of NC_040099.1, forward strand.
CAGTGTTGACACAGAACATGGAGCAAATTCTCATTATTTGAATTTTAAAAAGGAACATTCTTAAGTGTCAATGTTCTGGGAATAAAAACACTCTGCTATAAAGAAAGCATAATAAATCACATAAGGTCATAAAGTCTCATAAGGAGAAATACTTAGTTTCTCCAAGACACTCATTCTGTCTCCATTTGTTTAAGAGGTACAGAACTGTCCTTCCTAACCTTTAGTTTCTTTTATCTGTCCTGAATCAAAAAGGACCGCAAAGGAAGAACACGTACTGAAGCGTTAAAAAGCAAAAGGGGTGCAAAACCATTGAGCTTTCAGAAGGCAGAGTTCTACTTTACAAAACGCACTGTCTACAGCAAGTAAAAATAGAAAATCATATTTCCACATTAAATTATAGAAACAACCCATTTTAAAGAGAAATTTAGCCTTTTCTCATTGAATTGCTATTCATGGTTTGCTCAATAGTTTTTCAGAGTAATCTGCCAATCTGCTAACCAGGACTGTCTAGTTAAGAATATTCCTAATTACATATGGATTAACTTAATTTTAGAACCCTAAGAATATTCAACTCAAAGCATTACTCAAGTGCAATGCAAAGCAGAAATGGTCCAATTTGCCTAAAGGTATATGTAATGTTTTTAAGTTTAAAGACTCATAAAAGAGTGAACATTTGGTATGGGAGTACATCAGTGAATAACTACAATAAAGGAGTAAAGGACACTATAAACTGTTGGATCTTTTAAACATAAACAAAGTAAGGTTATAGCAATACAGCTCATTTCTCCTTCCAAAACAGGAAGGGCCAGCCATGCAAAATACAAATGTCAAAGACTTGTACAACACTGCCTGAAATGGAAGTATTTTTGCTATTTATAAGAATGTTTGACAGTCTAATCAAAAGTTAAAAATGTATTCCAACAAATGCCATTATCATGTTAAGAGTAAAGAGGTATCTTGTATGGAAGAGATATTTCTTTATAGTTCTATGCTCCTAACTGGAATCTTATACATAGTAGATTCTCAATAGATAGGTATTTATTTCTTTTTTATAAGGAAAATAAAATTGAATTAATGGAATTTCCAAGATAGATGAGTTTATAATAAGTCGAAAACCTGAATGTTCTTTGTTACTTCAAATTCTTCCTCTAAACTGGTGAGATATGCTTGTGACCAATAGTCATAATTATAGACAATAGTCTGGGTTCGAGGGAAGTTTAAAAAAGATAATAAAAGGGAAAGATGTAAAGGCTCTCCTTTTCCTTTAGTTTTACCTGAGTGTCAGGTGTGTTTCCGTATACCCAAGTTGTTAAATGCTCAGCATCTCTCCATAATGAAGCCGCGTGCCTGTGCTCCGTCGCTCCATGGTGAAGACGACACTTTACCAAATGGTCATTACTCACAAGTCCTCACACAGAGTCTGTCTCTGAAGTACTGACGTACTGACCGATTATGACTCAAAGGCTGCTGTGGCAGCTAATAAAGGGTAATTCAGACAATAACTTCATTCCACGGCAGTGGCCCCCTTGGTTGTCACAGACATTTGGTTGACACACAGCCCAACGTTCAGACCCAACCGTGCAACTGCAGCCGGACTCAGCACCAGACGGGAGGGCCGAAGCCTGCAGTGAGGTCCCCTCTGTGCAGCCCACTCCCGCCACCCGCCCTGTCCCCGCCGATGACGAGATGAGCTCTGTTGACTGTCCACAGAATGAAAAACAGGGGCCGCGAGGAGCTGAAATGTCTGTACGTGTATCATCACGCTGCTTTTTGTTTGTTTTTCTTTGAGGTCTGACCTTCGTTCAATGAACAAGGTGGTCTCAGAGTTTTCCTGGAGAACAGTACATAGGGTAATGCGGTGACATAATTGGGAGCTAATAGTCAAGAGAAAACCAGGCTAGAATTAGCAAGAAGATTCAATTACCTCTTGTTCCCAGAGGCAGCCGTTTACCAAGACCGGTGCTAAAGTTGTGGTCAAAACAGGATGGGGAGATGGGCAGTGCGGCTTATTTGTTCTCTAGCTGATGTCTTCGGATGGAACCAAGCCTTGGTTTCCACTTTTCACCAGTAAATCAGAACAGAGTTTATTAGATAGTAGCTGATAGAAATTGTTGATGCACACTTTAAGAGTACAGCTGAACATAAGTATTTTAGATGTATTTATAAAAATTTGTGGTTAAAGATATTGTAACATACTATTTTTCTCCGATGGAATAATGTGCATTTCATATCATATTCATTATTCCTTTTTTTCATTTTATAAAGCTAGTGACTTTGAACCCTTATCAATTCCTAATGTGGGGTTAATGTGCACATATTATGAATAATCAATGAACTTAACATAATCTGTTTGTAAAAACCAACAAGAAGTAATTTTATTTAGCACATTTAATTAGAAAATGGCTGAAGGAGTTTCATTTAGATGTAATCTCTGAAGGAAACCAAATATGTGTTTTTTTTAATTTGAAAGATTCTCAGCACTGTTTTTGCATCTAAGATCCTTTTCCATGCAAGTGTTTCGAGTAGACATGTAGAATGCACAGTATCACGTACTTAGTACCTTTTAACTTTGACGGGGGCGGCGGGCGCGGGGGGAGCCAGCTGAACATGCCAGCCATTTCTGTGCCCACCCTTACACAGACCCAAAGGTTTCCTTCATTTTGCTTGTATTGTTAAGAAACAAGGCAGGTTTCAATATCTCGTTTTCAAATTCCTTGATCCCTTACATCCAAGGCCTCGTCGGAAGTATGAATTGCAAAGGCATCATCATTACACCATTGAGAGAAGAAGCCACGCTGGAGAGCATGTGTCTTGTAAGCTTTTTTTGGATATTGAATAAGATTCTAAATCTGTGCCATACTTTTTGCACAAACTGGCAAGAACCCCCGAGGATGTTCATCTGATAAATAAATACGAAATAAGATTTGTGCTATCATTAATCTCACTGCTTGGCTTGCCAGGTGGTGCCGTGATAAAGAATGCAGGAGATACAAGAAACACAGGGTCAATCCCTGCAACCCCTGGAGTAGGAAAGAACAACTTGCCCCAGTATTCTTGTCTAGAAAATTCCATGGGCAGAGGAGCCTGGTGGGCTACAGTCCATGGGGTTGAAAACAGTCAGACACGACTGAGAGACTGAGCACAATCTCACTACAAATTGTATTTTAAGCAAATGGTATCTAGCAGTCAAAGTACTTCTTCATTAATCTTATGGTTTTGAAGTATTATAATGGCATCTACCTTTATCCATAGCCTGTGTTCTCCTCTCAATAATATTGGGAACATTTATTCAGTCCAAAAATATAAGGCATACTCGTATTTGGAAATAAAATCCTTGAGTAGTCATTAAAAAATTAATCCATTTGGCAGTTCAGCACCTCAGTGGAATACTTCAGGCAGCTAAGCACAGAGGTGATCATCTGATTCATGGGGCTGGTGAGTACTTGAGGTCAAATTGCTGAGGCTTCTTTCTTTAAATACAGAAAAACAACAGATTTCTTCATGATATAGAAGTGCTGTCCATTTCTTTAGATACATCTGTGCAGTGCACCTGTGTCAATTAAAATGCACTCAGAGACAACGTAGACAGGGCCGTGACGACAGCCACCATGATTTAGTCCTTGACCCTGTGCCAGACACTGTGCTGAGTTTGTAGCTCAGACGGTAAAGAATCTGCCTGCAGTGCAGGAGACCTGGGGTTCAACCACTGGGTCCGGAAGATCCTCTGGAGAAGGGAATGGCAGCCCACTCCAGTCTTCTTGCCCGGAAAATCCCATGGACAGAGGAGCCTGGCGGGCTACAGCCCACGGGGCCGCAGAGACTTGGACACGACTGGGCGACTTCCCCTTCGCATGGTGCGCGTGGCCAATTACAACGCACAGCACTGAGAGAGGACGCAGGAAGGGCCATGGAAACAGCCACCGTGAGTCAGTCCTCGCCCCTGTGCCAGACACTGTGCTGAGGGCTTCAGATGCATGACCCCATTCATCCCTTTGTGAAGCCACTATAGCTCCCATCTTCCTTTTACAGATGCAGAATCTGAGGCTCAGGATTATGTGGTCTCCTAGGCAGATTTCAAACCCAGGTGTCTCCGGCTCCCAAGTTTGGGGTTCTAATCATGCAGTTACACTGTCTTCCCTACAGCAGGGTTTCTTATCCTTGGTACTAAGGACATGTTGAGCCAGATAATTCTTAACTCTTTATTTGTCGTTCAGCCGCTCAGTCGTATCTGACTGTCTGTGAGAGTCAGACAAAGCACGCCATGGACTGCAGCACGCCAACCTTCCCTGTCTTTCACTGTGTCGAAGAACTTGCTCAAATTCACGTCCATCAAGTCAGTGATGCCATCCAGACATCTCATCCTCTGTCATCCCCTTCTCCTCCGGCCCTCAATCTTTCCCAGCATGAGGGTCTTTTCCAACGAGTCAGTTCTTCGCATCAGTATTGGAGTTTCAGCTTCAGCGTCAGTCCTTCCAATGAACACCCAGGACTGATCTCCTTTAGGATGGACTGGTTGGATCTCCTTGCAATGGATTCTCAAGAGTCTTCTTCAACACCACAGGTCAAAAGTAATTCTTTATTAGAGGAGTGAAAAGGAGCTGTCTGGTGCATTTTAGGACATTTAGCAACATCCCTGGTCTCTACTTGGGTTGGGAAGGTCCCCTGGAGGAGGCCATGGCAGCCCACTCCACTATTCTTGCCTGGAGAACCCCATGGACAGAGGAGCCTGCTGGGCTACAGGCCACGGGGTCACACAGAGTGGACACGGCTGAAGCGACTTAGCACGCATGCACACTGAATTTTCTCTAATTCACATATTCAGAGTCATTGTAGTAAATGGAATAGAATAAGCAGGAGAACTTTACCACGTGCCACACAGAATAAGAATCACTTCCTGTGTGCCAAGCCTTCTGGAAAGCGTATCACCAGCATTATGCCATTGCTTTCTGACTTGAGCTTCGTGAAGCAGGAACTGGCATCGTCACCACGTTGTAACTGAGGAAACCGAACCACAGAGAAGGGGCGTAACCCCCCAGCCTCACACAGCTAGGAGCCCCAGCCATACTACTCTGAGCCTGAGTCCGTCCCAAGTTACAAAATCTGTCCTGCTCCTCACCCTTTCAGCATATGGGAGTACACTATTAAGTTTGAAATGATTTTTTCTAGTGTATAAGACATGTGGTTATTTAAATGCAAATACCTAAAACACCTTTCGAGAACTAAAATACATCATTTTTAAAATTATTTGGTTTTTTCTATTATCTATGATGTTGCTTCCTTCAAAGAGCGTAAATTGCTCTGAATCAACTTTAAGTAAATAGGGAAAACAGGGTTTTTAGGGTCTAAGCACTAAGTTTAGAAAGCAGATGCTAAACAGTGTTTTAAGTCTGTAGCTGACTGTTGTCTGGAAAGGTGGGCACGAAGAAGAACCGCCTAAGAATGTCTTTGCGCAGCCGTTTCGTCAAAAGGAAGGAAGCTCCCCTGGACCCTGCAGTTTCTGCCGTCCAGAATAGGACGTCGGACGTCGTCTGCTGATAATGAAATAGTCTTTGTGCAGTGTGCTCACAGCCCACCAAGGCGCATGTCTAAAATTCAGCCTTGCTGAGTCTCTTACATAACGTATTCTCACCAGGGTTTCATTCTCCCTTATCAAATTGTGGCTTATGGAACCTTTGTATGACTTTGTGAAGTGGAGTGGAGATTATCACACTGGTGTTTTATTCACAAGTACCCACCCCTGGGTTTTTACATGATTCCATAGGGGGACACTGATACAAAGAGTGTTCTCAATATCCTTCATGGTGGGAAGTATTGTCAATCAAGAAGCAAGGCATCTCCTCAATGACCACAAGTCATTGGAAGCATCTCTACAACCTGAAGCAGTATGGAACCATGAAACTGTGCTTCCCATCACGTGTGAGCCGCTCACAACGTAGGATTGGATAGGTTATTCAGGGGATTTGGACAGAACAAGTTAGGAATGAACTGGGAAAGAGGCATCCTACAAGCACTGAAGAATGTACCAAGCAAATGCTGCTACCAGAACCTGACCCTGGACTTCAGGCTTCTTGGGTCAAAGTATGTCAAAAGCCATATGGCTTCGATCTCTACCCTCATTCACAGTTCTGAGAAGTGTAGATGGCCTTAAGTCCTGTACCTTTAGAAGTCACCAGCTAAGGGATATGAATAGCTGGGTTAGGATTAAATAATGTACAGAGGACCACTGTACAGAAAACCAGTGACCACTAAGGCACGGCCTTACAGTGTCACAGACTAGAGAGGAGATGTCCACTAGGAGTGTGTTTCATTATAATATGCAGCCTTCAAGTTAGAGATGTTGCCTTCTCTTTCCCATCCCAACCTCACCTCTACTAATGTTCTACAGGAGATACCAAAGATAGCTCTTGCATCTTTCAGATAAAAGGAAAACCTTCATACATTTGGTGCTGGGTAAAAGAAATACTTAAGCCAAATTGAAGACATCAAAAATAAGCAACTGCATTGAAAAGTCACAGCCATATTGAACAATAAACAATTTATGGAAGGAGCCCAGAAAAATTGTTTTTTAAAAAAATTGAAAAGCATAGCTTCTGACAAGTATTCCTTATTTATGAATGTAAGTAGAGTTTTTTAAGAAACACAAAAATGCTAAAATAAAATGCAAGTTGGACATGTACATTCCTCTCTGAGGCTTGGCATGAGAGGAAATCTAGGCACATATGAGGTTAATTGCAGAGTATAATTCAATGATCATTAGCTACACTAATTGAGAGAACAGAAGGTCAGGATTACGTGAAATTGTAAATGATTCCAAATCACTTATGGTTGACTGGGGAAGAGCTCTTGGCCTTTGACTTGAGTATTGGTAAGCCTGGGGATCTAGCAACTCAGTGTTTAAAACGAAGGGACTCTCCTAAGTGATGTCTAGATGCCCAAGCGTAGACACTGCTCTCCTGTTTAATACTAGTTAGTTAGCTGCGTCGGGACTTGTGGCACGCGGGATCTGCTGCGTGAGGCGGCCTCTTCTGCTGTGGGTGCGGACTCTCTGGTTGTGGTCCCAGGGCTTCAGCAGTTGGGGCACGCGGGCTGAGGTGCTCTGAGACCTGTGGGACCTCAGTTCCCTGACCAGGGATCGAACCCCTGTTCCCTGTGTTGCAAGGCAGGTTCTTAACCAGTGGGCCCCCAGGGAAGCCCCTAGATACTTCTGGTGTTCCCCCTCCTTTCTTAGCTCAGCTCCCCTCTACTTGTCCTGGGGAGCTTGTGGGCTGCACTCAACAGACCAGGGCTGGCCTTACTTTCTGCTGAGGACACCAGATAACTGGATGGTTCACTGGCTATATTCCTGCTCTGGCTTCCTAGTCCCTTCAAGGAGTCATGAGGGCAAGAAATCGGAGGAAGTGCTGAGAGTGTTCACCCAGGAAGAGTCTGCCCCAGTGACACCACCCAGGGCTGACAGACCCCAGGCTGTTTACCGCTAGGAAAAACACAGAAACCAAAACACTGACTCTCTCAAATATTTCTCTGGTTCCAAGGCAAGCTGGAATACAAATTGTTTCGAAAGGATCCCGTGCATGCAAAGTGAATAGCTGTCAACAAAGCTATAATTAAGGAGATGAGATGCTGTCAATAAACTTGAAATAATGCTCTTCCTTGGAGCAACCGCTTTATGCCTTCTCTTTTCTCTACCCTCTCTTCACACAGCCTCCCTCCAGGATAATCTGGAGTTTTCTCAACACCATTTAGGAGGGAAAACTCCCTGCGGAGCTTTTTAGAGACTTGGAGAAATAACACAGGCTGTGTTTTTTCTTCCTTTTGAGATGCTTGATGTTGTTGTTTGACCCTAAGTTGTGCCCGACTCTTTGCGATCCCCTGGATTGGAGCCCACCAGGCTCCTCTGTCCATGGGATTCTCCAGGTGAGAACACCAGCGTGGGGTGCCATTTCCTTCTCCAGGGGACCTTCCCCACCCAGAGACTGAACCAAGTCTCCTGCACTGACAGACTCTTCACCACTGAGCTACCAGGGAAGCCTCTTTGAGATGGACATGTTGCTAATGTTTCCTTCAAATTCATGGTGTTTTCCTTTTTTAGCCAATTATCAGTATTTATCCTCCCTCCAGGGCATAGTTTCATTAGTTGATGACTATAGCAGTAAGTTACCCTCCTTGGTAAAGAGAGTTTTGTCTCTGTGAGTTAATTTCACATGTGCTAATTCATGTTTTCGGCACCATCTGCCAACAACCCTTCTCTTGGCTACAACTGATTTCATATTCTTTCTTTCGTCCACTGGAACATTTTAGGTCTCAGCAAATGTGTTCAAATGAAAGTCCAGGCTTTCCAAGCCAAAAAAGTCACTTTCCTTCCTCTTCCACTCTTAGGAACTGTTTCTGCCACAGCCTTGCTCATCATCCTCTCTTCTTGAAGAAACCACAATTCTTTGGACCTATGTCTGATCCTTTTCTGAGAAGATGACTCAAAACTTATCTTCCTGAATGAGACCACAGTTTGCCATAGATTTTCTGCCTCACCGCAAGCCTCTGTCATTGTCCCCTATGCTAAATTTCATTTCTGCAGTATATTTGACGCTGTTTTTGCCAACAATGGTGGCTGTCTCAGGTGAATATTTTCCCTCCTTCAAATGAGTCATAGCTCCTTCAAAGGACAGAAACGGTGTGTTTTCCTTTGCTGCAGCACAGGGTTCCCTGCTCCAAATGGTGGTGGCTCATCAGTACCAATGCTGGCTGCTTTATGATAGCCCTAAAGCGTTTTTTTTTGGTTCTTTCCTACCTTGAAACACTCTGTTGTGCCAGCTCGATGCTGTGAATGTTCTAAGTCCACACGCCCCTCAGCTCATTGGCTGGCACGGGCACAGAAAGATGGGAACCCCAGATGGTCATTGCCGTCCCAGGAAACGAGGAGCTGCAAAGGTCGATGGTGAGAGGCACAAGAGAACAATCAGCACTAGAGGAAGGGAACTCACGAAAGGCATGGAAAGGAGCTGTAAAGCGGAATTGCATGGAGAAAGGAAATTTCCCAGCCTTTAAAAAATGCATATGAATAATTACATTTATGTTTACACCTTGGAATCTAGGTATAGCTTTATGATGTGCTGGTGCAAGTGAATTTTCTCTTTAAACTGCATGGGGGCTGTGCCTTGAAGGCTGAAGACTGCAGAGGCTGAAACGTGTGCTCTTTAGGAGTGGCTGTGAGAAGCGTCGGAATTACCCAACAGCTAGCCGTGGTCTCCATTCCTAAATTCCAGGCACCAGAGGGCATTTTGGCAAATCTGTTCTCTGTGCCCTACCAGCTAAAAAATCTTCTGTTTGACTTCCACCATCTGCCTCCTCCTAGCAAACCCAACCCGAATCCAAAATAAGCAGGTGGATTTAAGTCCTGGAGATAGGCACTTTCAGAGGAAAGCTGGAGAAATTTATTAACCATTAGCAGTTTGAAATACTCGTTTACAAGTTAAACCTAAAGCACAGTCATTCTCTGAATATGTCTTCCCAGGATGAGATGCTTGAATCTGAGACATCCAGGAAACAGGCTAATTTAGAAGAAATTTGAGTTCTTAATGAGCGTTTCCTACAGATTCTATAATAACTCCATTCTATTTTTGCCATGTAAAGAAGTATGCCCTTTTCATGGTTGTTAGCATGCGCTTTTAGAGACTCACTCCTATACAGTACAGTGACAATTAGTTTTACATGGTTATCTACAGATTCAGTACCTACAGGTTCTGTATCAAGAATTAGAATCTGTTCATTCAAGCCATCACTCTCCAAACCAAGACTAAAAACCAAATGCAGCCACATCCCAAATAAGACCAAAGTGCTAAACTCCAAAATAGCCATATGTGTGTGATAAAAGAAAATATCAAAATTGGATGTTTTCATCACTCTCACGTTGTAGCTTGTGACGCTGTACTTTGGTTTATATCTTCACAAACAAACTGGAGCTGATTATTTAAACGGATTCCTAGAGAATAAGGCCAAGATCATGTATGAGAGAGCTCGGGCTGCCATATCAAATAGCACAGGCTGCGTGGCAAAATGGAAGTCCCAGCTCAGCAGAGTTGGAGTCTAACGAGGGCTTGCCTCCTTGGAATTCTCTTTGTGCATGTATGGAAGGACAGAGAGAGAGAAGGAGAGGTGGGGAGGGGAGGAGAGGAGAGAAGAGGAGAGGAGAGATCTAAGTCTCTTCTTATAAGGACACTAATCCTGTGGGATTGGGGCCCCATCCTTACGATTTCATGTAACCTAATTACTTCTTTATTCCAAATATAGCCACACTGGGCAGTTAGGGTTTCAAGGTATGAATTTGAGGCAGACATACACGTTCTATCCATAAAAGCAGCGTTTTAACTTATGAAGCTTGTTCATGTTTTGTCCCATTTAGGTTGACTCAAGCATTAAGAAATCCCTGAATGTTGTTTGAACTCAGTTTAAGCGGCTTTCCCAGTGGTCCCACAGCAGCTGACTGACCTGAGACCAGTTCCAGGACCCCGTGCCAGTGTTCCTGCCAGTGCAGGAGCCGTGCGGTGCTCCTCCACCCCTCCCCAACCTCCCACCGCCCCAGCCCACGTGTCTCTGCACTGATTGCCTGGCCTTCGAATTTTAAGTTACTTAGTAATGTCTACTGCTGTCAAGTCTCACAAAGTATCTAAAGAATCTAGGCTTTTCTCTCCATTCTACTGCTTTATGTTCCATCCCTTGTCATTGTTGTCTAAATTTCTAGCTTAAAATTGTTCTCCATGGTGTTGGTGTTCTCCATGCCTCCATTATCTTCGTAGCAGAGCACTCCACTTTCTATCAAGACTGTACTCCCTTCAATAGTCCCCTGGGTTATAGACCTGGAGTCCCGGGGTCTCAAGTTGACATGTCAAGGTAGCTGTGGAGATGACAAGCGAATGGCTGAAGCTTGCTGTGCTTTGGGAAAAGAAAGGTGCACTGTGAGGGCTCAAGGCGTTGCTGTAAGCAGTATTCAGGGTATATCTGCTAGCTGCTGTAACAAAAATACCAGATGTCAGTGGTTTAACACGGTGATTGTCTATTTATTCCTCACATCACAGTTCAATTTCAAGTCAGGTGGACCTTCTGAGTGCTTTTTCTCCAAGCAGTGATTCAGAAAGTAAGGCTGCTTCCAGCTTGTGGCCCCACCTTACCTAGGGAAGAGAAATTTTTGCACAGTCAGTAGAGAAGCAAAGACAGAAAGTGGTGGGGGAGGAGGGGTACTTTCAGAATGTTTTATAGTGAGTAATGAAAATGGTGAGGCCACTTTCAGCTGCCCTTTTTGGCCGGAACTCTGCCCCATGATCCAAAGCTAACAGCAAGAGAGACTGGGAAATGCACTCTTTTTGAGTCTAGTAAGAGGAAATGGGACTCATTAGCCTCTGGTCAGTCTCTGACATAGCTCACAACCCTTTCTTTGGTGCTTGGCTGAGCTCCTTGATTCAGTGGCACTTGTTCAGTCACTCATTCATGTCCGACTCTTTGCAATCCCATGAGCTGCAGCATGCCCGGCTCCTCTGTCCTTGACTCTCTCCCGGAGTTTGCTCAAATTCATGTCCATTGAGTTAGAGATGCCATCAAACCATCTCATCCTCTGTCGTCCCCTTCTCCTCCTGCCCTCAATCTTTCCCAGCACCAGGATCTTTTCAAATGAGTCAGCTGCTTGCATCAGGTGGCCAAAGTATTGGAGCTTCAGCTTCAGCATCAGTCCTTCCAATGAATATTCAGGATTGATTTCCTTTAGGATTGACTGGTTTGATCTCCTTGCTGTCCAAGTGACTCCCAAGAATCTTCTCCAACACCACAGTTTAAAAGCATCAATTCTTCAGTGGCATGGGAAATGGGTTATAAGGGTGGGAGAGCAGGAAATGATTGTCAATAATTCTGCATTAGCTGCAACTTGAAATGCCAACTCCTTGGTGAATCGCAGAAGACAGAACCTAACAGTGCTATGTGATTGTTAAGTGCACTGTCTCAGGAGTCACAATTTTGGAACAACTGACACTGCTGGTTCCAGGATCGTATGCTGAGAACCACAGAGCAGAGCACGGCCCACACTCTGGACGTGAGTGTCCCTCTGCCCACCGCACGGTAAGCTCCGCAGCATCAGCTGGGAGAGTAGCCAGTAGACGTTGGAATCTCACTGTTCCTGACCCTCCCTGTGGGCACATTTCTTAAATTCCTGGACAAGTTATTTCATCTCTCTGAGCAAGTTCACTCATTTGAAAACTGGGAGTAATAATGCCAATCTCAAAGCAATAATATTCAATTATATATATAAAGTATTTGCACCTTCCCTAATAACATAGGAAACAACATTAAATGCTAACTGCAAATATTATCAGAAGAAGGTAGGGAAATGTAGAGTCCCCTCTCTCTCTCTCTCTACTATACACAGGATTTTCTGTGTATGGTATCATGTCATCTGCAAACAATGACAGTTTTATTTATTTTCCAATTTGGATTCCTTTTATTTCCTTTTCTTCTCCTCTGCCATGGCTAGGACTTCCAAAACTATGTTGAACCAAAGTGGTGACAGTGGACATTCTTCGTCCTGTTCCTGATCTCAGAGGAAATGCTTTCAGCTTTTCACATTGAGCATGATGTCACCTATAGGTTTGTCTTATATGGCCTTGTTTATGTTGAGGTAGGTTTCCTCTGTGCCCACTTTCTGGAGAGTCTTTTTGTCATAGATGGTGTTGAATTTTGTCAAAAGCCTTTTCTGTATCTATTGAAATAATCATATGGTTTCTATTTTTCAGTTTGTTGATATGGTGTATCACACTGATTGATTTGCCAATATTGAAAAATTCTTGTATCCCTTGGATAAATCCTACTTGACCATGGTATAGGATACACTGCTGGATTTGGTTTGCTAGTATTTTGTTGAAAATTTTTGTGTCCATGTTCACTGGTGATATTGACCTTTAATCTTCTTTGTTTGTAGTATATTTTTCTTTTTCTTTTGTCGCTACACGACACAATACGTAGGATCTTAGTTCCCTGACCAGGGATAGAGCCCACACATCCTGAACTGGAAGCACGTAGTCCTAACCACCTGCCTCCTGAGAAATCTGTATGCAGGTCAAAAAGTAACAGTTAGAACTGGACATGGAACAACAGACTGGTTCCAAATCGGGAAAGGAGTACGTCAAAGCTGTATGTTGTCACCCTGCTTATTTAACTTATATGCAGAGTACATCATGAGAAACGCTGGGCTGGATGAAGCACAAGCTAGAATCAAGATTGCCAGGAGAAATATCAATAACCTCAGATATGCAGATGACACCACCCTTATGGCAGAAGGCAAAGAAAAACTAAAGAGCCTCTTGATGAAAATGAAAGTGGAGAGTGAAAAAGTTGGCTTAAAACTCAACATTCAGAAAACGAAGATCATGGCATCTGGTCCCATCACTTCATGGGAAATAGATGGGGAAACAGTGGAAACAGTGTCAGACTTTATTTTTTGGGGCTCCAAAATCACTGCAGATGGTGACTGCAGCCATGAAATTAAAAGACGCTTACTCCTTGGCAGGAAAGTTATGATCAACCTAGACAGCGTATTCAAAAGCAGAGACAATACTTTGCCAACAAAAGTCCATCTAGTCAAAGCTATGGTTTTTCCAGTAGTCGTGTATGAATGTGAGAGTTGGACTATAAAGAAAGCTAAGCATCAAAGAATTGATGCTTTTGAACCGTGGTGTTGGAGAAGACTCTTGAGAGTCCCTTGGACTGCAAGGAGATCCAACCAGTCCATCCTAAAGGAGATCAGTCCTGGGTGTTCACTGGAAGGACTGATGTTGAAGCTGAAACTCCAATACTTTGGCCACCTGATGCGAAGAACTGCCTCATTTGAAAAGACCCTAATGCTGGGCAAGATTGAGGGCAGGAGGAGAAGGGGACGACAGAGGATGAGAAGGTTGGATGGCATCACTGACTCAATGGACATGAGTCTGAGTAAGCTCCAGTAGCTGGTGATGGACAGGGAGGCCTGGTGTGCTGCAGTTCGTGGGGTCACAAAGAGTCGGACAGGACTGAGCGACTGAACTGAACTGAGTCCTAACCACTGGACTGCCAGGGAAGTCCCTTTTCTCTGGTTTTGAAGGAGCATTATGGTCAAAATGACTATACTGCCTGAGGCAATCTACAGGTTTAATGCAATTCTGGTGAAATTACCAATGGCATTTTTCACAGAACTAGAACAACAACAACAAAAATCTTAAAATTTGAATGGAGACACAAAAGACCCCAAGTAGCCATAACAATCTTGAGAAAGAGAATCGGGGCTGGAGGAAGCAGGCTCCCTGACTTAATACTTGACTCCAAGGCTGCAGTCATCATAACAGTACGGTGCTGGCACAGAAACAGTAACGGAGATCAGTGGAGGAGGATGGAAACCTAGACGTGAGCCCATGCACCTGTGACCAGTGACCTGTGACAGAGGAGGCGAGGCTGCACACCAGAGGGGAGGCGGCCTCCTCAGGAAACGGCGCTGGCCTTGTCGTACGTCCCCGGATACGCTGCCGTGTCTCCTGGTGTACAGTCTATGGGAGCCTGAATAGTACTTTTATCCTGCTGTTGTGTGAAAATTGTATAAACCTTAATTACATTGAATTGGCTGACAGTGCTTTTCAGGCCTGCTATACCCTTCTACTTTTCTGTCTAGTCATTCTATTAATTTTTGACAGTTTGCTATTGAAACAGCAATTAAAAATTTTAATTTATCTATTTAAAAAAATAACTGTAATATACAGCAGAACTATATGTAACTTTGTTCTGTATTTTCCAAGTCTCCTGTAAATGTGTTATCATACTTTCATAATTCAAAGATAAATGGTGCTGGGAAAACTGGACAGTTACAAGTAAGAAAAATGAAATGAGAACATTCTTTGACATCATACACAAAGATAAAATCAAAATGGACAAAGATCTAAGTGTAAGACTGGATAATATAAAACAGAGGAAAACAAAAGCAGGACACTCTTTGACATAAATCACAGCAATATTTGTTCTGAGCCATCTCCTAGAGTAACGGAAATAAAAACAAAAATCAACAAATGGGACCTAATTAAACTTAAAAGCTTTTGCACAGCAAAGAAAACTATAAACAAAAAAGCAACCCACAGGAGGGAAGAAAATATTTGCAAATGATGCAGCTGACAAGGGATTGATCTCCAAAATTCACAAACAGTTCATGAAGCTCAATCCCAAGAAAACAAACAACCCAATCAAAAAATGGGCAGAAGACCTAAATAGACATTTCTCCAAAGACATACAGATGGCCAAGAGACACATAAAAAGATATTCAATGTTGCTAACTGAGATATCACCTCAAAACCTACAATGAGATATCACTTCATACCAGTTAGAATGGCCATCATTTAAAAAATCTACAAACAGTAAATTCTGGAGAGGGTGTGGAGAAAAGGATACCCTCCTCCACGGTTGGTGGGAATGTAATTGGTGCAGCCGCTGTGGAGGACAGCATGGAGGTTCCTTAAGGAGCTACAAACAGAGCTACCATGCGACCTAGCAACCCCACTCCCGGGCGTGTATCCGTGAAAAGCGTGGTTCAGAAGGGGGCCTGCTCCCCGTGCTCACAGCAGCCGGGACGTGGGAGCCGCCTGCGCATCCGACAGGCGCGCGGGCAGAGGAGGTGCACACACATGGTGGAGTGTCACCCGGCCACTGAAACGACAAGTGAAATACCGCTGTTGCCGCGGCACAGAAGGCCCTGGAGACTAGCACACCTAGTGAAGTAGGTCCGGCAGAAAAGACAAATTTTATATGATACTGCTTACATGCAGAATCTAAAAAATGATACAAATGAACTTATTTACACAGCATAAAGAGACTCACAGGCTTAAAAGAATGAACTTACGGTTACCACAGGGGAAGGGCTGGGGCTGTGGGTCAGAGTTTTAGGATCGACATGTACACATTTCTATATTTAAAATAATTACCACCAAGGACCTGCTGTATAGCGCAGGGAACACTACTCAACATTCTGTAATAGCCTAAGTGGGGAAAGAACTTCCAGAGTAACAGCTACATGCACACGTATAATTGAATGACTTTGTTGTCACCTGAAACTAACACAATATTGTTAACTATGCTCCAGATAAAATACTTTTTAAAAGAAACTGCAAATTGAATTTTTTTTAATGATTTTTTAGGTGGTATGGGGTAGTCTGAAAACGCAGCAGTTCTGGAATGCCTGAATCTGCGCACAAGTTGTGTGGCTTTGGCCAAGTAACTCAACGACCTTCTTTACATCCCTATTACCTACGTCACTAGATTGAGGCAATGACCACCTGTGTCATGAGATAGCAAGCAGAAGCTTCTAGCGTAGTTCCTGTAACATGGTTTGTGTTCAATGTAGTTACCAAGTTTCTCTCAAAATGGTTTGAATGTTTCAAACCATGAGAGTGAGAAAAAGTCATCTGAAAAAGACATATTTTGAGAAAATTAAGTGGTTATAGTTTCAATCAGATGCTTATTAGGGTGATGTTTTCTATCTTTGACCTTTATCACATCCCCCCAGTCCCATCTGACAACAGCTTCTCAATGCTTTTATTCAAATGATAATCACTGTGCAAAAAATCAGCGTCTCCTCATTCAGGAACTTACAGTACCCATCTTAATAAACCACAATGAACCGAAGACGCGAAGAATAACTGGAATAAACAGGCCTCTCTCTCCAGCTGTCAAGTCTGTTTGTGACAGCAACTGGTATTTCATTGTAAAAGATGCTAATTTCAGTCCGAGCTGTAGCAGTGTTGAGAGGAGCATAAAAGGAATTCTTGATTATCTGTATCAGGAACTGTGGTCCCTGGGGATACGCGTGGAGCCCTCAGATCACAGATGGCAAAAGTGCTATGATCAAATGCGCATCCGTGCGGCGCCACGATTATGATAATTAGGAAATGGATAGTTTTGCCCTCTATGATAAGTAATTGTGGCTGGCATGCCTCTCTTTTGACTATTTTGGAGGCTTTATAAGCGATGCTTGTTGTACTAATTATGACACCATTCGGTACTTGGACCACCATTTCATTTCTGTAACTGTTCTGTCAAATTCCTGGGGCCTCATATAATACTGTTTCAATAATAATGATTTTCCCAATCTAAATTTAAGAAATAGTGATTACCTTACTGCTGGACCACATTAGCTGCCTCTCAGAGTTAAACAAACACTAATTATTATTTCAACTTAAATATCATTGCTTACTAGCATTAGCCAGGCTACAGAGGAGCAGAGGGAGGTAGACGTTCTCAGAGACACATAGTGCTCTGTGAGGAGATGGGTAGGGGGTGAAATCAGGCTAAACACTGTCTTTTCTTGAGAATGAGCCATTGTTTACTTTAAAATTATGTCCTTCTTATTGGGGGGCGGGGCAGGAAGTGTTACGATGCCCTTTCTTGCCTTAAATAGTGATAACTTTAGATGACTGGGTAGAGGAAAATGTTTAATATTCTTATTTGGCATAATTAACACTTAGCAGCTGTAACTCCTCCCTTAATCGGTTTTGACCAGCCCTTGAGATCGCAAAATATCAAAGTCAACTGAACTCTTCCCTGTAACATACCAGCACATAATCTTTGGTGGCCAAAGGCTTACTCACCATTTTGCAAGTTATCTGTGACAGTCACAAAAAGCTCTCATTGTTAGAAATTTACTCATTTTATTGACCCAAAATCTGCCTTCATACACTGCAACCCTGGTTCAATCCTCTGACACTACCCAGAGTAGCTCTCACCACTTGTGTTACAACAGCTCAATAAATATATAGAGAGGTGGTCTTCCAGATGGCCTCCGCTAAGGTAACCCTCATCTGTGCCCGTGGTCTTCACTCCATGGCTTTCTCACTTCCAATCACCTCCACGACGGGTGCCTCAGACAAAGGAACAGCCTGATACATCCAACATTCAGTTGTCTAGAGAACAAAGCCCAACGTGTTCAGAGCAGCTCCAGATTCTCTACCATCTGCTTCCAAACCAGCTCTTCTCCTACAGTACTCCTTCGTGTACAGCACGCACTGGTACACACCCTCTCTCCACTCTCACACTGCCCTGACCTGGCCTTTTCCCACCCAAATGCTGAGCTCTGTCTCTCTGTCTCTTTTCAAAGCCCATCTCTCCCACAATGCCCCCTCAGATCCGTAGCTTGGTATTCACTGCTCCATCCCTTGGGCTCCTTTAAAATGGACTTTGTCTTGCAACACCACCACTAGTGAGCTCTCTCCTTGTGCTCCTGTTGGTTTCAGTAGGACATTACAAGATCCGCAATGGCACAGACAGCCTTACCTGCATTTCAGAGGCACACAAAGTCTCAAAACCCCTTCGCCACTAGTCCCCGGTTTTCTAACCACGACGACCGTTGAGACGCCTCTCGATCTTGATCTGTCCTGACCAGTGCAGAAGCCACCGGCCACACGCGGCTCTTCAATTTTAAACTCGGATCAATGAAAGTTAGATAAAATTAAATCTTCAGTTCCTCCATCTCACTAGCCACAGTTCCAGCGCTCAAGAGCCACATGTGGCTAGAAACTCCCATGCCGGCCAGCACAGATTTGGAACGTCAGTGCAGACAGCTCCGCTGGGGGATGCAGGTCTGGGCACCTTCCCTGCTGTGTGATCAGCCCCACCACACTGCTGGCAAGCAGCATGCCAGCCTCTAATTAAAACCGCAGATCCTTTTCTTTTAATGAACAGCTTTTAAGTTATGATTCCTTCATACTGTACTTAGACAATTACTTTTACAGACCTAAAGGCAATCCCCTTCCCCTCCTTGAACTCTAATACATTTTATCTCTTCTGTTTTTATCCCATCCGTCTAGCTTATCAAGATACTCAGTTTTTTAATTCTGACATCTTTTGAGGTATCCTATCTTAGGTTTGAGTCACCTGCACATTTTTAAAGTACTTCCTGTTTCTTATTAATTGTTGATCAAAATGTTGTCTATAACTAGAGTGACTATATAATTTCTCTTCGAAACCAGGACACTTTTCAGAGTGAATGGAATGCTGTAAAAATTATGCTGAGGCACCAGCATTAACTGGGACTCAAGTCTCACTCTGGAAAGAGAGAACTCTGCCCACAAGAGATCACATCCCAGACCCTTGCCCTGTCGCTGGAGAACATCCCTTGGATTGACTATGCTGTTTTCAAAAATCTGTTAATGTGTTGACTCAATTTTATGCCATTTCAGACTACATCATTCCATTGAATTCATGAGGCTGTCATGAAAGAAAGTGAAAGTGAAAGTCACTCAGTCATGTCCGACCCTTTGCAACCCCATGAACTATACAGTCCATGGAATCTTCCAGGCCAGAATACTGGAGTGGGTAGCCATTCCCTTCTCCAGGGCCCAACCCAGGGATCAAACCCAGGTCTCCCACATTGCAGGCAGATTCTTTACAAGCTGAGCCACAGGGGAAGCCCAAGAATACTGGAGTGGGTAGCCTTTCTCTTCTGCATAGAATCTTCCCAACTCAGGGATTGAACCAGGGTCTTCTGCATTGCAGGCGGATTCTTTACCAACTGAGCTATCGGGGAAGCCCAAATGAGAAACAACCAATTATCTTACTTAAGTTCAAATCATCTTACTGCTTTTAGCAGTTCTTTTGCTTGTTTGTTTCAGAAAAAGAAGAAAACACAATACAAATGGAAATAAAATTTGTGTATACACTAGAAAAATATGAGCAGAATAAATGAGGTTACAAAATTTGGATATAGTATCTTCCTTATTGTTATAGAAGGACTCCAGTTGTTCACAAAAGTCTGCCTTGTACAGGAAAAGCTCACAGTGACCTGAAGCTCCATTTTAAGATTCCAGTAAGAGGAAAGACAATATGTAGCAATCTTACTTGGGAAAGTTTTTCAACATATGTCACTTTATTTGTGAAAGTGCTAATTTGGAGGAAACCTACAGCTCTAATGGTCATGAACTATTCCTTGCCATTCACCTATGGCAACTGAGCCAACAAAATCCTTGTACTATGCTGAACCATGGAACACGAACCCTTATTTTTTAAGAAAGGAAAGACAAAAGCAAGTGCAGGTGCTTAACAATGAAGACGATGCAGCCAAACTCACTTAAACGCAAGACAAAGCAAATACTTATTTGGAAGTCTGTTTCATGGATTTTTACCTACAGAAATATGAATAAATCTGAACAAAAATCAGACGAAAAATTAATGCAACTAAAAATCAGATAAGGCTCATGATGTAAGACTGAAAGAAAGAGATGAAAGGACACCACTGGACTGAAACCTGGAGAGAGGGACCCAGTCTACTTCCGCCTCCAAGCATCCCTGGAACCTTGGCCCGGGGCTGCCTGATCCCTGCCCTCGTCTCTTCATCCATTCAGGAAGTGCTGTTTATCCCCAGGGGTGACTCGGGCAGGAATAAGGAGTGAGCTGACCCCTCAGGGTCTACACAGACTTAAACCCAAGAGTTCTCCAGCTTTAAAATTGTGTGATGCTGGACATCGTTTAGCAGGAAATAGTTAAAGCTTCTCATATTCCCTGAAAATGTAATAACTAGGGTTAAAATAAATTCTTTTTGGAATTGTCATTTATTTCTTACGATCTCTACAATGTTTAGCAAGTGTATACCATCTACTTTCCACTTTTAAGACATTTTAAACACTATACACTACTATTCTACTTATGTCTTCTGCTGATTTTTTCATGTTTTTCTCATGTAGGTTATTTTTTCTGAACCTTGAAATCAGATATTTGTAATTAGGTATTTATAAGTGAAATGTTACTTCAACAAATCTTACTTCTATTGACCTTTGATAATAATATTAAAATCAGGAATATATTACTCTTCAGAAAATACTTATTTTCCTCTTCAGCCTATGAAAAACTTTCTAATCCATAATTTGTGGGATTAATATATGTTATCATTTTATTTTGGTCCTTATCTTCATTCCTAAGCAATTCACAGGCAATTAAGGAACCCAATTTGATCAATTTTCTAAGTTCCTTGTTTTTCATTAGGGCGAACCTTAAGGCAGGTGGCCTTCCATTAGTTTGGCTGACAGCTCTGGCTAATGTTTTAATGATCCCTAGCAAAGGAAACCAAAAAAGAGAGAGAAAAAAAAAAGTAGATTTACAATGGTGGGGATAAGCTAGATCAGGCAGGGAGACAGAGTACATAACCACTAATTAACTCTCGTCATTTAAACATCTGCAAGCTGAACAGACGCAAGTGTCCTGGCTCTGCTGACAAGTCCTTGAAGCACATGCTACAGAGAGGAGCCTCCAGACCTAAATTCCCAGACGCGTAGGAGGCTGTCAAATGCCCCTGCTAATACTACTATTACAGCAACTAATTTGGGGAGGTGGAACTATACCAAAATACTTGCCATAAAACAAATGGAAGAGGCAACATCATCTCTTACTACAGCCCTCTTTTTTAAAAAAGAAGTATTTATTTATTCTTGGTTGCACCGGGTCTTCTCTGTACGCGGGATTTCTCAGTGGGGGCAGCTCGCTGCTGCTGTGGGGGGTCTTCTAACACAGTGGCTTCTCTCCTTGCAGAGCACGGGCTCTAGAGCGCATGAGCTCCAGTAGCTTCAGTAGCTTTACGGCACACAGCTTTAGCTGCCCTGCAGCCTGTGGAACCTTCCTGGACCAGGGATGGAGCCCATGTCCCCTGCGTCGGCTGCGTCACCAGGGAAGGCCCCTTATTACAGCCTGCTAACTGTGCCCTCTGCTTCCATCTTGCCTTGCTGCTATCTCATTTATACACAGCAGATAAAATACTCTCCATGAATAAACTATAAATAAATTATATCACTCTTTTACTTCAGGTCAGTTCAGTTCAGTCACTCATTTGTGTCCGACTCTTTGCGACCCCATGGACTGCAGCACGCCAGGCCTCCCTGTCCATCACCAACTCCCGGAGTTTGCTCAAACTCATGTCCACCAAGTCGGTGATGCCATCCAACCATCTCATCCTCTGTCGTCCCCTTCTCCTCCTGCCTTCAATCCTTCCCAGCATCAGGGTCTTTTCCAATGAGTCAACTCTTCGCATCAGGTGGCCAAAGTATTGGAGTTTCAGCTTCAGCATCAGTCCTTCCAGTGAATATTCAGGACTGATTTCCTTTAGGATGGACTGGTTGGATCTCCTTGCAGTCCAAGGGACTCTCAAGCGTCTTCTCCAACACCACAGTTCAGAAGCATCAGTTCTTCAGGGCTCAGCTTTCTATTTATAGTCCAGCTCTCACATACATACATGACTACTGGAAAAACCATAGCTTTGACTAGACAGACCTTTGTTGGCAAAGTAATGTCTCTGCTTTTTAATATGCTGTCTAGGTTGGTCATAACTTTTCTTCCAAGAAGCTAGCATCTTTTAATTTCATGGCTGCAGTCACCATCTGCAGTGATTTTGAAGCCCAAGAAATAATCTGTCACTGTTTCCACTGTTTCCCCATCTATTTGCCATGAAGTAATAGGACCACATGCCATGATTTTCTTTTTCTGAATGTTGAGTTTTAAGCCAACTTTTTCACTCTCCTCTTTCACTTTCATCAAGAGACTCTTTAGTTCTTCACTTTCTGCCAAAAGGGTGGTGTCATCTGTGTATCTGAGGTGATTGATATTTCTCCCAGCAATCTTGATTCCAGCTTGTGTTTCTTCCAGTCTAGCGTTTCTCATGATGTACTCTGCATAGAAGTTAAATAAGCAGGGTGACAATATACAGCCTTGACATACTCCTTTTCCTATTTGGAACCAGTCTGTTGTTCCATGTCCAGTTCTAACTGTTGCTTCCTGACCTGCATACAGATTTCTCAGGAGGCAGGTCAGGTGGTCTGGTATTCCCATCTCTTTCAGAATTTTCCACAGTTTATTGTGATCCACACAGTCAAAGGCTTTGGCATAGTCAATAAAGCAGATATTTTTCTGGAACTCTCTTGCTTTTTCCATGATCCAGCAGATGGCAATTTGATCTCTGGCTTCTCTGCCTTTTCTAAAATCAGCTTGAACATCTGGAAGTTCACAGTTCATGTACTGTTGAAGCCTGGTTTGGAGAATTTTGAGCATTACTTTACTAGCGTGTGAGATGAGTGCAGTTGTGCAGTGCTTTGAGCATTCTTTGGCATTGCCTTTCTTTGGGATTAGAATGAAAACTGATCTTTTCCAGTCCTGTGGCCACTGCTGAGTTTTCCAAATTTGCTGGCATATTGAGTGCAGCACTTTCACAGCATCATCTTTCAGGATTTGAAATAGCTGCACTGGAATCCATCACCTCCACTAGGTTGTTCTTAGTGATGCTTCCTAAATTATATCACTCTTTTTCTTAAAACCTTCTAGAGGCTTCCTGGTGCAATGACTATAAAATGCAAAAATATTTACTGTGGCAAATAAACCCAACATGTTCTGGCTCTGACCACTTACACTTTTAGCTACATGAATTAGAATCCCAACTACAATGACTTAAACACTGTAACACCTAAACCAGCAAGAGTTGTAATAAGCACTTTACCCTTAACCAAGTAAGAGGTGTATTTTTTTTTTTCTGATGTAACAAAAAGTCTAGAGGTTGGCAGTGCAGGGCAGATAGAGCTGCTCAGCACAGTCCTTGAGGAACCTGCTCTGCCATCTGGCTTCTCCCTCCACCGTCCTTAACATGCGACTTTGTCATTGTTACAAAACGGCTGCTCCAGCTCCAGGCATCGTGTCTGCACTGCAAGCAAGAAGGGAGAGAAACTGCAGAGAGTGAACGTGCTGCATGCCGTGGAGTCAGTCACTTTTAATGAGGAAAAGAGTCATTTTTCCAGAACCCCCACCAGTAGTTTTACCTTGTTTAGGACAATTTCACAAGGCTACTGAGTACAAGAGAATCAAGTGGTTTAGGACTCTTTTTTCTTCATTTCCTTATCTCTTCACTCCAGTCTCCAAGCTCCAGCCATCCTAGCCTCTGTTCCTAAAACACCTCATCCTTCGCATACAGATGGCTAATAAACACATGAAAAGATGTTCAACATGGCTCGTCATTAGAGAAATGCAAATCAAAACTACAATGAGATATACCTCACTCCAGTCAGAATGGCCATCAACAAAAAATCTACAAACAATAAATGCTGGAGAGGGTGTGGAGAAAAGGGAATCCTCTTGCACTGCTGGTGGGAATGTAAATTGATACAGCCACTATGGAAGATGGTATGGAGATTCCTTAAAAAGCTAGGAATAAAACCACCATATGACCCAGCAATCCTGCTACTAGGCATATACCCTGAGGAAACCAAAATTGAAAAAAAAAAAAAAAACACATGTACCCCAGTGTCCATCGCAGCACTAGTTACAATAGTTAGAACATGGAAGAAACCTAGATGTCCATCAGCAGACGAATGGATAAAGAAGCAGTGGTACATATATACAATGGAATATTACTCAGCCATAAAAAGGAGTGCATTTGAGTCAGTTCTAACAAGGTGGATGAACCTAGAGCTTATTGTACAGAGTGAAGTAAGTCAGAAAAGCAAATATCATGTATTAACGCGTATATATGGAATTTAGAAAGACGGTGCTGATGAACCTGTTTGCAGGGCAGCAGTGGATACACAGGCATAGAGAACAAACTCACTGACACCAGGCGGAGGGAGGGAGGGGAGGATGGGGCGTATGCAGAGAGTAACATGGAAACATGCATTACCATAGGTGAAACAGAAAGCCAACGAGAATTTGCTGTCTGACTCCGGGAACTCAAACCGGGCTCTGGAACAGCCTAGAGGGGCGGGATGGGGAGGGAGTGGGCAGAGGTTCAAGGTGGAGGGGACACAGGTACCCCTGTGGCTGATTCATGCTGATGTTTGGCAGAAGCCAACAGAATATCGTAAAGCAATTATTCTTCAACTAAAATAAATAGATTTAATTATAAATAAATAAACCAAATACCCCTTCCTCACTCCTCTCTTGATCCTAACACTTGAGGTTCCCTTTGCCCGAACTTCTCTCCAGATAACTGCGCGGCTCACACCTTCACGCCATTCAGACCTCTGCACTCAAGTCAACCCCTTCAGGCAGCTTTATCCGATCCCTCCAGCGAACAGTTTTTACCCCATTTCCGACCGCTCTCTTTAGTTCTGTTTCTGTTGTTGGTATTATTTTCTTCACAGTGTTTTTGTTATTTGAAATATTCTGTTGTTTTTGTGCTGGTTGTCTACCCCTATTAGCACATAACCTTGTAACGGGGAGGGTTCTGGTTTTGGTTTTGGTTTTCCTGTCTTCTCCCTGCTACATCCGGTGCCTTGAACATTGTCTGGAGCAGGGTAGATGCTGAGTTAATAGTCTGATTCTGAGTTAATGAATGGAACAATGGTTCTCCTATCTTGAATTTCCAACCCTTCTTTTCACTGCATTCCTAGACATCCATCTGTAACTCTGAAATGAGTAATAGCATAATGCTGTTTGGCTCTATTCGAATTTTTAAATTACATTTTGTGTTTTCTTGAATTACTGTGTTGTTTAGTCAGCTTGGCTTTTGTAAGCATGGTTTTCTTGGTCATAAAATGTATTTGAGAAAATTCTTTCCAATTGTTTTTTATGTGCATTGGAACTTTTTTTACTTTCCCATCATTTATAAGTCTCTGCTTTAAATTATTCTAAGTATCTGTGCCATGAGCAATTCTTTCACATTTTCTGAGTGACTCTGTGTTGAAGGGACCACTATTCAGAACTGGTCCTTTTTCTGTTTTAAAGTCCAAGAAAATACATTAAATAATATTTCACAAATATTTCTACATCTCTTATGAGGTAAACAATTAAAATATTCACTTTTTCACATCCTGCTGTCCAACACATCACTAACCCTTGGAATATAAATATTTTTGACTGTCTGGTTTTTGTCTCTGATTCAAATTTGGTAGATAGAGTAAGTGACTTTAATGTGAATTTTCTATTTTCCTTTTTACATTCCTGTAATACATTTTGCAGAGCATTATAGAAGGACTCTATTTTCCTTATCCCAAAGATTTAACATTTATTATGCTCAAAGCTTCTAAAGATTTGTGTGTGTGTGTGTGTGTGTGTGTGTGTGTGTAGATTTTTCCTTTATATTCACTTGTCCCACTGAGGTGACAAAAAGCTAGGAGAGCAAGAAGAAAAGAAAGAGAAAAAAGTTGCACCAAGCCTAGAAATCTTTTTCCCTTTTCCTCATAGGCATAAGTGAGAACCTTTCATAATCAGTCTTCTAAGAACTCTTGCTCCTTTTCACTCTGACTTCACTGATCAAGGCTGGGGAGCGTGGATTATCACTAAAGTAGAAGTAAAAACCATGCTAGACTGACACAGGTGCTTCTTGACAATCCCAAGGCACGTCCTTTTTCACTTTTTTTAATCATCGAATTGTCCTAACCCTGGGGTTTCTTTCTAAAGAGACAAGAGTATTTGGATATACTGAGAAGGAGAATTAAACACGTGTGAAGACAAAAGCTGTTCCTTATAAGTGAAGTGAAAGTCGCTCAGTCATGTCCAACTCTTTGCGACCCCATGGACTATATAGTCCATGGCATTCTCCAGGCCAGAACACTGGCGTGAGTATCGTTCCCTTCTCCAGGGGATCTTCCCAACCCAGGGATCGAACCCAGAGTCTTCCACATTGCAGGCAGATTCTTTACCAGCAGAGCCACAAGGGAAGCCCAAGAATACTGGAGTGGATAGCCTTTCCCTTCTCCAGCGGATCTTCCCGACCCAGGAATTGAATCAGGGTCTCCCGCATTGCAGGTAGATTCTTTACCAGCTGAGCCACAAGGGAAGCCCTTATAGGTGAACCAGAATTGACCTTTCTGGCCGTGGGTTCCAGGCACTGGTCATCAGGCTGCCCGGTTGATGCTCTGAGTTTAGCATCAGGCCCCGGCTCCATCGCTATGCCCAGAGGCCACGGACACAGGCAGCTGTCCTCTGAGCAAGGCCTGCGCTACCAGGGACAGTGGGTCAATGCTTATTAACAATATCCCAGAGAAAGGGGTGCCCATCAAAGTTTAGGGTGCGCAAGAACCCCTGAAGAGCTCGATGATGCAATCATTTGTCTTTTCTCTCTCTCACGGAATAAGCTGAGAAGTGCAGAAGTGGAAGTGAAGATAACGCTAAACTAAGATCGGATATGGGCTTCCCAGGTGGCACAGTGGTGAAGAATCTGCCTGCCAATGCAGGAGACGTGGGTTCAGTCCCTCGATTGGGAAGATCCCCTGGAGTAGGAAATGGCAACCCACTCCAGTATTCTTGCCTGGAAGATTCCATGAACAGAGGAGCCTGGTGGACTACAGTCCGTGGAGTCTCAAAGAGTCAGACATGACTGAGAATAGCACAGCACAAGATTGGTATTCGATAGGCCAGATGTGGAACTCGGGTTCAACAAGCACGCTGGGTGGTTTTGCTGTAGATGGTCTGTAACTAACACTTTGAGAAAAAGTGCCCCAAACTATTTAAATGGGGGGAAAGGGTGACAGGGCTCATGCACTGAAAATCAAACCTGGTCTCCAATTTTTATATTAGCTTGCTGAACGGGGAGTATGAATAAAAGAATGAATGAAATGTTTTATTCAGGAACATTTATGAAGGGAACAATCCTTGCCACAGAAGCTCTCAGTTTCTTGAAAGATGCACAAGCAGCCCCCACTTGCTCGGTAAGCGTACAATAGACACATACAATAGACACATACGTCTCTATTGAGATGGGGAGGGGAGGCTGAGGTTTATTGAGCTGCTAGGCATCGTGGAGACGGGTGCCCTCCATGCTCCGCCTGGTGGAATGGAGCCAGGCCTTGGAAGAGAGATGACATTTGAGGAATGAATAAGGATTTCCCTGGTGGTTAAGGTGAGAACATTCCAGGGAGAAGGATCAAAGAGTACCAATGGACAGCCAGGCCAAAAATAATAATAATAATAATAATCCAACATATTTCCAACTCTGCTTGCTCCAGGGCTGGGCACAGGCAGAGAAATGGTGGGAGACTATTTCCTTAAGCTGCCATCAAAACCATGAATGCTTTAATACACCAAAACTCTCCCTTACCTGTCACAGGGCTGACACAGTTGCGATTTGCAGAATCACTCCGTATTTGCCACACTTGTGTTTGCAGTGGAGAAGCTACCATGATTCGTGTCTCAGTTTTCAAGTGTACATCAGCCTCAGTCCGGGCGCTTGGCATGAGGTCACGAAGCTGGACAAGTCATCTGATTTGTCATTCAGACTCTTCCTCAGAACATCTCTAACAAGCCCTGTAGAGTGGCTGCAAGCGTTTCCATTTGTTTGCGAAGGCTAATTCCACTCACTTTTCCCCACTGATTTGCTGTTACCTTTCTCCTTGGCTGGAAGGAAGCACAAGAGTAACAGAAGCCTGGAGAAGATGCTAAGGAGAAGAGGGTAAATGTGTGTGCTTAAGGACATTCCCCAGTCATAAGTAAAAGAATCCAGCATTGTCGGTGCTGTGCATATGAATAAAAATTTAACTCTAAGGAGCAAATTTTCTTTTAAGATTTTACATGTTTTGTTTTATTTTGTTTTCCAATCCATACTGTTTTTTTCTCTTTTTTCTGTTGTTCAATTTACTTAACCTTTTTTTAAATGAATTTTATCATCAAAATAATTAGCCTCTTGAATATATATATGCATAAAGGAAAATCTAACAACCATTGAACCAGGAACAGAAAACATTATTATATAAAATACACTTCTCTGATCATATTCATTGGTCACAATAATAAAACTGAAGACTCCTTAAAGGCCACCTACATAGCCACCAGCAATGGCCCATGATCACCTACGCATAGAAACTAGGAGTGTTTATAAACATTTATAGCAGTTTGAGAAATATTTTCTCTTTTAGCTCTAAAAACAAATTTAAACTGGGACTTGTATTTTTTTTTCCATTGTGTTTTTCTAGCCAAGTCTCTTTATATTATATAAAAAACATCAGAACATAATAGATTAGAAAATAAAAGTGACTGATCCATCACAGATAATTCGAGATGCCCTGATCTAAGATAACCCTCAGACCTATGACAATAGTAATTACAACATTTTTACAGCTGATGAAGCTTCATGTTTTGCAAATATTCCCTCGATCTTGAGTGCAACCTTTCTAATTGTGAGTCTCCATTTTATAGAAGAAGAAATCCATCTCCAGAGAGGTTAAGTGAATCATTCAAAGGTCAGATAGCAATTTTGAGGCAGACCTAGTACCAAGACCTATGGCCCCTGACTCTGCGAAAGGTTTTCTTCTCTCCTACCAAAACTCAGAACCATTTCTTTAAAAAAAAAAAAAAATAAGTTTCAGAAAGCTTAAGAAAATACCAACATGAAGAAGGAATGTTTACTAAAAAAGCTTCAGAGTGTGATTGAGTTGTATTGTTTAAAAATACTTTTCTGTTTATGCCTGACTTTCATGCCAGCAGAGATATCAGGGATCCATAATGCACATACCTCTCTTCCCATTATACAGATGGGAAAAACAGAGACCTAAAAACAGGTATCCCCAGCTTCTTGAAAGTTCTCTTTAAGCCATTTCATGTTTATGAAAGGCCTACATTAGTATCTGTTTTCACTAACCCCAAAAGAATCTAAAGAGGAGTTTTGCTTTTAGGAAAAGAGGTGAAACAAAAAATAGCAGTCTGCATGCGTTTCGCAGCCAGCCCTTGGAGGCATCCTGCAGCCTCAACCATAAGAACGGCGCCACCAAGCCCCTTGCCCGGAACTACGAACTACACTCGGCCGCTCAGCAACCCGCCCTGTAGCTTTCCACCGCAGGAGCCTGTGCTTTGTCCCTCCTTAAGCATCGGTCGGCGAGATGAATCTTAAGGTTATCGTTCCTCTGCTTTCCTGCTCCCCTAACATGCCCAGATCTGTGGTGGAACTGTGGCGAAAATGAAAAGAAGATGGTTGCCCCTGTCTTTGGGGAGTTTATAGTCCAGCTGGGGTGATCATAAAGAATGTACTTAAAACAGTCCCAGAGTCCTTTGGGATGAACGTAAAGCAGCAGCAGCTGAAAGACGGAGCAAGGCTGCGAGGCGCGTCGGAAGGTTTTCACCAGGGCCCCGCGTGGGAAGCTCATTCAGCGGTGTACTTTCCATGGGCTTCCCAGGGGGAGCTAGTGGCAAAGAACCAGCCTGCCAGTGCAGAAGACACCAGAGACCTGGGTTTGATCCCTGGATTGGGAAGATGCCCCGGAGGAGGGCATGGTAACCCACTCCAGTACTCTTGCCTGGAGAATCCCACGGACAGAGGAGCCTGGCGGGCTATGGTCCCCAGCATTGCAAAGAGTAGGACATGACTGAAGTGACTTAGCATGCACACACACGTACTTTCTATGATCCCCAAATCCTCCAACTAAGGAATTCTACCCTCCATCAAATAACAGTGTAACAAGGAGGCTGTGGTATCATTCTTTCCACTGTAGCTAATAAATAGGGGGCAGAACAAAAGAGCATTTTTCAAGGTTAAGAATTTAGATTAGGAAAAAATGAGTCGTCAGTAAAATTAAAACGTAGCATCCCTTTAATGTACTGGGTTTGCCTTGGAAACAAACAGAGATCATTCTGCCGTTTTTGAGACTGCATCCAAGTACTGCATTTCGGACTCTTTTGTTGAGCATGATGGCCACTCCATTTCTTCTGAGGGATTCCTGCCCGCAGTAGTAGATATAATGATCATCTGAGTTAAATTCACCCATTCCAGTCCATTTTAGTTCGCTGATTCCTAGAATGTCGACATTCACTCTTGCCATCTCTTGTTTGACCACTTCCAATTTGCCTTGATTCATGGACCTGACATTCCAGGTTCCTATGCAATATTGCTCTTTACAGCATTGGACCTTGCTTCTATCACCAGTCACATCCACAACTGGATGTGGATGAATCAAAAATGACAGAATGATCTCTGTTTGTTTCCAAGGCAAACCATTCAATATCACAGTAATCTAAGCCTATGCCCCAACCAATAACACTGAAGAAGCTGAAGTTGAACGGTTCTATGAAGACCTACAAGACCTTTTAGAACTAACACCCAAAAAATATGTCCTTTTCATTATAGGGGACTGGAACGCAAAAGTAGGAAGTCAAGAAACACCTGGAGTAACAGGCAAATTTGGCCTTGGAATACGGAATGAAGCAGGGCAAAGACTAATAGAGTTTTGACAAGAGAAAACACTGGTCATAGCAAACATCCTCTTCCAACAACACAAGAGAAGACTCTACACATGGACATCACCAGATGGTCAACACCAAAATCAGACTGATTATATTCTTTGCAGCCAAAGATGGAGAAGCTCTATACAGTCAGCAAAAACAAGATGGGGAAATAACTGTGGCTCAGATCATGAACTCCTTATGGCCAAATTCAGACTTAAATTGAAGAAAGTAGGGAAAGCCACTAGACCATTCAGGTATGACCTAAATCAAATCCCTTATGATTATACAGTGGAAGTGAGAAATAGATTTAAGGGCCTAGATCTGATAGATAGAGTACCTGATGAACTATGGACAGAGGTTCATGATATTGTACAGGAGACAGGGATCAAGACCATCCCAATGGAGAAGAAATGCAAAAAAGCAAAATCACTGTCTTGGGAGGCCTTACAAATAACTGTGAAGAGAAGAGAAGTGAAAAGCAAAGGAGGAAAGGAAAGATATAAGCATCTGAATGCAGAGTTCCAAAGAATAGCAAGGAGAGATAAGAAAGCCTTCCTCAGCCATCAATGCAAAGAAATAGAGGAAAACAACAGAATGGGAAAGACTAGGGATCTCTTCAAGAAAATTAGAGATACTAAGGGAACATTTCATGCAAAGATGGGCTCGATAAAGGACAGAAATGGTATGGACCTAACAGAAGCAGAAGATATTAAGAAGAGGTGGCAAGAATACACAGAACTGTACAAAAAAGATCTTCACGACCCAGATAATCACAATGGTGTGATCACTCACCTAAAGCCAGAAATCCTGAAATGTGAAGTCAAGTGGGCCTTAGAAAGCATCACTATGAAAAAAGCTAGTGGAGGTGATGGAATTCCAGTTGAGCTATTTCAAATCCTGAAAGATGATGCTGTGAAAGTGTTGCACTCAATATGCCAGCAACTTTGGAAAAGTCAGCAGGGGCCACAGGACTGGAAAAGGTCAGTTTTCATTCCAATCCCAAGGAAAGGCAATGCCAAAGAATGTTCAAACTACTGCACAACTGCACTCATCTCACACGCTAGTAATGCTCAATATTCTCTAAGCCAGGTTTCAGCAATACGTGAACCGTGAACTTCCAGATGTTCAAGCTGGTTTTAGGAAAGGCAGAGGAACCAGAGATCAAATTGCCAACATCCTCTGGATCATCAAAAAAGCAAGAGAGTTCCAGAAAAACGTCTACTTCTGCTTTATTGACTATGCCAAAGCCTTTCACTGTGTTGATCACAATAAACTGTGGAAAATTCTAAAATAGATGGGAATACCAGACCACCTGACCTGCCTCTTGAGAAACCTATATGCAGGTCAGGAAGCAACAGTTAGAACTGGACATGGAACAACAGACTGGTTCCAAATAGGAAAAGGAGTACGTCAAGGCTGTATATTGTCACCCTGCTTATTTAACTTATATGCAGAGTACATCATGCAAAATGCCAGGCTGGATGAAGCACAAGCTGGAATCAAGATTGCTGGGAGAAATATCAACAACCTCAGCTATGCAGATGATACCACCCTTATGGCAGAGAGTGAAGAGGAACTAAAAAGCCTCTTGATGAAAGTGAAAGAGGAGAGTGAAAAAGTTGGCTTAAAGCTCAACATTCAGAAAACTAAAATCATGGCATCTGGTCCCATCACTTCATGGGAAATAGATGGGGAAACAGTGCCAGACTTTCTTTTTGGGGGCTCCAAAATCACTGCAGATGGTGACTGCAGCCATGAAATTAAAAGACGCTTACCCCTTGGAAGGAAAGTAATGACCAAACTAGATAGCATATTCAAATACAGAGACATTACTTTGCCAACAAAGGTCCGTCTAGTCAAGGCTATGGTTTTTCCAGTGGTCATGTATGGATGTGAGAGTTGGACTGTGAAGAAGGCTGAGCGCAAAAGAATTGATGCTTTTGAACTGTGGTGTTGGAGAAGACTCTTGAGAGTCCCTTCGACTGCAAGGAGATCCAACCAGTCCATCCTAAATGAGACCAGTCCTGGGTGTTCATTGGAAGGACTGATGCTGAGGCTGAAACTCCAGTACTTTGTCCACCTCATGCGAAGAGTTGACTCATTGGAAAAGACTCATGCTGGGAAGGATTGGGGGCAGGAGGAGAAGGGGACGACAGAGGACGAGATGGCTGGATTGCATCACTGACTTGATGGACGTGAGTCTGAGTGAACTCTGGGAGTTGGTGATGGACAGGGAGGCCTGGTGTGCTGCTATTCATGGGGTGGCAAAGAGTTGGACACAACTGAGTGACTGAACTGAACTGGACTGAATGTACTGGGTATTATTTTAATTAACAAATGAAAAGGCATGCTTCAATACCTTTCAACTACTTTTGTTCTTACAGCTGAAAGGGTGTAAATCTTGAATATTCGTGTGACTCAAGGTGATGCTTATTTTCTGGGCTTTCGCTACATGTCAGAGAGAATAATGACTTATTGTGGATTTATGAAGAACGTCTATAAAATTTTATTTTATCTTACTTAAATCAAGAGTCAGGGAATTTGTCCCACTGGATGGTGGTAACAGCCTTTTATCACATCAGAGTTGGTGGTAGCTTACAGAGGAGAAATTGGCCTTCAGTGGTGTGTGACTTCGTGACCTAAATAAAGTGAGATGGATATCCCTCCTCTGGGTAATCCTTTATGTTGTTGTTGTTTTAAAGCTAGAAAGAAGGAAAAGAAAGTACCAGTCAAACTCATCTTCATTCAGTGTGGTGTTACTGAGATTATTCAGTGCAGTGCCAAAGTGGGATTACCTTAGAATCGCTAAGAAGTGCAGTTTGAGTCCAACTCACAAGGGCTATCTCTATAATCACTTTAAATTAATGAAAATTCTGTATACTGGTAACTTAACCATTAGGCAAAACAAAGGAAAAGAAAAAACATGATAAAGCCGGGACTACAGGAACGTTTTGGGAATGGGTCATTCTGAATAGCTAAGGCAGAGCTTAGATTTTTACATCTTTAAGCATCTAAACTATCTTTATTATTTTAAAGAAAGAAAAAGAGAAAGTGAAGTCCTTCAGTCATGTCCAACTCTGTGGGACCCCATGGACTGTGGCTTAGCAGGCTCCTCCAACCATGGAATTTTCCAGGCAAGAGTACTGCAGTGGGTTGCCATTTCCTTCTCCAGGGGATCTTCCCGACCCAACGATCAAACCCAGGTCTCCCGCATTGCGGGCAGACACTTTGCCATCTGAGCCACCAGTGATTTGGACAGAAATCCCATTTTCTTACTAGGGGAAGCCTCTGCCTCCAGACTTTGTCTCCTCCCTTAGGGCATATAACCTCCCATCTAGAAATTTCCACATGTGCCTGCCACCCAAGGACGTTGTCCCTGCCTCAGCTCCTCGGGCGCAGCCAGCGCTGTCTGATCCAGCTTTGCCTCGCCCGGGGGAGGTGATCGGTAGCCTTTGTGGGATGAATGCGCGCTGCCCTTACCGTGACTGCTCCGGCACCTTCACAGAGGTTCTCTTGGTAAGGAGTCAGACGTCATTAGGAACATCCATTGTTGAAGTGGACTGCACGGCAGAGATTCCCCCGGCTTCTACTCAGGGTTGCAGGACTTTGGCCCCTATTAGATGGTCCCAGATGCTGTGGGTTTTTAGATTCCTATATCAAGTATTGGAGTTTTTGTTATTTTTATCTGCAGATAAAGGAGACCACTGCACTCTTTTCAGATGCTCTGGCACACTGGTAGATTTCTAGTGATAAGTCCTGTGAGTAAAAAGGGCCCAGTGAGTGGAAACATGAACCTTAATGAAAGAATTTTGTAAACTCTCTCCTGCTGGCTCAGAAGCACACACCTCCACCTCTTTTTTAAGCTTTTTTTTTTTTTTTTTTTTTGATTCTCAAATATGCATAAGAGAAAGGAGGCTATTGATTCCGTAGTTGGGAGGTCACATTTTCCAAACCTAAATGCTCTTGTAGTTAGAGTCCAGTTTACAGATTCCTAGAAATCGAGTCTCTTAGTGTCAATGTTCTCTTGGAACTCATGGATTCTATAAACCTGTAAGCTACGAACATTGTAAAAGTCGTACTTCAACCTTTAATATCACGAATCTTTTTAAAATTAATTATTTTAATTGGAGGAAAATTACAATATTTTGGTGGTTTCTGCTGTACATCAACATGAATCGACCACAGGTATACCTGTGTCCCTGCCATTCTGAACCCCTCTCCAACCTCCCTCCCCACCAACAAATTTTCAACTCCTTACAAAATGGAACTGACCTTGGAGGATTTATGTGTTTAATATTTATAAAGTATTTTAAACTCCTTAGGTAAAAACTTTCTGGTAGAGATATTGGAGTTTCACTTTCACATTTATAGCTTTTAGGAAGACAGCACTGCTCAGAACACTGCACATTTTGAACCTCTTACAGCTTTCATGCCCATGGTCTAATTTGATCACCATGATGGTCATTCATAAATACAAATGATTGTGAGATCTGTATCCGTGAATCTGTAATACTAAATTTTCAAACCTCACTTGGTTCTAAAAAACTGGCCTCCTGAATTTTCCTGTCCGAGATATTATTCATTTCTTGTGTAAATGTCAGACGCCAGAGAAAACAAACTCCCATCCTGCCGCTTGGTGTGAAGCAAGGAATCTAAACCAGCATCATTAGTGAGCTCGGTCTTGGTGGTAAGCACTTCAAATACTGAGCATGTTTTTCCAAGCTAGAAGGAAAGGGCTTCTGCTGCCTTTACAGCCTTCTTTTGACCATTTTAAGTTTCCTTGGACTTTATAATAGTACATCAGCTATGTCATTAAGAACGTTTAATGTTTTACATATGAATGTGGCATGCATTATTTCTCTAAGATATATGTGAAAGAACTGGACATGCCTATAAATTCTTGTGCTTTTTAATAACAAATATTTTATATTTTTAAAGAATAGCAAACGTCACTGCTGGGGGCCTAGGTTTGATCACTGGTTGGAGAACTAAGATCCTGTAAGCTGCATGATGTAACCAAAAAAATTTTTTTTAAATAGCAACTGGTATAGGTTACAACAATAATGGGAGTTGTATTTCTTAATTTTTAATGTGAAATTAGTCTATAATGAGTAGTTAGCATCTCTGATTTAGGCACGCCTTAATTATAATTTTAAAGCTTTTGTTATACAGCTTTGTCTAGAAAAATCTGAATACTATTTTGAAATTTATAATACTGCTGCGCACGCACACACACACACACACGCACACAACTTTCCATAATTTGTTTCTAATTTCATTTCCAGTAGTGAAACAAAGCAGGAAAAGTGCACAAAAGAATCTCTTGTTGCATGGTTGTATTTTAGTTAAAGATTATCTAGTAATTGTTATTTCACACAATGCTAAATTATTGTAAAAAAACTGGAATTACTGAAGATGTTTGTGAGAGAACAGGATGAATATATTAGGACTCAAAAAGGCAAAAATCAGTTCCTAATTCTTTGTATACTAAGGGCCATCTGGGGCATAATGTAAGAGGTACCTCCAGGATTGTAAAGTAATTTCAGAGAAGAAGAGAGGAATAAGAAAATGGGTCTATTGTGTGTCTTAGTATAAAGGGCTTCTCTAGCCTTTTTAGAAAAGGTGCACATTTTAAAAAATGTTTTCCTGTTATGCAGAGCAAGGGAACATCCTAAAGGAGTCTGCAATCCATGAGAAGGTGAGAAGAGGCCTGAGGGGGCCTTTAATAATGTTTCACCTGCTCTCAAACAGCAGACGGAGAAGAACAAGCAAGTGCCCCAAAGCTCTGAACCCAGAGAGGCAAAGCCGGGACGAAAGGAGGCCAAGCAGGGCCCTATGGGAATCAGATTTTACACACGCAAGAAAGTACACCCACCTGCTGTGTAAGGTTTCTATGGCTGCTGTAACTAACTGCTACTTAGTAGCTTAAAAGAGTGCACACTTATTGTCTCACAGGTCTGTAGTTCAGACGTCTAAATGGGTCTCACGCCCCAAAATAAAGGTGCCAGCCGAGCTGCCTTTTGGTCTTTCTCTGGTGGCCCAGACGGTAAAGAATCTGTCCACAGCACAGGATAACCCAGGATGGCAGTCTGATTTGAAGGCTGGTGGATGAACCACCATAACTGGGTCTGCTTCCTCAGCTCCTCCTTTGCGGTGTAACATGACATATGCTGGGGATAAGGATGTGGCATCTTTGGCTGGGGGGTCAGTGGGGAATTAGTCTATCGATCACACTCTTTCTCTTTCTTATTTAATAACGTGTTTGTTAGGAAATCCGATCTATTTTCCACATGTTGATACCGCAGGTATTTTAGATAACTGACAAATGGGGACTAAGAGAAGTGCTGTTTCAGTAAGGAGCGAAGCAGCCAGTGACTATAAACAGAGCCAACATGCACTTTTAGGGTAAATAAGTAATCCTAGAAATTATAAAGACAGATGCAATAGATAATATTTTTAAAACAAATTTTAAATATATGTGGATATAGAAAAAGTCCTGGATGACTACTCTGTTGGGTTAATACCATCACATCTGAAAACCAGATGATGTTAAAAAAAATTATTAGGCTAATATTACATATCACATCTCTTAATAACACAGTAGTAACCAATTACATTTAAAGTATAATACACTATTTCATAAACTTCCAAAAACCTTCTTGTGGGGAAGAAGGAAAACATTTTTTAAATGTCAACGAAGAAGCAAAATTTATAACCAAGACACAGAGTTCACACAAAGCCATCCTGAGAGAGTAAAACAGGGACGAGTTCTTTTCCAGAAGACAAACAAGTTCCAGATTAGCTAGGAATTCTGTATGTTTTCACACTCTATTAGCTCCATAGAAAAGCTGCCCCTAGCATTTAATAATTTATAAGCCTAATTGCACTCATCTCACACGCTAGTAAAGTAAGGCTCAAAATTCTCCAAGCCAGGCTTCAGCAATATGTGAACTGTGAACTTCCTGATGTTCAAGCTGGCTTTAGAAAAGGCAGAGGAACCAGAGATCAAATTGCCAACATCTGCTGGATCATGGAAAAACCAAGAGAGTTCCAGAAAAACATTTATTTCTGCTTTATTGACCATGCTAAAGCCTTTGACTGTGTGGATCACAATAAACTGTGGAAAATTCTGAAAGAGATGGGAATACCAGACCACCTGACCTGCCTCTTGAGAAATCTGTATGCAGGTCAGGAAGCAACACTTAGAACTGGACATGGAACAACAGACTGGTTCCAAATAGGAAAAGGAGTATGTCAAGGCTGTATATTATCACCCTGTTTATTTAACTTCTATGCAGAGTACATCATGAGAAATGCTGGACTGGAAGAAGCACAAGCTGGAATCAAGATTGCCGGGAGAAATATCAGTAACCTCAGATATGCAGATAACACCACCCTTATGGCAGAAAGTGAAGAGGAACTAAAAAGCCTCTTGATGAAAGTGAAAGTGGAGAGTGAAAAAGTTGGCTTAAAGCTCAACATTCAGAAAATGAAGATCATGGCATCTGGTCCCATCACTTCATGGCAAATAGATGGGGAAACAGTGGAAACAGTGTCAGACTTTATTTTTTTGGGCTCCAAAATCACTGCAGATGGTGATTGCAGCCATGAAATTAAAAGACACTTACCCCTTGGAAGGAAAGTTATGACCAACCTAGATAGCATATTCAAAAGCAGAGACATTACTTTGCCAACAAAGGTCCATCTAGTCAAGGCTATGGTTTTTCCTGTGGTCATGTATGGGTGTGAGAGTTGGACTGTGAAGAAGGCTGAGCGCCGGAGAATTGATGCTTTTGAAGTGTGGTGTTGGAGAAGACTCTTGAGAGTCCCTTGGACTGCAAGGAGATCCAACCAGTCCATTCTGAAGGAGATCAGCCCTGGGATTTCTTTGGAAGGAATGATGCTAAAGCTGAAACTCCAGTACTTTGGCCACCTGATGCAAAGAGTTGACTCATTGGGAAAGACTCTGATGCTGGGAGGGATTGGGGGCAGGAGGAGAAGGGGACCACAGAGGATGAGATGGCTGGATGGCATCACTGACTCGATGGACGTGAGTCTGAGTGAACTCCGGGAGTTGGTGATGGACAGGGAGGCCTGGCGTGCTTCAATTCATGGGGTCATAAAGAGTCAGACACGACTGAGTGACTGAACTGAACTGAACTGAAGCCTAATTTATAATAAGTAATAATTTTACTGAAAACAAGTTCTAAAATACAGATAGTTCTTAGGACCTGAAAATGTTCTATAGAAACTGTAATTTGTGGGTTGAATTTAAAACAAAGAAGCAAGAGGAAAAAGTCCAGCAGGGCCGCCTGTTGAGGAGGCCTGCCGTGCGTGAGATCGGCCTGTATTTCAAACAGCAGTGCTACAGGAGTGGGTAGCATTTAAATTCCACAGTTAAAAGTGTGGAAACTGAGGCTCAAAGGAGTTGCATCATTTATCTAAGTTCCAGTAACCTGCAGCGACAGAAGTAGAATCTGAACGCAGATTTGCTGACTGGAAAGTCCATGCTCAATTCCAGGCTACTTCCCTGAATCAGAAGAAAATATGCTCTATGGATTTCTAATCTCTTTAGTTATAGATATCTCTTTAATTATAATAAACTTCTAATGTGAGTACAGGACTCTTTGCATAATATATAGTCAAACTAAGTATTCTCTTTCAAATGTACAGCTTAGATGTTAGTGGTTATAAGCTAAGTCTAGTAGTTTTAGGTAATATATTTTAAAACGGATATATATATGTCCTACGTTTAAATTTTCATTTCCAAGAATTGTCTCTTAATTGTGCATTTGTACAACTAAGAATTTCTTACCAACTGTGGTGCCGGAGAGGACTCTTGAGAGTCCCTTGGACAGCAAGGAGATCAAACCAGTCAATCTGAAAGGATATCAGTCCTGAATATTCATTGAAAGGACTGATGCTGAAGCTCCAATACTTTGGCCACCTAAGGAGAAGAGCCAGCTCCTTGGAAAAAATCCTGATGCTGGGAAACACTGAGGGCAGGAGGAGAAGGGGGCGACAGAGGATGAGATGGTTGGATGGCATCACCGACTCAATGGACATGAGTTTGAGCAAACTCTAGGAGACAGTAAAGGACAGGGAAGCCTGGCATGCTGCAGTCCACGGGGCCACAGAGTCAGACACGACTTAGCGACTGAACACGATAACAAAGAGTGTCTGCTCTCGTCAGGACCGTTAAGACTTAACAAGAGCTTGCTCTGCTGTTTTGATATATGAAGTCCGTTGTGCTGGAGAAATAAAACGCAAAGTTTCTCATCTTGAGGGTAGTGCTTCTTCTCTAAGGATGCCCTAAGATTGATGGGAGACTTGCTTCCTGGCATGTCTCTCCACACGGCATTTGGAGTATTATTGATTTAGTAATTTAGGTTGTTTTAAAATGAACACATCTATACTTGAGGTCCAGTTAAGTCTAATACCCTCTGAGTGTAGGACAGCTTTTATAACTGATATTATATGATCACATATTAATTTTTTATTTGCAGTTTTATCTGCTCCAATAGTTCATCACCATTAAAAGTGTCTTCTTTAAAAAGCACAACTATTCAGTGACAGATCCGTTTTAACTTGAAAACCGTCATCAGGACATTCTTTTACAAGAACAGTGGCCTCTTCTCCAACTAGAAAAGTATTAGACAAGACAGGTAGCTCCAGCAGTAATTACTGATGGGTGAAAAAATCCACTGAACAACAAAAGGGCCCTTTTTAATACAATTCTTTATTGATAAGACTATAATTTCATGCCGAATCTTGTGGATTAAGAATGAATTTTAAGGACAAGAAATATTCATCAAAAAGAGCTTGCCTTGAGTTTGACCTCGCTAGGTTTGGGGAAAATGGGAGTCCATCGCCTGCAGTCAACATGCCGCCTGTGCCCTCGTCAGTGAGCGCGCCTTCCGTTGTAACTGACGGGACGGAGCAGGGGCCAGCATTTCTTCATTAGTGCTGGCCAGCTTGCTTCGGGTTTTTGTTTCCTACTGGAAAAAAATTAACTGCTGATAATGAAATGGTTTCTGTCTTGTTATAGGTGTTGTACAGTGACTCACTACAGCCTTCTTCGGGATTGCCATCCATATTATCGGGGCATGGCATTTACTGAACCGAGGAGCCTAGACTCAAGG
This sequence comes from Bos indicus x Bos taurus, assembly GCF_003369695.1. Classification (NCBI taxonomy): domain Eukaryota; kingdom Metazoa; phylum Chordata; class Mammalia; order Artiodactyla; family Bovidae; genus Bos; species Bos indicus x Bos taurus. The sequence continues at coordinate 60,079,751 of NC_040099.1, forward strand.
AAATGAGGGCACGCAGAGTTTGCAATCCATTTGTATGCATGGATATAAAATATACATTTCCTTGCATACGAGGAGGAAAAAAATCTTTTTAATAGAACTAAAAAGAAAAATGAGGTATTTTCTACCCCAGATACCCACGCCCTGTGTGTCATTACACAAAACTGACTGACAGCTGCCCGGAGGGCTCAGTTTCAGGAAAGACTAATAAACGGCAAATGCAAAGAGCTCATTAGGAGCTAGAAGCAATGACTTTATGTAACCTACAGCTAACCTTGCGACAAATAAGACTATTGGCCTTACGTTTTCCAAACGGCCTCCCTTCTTTCATTACGGGATAGGAATACACACTGCTACAAGTCAGCATGTCTAATAGAGGATTCCAGCAGAGAAAGGCCACCTGTAAACAGATGGGTTATTCAGAAATGCACTGACTTCAAGAACAATATTTCAGTTGCAGTCATTCCCTCCTGATGCTTGAAGGTCATGTGTTTAAAAATCCCTGTGGAAATAAAATTGCAAGTTGAGAAAGTATCTCTGTAGAAAACAGGAGTTGGAGGTCAGAGTCAGGAACAAACCTGTAAGAGTCCTTGTGTTTTCACTCACTGGGTATTTGTGCGTGTGTAAATGTGTGTGTGTGTGTAAATAGTGCACGCTAGATATAGTTAACAAAGAAGTTTCATTTGTTTTAAAATTTGAAACAATGAGCTTTATACTATTAATTTTTACTTGTCCTTCCTACTTCTCTTTTCCCCATAATTTCAAAGTCCTAGATTTTGTTTTACTTAGCTATACACAATATCCATGCTAAAACATTGTGTCCTCTGATCCATTAAAGTGTTCAACTCATTTCTAATTTGATAATCCCTTATTAGTAAAAAGGAAAATATTTTATAATAGAATGTATTTCAATGTGTAAATGTTCGGGGAAGACTTCACTAGAAGACCAAAAATGTCTCCTAAAATTTCCCCAATGGAATGGGTGCCCCCAACAGGTCCCCTGATTTAGATCTGAGGCCGCTGCTTATTGTCATATGCATAAAATTGATTTTTGCACTGGGGTAGTGGTTGGGGTAGAAAAAATTCAGTTATGTTCTCTGACTTTAAAAATTGTATGAAACCCAAATGTCAGTGTCCATAAAGTTTTATTGCAACACAGCTACACTCTGCTGGTGTAGGAAATGGCAACCCACTCCAATATTCTTGCCTGAGAATCCCATGGACAGAGGAGCCTGGCAGGCTACAGTCCATGGGGTCACAAAGAGTTGGACATCACTGAGCTACTTACACAGAAACTTTAGGTTAGTTGAGAGTGACTGAAGCCCTAGTGTGGAATAAATATTGTATAATTTACTAACAAATATTTATGTGCACGCATGCGTCACGTTGCATCCCTATGGACTGTAGCCTATGGACTGTGACCCTATGGACCCTATGGACTCCTCTGATCATGGGATTCTCCAGGCAAAAACATCAGAGTGGGCGGCCATGCTCTCCTCCAGGGGATCTTCCCGACTCAAGGATCAAACCCATGTCTCTTATATCTCCTGCACTGGCAGACAGGTTCTTTACCACTAATGCCACCTGGGAAGCCCATAAATATTTATATATATAAATTGGTCATAAACTAACGAATACTTTCTCTAACTCTATAGTCCCTTTTTCCAATGGGGAAGCAGTCTGGCCTCAAATCAGACCCAGAGGAAGTAAAAAGGAGTTACCTATTGACTTAAGAAAAGTGCTGAAATTATGAGTCATTTGATAATAAGGAGTCATATAATCCTTATAAACATATTTTATTTGTTGACCTGAATACCATATGTCATCCATTTTAGAACGTTCTTAATATAATAAACTTCTGGGATGCAGTTCTAACCTGCAAATATTTTAAAAAGAAGCTTCAGAATAGCACATTGGCGTGTGCCCTCCATCCCTAAAATAGAGTAGGGCCACCAAGCTTGTAGGCCAATCATGAGGTGTGAAATCGACTCACTTCCGAGTCTATTCCAGCAGATCCTGTCCACACGTCAAATGAATGCATCAATCTATACATAGCAGTTTGTTCCTTATCCTGATTTTACTATCAAATGGATAAAAGATATTAATACAGACAGCACTACTCAACTCTCTAAAGGCAGCATTTTTATAAACCATCCAGTCCCTTTCTAAAGAAAAACAATCAAGGTTATATACCATGATGAATTTTCACATATACACTTTCATGAGTTTTAGTTTACATTTGAATATAAAATATTGTCATCTATCTATTATTTTTTCCCTCAGAAAGTCCCTTTCTTCAAACTGCCAGTAGTATTTTTTGTATTATCTAAGAGATAGTTTTCTAGTATTAAATATGAAACACAAACGGATAGCTTCTTAGGTGTTGATTCTCTTGGAAACTGAAGATTTCTAATCTGATCTTTGCCTTAAGAAGAGTTGTCTCTTATTGGATGTGTTACTAGCGGTTCTAATTAATCTTTTATTATTAAAATACGTACTGTGTGTGTGTGTGTTTGAGAGAGAGAGGGAGAAAGGCAGAGACAGAGACAAAATGGGAGAGACAGAGACGAAGAAGAAGAAGACAAAATAATGCTAAAGGCTTTGAACTTTACTGGTAAGAAAAGTTATTCTGCTGACAGTTTCTCTATGGCAAAAAAAAAAAAAAAAATGCAAGTCTCACATATGTGTTTGAAGGTTTAACTTTAACTTATTCACGTGTTTCTTTAAATTACATGTGAGTTATTTCAGGATGTAACATCCCCCAGTCAGAAAGATAATGGTTAGGAATAGGTGTGTGTATGCATGGAGCTGCTTATTCATAGAGAAGAGGCATCAGAGGGGACAATGGCATAAACTAAGAGACTCTGCTAGGGTACCATTAAAAAGCACTGTTAGTTGGATTAGCTGTTCTGGATAAAGACTAAGCTGATACAACAACCATAAAAACACAGAATAGAAGTTTATTTCTCTTTTATAACAATTATAAAGTGAAGCAGGCCTGCTCTGTGTGGTCATTCAGAGACATGCTTGTTCTTTGCAACTTGGAACCTTCGGAATATGTACATGGTTGAGTTCACCTCCTCATCATCTTACCAGTCTACAGTTCTCATCGGCCAAGTAGGAAAAGGAAATCTGCAACCAGCAGTTCCACTCTAGGCAATTACTTGCAGAAGTCACACTTGGTCCTTGGTTTATGTTTCACTGAAGAAAACTGAGTCTCAGGACCACATCCAGCTGCAAAGGAGTCTGGGAAATGTGGTACCAGGACAGTCACTTACCCGGATGAACCCTATTACAAGGCAAAGGAGTCTGGGAAACGTGGTACCGGAGCAGTCACATACCCAGATGAACCCTAGTACAAGGCAACAGGGAAACAGTGCTGGGAGAAACCAGCAGGTGCTTATCTGAGCACCTCCTTATGCTGCTGCTGCTAAGTCGCTTCAGTCGTGTCTGACTCTGTGCGACCCCATAGACGGCAGCCCTCTAGGCTCCCCCGTCCCTGGGATTCTCCAGGCAAGAACACTGGAGTGGGTTGCCATTTCCTTCTCCAATGCATGAAAGTGAAAAGTGAAAGTGAAGTCGCTCAGTCGTGTCCGACCCTCAGCGACCCCATGGACTGCAGCCTTCCAGGCTCCTCCGTCCGTGGGTTTATGGGTTCCCTGGGAATGCGTTTGTCTGTGCTTTTGCTTGACTGAAGTGTAGCCGACTGACTGAAGTGTAGCTGACTGCCGTCATTCTGTCGGTTTCAGGTGTACAACATAGTGATTTGTCTTTTTATAGATGATACTCCTGGAGGAGGGCGTGGCCGCCCACTCCAGTGTTCTTGCCTGGAGAATTCCAAGGACAGAGGAGCCTGGCAGATCGCAGTCCATGAGATCTCAAAGAGCTGGACACGACTGCGCGGCTAACACTACTGCACCACTACATATTACACTCCACTTAGAGTCATTGTAAACTGTTAGCTATACTGCCTGTGCTGGGCCTTATATCCTTGTATCTTATTTACTTTATACCTAGTAGTTTGTACCTCTTAACTCCCTTCCCCTGTCGTGCCCTTCCCCCTGTCCTTCTTTATCTGTTTTTACACTGTGACTCGAAATCCCTTCCTTGAGGGAAGAAACTGCTTCGGCTCCATGTTACTCTTCACCCCAGAGACCGGCACATACTAGACCACTAACTATCTTTGCATTAGATTGAGTCTAAGTCCCAACAAATAATCGGTTATTTAGTTCACATGTTTTGAAATGTGAGGTATCCCTTTAAGGAAAGGTCTGCCCGGGAAGGAGAAATTTGTATCTTTGCCCAACAGGACACGTCTGTGGGGAGTCTCGTCATCTATTCCACTGATGGCCTTGCCTTCACTGTAGATTATCACGTCAGGAGAGCTCTGCTCACTTCAGGAATGACTAAAATGCTAAATGGAAGATTGCTCACCACAGGTTCATTCTACCAGGATCAGATTAAATACTAAGTATTCAAAATTAAAACTTAACACAGTAGAATTATGGCATAACTTCACTGTCAAAATTATGTTGACTTTGGTTAGCTGATGTATTAGTCAGGTTCTCCAGAGAAACAAAACAAATAAGAAGTGTGTGTGTGTGTACACACATATATAGGCAGGCGAAAACCCATGTCCCAGCTCAAAGACCAATGTCGAAGCTCAAAGGCAGAAAGAAAACTCCCTCTCACTCAGCCTTTTGTTCTATTCAGGCCTTCAAAAGAGTGGCTGCCAACGCACACTGGGGAGGGCAAGCTACTTTATTCAGTCCACTGATTCAAATGTTAGTTCATCCAGACACATCCCCATAGACCCACCCAGAATAATCTCTAACCAATATGTGGGTACCTTTTTAAGTTAGCACATAAAATTAACCAGCACTACTGATGACTATCTTTACTCTCTTTAGGAAAAGCTCTGAATTTGATCAAATATGACAAAACTACCAGGTAGACAGTGAGGAAAACAGTTTTGCTTTTCTTTCTTTCTTTTTAATTTCTAAAGGACTGGCATTTGGCACATCAGCTTAGGTGTGACTTGGAATATATTTTAAGGAAACAGCCAGACTCCAAGCACAATTAATGTGAGACACTCAGGGCTGCGTACCAAGAATAGCATGTACACCTCAAATAGCCAGTCTGAGAGAACATGTATTGATTACAGACAATCTTGTGATAAATTTGGATAGTGGCCCTTTTCTCTCCCTTTCAGCAGTTTTCTCATAATATAAAAGACTTTCTGGAACACCTGGATAAATATGATATAAAATAAAAATTCAAGAGTAACATCCACAGTTAGGATTTTCTCCCTTATGAAAATCCAATTTGAGAGCTTTTAGGCTGTCTGTATCTCTTGAAATGATGTATAAAAATGATAATGACACAGACTAACACAGACAATCATTTTGGATAATTATGGCACAAGAGTGGATTTCTTTTATTCCAATTGGCTATTTTAATTGATCAGATAAGCCTAATAACCAAGCAATTTCTACTTAATTTGTATTAGGCACATATAATTTCAGCAGCCTAGAAGCATCATTATGCTCCTTAAAAAAAAAAATTGTTAAGGCTCTTAGGGAAACTGTAATATCAAAATTTTAATGACTTTATTGAGGGCATCAAAGCTTAAAGCATTAACAGAAAAATCCCTTCATAGTATTGCATTGGTTTCCTTGGTCTGAAGACACAGAACAAACTTAGCAACCTTTCTCTTTCTATTCTTTAGGCTCATAGTATTGCTTAATAAGAGTAAGGAAAAAACTACATATGTATACCTATGGCTGAATCATGTTGAGGTTTGACAGAAAACAGCAAAATTCTGTAAAGCAATTATCCTTCAATAACAAAATAAATTAATTTTAAAAAAACTACAAAATATCTTTTAGGACCAAAGAGACACACTGTCTATTATTGGCTAATAGCTTTTGGTACTGTAAGATAGTTCCCAGTACGAATCCCAAGGATATCAAAGTTTTGGTGTTCATTAAGTAGCTAAGAAAACATGAGAGGGGAAGCCTAGCCTGAAAACTGTGGCCCTGAGATTTATAATCGTCTCCGTTCCATCATCCAGTCTTTGGACATAAAATGGTTCTTTTGGGGATGTTCTAACGTGAGTGATCAAGTATTTTACTTAAAAGAGATAACTGCTACTAGGAAGAAGGTTGCCAGGATGGAGAAAGCAGGTAGGTTTACTTTTGCTGATTTCATTTAAATTTCAGTTTCATGTTGACGTCATGAACCAGTTGCAGTCAGACTCCAGGCTTTGTACCTGCTCTCCATCTGCTGCTGGACCAAGGCAATGAGAAAAGAACTTCCAAGGACTGTTGGCTCGCAGTTGTTACAAGCAAAGCATCCTTGTCAGGATCAGTAATGCGGGAAGACAAGTGGATGTTTATTTTAGATCATTCGTCCTGACAAGACTGTCGATTTGAAGTTGCTGCAACTCTGGGTAGGGGAAGTATTAAAAGTGGCTGCAGCCAGGAACATCCCCTTAAGGGGGCTTCTGGAGAGGAGGGTCAGTATCCTGATGAAAAGTCTCCTTAGATTTATCCACAGTTAGCTTTGAGTTTGCAAAATCTAAAGTGAAATCAAAGTGTATTTCCAGGACCTGCTGCAATAAAGAAGTAACCATGGCAATTGGCTGAGCTGCATGGAGACTGAAGAAGGAAGTGTGATCTCGAACTTTATGTACATTAGAAATACCACAGAAAATTAAGTGGGAAAAGCCTTGGAAAACGTGAAGTATGTGAAGAAGAGATGACAAGATATTCTTAGCTGCTTTTTTTTTTTTTTTGGTTCACACAAGTAGAAACTCAAGTTAATTCATTTTTCACTGTTTGGATTTCTGTAATTTCTGTTGCAAGAATTAACAAGAAAAAAGTCAGCACCAAAATATTTCTTGGTCAGTTAGGGGCACGTATTGCTGAAGTAAGATAAATGGATTCTGATTGTGAAAAGCAATTATTCTGCAGAAAGGATACAGCCGTCCCTCCCCTCAGTGTGATGAACAATGTGTTTACTATAAAATGCTAATTAGCCCTTAAAGTTATTAATGTAATTATTGTTCATCTAAGGACATAAATCTGGCACCCCTGAGGACAGGGGCATTGCTCATTTTGAAGAAGCTGGCTTAAAGCTGTTTTTGCTTACCTATTTGCTTATTTCAAACTAAATCGCTCTTCAAAATGAGATGAAAATAAAATAACATCAAATTGCCCGTCATTCGATGAGGACAAAGCTGCTTGGAGCTGAAATTAGAGGTTATGAGACACACTGACATTTGTGTTCACAAGTAAGGCGTTATTTTTTAGGTCTAATAAAAACAGATCATGAATTTAAAACTATGTGCCGTGACTGCCTCATTTAATCGCTGAGGGGGCACCTTACTTTGAGTGCGGTCTGGAAGAATCATTTGGGCAGGGATGAAAATGAAAAACAGTACCGCTCTATCCACTAAATATAGATGGTTTTGAACAGAGTCTGTTTATTTATTTTTCCTACAGAACTTCAAAGCTCTGTGTCTCCAGGGCAGTATTGTCAGCTTGTCCTCATTGCCTTCTTCAAATAGAGAGGTGTCACTCTACTTGCCTGGAGTAAATAAAATTTCCTCGGCACAAAGCTAAAAAAGCATATCAGAAATTCACCAATCATGTTTAACGCTATTTAGCTGAAAATGAGGTTTGGCCTCCTCATTAGGATGCAAAGGAGTGGGCAGCCTCATTTCCAAATTCCCAACCCTTTTATTGTAAAAATTCTTCATATTGCATGTAATATCCAGTCTAAAATGGCTTCAGCAAAACAGAACATCCAGTCTAAAATGACTAAAGCAAAGATAGAGAATAACGTGTCTTTTTTAACTGGACACGCTGAGATTAACTGGCTCCGGGGACAGTTTGATCCAGCAGTTAACTACGTCAAGTCTCCCGCTGTTTCTAACTGTTCTCACAGTGGCGCCTGCTCTCTGTGCTCTTTGTCCTCAGGGCACTCCCCTTAGCAGCAATACTGGCTGGGGCAGTTTCAGAAATCAGAGGCACATGTTCAGTTCAGTTCAGTTCAGTCGCTCAGTCGTGTCTGACACTTTGCCACCCCATGAATTGCAGCATGCCAGGCCTCCCTGTCCATCACCAACTCCCAAAGTTCATTCAAACTCATGTTCATAGAGTCGGTGATGCCATTCAGCCATCTCATCCTCTGTCGTCCCCTTCTCCTCCTGCCCCCAATCCCTCCCAGCATCAGAGTCTTTTCCAATGAGTCAACTCTTTGCATCAGGTGGCCAAACTATTTGAGTTTCAGCTTTAGTATCAGTCCTTCCAAAGAAATCCCAGGACTGATCTCCTTTAGAATGGACTGGTTGGATCTCCTTGCAGTCCAAGGGACTCTCAAGAGTCTTCTCCAACACCACACTTCAAAAGCATCAATTCTTCAGTGCTCAGCTTTCTTCACACTCTCACATCCATACATGACGACAGGAAAAACCATAGCCTTTACTAGACGGACCTTTGTTGGCAAAGTAATGTCTCTGATTTTGAATATGCTATCTAGGTTGGTCATAACTTTCCTTCCAAGGGGTAAGCGTCTTTTAATTTCATGGCTGTAGTCACCATCTGCAGTGATTTTGGAGCCCAAAAAAAGAAAGTCTGACACTGTTTCCACTGTTTCCCCATCTATTTGCCATGAAGTGATGGGACCAGATGCCATGATCTTCATTTTCTGAATGTTGAGCTTTAAGCCAACTTTTTCACTCTCCTCTTGCACTTTCATCAAGAGGCTCTTTAGTTCCTCTTCAGTTTCTGCCATAAGGGTGGGGTCATCTGCATAGCTGAGGTTGTTGATATTTCTCCCGGCAATCTTGATTCCAGCTTGTGCTTCTTCCAGCCCAGCATTTCTCATGATGTACTCTGCATAGAAGGTAAATAAGCAGGGTGACAATATACAGCCTTGATGTACTCCTTTTCCTATTTGAAACCAGTCTGTTGTTCCATGTCCAGTTCTAACTGTTGCTTCCTGACCTGCATATAGGTTTCTCAAGAGGCAGGTCAGGTGGTCTGGTATTCCCATCTCTTTCAGAATTTTCCACAGTTTACTGTGATCCACACAAAGGCTTTGGCATAGTCAATAAAGCAGAAATAGATCTTTTTCTGCAACTCTCTTCCTTTTTTGATGATCCAGCCGATGTTGGCAATTTGATCTCTGGTTCCTCTGCCTTTCCTAAACCAGCTTGAACATCTGGAAGTTCATGGTTCACATACTGTTGAAGCCTGGCTTGAAGAATTTTGAGCATTACTTTGCTAGCGTGTGAGATGAGTGCAATTGTGCGGTAGTTTGAGCATTCTTTGGCATTGCCTTTCTTTGGTATTGGAATGAAAACTGACCTTTTCCAGTCCTATGCCCAAGACTGAGTTTTTAAAATGTGCTGGCATATTGAGTGCAGCACTTTCACAGCATCATGTTCAGGATTTGAAATAGTTCCACCGGAATTCCATCACCTCCACTAGCTTTGTTCGTAGTGATGCTTTCTAAGGCCCACTTGACTTCACATTCCAGGATGTCTGGCTCTAGGTGAGTGATCACACCATGGTGATTATCTGGGTCATGAAGATCTTTTTTGTACAGTTCTTCTGTGTATTCTTGACATCTCTTCTTAATATCTTCTGCTTCTGTTAGGTCCATACCATTTCTGTCCTTTATCGAGCCCATCTTTGCATGAAATGTTCCCTTAGTATCTCTAATTTTCTTGACGAGATCTCTAGTCTTTCCCATTCTGTTGTTTTCCTCTATTTCTTTGCATTGATCGCTGAAGAAGGCTTTCTTATCTCTCCTTGCTATTCTTTGGAACTGTGCATTCAGATGCTTATATCTTTCCTTTTCTCCTTTGCTTTTCACTTCTATTCTTTATACAGCTATTTGTAAGGCCTCCCCAGACAGCCATTTTGCTTTTTTGCATTTCTTTTCCACGGGGATGGTCTTGATCCCTGTCTCCTGTACAATGTCACAAACCTCCGTCCATAGTTCATCAGGCACTCTGTCTATCAGATCTAGTCCCTTAAATCTATTTCTCACTTCCACTGTATAGTCATAAGGGATTTGACCACATGTTATGTGGTCCAAAGAAAAAGAATGCTTCTAGGTCCCTTGGTAGAGCAAGGAGGTGGCATGTAAGGAGGAATCCCCTGCAAAGGTCGACTTCTCTTGTTCAGCCACATGCCCAGTGCAACAGACTCGACACGGCCTATCCAGTGGCTATTACCACCTTCCCCCTTGGCAAGAGAAGCTCGACTTTGTTTAAGAATGGAACAGCAGTGTGCTCGGGAAAGTGGGCCACTTCTTCAGTCCTAAGAGACGCACCGTGACTGGATGAAGTCAGTCACTGAACTGAGAAGGAATACTGTTACTTTTTCCAGGGACTAGCTTAGGGCTTGAATAGTTCTGGTCAACAGAACTTTTAGAGAAGTCTACTGAAAGCCTCTGGAAAAGATCTTCCCCTCTAATAATAGAGACGTATTGAGGGGGACATCTCTAATCTCTACCCTTCTCTGTATGTTCTTATGGAAAGAAGTAATAGCTGGAGCTGCAGCAGTCATCTTGCGACTATGAAGATTCTTACTAGAGGCTGGTTGAGAAACTAACTTTGTTAAGTCATGGAAAAAAGCTTGGAGTCACCTTCTTCTAGAAATCTCTCTGTGGTGAGGGAAGATAACCTCCTGTTTCTTACGACACTTTTAATTAGATACTCTGTTACTTGCTATCCACAGCATCCTAACTGGTAAAATCAACCCTGAGAAGTCAGGAGATGGATGTGATGATGAGCTTACGTCCTCAAGGTTTACCAACCAAGCCCTACTTCCTGACTCTGTGAAGATGAGGAATATAGTTCCCACTTTAGGAGCTGGTGGGGGTTAGAAACGAAGTAACAGAGGTTAATACTTAATGCAGACTGACAGTAGATACTCAACAAATGACTGTAATTGTTGTTCTTACTACTAAGCACTTATGAAATACTGGATTTTCTTCCTTATCCAAAACCAAGACTATAATAGACATTTTTTTTAATCCACAGATACACATACATAAACAAGCATTCTAGATTCCTAGTCAGTGACAGTGAACAATTCTAATAAGCATTTTTCATCCCAATTTCCCAAGCCCAAATCTGATGAACAGAAAGGCAGACAGAGTGAAAATGGAGAGAATTGGTAGACGACAGCAGGGAAGTTTGAGAAAATGCCTTAACATACAGACGCAAGAACTTAAAAGGTGCAACAGCAGGGCAAGGGGGCTTCACAACCCTGGAGGGAGCCACCACGAGAGGCAGGAACTAGAGCATTATGCTCTCCGGTGGTTGAGACCACAGGCTCTGGACTCTGCTGCATGGGTCTGAACCCAGCTCTAATGTGAGCTAGCTTATGAATTCAAGTGTATCAACCTCTCTGTGAAGTGGAGATAATCCTTGTACCTATGCCAGAGGGTTGCAAGTAAATGCAGAAGTAACTAACTTACTGCTCCAGGGTACTTACAACAGTGCCAGACCCATAACAAGTGACCACAGGAACATTCGCTATTATCATTATAATGTGACACCATCAACAGGGCTTATTGGAAAGACTGAACCATCACATATTACTCCTGTACCCTCCGTTTTTAAAAACAAGTGGCAATACCCTTGAGAATTCACGCAATCAAAAGTGTTACATTCTTAAATAGACACAGTGGGAAGTGTAGGTGTCTGAAATATTTATGTTATCTGCAATTCCACTAAGAGTAACAGAAAAATGAGATACTACATTTAGATTTAGAATTTTGAAGTGAATGCTATTTTCAGTATATTAAAAGAAGCCTTTTCTTCCCTTATGCCTTCAGAATTGAAAACAGAGACAGGGAGAGAGACAGGGTCTTCTGAAAGGACTTCTGGGCATGGCCGTGGAACAGCTCAGCCTCGGTGGAAGTTCCCGTTTGGGGCAGACTTGGACTCAGTCAGATGTCTCTCAGGGGAAAGACCCAGCCTGCAGTCTGTGGAACCACCAGATCTCTAGTGGAATAAGCCTTCCCTACCTTGCACAGAAATCCATCACAGATGTATTTCTTCTCTTTTCCGAAAAGAAATCATGAAACAAATCTACTCATTCCTATTCCTTTCATTGAAACAGGCGGACAGTGATTCTTGAATTTTTATAAAGAATGAGTTAAAAACTGCTTACTAAAATTTTGTCAGTATATTGTCTCAGGCTAGTGGGTATCTCTGCTTTAGAGACTGTTTTAAATAGTAAATCACCCAGAAAATGCTGTGCTCAAATTTCAGTCTAAAAGAAGAGATGAAAACCATTTATCATCATCATTTATAACTTTCTCATTGTACCTCATCAGGAGAAAGAAAATAAGAGTTGTACTGATTAATGGTCCTGATGCAGTCTAATTGTGACATTAAGTTAATACAGTCTTCAACATTTCAATCTTTGTGATCCATCTTCTGAAGGTGGAAAGGATGCCAGCCTGTGCCAAGGAGACTTCCGTGCCCTCTCACAGTGCAGCCCCTTCTCTCACTTAATCACTCCCCACGACTCAGAGCATCTAAACACAAGGGCTGCTGAGACTTTGTGGTGAAGAAGATCGCCTGGCACGAACCTTCAACTGCAGCTGTGAGCGCTGGAGAACTATCTGGTAGATAAATCAATGAGATATTTGCTTTCTTACAGGATTCTCTTAGCATTTAGGGCTTAACTCCAAATAATAACCCACTGTTTATTGGTAGCTGCCAGCTGAAGGATGATTAAAAACCCCACATCAATATTTACTCCTGAAAAACTAATGAGAGGCAAATCAAATTTTAGAACATATAAAGACAATGTCCTACTGCAATCAAGTACTTTATCTCATCAACATAAGGATCTATTCATATGTGAGAGAAACCCAATATGGTTTGTTCAATAGATACTAAAAAGAAATTTCATAAAATTTCTACCTTTTCCTAAAAATGGTAAATATTGATGGAACACCTCTTATGTTCCAGGCCTTCTGCTAGAATCATAATTTCTTTTAACCATCTCATCAACCCCATCCAGAAGATGTCATCACAGAATTCAATTTAAAAAATCAAGGCTTAGAGACACTGAAGAATTTGTCTAACACCTTATTTCCAAACCTGGGGTTTAATTTATTATAATATAATACTTATACTCTTTTTTAAAAAAGAGTATAAAGCAACAGTCTTAATCTGATAAACTCTATTTGCTCTAAACCAAAAATCAATAACATATTAATGGCAAACAAAAATTCAGTGCTCAAGAACATTGCACGTGAAAGACATTAATGATTTATACAGAAAATCTAAGTAGATAAATAGATATATATGTAGGAAAATTATCAGCCTTACTAGCACTTGAAAGAGTATAATTTTTTAAAGTGAGATATCCTTATATTTAAATTTATTTACAAAATTTAATGCTCAAAATAGCAAACATTTCAAATATAATTTTTTAAGGCCACACTGGAATAATTACTTGTAGAAGGGCAAATGTCTCAACTTCTCTAGACAGAAATTTACAATAAATACAGACTCTTAGACATTTCAAAACCTTTGTTCAAATAATTCAAAACATTGTTCAAAACATTATCTATTTGCCCTGAGGAAATAATCAGAAATTTGAACAATTTATATAAAAAGCTGGGGCTTCCCAGGTCGTGCAGTGGTAAAGAATCCACCTGCCAAGCAGGAGACGTGGGTTTGATCCCTGGATCAGGAAGATCCCCTGGAGAAGGAAATGGCAACCCGCTCCAGTACTCTTGCCTCAGAAACTCCATGGACAGAGGAGCCTGGTGGGCTACAGTTCACGGGGTCGCAAAGCGTCGGACACGACTCAGCAACTTAACGGCAGCAGCATATAAAAAGCTATCCTTTGAAATGTTATCCCTAACTTTGAAAAAATTGGAACCAGACTAACTATTGAACAAGAGTAGTAATGATTGTATTAATTTTAGTTCATCTTTATGACAGAAATTAAGCTAGCTTCTAAAATGTTTGAATATTCGCACAGCTTAAAAATGATTTATATCAAAATATAAATAGCTAAATCTAAATTTAAAAATTTAGAAAAAAGAAAAGCCTTATAGAAAAAAGGCTAGCATACTTTTATATATATATATATATAATACAATCTTAATCACTTATGTATACATTAATAGAAAATGATTGAATGCAAATACATCAAAATATTGATCAGATCAGATCAGATCAGTCGCTCAGTCATGTCCGACTCTGCGACCCCATGAATCGCAGCACGCCAGGCCTCCCTGTCCAACACCAACTCCTGGAGTTCACTGAGACTCACGTCCATCGAGTCAGTGATGCCATCCAGCCATCTCATCCTCTGTCGTCCCCTTCTCCTCCTGCCCCCAATCCCTCCCAGCATCAGAGTCTTTTCCAACGAGTCAACTCTTCGCATGAGGTACTAGTTATCAACGTGTGATAGGTATATGATTGATTTTGATTTACATCTTCATATGTGTCTGCATTGTCCGAAGTCCCAACTGGAAACCCATATTAAGTATTACAGTCAAAAAATATTATAAAAGACAAAGTAATCTCCAATAATATCCTACAAGTAAAACTTTCAAGACTGTCTCAGTTTTTATCCGTAAGGAGCTCCCCTATTAGTGCCCTGTTTTGCTCCTTGCGTTTACTCGACTTTCGCGGATTAAACAGCTCCTACCGCGTGGCTGACGTTCATTCACTAGCGTGAACAAATGCAAGACCATCAGTGAGGCCCCACAGCAAGCACCCCTCTGCTGCTGTCCTGGCCTGAACTTCTTGACCGCGGCCCAAACCGTCGGTCCTGCCAAGGGAGGTAGGGAACCGAGGCGTGCGAAGCCTGAGGCTGCGCTCAAAGTGTAAGCTGCCCTTTCTTCTGTGTGACAGCGATCCTGTCACTGAGTCCCGGTTCCCGGCCCCGGTCACCCTCGGGCCACTGACCGTGAGAACCCACAAGGGCAGACTCCTCCTCGCTAGGATACGTGTCCATTTATTCAAGGCAAAGAAGAAGCAATTCCCACCTGACAAAGAGGTGGGAATTCAGTAGACTCTGCTAAATTTCTTGATGAGATTTCCAGAGTCGAGTAACTTTATGCAATACTTTCTAGGCAAGCTTGTCCATACTCTGAGCAAATCCCCTCTTTGTTCTAAATTTCCCTAGAATAATATATGTATGTGTAGACACAGACATAAATATATGTGTGCCACTTTTCACTTTCATGCATTGGGGAAGGAAATGGCAACCCACTCCACCGTTCTTGCCTGGAGAATCCCAGGGACGGGGGAGCCTGGTGGGCTGCCGTCTATGGGATCGCACAGAGTCGGACGCGACTGAAGTGACTTAGCAGCAGCAGCAGCAGCTGCTGTACTGGACATTGTCAGACAAGACAGAAATGGACTTATCGTCTGTATCACCTTCCAGCATCTAAAATGCCTACCCAACTAAATTCAACATTTATATGTCCATGGGAGGGGGGACACTGGAATGAATTATTTCAGATTCTAAACACTGATAATACATATTAGGGCAACGGATTGATGAAATGATTCTTTTTCATTAACTTTTGGTAACTTTTCCAAATTTTCTCTCATGGAGTATATATTATTTTTATTGATGTAATAGAGGGGGAAAAAAACTTTAAAGTGTTTAATATTCTCTGTTCTTGGGGAAATTAAAATCTGGCAAGGAGGACAGAGAGTTTTCAGACTAGGTACGTGACAATATAAAGAGTACATGCCTCACAGTACAAACTTTGACAGAGCCTCAAAGAGAGACAAGATTGATTCTGCCTCAGAAAGGAAAGGAGCCACGAGGTTGAGGGGACTTCACAGGGGAAGCAGCTTCTGAACAGGACTTGAGGATGAGTAATATTTGTATCTGATGGAGAAAAACATTCCAAGGGAGAAGGCAGCCCAGAAGACTCAGCCCTGAAAGCCCACAGCCTGCGAGCGGAAGGGCGGGGACTGGGGTCACAGCCTGCGAGCGGAAGGGCGGGGCGACTGGGGTCACAGCCTGCGAGCGGAAGGGCAGGGGGCTGGGGTCACAGCCCTTATTAGACGTGGCCACCCCAACTGTCGCCTGGCCCAACCCAGTGTTCCATCCTGATTAATTGTTAATTCTGCAGTATACTTTTGGGTTGATTTCTTATTTTAACGTTTCACACCGAATACGTCTGTATGTGTCATCAGTACCAATGTTAATATTATTTCAAAAATGAAACTGATTTCAAAATTAAACAGATTTAAGTGTTCAGTCAACTCATTTGATTTGCATTTTAGATGCTTCTCTTGAGAAATTATAATGGTTTCCCACAGTTCATTATTTCTTATCAATTTGATTAAAGGTTCTGTAACATAGGTAACAGGTATAGAATGACATTTAGAAAAGCATATTTAAGTGGTTTTATGACATGTGTGAGGATGTGAACTGTAATATAAGTATGCAGTAATAGTTTCTGGCAGAAATCTGTTCAGATACTTTAACCAGAGACTCCTATTAAATCAACATAAAGCCAGTTAGAGGAAATCATTTCATAGGGATGAAAGGACTGTCCAAAGGACAGAAGACGGGAGCTCTGATCCTCGTTCCTCTGTTCATCAGCCATGAGATTATGGCAAGTTTCAAAATCTGAACTCAGCTTTCTCATTTGTGAAAAACATAGCAATAAATAGTATGTATTCCTCACTTCACAAGATTGTTAAAATTACAACCAAATGCACATGTCAAAGTAGAGAACCGAGAGGACCCGCTATCCAGGGAGCGCTGCTCAGCATTCTGTAACAATCTCAATGGGAAAAGAATCTGAAAAGGAATACATACATCTGTAGGTATAAAAATAAATAGACATTATGTTTTTTTTAAATGTGCATGTTATCAGTTATGCAGTTGTCAAAGACCTTGCAGATAATCTTATTTGGCTTCTAAGTTTTATTCCAAGAGCCCCATTCAGGGGCCCTACCAAGATGTAGGAAGGATGGAGACAGGATGAAGGAAATCGCTGCTGAGTGGATACGGTCCCCTCTCTCACACCCCATTTTCAGATAATGAGTCCTAGATTCAAAAAATCTAGGACTCATTTCTCAGCAGAAGAGTCCTTTGCATTTTGGGCTGCAGAAAAGGTTCCATCTGAAGAAAACACCCAATGGTTTTAAAGGACTGAAAACCACTGATTCGTTCAATTGTTCACGTAACAGTGAAAAAGTAAAACACAGAGAAGCTACATAGCAGCCCCTCCCAGCCTAAGTAACTTTAAATGAACTGGCCGAGAGAACGATAAAGCCAAGCCTCCAGTTTCTAAGCTCAGTGCTTTCCGGACATATCCCGCGGAAGGGTTAAATAAATATGGGTATACTTCACTGAATTTCCTCTTATCAATTTGCTCCTTCTATCAAAAGCTGACACTCCACTTGTGAAATACTTTTCACCTACTCTCACCTTCAAGGAGTTGGAACCTTCAGCCACCTCCTTACTCTTCTGTATATTTGTTTTTCTCTTTTTCTGCTGATCATTCTACAGCATGTAAATATGCTCTAGTGTCTCCCATACCGAAAACAAAATGGAAGCCTTTGCTCCCATGACCAACAACCACCCAATTTCCTTTGTTCCTTTCAAAGTAAATATTTTTGGAAAGAGTTGTCTAAAGCCACTGTGTTTTCCCCTTCTTAACCCCGCCAGCCTCCGCGGTAGAAGTCAAGCTCCATTGTGTCTTCCCTCTAGTGTGTGAAAAGAGGGATCCTGTTTGTTCACCAGCGCCGGCACTTGGAACCCATGTACCATATGCCTAACTCAGTGAATATTTATAAAAATAAGTCATTGAGAACCATTCAGTGATTTAGTGAATTATATAGCTTGTGAATTTTTCATACATTTCTGAAGGATGGATCACAAAATCCTAAATCTTACTTGATTCCAAATGAAATTCCTTCAACCACTATTTGAAAAAAAATGCACAATGACCCATAACACTAAAGTTAATCTATACATGCAATTTAATCCCTACCAAAAGTACTACAAAGATAGTTTTTGCATAGCTTGGCAAAATAATTCTAGAATCCATTTTAAAGAACAAATATTTTTAAATAACTAGGATGATTCGAAGAAGAAGAATGGAGGTAAAATTGCACTACGAGATTCAAGGACTGTGTTGTAAAATTACAGTAATAAAACAGCATGAATGTGGTACAGGACGAGAGCTCAGAAATAGATTACAGAGTTCAGAACTGAACGTAAGTGTAGTTGAGAATTTTGTAAATATAAAAGATAGAACTTCAAATCAAGGAGGGTCATAGTGGTTATTCAATAAAAGGTCTGGGGACAACTGCTTATGTACTTGCAAAATAAATAAGTAACCCTTTCTTACTCCTCACATCAAACTCTAAATAAATTCATAGTAGAAAATAAAGTATTGAAAAATAATTTTACATGCTTGGAGTGCAGAAGGCCTTTAGAATATATCAACAAAACTAAAAGCATAAAGGAAAACACTGACAAAAGACAAACTCAATGACTGAAAAGTGAAAAAATATATATGGTAAAAACAATAGCAAAAAAAAACTATAAAACTCTGTCAATAAGATTACAAGGCAACAAAAAACTGGCAAACATTTTTGCATCATATATATGATAAAGGATTACAAAAGAGTGATGTTAAATCAACTGGGAAAAGAACATTCCAGTAGATAAATGGGCAAAGGAAATAGTTCACCGAAGAATAAATAGAAGTGGTCCAGTAAACATGCACAAAGATAACCAGCCTCATCAGCAATCAAAAGAATACAAGTTAAAATATCGAATGTCCTTGTTATCTTAGCCAGCTCAATGTAAAAGCACTGGCAATGCACTGGGTTGCCAAGAGGGTGGAAAACAAAATTCTCGTGCATCTATGAGAGGATAAGCAGGTACAAAGTTCCTGGGAGGTAGTCTGGCATCAAATATAAAATATACATTAAGGGAATAACCAGACAATTAATATATAAAGGGTATTCTTTGCAGAATCATTATTAATTGAATAAAAGTCCATCAGTTGGAGTTTATTGAATATGTCATTATTGATCCATATGAGAAACTACTATGAAGACCTAATTACTTGGACTTACATTTTTTAAATATAGAAAGATATCCATAATATGTCAAGTGGAAAAAAAGATTACAGAACTATTCTGCCTCCTAAATATCTCTGAGTCAGTCCCCTTTTTCCATCTCCGTCACAACTCTGCTGCAGGCTTCTCTTTCCTGCACCCACTGCACTCCACCCTCAGTTTCCTCTCGGGCCTTCCTCCTGTGGTTCAGCTTTCTACAAAATTAAATATAGTCCTATCATACAATCTGGCAATTGCCTTCCTTGGCATTTACTCCCAGAAGTTGAAAATGCAGGTCCACACAAAAACCTACACAGAGATTTTTATAATAGCTCTATTCATAATAGGCAAAACTGGGAAACAACCACAATATCCTTCAGGAACAGAAGGCTTAAACAGTTGTTCCATCCAGACAATGGAATATTATTCTGTGTTCAAAAGAAATGAGCTATCAAATCATGACTAGACATGAAGGAAGCATAAATGTATGAATAAAAAATGCATATAAAATGTAAATGCATATATATATATATATAAGCCAATATAAAAAGAGTACATATTGTATGATTCCAAACATACGAACTCTGGAAAAGGCAAAACTATGGAGACAGTAAGGAGATGAGTGCTTATCTAGAGCTGGGAGGAGAAAGGGATGAACAGGCAGAGCACAGAGCACTCAGCGCGGTTCAGCCACTCTGTGAAACTGTAACTGTGGAGACGCATAATACACGTGCCTGTGCAGCACGCGAGGCAAAGAGTAAAGCGGAACATAAATCAGCGTGGACGTTGGAGGGTAGTGATGTGTCCGTGTAGGCTCATTAATTATAACAAATTCATCACTCTGGTGGGGAATGCTGATAAGAGGGGAAGGTGTGCAGTGTGGGGACAGGGGCATATGGGAGATCTCTAGACTTTTTGCTGCAAACTTAAAACTGCCATAAAATACAGTCCCTTAAAAAAAATGTAGTGAAGCATTTTTTTTCCTACTATTTATTCTTCTCAAATCAGAGGATCAATGATGCCATGTCTGGTTATACTGTTCCCCACTGCCACAAACAAAATAGAAAATTCATCTCCTGTAGCAGGACCACTGTTTGGGTCAAGTTTATAGGACCTCAGGAATTCTGATGCCAAGAACCACACTCTTCTCCAACCCAGAGCTCTGAATTCCTAAATACCGTCAATAACAAAGCCAGTTCTATTTTCCATCTGCATATAATAAAACAAAAAAATTCTACACTGAATGGCTGATTCCAGCTGTCTACTTCTCAATCCATCTTGCCATGGCCCTAAAATAGTCCAACTTTCTTTCCAATTTCACTATAAACCAAAAAGAGAAAGACTCATTTCCTCTTCATCCTCTCTTTTCCTGGGCTTTCCACACTGTACACCACAAAGCCCGTCAAATCCACCCCTAACCAGCTGTGGCACTCAGGGCAGACATTTTGCTCCCCATGATTATCACGTTTCATTCCACGGATCCCAGGTCAACATTCAGTCTGTTAAATTTGAAGTTGTGTTGACCAATAATCATGTTTATCTGTCAACTCAGTGAAGAATCCAAGCCTATCTGTAAAGCCCAGCCCATTTCTCCAAATCAGGTTTTTCTGATCTCACTTGGGAAAACTGAATGATATTAAGGAGAAGACTATAGTGGTTCAAGGTGGCTAACGATTTTATTTTTAAAGAATTCAAGAAATTTACTGTGTATTTTGGCATCAAATACATATTATATAAATCGTGTGTAACTGTAGGCAGATTGGCACCTGTGGACAGTGGGTGGTTGAAAATTTATAGTCAATATTTAGTCAACAGCTCAGTCATTTTGTACTGGATATAAGTATATGCGACTTCTTTTATATATTATTTTCCACTGTGCTCGCAAGCTCATGTAATCTTTTTCTTGACCAGCTATACAACTTTTAAAATAATACATTTCAAAGACATTTGACATAGCAGAAAATAGGCCTACCTGTGTGTTTATATATAAAGAGCAGGTTTAAGCTGGTAGAGCTCCATCAGATCATTCGACATCTCTGGAAGTAAGATCCTTTTTGTTGGCTTAGTTGCATCCAAGTCTTTTGCGACCCCATGAACGGTAGCTCTGCCAGGCTTCTCTGTCCACGGGATTTCCCAGGCAAGAACACTGGAATGGGTTGCCATGTCCTTCTTCAGGGGATCTTCCTGACCCAGGGATTGAACCCATGCCTCCTGTAATGGCAGACCGATTCTTTACCACTAAACCACCAGGGGAGTCCAGCTGTCTAATAAAAAATAAATTAGCTCCAAGACCTCATTCCCCTTCTCAACTAATTGTTTAACTTGTGTAACAGTCTGCTGGCGTCTCACTCACCACATGTATCAGATCCTACTTGTGCTTTAGGTTTCTGACCTATTTTCATACTCTACACATTCCCTCCACCTCCTCCAACTCCAGGTTCTTGAAGCCAGGGACTTAGTTTCATTTATCTGTATATTCCCTCCTCTAACTTGTTACATTACCAAAAAAAAAAAAAATTCTCTGATCACAGCTTCAAATCTGTTCTGCTTATTTGTGCCAATACTCTCATTATAAAAATGCTACCCCCACCCGTGGCCTCCAAGCCATAGATGCCCCTCTGGGTCCTCACCCACCTTCCCCTGTCTCCATCTGCCTCCAGCATCCTTCTTCTCCATGCCAGTGCTCAACCAAGTCAACAATGCTAGACCAACTTGCAAAGTCATAGAAACTGGTACAGTGGGGTTAACACCTTTAAATGTTTTCCTCCCCTCCACTAGTTATCCATGTAACAGGAAGGTTGTTCTTTTAAGACATGTTACTAGGCAGGACTCTGTCAACTGTCACATAACTGGGTGTGTAACTGGTCGTCTCTGGCTGCTGGATCCCAGTCCAGCCCCTAGTCACGGTCATATATCCCCAGGATTTATGTCTGTTTCAAGAGGCAAATGGGTACCTTCCAAGACTTAACCTCCACTCTCAGGTTGTCTTTCCTGAAACCCCACACATTCTCCGAACACTGTTTTTGTCTTCATTGCCAGATGTGGGATCTATTTATGGGGATACTCTATGACAAAAAGCCCATTTCTTTTTAGAAAAGCAAATCAAAAAGATGTAAAGAAGAATGTGCATTTTCCCAATAATCCTAGAAGGCATGCCCCTCTGAGTCCACGCACC
Organism: Bos indicus x Bos taurus; assembly: GCF_003369695.1. Classification (NCBI taxonomy): domain Eukaryota; kingdom Metazoa; phylum Chordata; class Mammalia; order Artiodactyla; family Bovidae; genus Bos; species Bos indicus x Bos taurus. The sequence continues at coordinate 60,102,025 of NC_040099.1, forward strand.
AGCTGTGTAGTGAAGTCTGGTTCCCCACTCTCTGCCCATACGTGGCATCTCCACTCCTGTGTGTGTATTTGTGTATATGTGGAAGGATGCATCACTGGAAAGTTAGGAGCAAGCATCGTTGAAGGGATATTCAATTCACTTTTAACTTTGATAGCCATTTCTTAGACTAAAGGAAAGTATGCTCAGTGTCGTTGCTGGTACTGCAAATTGCCCTTTCTTTTCCTGAAATAGTAACTATTAGTTCATTTAGAAAAATCACAGTCCAAATTAGAAGCTATGAAAATCGTATGGAGAAACAGACATATGGATCAGTGCAACAGAATAGAGCACTCAGAAATAAACTCGCACACCTGTGGTCAATTAATCTTTGACAAAGGAAGCAAGAATGCACAATAGGGGAAAAGACAGTCTTTCAGCAAGTGGTGTTGGGAAAGCTGAACAGACACATGAGTGTCAGTGAAGTTAGAAAACACCTTCACGCCCCACACAAAAATTAACTCAAAATGGCTTCCAGTCTTAGCTATAAGACATGACATCATAAAACTCCTAGAAAAGAACATAGGCAAAACATTCTCTGACATAAACTGTACCAATATTGTCTTAGGTCAGTCTCCCAAGGGAAGAGAAATATGGGCAAAAATAGACAAATAAAGTTTACCCCAATCAAACTTAAGCTTTTGCACAGCAAAGAAAACCAAACACAGAACCAAAAGTCAACCTACTAATAGGAAGAAAATATTTGCAAGTAATGCAACTGACAAGGGCTTAATTTCCAAAATATACAAACAGTTCATACAATTCAACAACAACAACAAGAAAAGCCCACTAAAAAAATAGGCAGAAATCTTAAATAGACATTTCTCCAAAGAAGACGTACAGATGGCCAATAGGCATATGAAAAAACGCTAATCATCACTAATTATTAGAGAAATGCAAATCAAAACTATAATGAGGTGCTACCTCCCACCAGTCAGAATGGCCATTATGAAAAGCCTACAAATAACAAATGCTTGAGAGGATGTAGAGAAAAGGGAACCCTCCTACACTGTTGACAGGAATGTAAATTGGTGCAGGCTCTGTGGAAAACAGGATGGAGGTTCCTCAAAACCAGAATTAGAGTCGCCATGTGACCCTGTGCACAAACCCAGGGAAAACTGCAGTTTGAAAAGATACGCGCAGCCCAATGCCCATAGCAGCACTGTTTACAACAGCCAAGATGTGGAAACAAACTGAATGTCCATCGACAGGTGAGTGGATGCAGATGTGATACACACACACACACACACGCACACCACACATGCACACGCACACACGCAGAGCCAGGAATACTACTCAGACACTTGGAAAAGAATGAAATAATGCCACTGCAGGAAGATGAACAGACTTTATCCTTCCAAGTGAAGTAAGCCAGAAAGAGAAAGACAGATAGCACATGACGTCACTTGTATGTTGAATCTAAAGGATGACACAAAGGAACTGAGACAGAAACACTCACAGATGCAGAAAAGAGACTGTGTTGCCAAGAGGGCTGGGGATGGGGGGTGGGTTGGGAGTTTGGCATTAGCAGATGCAAACTATTACATTGAGAATATATATGCACATATATTATAGAGAGATATTATATAGAGAACGGGTAAATAACAAGGTCCTGCTGTAAGGCACAGGGAACTATGCTCAATATCCTGTAATAAACCAGATGAAAAAGAATATGTGTATTCATATATACGTATAACTGAGTATACACAATTTACAAAAATTAACACAACATTGGAAATCAACTATATTTCAATAAATTTTAAAAAATCATAGTCAGAACTCACCATTTCTAGGTATTCTTCTAAAACTCAGTAATTTAATTAACAAAAACTTTACAATAAATTTTTAAAGAAAGACCTCTAAGGATACATTCACCTACTCATTCTTTCTCCTAAAAACCATGTTTTATTCCTTCCCTGAAAGTTTAAAAAATCACTTTTATATTTTTTCGAACTCAGCCCCATCACAGTCCACTGACATTTCCAAAATCAACAGTGACTTGTGAGAGTCAACCTCATTTCTGGTTGTCAGTTCTCCCACAGTTTACACAAATTACCTCCAAATGACCTGGCTTTAATTCTAGGATTTGTGCAAACTCTGAGAGTGAAAGTGTTAGTCGCTAAGTCATCTTCAACTCTTTGTGACCCCATGGACTGTAGCCCACCGGGCTCCTCTGTCCATGGGATTTCCCAGGCAAGAATACTGGAGTGGGTAGCCATTCCCTTCTCCAGAGGATCTTCCCAACCCAGTGATCAAACCCCAGTCTCCTGCATTGCACAATGATTCTTTACCGCCTGAGCCACCAGGGAAGCCCTTATACAAACTAGAGTTTGTAATAAAATCCATGCTGTGAATATTTGCCAAACCCAGAAGGTGCCTCCCCATGAAGCAAGAAGGAGCCTCACTGCACAAATTCAGATATGCAGCTTTAGTGTTCCTTTATCCCACTTCCTTTCTGAGTCTCCATTCCGTGGAGGTGGTGGGCAGTTAATTCCCGGCAGTCAGCAATTCCACTGTTCCCGGGGCTGGCCTAGCTTTCTGAGGACAGGGAGAGCTTTCATAGTAGAAAGACACTGCTAAGGGCATTTGCCATTCATCTACATGAAGTCGCCCTAAGACATTCCTTTATGGCTCTGCACAATCCCTTCAAAACTGGCCGTTCTCTCCGCAGTTTACATTCCTGGGATCCGGAACGCGCTCAGGCCTTGGTGCCAGGCGGGGGCACCAGAATCTCTGTGAAGCGATCCGTGAGCCCATTTGCCTCATATGCTGCTGGCTGTTACTGCTTCCATGGGCATCTACCCACGATGCAGGGACCAGATCGCCCCTGATCTCAGCGTCTTCGAGTTTCTGGGTGGTTGGCTCTGCCCCTAAGACCTTTCTTGGGACCCGCCTACACTCTGCCCTCCCCCATACACTTTCCCTCCCCCTGCAAACTCCTCATATTCCAGGAAATCCTTCTCTCCCCGCTGTCCACAGAATTCTTCAGGCAGGAGAATTCCTAGGTGAAAATCTGGTCCACATAAGCATGTCCAAGTACTTGTCCTTCAAGGAGGGCAGGATGTCCCCTATGACTCTCTAACAAGAAGAAATATTACTCTTTTCCCAGATTAAAGCTATTATCAGCTCTTGAGGAGAACAGAGCAGTCAAAAGTGCTTTAATCTGTTGGTTTACATAGCAGGACTGAAATTTAGTCAAGCATGAGGAATATAAAACTTTTATCGCAACTGGCTGACATCAGATGGAGGTATTCTGCAGCGACCACCCTGTCAGCTCCAGACCCCGTCCTGATTCAGTGTTCACTGCTAATTCACGTCAAGGCCTCAGCCGCATTCAGAGGGCTCTGGCGCTGAATCCACCCTACCGAGTAGAGCATCTGAGAAGTTTTCTCTGATTAAAGTGCCTAACAGCAACATGTTCTATATTCCACCACTAACACACAATGTACTCAATAGTCTAACACTTCACCTCTCTTCTGCTTTCTTTGGGTCCCATGTCCCAGTTTTTAAATCTCTATGGCTTTATGGCCATATATAGCAATGCTATCTCTCTGTTACACTCGATTTTGTGCCAATACCATGATTCATTTCATATAGGCAGTTCAATCTACCATTTCCTCTCCCGTCTAAAATCTCATCGTGTTTTGTTCAGCTCACTGGATCAAATATATACTGCCTATCATTTTCTCCACCGGAAAACATACTTACTATCATTGTATTTTTTTCTTTGAAATCAGGCTTTGTCCTTTGCACATTGCTCCTCATCTCCCCCACCAATGCCTCTCTCCAGCCTCCCCCTGCCTAAAATTTTTCATCATTCCAATAAATGTATATATTGGAATGGGAAAAATTTAGTTTCCGCCTCAGGGATCAATTTACAATGATCTTAAATAAGCCTCTTTTTAATTGATGAGCCTGCTGCAAATTGCATACTTCAGTTTACTCTGTAAGGAATACAATAAACCAAGGCAAAGCTGCTTATGACTCATGTATAATAGAGTGAAAACAGTATCATCATTAAACACCAAATAAAGCCATTGATTCCGTGTATTATTCTGTCAGTTTTAATTGAATTGCATTTTCCCCCTTTCAGTTCTTAATTATGCAGCTCATGCTGAATCTTTATTTTTGTGCACAGAATGGGATAATGTTCTCTTCCTCCTTACCTTAGTGCCTAAAAATATAAGCCTATTGAGAACAGAAAAGTCTTTGTTGGTCTTAATTAAAGCAAAACACCTGCCTTTATCCTGGGAGCCGAATGTGCTGCTGTTCTGAGACTGTTACCAGGTGAGGGGACAATAGGGCCGCTTCCTATTGCACGTCCTTCTCCCCGACCTGTGGCTCCAGCTCTCTCCAAACCCTATCGGAAGAGAACCTGATGTCACACCTCCCAGCCGCGAAGATCCAGAACTGTCCAGCCTGCTAATGAGTGTGAACTGTCTAGACTGTACAAAGTCAAGTAGACACTATTTAACATGGGGGTAGACGTGGGCGCGTTCCTGCCGCTCAGTCGCTCAGTCACGTCTGACTCTTTGCAACCCCATGGACTGTAGCCCGCCAGGCTCCTCTGTCCATGGGATTCTCCAGGCAAGAACACTGGAGTGGGCTGCCATGCCCTCCTCCAGGGGATCTTCCTGACCCAGGGATCAAACCCACGTCTCTTATGTCTCCTGCCTGGGCAGGTGGATTCTTTACCACTAGCGCCACCTGGGAAGACCAGGCTTGGTTAGTGAGAGAATAATCTAAAAATTCATTCTTTTCTTCAGTTACCTTGTGAAAGGTTCAAAGGCAAAAGCCAGACTCTCTTCTCTGATTTGTGCCATACAACTGAGATTATATGCAAATGAGAACAACAAAGGGAGAGGGACTCAGAGTATAAACCCAGACTTGAAGGAAAGCCCGTGACTAACAATGAAATTCCTTTAATTCAAAAGAGGTGAAGAGAACACACCTCTACTCTTCTCTCGTCCCATAACGGTGTTGTCTATTTCTAAAATGCTTCTGCCAGATTCACTCTATTACCAAGACAATTTTATTTCTAAGACTCAGTTCACAGGGGCCAGATGTTCTTGTGTAGAGATAGCAAGTAATGGGCAAGTTATTTACTTTGGAGCTTATGATAAAGGCAAAATTATGTATCTGCCGGTATGACACTGTCCCAACAGAAACCTAGCTTGGTGAATCAGTCTCAGCACTGAGAATCAAGGGATGACTTGGAGTTAGTCTTTGATGCCCCAGTGAACTAAGGAAATAAAGACTGAAAGATGATTATCATAGTTTAGAAGCCCAGATGACCCAGGCCTGAGTCAAGCAAAGGGCAAGTGGCTGCCATTTGGACACACCCTGAGAGCTGAGGAATTGGCTCTCTGGGACTGAGAACATCTGATCATCGCTGAGGAGCTGGGTCTCCCTGGACTTTCTCCTAGCTCTGGCATATCAGGTTCTGCCAATCATGCAGCTGTGCCATCAGTAGCCATGCTACAGGGGAAAACTACCTTGGAAGGAGAAAAGGCACTAATCATTCTCACACTCGTTTTACCCATGTTGAAACTTGTCTGCCAAGAGTTCCTCATATCGTGTGCGGCAAATCAGCCTAATGAGCTCGTTCCAATTCCATCTTTTTTATTCTCAATTGGCCCTTTGATGAAAGAGAGGGGAGAAAGAAGAATGCCCTGTAAATGAATAGGGGGCTGCAGGATGCAGAGCCCACATGTGCTGAGTTCCTTCTGTGTTATAGGTACTGTCTGTTTTTTAACATCAGTGACTGGTTTTGTCCATCTGAGATTTTGTTTTGTTTTCTTTTACATCAATGATCGGCTTTTTAAAAATATCAATTAGGATTAAAAGAGAAGCAAGGTAATGTCGTATTTGTCTTAGATACTAGACAAATAAGGGTTAAATGTAAATTCAAAGTCATGGGGCTGCCTAGTTTATAGCATTCTTGACTCTGATCCTATAGTAATAGGCAGCTGGCAAGTCTATAAATAATGTTGATTTTTTCATATTCATTGTTCCTAAGGTTACAAAGTAATGCTTACACCACATCTATTTCATCTATTTCAAATCAATTTCCTGCAAATGCCCTTCACAACTATATTGTTTTTATTAACAAATTAAAACACAGCATATTTGGGTGGTGTATTTTTTTGTTCCACACAAATTTGCAGGGATCAGAAAAGATTATAAAGGAGACAAAATTGTCATATGCAGAGACTCTCCTTCAGAAGGGCTTATGAAATTATTCTTTCACTATTCAAAATGGGAAATCATAAAAACAAGGAGATTATTACAAATCCTTGGCATAAATTCACATGAAGACTGCCTGCCAACATTTTAATTAAGGACAATAGCTTGGCTTAAACAAATATAATTGAGAGAATATTGACCAAAGGTCAGTCTGTCTAAGGGGTAGTCGATGGAACACAACATTGTACACACAACCTATGTCACATTTCTCCTTGACATCCTTTGAAAAGGAACTCCCTCCTTCCCCTTGCCTGCCCAGAACTGGAACTGTTGAAGCACTCAGCTGGATCTGACAGCCAGGTTCTGTGGAAGTATAAAACCCAGTGCTGCAGGAATTTCTGAAGGCAGCAACCCTGTGCCGCTGGGATCGAGCAGGATTCCCAAGATGGAAGAGGGCTGATGCTTCCTCCTGGCTATGACTTGGTCCTCAACAAACGTTCTGATAAGATTTGCTGAACTACTTCTGAATACAGAATGACACAGATTTACCCTGCCAGCACGCAGGAATAACTTCCCGAGATTAAATATATATATATATATATATTCAAGAAAAAAATGGAAATCAGCTGACAAAAATACCCATGAAATGCATCCCTTGATTCCTAATGTCGTCTTCTTCATGAGTCACATTTTCTTATGGCCTAAGCGGCTCCCTGATTGTAAATTAAACGTCGTATGAATAACTTGCTGGACGGTATTCTAGCGATCTGAGATCAATGTCCAGCTATTAACAGGAAATAAGATTTCAGGTTCTATGGCCTGAGAAGAGTACCACTGGGGTACCACGTAGCTCATTTTGTTTAAGTCATATAATAAAGAAGGAACGTTAAGCACTAGAAGAATGTGAGCCAATGAAGAAATTGATGTGAAAAGAATCTGTCCCCTGGGCTGGGGTACTTTATGTTTCAATATTGAAACTTGAACATTTTTTTGCATCAGAAAAGTTATTCTTAGTTGTTGGCAGAGTAAATCCATGTTATCCTGCATTCTGAAGCAGTTCAGCTGAATCTAATTAGAACATCTGCAGATTTATGCAGCTTTCTGTATATTAAAGTCCCTACCCTTGTGAAATAAATATTTCTCCTCAATCCTTTATTTTTACCCATCTCAGTGTTAATCAGACTAATATGGTATAAATTTTAACAACCACTTTTATGATCCTAGATGAATGGTCCCATACAAATCTAAAACATCAAGACCCTATAAATAGCATCAGTGTGCACCAGATTTCAATGCCTTCCAACTGGCCATCAATTTTGGCATAGAGAAAGGGAAACAATTATAAACTCAGTCATTTGCTTCTTGTAACTAGTTTTTCAGAGATTTTTCAAGGTGATCCATGCATTCTTTGGATATTAAGGAGAACCTCTTCAGTCTTGGTATCTCTTGATAGAGAATTCATTGACTCATGTAGAAAATTATACAAAAAAAATCAATTTGCTTTTGCCACTTAAATAAATTACTCAGATTCATATAAAAAATGAGATTTTTCCAGAGTTAACTTTAAAATATTCCAACTGCCTTGGGAGTCTAATCCACTGCTTTTCTTGGGTAATCAGGTACCTAGATGCTATACTTCACACTAGGACTTTTTAAAAATCTTAAACAGCCTCTGTGTCAGAAAAGGTTAATGTCAAGGTCACGAGTAATTTCTCCCTTAGTTTTATAACTCCTCAAGGTGTTTCCCATTAGTCTTAGATTAAAATTAATTTGAGGGAATCCCCTGGTGGCCCAGTGGTCAGGACTCAGCACTTCCACTTGGGGTTCGATCCCTGGTCAGGAGGGAAAAATCTATTTTGGGGGCGATTTCCCTGGCTGTCCAGTGGTCAAGAACTTCCATTGCAAGGGGCATGGGTTTGATCCCGGGTTGGGGAACTAAGATGCCACAGAGCAGTGCACAGTGCAACCAAAAAATTATTTGAAAAAGTTAATTTGAATTTTCTCAGGCTGAGAAGCAGCACAGTGAAAAGAGGCCCAGTCCTGGAGTCAGAGAGCCCTGCTGCATTCCAGCTGTGTCACTGACCAGGGTAAGCCGCTGGGCCGTCTACCTGGAAGCTGCCTTGTATCAGGCTACCTTGAAGCTCAAAGTTTTCTTCAGTAAAATGGAGATAATAACATTTACCTTTATATGGTGGTGCTAGTGGTAAAGAACCCGCCTGCCGATGCAGGGGAGGTAAGAGATGCAGCTTCAATCCCTGGGTCAGGAAGATGCCTTGGAGGAGGGCACAGCAACCCACCTGGAGAATCCCACAGAGGAGCCTAGCGGGCTATGGTCCATAGCGTCACAAAGAGGCAGGCATAACTGAAGCGACTTAGCATGCAGGCATGAAGATTCAGTGAAGCAATGTGCGTACCTGATATGAGCTCAATAAGTAAGGATGGAAACAGAGATGGGGACCTGAGAAGGGGAACATGCAAAAAAGAGAGCACTCCTTGGCAACTTAAAAAAAAAAAAAACACTGTAACATCCGCTTAATTTTAAAAAGAAAGCACTGTCGACTTCCCGCGGATTGTTTTAAATAGATTCCATCGGTGTATTCTCGCCATGCTACAGTTTAAAGCAATGACTCTCCAAGTGCCAGCTGAGGGCAGCAATAGCAGCATCTCTTGGAAAAGTCTTAGAAATGCAAATCCTCGGGTCCCACCCCTGCCTGCCAACTCAGAAACTTTGAAGATGAGGCCAAGCAACCTGTGTTAGCAAGCCCTCCAAAGCACGCTCAACGCTGAGCAACACTGTCCTCAGCCTTCCTTCAAATGTCAGCATAACCCCGAAGCTTCCTCTGTGAGGATGTGAAGATCCCTGGTAGATTTGCTAACTGATCTGAATCCTCACTTCCTCCCTCTTGGCATTAGTCTCCTGTCTTTTATTCAGGACGAATTGATGTTCACACTTGCCAATTAGTCAATGTTACAATTCAAATGGCCACAGCTGTATCCAGAATTAACATGAAAAGTTTCCTGAAATATTTGAGTGGGTTTTTAAAAATACATTGTGGATTTCCTGTTTGAAAAACAAGCATTTGGACCTATTTTTATTCAAGGATGAAGGTATATTCATGTATCGTATTCATTGCTTCCCCTGAAGGACTTTCCTGGTGGCTCAGATGTTAAAGAATCTGCCTGTGATGCAGGGGTTCAATCCCTGGGTTGGGAAGATGCCCTGGAAAAGGGGATGGCTCATTGCTTCCTCTATATAAGTATTTTACATGTTCATTCAATACAAACTGCTAAAAACTAGTTTGTCAAGACTTCTACAAATTGAGATTATATCTGAGCTCAGTCCTAAAGATCGGAAGGAATCCCTTAAAGAGGTGGAGGAAGGTGGAGAGTTTCTGGTGGAGGTTAGTTATCACAAGCAACAGCTGGGTGTTTTTCAAAATGTGAATGTAAGTCAATAGAGAAGTGCTGGGAAAATATAAATAAAAACAATTTTTTTCTCCCAATCCAGGAAACCTCTCGACAAATGTAGAAGAGAAAGAAAACAATTTTATTACTGAGTTAGCCTTAAGTCAGAATGTGACACTCATTACAGGCAGTAATGAGTTTATAAAAATGGCCAGACAGCCCCCCTTTCACAGAATCCAGCAGATCGACCCTTTCTGTACATGTTCTCAAGATAAACAACAGCTAGGCAAGGAAGAGGACTTGACGGCACCATTTGTCACACATAGTTCTTCCCAAATTTACTCAGTAGTTGGGGTGACCATCTGTGTTACCTAATTGGCTTTATCCAAAGGAAAAATTAACTTCTCTTTATGACAAGAGGTAGTTTTGGAACTGGGAGCGAGGCACCACTGAAGTTAGGCTCCTTCCCTCCCACAGAAACTAGGCGAGGGGGCCCTCTCTTCCTGGACGATGACATTTCAAAGAGACAGCAGAAATAATTTAACAATTACAAGTGCTCTAAAATAAGTGCTCTAAGAATAGAGAGTAGGAGGAAGTCTCTTCCCTTATTTTCAACAGGGAGAATCAAGCCTGTTATTTTTCATTTGTATTTGTCCTTGCAAGAGGCATGAATTAAAGTCCGCAGCAGACTAGAATTTGCAGGGACTTAGGCTCTCAGAGAAATGGGAACCCACAGAAGGTCTGTGACATGGTTTGATTTATCTCTTTAATGAGACATTCAGCCCCCTTGATATGATATAATATCGGGAAGGGCACGACATCACTCTCTGTCATGATTTTCTTGCCAAAAATGCCCAGCCTAAATCTCGTTGTAGAAAACAGACAAATCCAAAATTGGGAGGCATTCTACAAAAGATCTGACCAGTACTTTTCAAAAAGTCAAAGTCATGAAAGACAAAGAAAGGCTGAGGACTAAGGAGACATGACAAATAACTATCATGTGAGATCCTGGATTGGATCCTAGACTAGAAACGGTTAGTGGGAAGCCTGCTGAAAGTTGCATAAGGTCTGCTACCTTAGTAATAATGTTGCGTCGATGTTAATTTCCTTGTTTCCGTAATTGATTGTGTAAGACATTAACATTGTCTTATAAATCCAGGATCTCACCTGATGGTTAGTTGTTGTGTCTCCTTAGTCCTCAGCCTTTCTTTGTCTTTCATGACCTCGACTTTTTGAAAGTACTGGTCAGATCTATTGTAGAATGCCTCTCAATTTTGGATTTGTCTGTTTTCTACAACTATAAAGAAAGCTGAGTGCTAAAGAATTGATGCTTTTGAACTGTGGTGTTGGAGAAGACTCTTGAGAGTCCCTTGGACTGCAAGGGGATCCAACCTGTCAATCCTAAAGGAAATCAGTCCTGAATATTCATTGGAAGGACTGATGCTGAAGCTGAAACTCCAATACTTTGGCCACCTGATGCAAAGAACTGACTCATTGGAAAAGACCCTGATGCTGGGAAAGATCGAAGGCAAGAGAAGGAGATAACAGAGGATGAGCTGGTTGGATGCCATCACTGACTCAATGGATGTGAGTTTGAGTAAACTCTGGGAGTTGGTGATGGACAAGGAGGCCTGGCGTGCTGCAGTCCATGGGGTGGCAAAGAGTCGGACACGAATGAGCAACTGAACTGAACTGAGCTGAACTGAACTGAACTGAAGACACTAACATTAGGGGGAGCCGGGTGAAGGATATATGAGAACTCTTACACTATTTTTGGAACTTTCTAGAGGCCTAAAATGTATTTCCAATTAAAAATTTTTATTGTAATATTGTAAAAATACCATTTAGGCTACTGATATTTTGACTGGGGTAGAAGTAAAACAGTAGCAGCAAAGATGCAGAAAATTTTTCAGTGTGAAGACATGTTGAATGTGAGAAGTGAAAGTCAGGGATCATTTCTAGGAGTTTAGCGTCAGTAACTGTTGAGGTATGCTATGTCTTCAGACAGAGAGAACTAAGGGAGACACAGGATTATGGACAAGATGATCAGCAGTTCCAACCTCGCCTCTAAAATGTCATCTCATGAATCCAACTCCCAGCAAATAACCAGAGGACACTGATCAATGTTAAAATGATCAATCTGTGATTCTAATATTATTCCTCATAGCAGTGGCTACAGAGCTTCAAACCGCAGTTTAGACCTGTGTATGAAGTGCAATCCACATGTGGTAAGACTTGTTTGTTACCAATATTTAGCTTTGGATTCATTTTCATTCTTTCTACTACCCTCAAATTACCCCTAAACTTCAGACAGTAAACTAGTAAGAAATAAAGAGATAAGTAGAACCCTTCTTGCATGGAGAATCCCAGGGATGGGGGAGCCTGGTGGGCTGCCGTCTATGGGGTCACACAGAGTCGAACACAACTGAAGCGACTTAGCAGCAGCAGCAGCAGAACCCTAGCTGAACTTTTGGTCCTCTTGATCATGGAAACCAAAAGAAAATCACCATCTGTCTAATATTTAAAGAGTCATATCACAACAGCAGGATGTGCCTCAGATCAGATCAGATTAGTTGCTCAGTCATGTCCGACTCTTTGCGACCCCATGAATCACAGCACGCCAGGCCTCCCTGTCCATCACCAACTCCCGGAGTTCACCCAGACCCACGTCCATCGAGTCAGTGATGCCATCCAGCCATCTCATCCTCTGTCGTCCCCTTCTCCTCCTGCCCCCAATCCCTCCCAGCATCAGAGTCTTTTCCAGTGAGTCACCTCTTCGCATCAGGTGGCCAAAGTACTGGAGTTTCAGCTTTAGCATCATTCTTTCCAAAGAAATCCCAGGACTGATCTCCTTCAGAATGGACTGGTTGGATCTCCTTGCAGTCCAAGGGACTCTCAAGAGTCTTCTCCAACACCACAGTTCAAAAGCATCAATTCTTCGGTGCTCAGCTTTCTTCACAGTCCAACTCTCACATCCATACATGACCACAGGAAAAACCATCGCCTTGACTAGATGAACCTTTGTTGGCAAAGTAATGTCTCTGCTTTTGAATATGCTATCTAGGTTGGTCATAACTTTCCTTCCAAGGAGTAAGCATCTTTTAATTTCATGGCTGCAGTCACCATCTGCAGTGATTTTGGAGCCCAGAAAAATAAAGTCTGACACTGTTTCCACTGTTTCCCCATCTATTTCCCATGAAGTGGTGGGACCAGATGCCATGATCTTCGCTTTCTAAATGTTGAGCTTTAAGCCAACTTTTTCACTGTCCTCTTTCACTTTCATCAAGAGGCTTTTGAGTTCCTCTTCACTTTCTGCCATAAGGGTGGTGTCATCTGCATAGCTGAGGTTATTGAGATTTCTCCTGGCAATCTTGATTCCAGCTTGTGTTTCTTCCAGTCCAGCGTTTCTCATGATGTACTCTGCATATAAGTTAAATCAACAGGGTGACAATATACAGCCTTGACGTACTCCTTTTCCTATTTGGAACCAGTCTGTTGTTCCATGTCCAGTTCTAACTGTTGCTTCCTGACCTGCATACAGATTTCTCAGGAGGCAGGTCAGGTGGTCTGGTATTCCCATCTCTTTCAGAATTTTCCACAGTTTATTGTGATCCACACAGTCAAAGGCTTTGGCATAGTCAATAAAGCAGAAATAGATGTTTTTCTGGAACTCTCTTGCTTTTTCTATGATCCAGAGGATGTTGGCAATTTGATCTCTGGTTCCTCTGCCTTTTCTAAAACCAGCTTGAACATCAGGAAGTTCACGGTTCACATATTGCTGAAGCCTGACTTGGAGAATTTTGAGCATTACTTTACTAGCGTGTGAGATGAGTGCAATTGTGCAGTAGTTTGAGCATTCTTTGGCATTGCCTTTCTTTGGGATTGGAATGAAAACTGACCTTTTCCAGTCCTGTGGCCACTGCTGAGTTTCCCAATTTGCTGGCATATTGAGTGCAGCACTTTCACAGCATCATCTTTCAGGATTTGAAATAGCTCAACTGGGGTTATAAAAATTAAAGCAGTGTATTATTTGAATAAGAAACAGAATAGGGAAATTGAAACAGATTTGACTGTTTAGCATCTTAAGTTGGTACTTAAAGGAACAGCAAAAGATGGAATAAAATAGAAGTGATTTGGAGACAATAGGATATTTCTGGAAAAAGAAAGTTAGACCTCCTTTCTCATACCATTAAGCCAAAACTAATATCAAATGGATTAAATATCTACACAGGAAAGCCCTAGAAGAAAACACAGAAAACTATTCCATAAATTTTTAGAAGAGAAGGCCTTTCTTAGTCAAGGCATAAAACCTAGAACTCATCAAATAAAGGACTAAAATTTAAACTAGAATTTTAAATGTTTGTATGGAAAAATAAAATACAAGTAAAATTAAAAGTTAAATGATTGATTTAAAGAGCATATTTACCAGGTGTACAAAAAACAAAAGGTTAAAAGTTTCTATGAATCAACAAAAGAGATATAGTTTAGTAGAAAATACACAAATGTTTCCAAGAGAAAATGATCCACTGAAATGGAAATACAGTATACAGTAAACATTGAAAAGTGTTTAATTTGTTTAATTATTAAGGCAGTGAAAATTAAGTTATATGTGACTTTTTGCCTATAACATTGGTAAAATTTTATTGTTTATGACGTTCAAGGGGGCTTCCCTGGTGGCTCAGATTGTAAAGAGTCTGCCTGCAATGCAGGAGACCCAGGTTCAATTCCTGTGTTGGGAAGATCCCCTGGAGAAGGAAATGGAAACGCACTCCAGTATTCTTGCCTGGAGAATCCCGTGGATGGAGGACCATCTCAGGCTACAGTCGATGGGGTCACAAAGAATCAGACACGACTGAACAGCTAACACTTGCATTTTCATAATGTTCAAGCAGGTGTGGAAAAAATGGAATCCACACTGTTTGGGGGGAGGGTATAAACTGATACAACTTTTTGAATGACAATTTGACAATATCCGTTAAAATCTAAAAGGCCACACACACTGTTACTCAGATATTTCTCTTCCAGGAAGCATCGTATATAAATACCCAACATGTGCACAAGGATGTGTGCCCAGAGTGATTATGGCAGTTTTGTTTATAATATGGAAATAAACAGGAATAACTCAACAGTGATCAACTGGGGAATATGAATGGGGCAGAGACACAGTGATTCAGCTGAAAGGGGGTGTAGAATGCAAAAATGTAACAGCAATAAACAAAAAGTTAAAATAAGTGTTATAACCATGCAACCACTTTAAAACCTATGGTTCATCTATAATGAAATACTTTCATTAAAAATGATGCTTTAGAATATTTACTTAAATAGGAAAAGGTCCATGGTTTAGAATGAGGTTACAATTTTCACATGTTTAGTATGACCTATTTTTGCAACATATATCCTCCAAAAAAGACACACAAACACATTAATGATGATGTCTCTGAGTGGAGCAGGAAAGGGTGTTCCAAGGTAGTTTAATTTTTTTTCCCTTTATTTGTATTTCCCAACTTCTTCAATAATCACAACTGACTTTCATAAGTAGGGAAATAAAATTTTAACAGGAACAAGATGAAGCATTGGGAGAAGAGGAAGAATTCCTGGAATGAAAGCAAAATGCTTTATTTTCTCCTTAAGCTTTTCTTTCTTCTCCTTAAGCCCCAACCACCTACAGTGAAATGCTCTATGCTTATTCAGTACATCTAAATGTAAAATGTTTTAATTTCATCCCCAAAGCATCAATAATACCATCCACACTCACGTCTGTTTATCAGTTACATTAGGGGTTTTAGAATTTGTACTATGGGATCTATGAAGTCTACACTTTGCTGTCAATCAACACCAGGGATGTTGGAAGGCAGTGTGAATGAAATGTGCTAACCCTAGCCTTGGGATACAATCATTCTATAAAGCATGTTTATTTTTTTAAGCAAAGAACGAACACTACATTTCAGCTGCTATATATAAAAATATTCACTTTTCAATTTGAAAGTGCAGTGGCAATAGGAAGAGAATATAATGAACTGTAAGAGAAATTTAAAGTTATAAGCTTGTGTGGCCATGCATAAAAACTCTGAAAAACTGAGACCATCCAAGGGCCCCTCTCTGAATGGATCTTTTATTCCAGTGAGTTGGCACAGTGAAAGATGCCCTGCATTGTTCTGACATCACACCAGGGTGAAAACCCACAGTTCTGTTGACATCAATACAATGCCCTACAATATATTTTTTATATCCTCTGTAGGTGTTCTGAAAGGACTCCATTGGTAGAAATGTTTTTTGTTTTTTGTTTTTAATTTGCAGGAAAATCCCTGCAATGAATAGAGCACAAAAACATTTCAATTTCCTAGGAAAAACTGGAGTCTACTTAAAAATGTGACAGTAACATTAAGCATACAAATAGAAAGAAATTTCAAAGGAAACATATAAAACACTTTTCCTGCGTCACAGTTCATTATGCAAACTCTCCACATCTTAGCATAATGCAGTATTCTTAAAGAAAGTGGTTTATCAGGAAACTTGTGTATAATAAACCTTAGCAGATCAAGAGAAACTTAACTTTGAAGTAGACATGGTTTTCTCTCTCCCTTAGCTCTTTTGTTCTCATGCTTCCTGGTCTTAACCAAAATTATCTTTGTTTGAATTCCTATAAATGAGTTTTTTGGAGGACTTCATGGCTCCTCTATCAAATTCCAGAAACCAAAATATAAAATATTACCAGATGTAGGTGTGAATGGCCATGTGGATAATATGGGATGAAATTAAACCTGTGGGAAACCAGGCAAGTAAGGAACAGATGCAAAGTCTGTGCTCCAGAGGTCTTGGATCCTAAGTACTCAAGTGTAAGAAGAGCTCAGAATCTTGTTATATGCAACTTGACTCAGAAGCTGAAGAAGCACAAAAGAAACCACTCACCAAAATCAGTTGTCTCAGCCGTGCACGTGGATTCATTTCCTTGACCCTCACATTGTACAAAACAATAGTCCCAAAAAAAGGACAGGAATTAAGGTACATCATTGGGGTGTGAGTTTAATTAGAAGTTAATATAGAAAGATATAGATAGATATTAAATGAAAATAGTATAATATATTGTGCTTACATTGATATGGGCTCTACTGGATATGTGTCAAAATGAAATGATTTAAGACTCTATCATACATTCTGTATCTGCTCTCCTATATCAGTATATTCATACAGTACAATATCCACTTAATAGTAATTCTGTCCAAAAACACATAGAACACCCAAGATAAAGGCATTAGTAAAAATGGAAGCAGTCATTAATTAAAACATTCTATTGGAAACAATTTGAGTTTTCATATGCCAGAGGAAGTAAGATTTTTTTTTTAATTTTTTTACATTGTGGGAAAATATAAGTAAACATAAAATTGATGATTTTAGCCATCTATAACCAAATGTAAGTTCAGCAACATTAAGTACATTTACATCACTGGGCTATCACCACCATTCAGGTCCAGAATTTTTCATCTTCCCAAATTGAAATCCATACTCATTAAACAATAACTACTCATAATAAAAAAAAATTTTAATAGAGGAAGAATATCAATCAATGTAAAACAACATCATTTAAAATGATGTCAAAGTCAGAATGAAGAAAATAGATTTTGATGATAGATGTTTCCCAACTTATAAATGTTAAACCTAATTTATCTTTGGATTCACTCTGTAATTTTGAACTGGTTTCCTTGTTTTTGGTTTCCTCTATTTTTTTCTAAAACAAAAAATGCTATTTATTAACTAGCACTTTATTAACTTCATATTTATTATCTGATTAGCTAGCTATTTCCACTTACCCCTAAGAACCCAGGGAAAAATACTCATCATTGTTTATTCTCTAAGTCCAATGGGCCCTTTTTACTTTTTTATGTGTTAGATCATTTTACAAATAAATTACAGAAGAATAAAGATAAAAATTTTAAACTATTTAAAATTTCATAAGAATTTAAACATAATAAACCTCATTTGAGCAAGTAAATTTGATATACAAGCATCATAAAAGATGAAATAATGCTGTCATACATGCTTGTGAGTCTTGCCACAAAGTATAGGCATAAAGATGAAATAATGCTGTCATACATGCTTGTGAGTCTTTCCACAAAATAGAGGCTTACTCAGGTCTTTCTTGGTTGAATGACAAACTGGCTGCTGCTGCTAAGTCGCTTCAGTCGTGTCCGACTCTGTGACCCCAGAGACGCCAGCCACCAGGCTCCCCTGTCCCTGGGATTCTCCAGGCAAGAACACTGGAGGGGGTTGCCATTTCCTTCTCCAGTGCATGAAAGTGAAAAGTGAAAGTGAAGTCGCTCAGTCGTGTCCAACTCTAAGTGACCCCACGGACTGCAGCCCACCAGGCTCCTCCATCCATGGGATTTTCCAAGCAAGAGTACTGGAGTGGGGTGCCATTGCCTTCTCCAGACAAACTGAATAAGAATGCCCTATTTTTTTGTGTGTCCTTAGAAATAAACTGTTCACTCAGTGATTTTTAAATTTAGGGAAATTCATGCTAGATAGCTCCATCTGAAAACTAATAATCTCAAATTTTGCTTATATGAACAATTTATGATCTGCCTCTTCGGATTTATCCTTTGATTCCTCCTATAATTTTGAACCAGTTTCTTCTATTCCTTCCGCTTGCCATTTTGAGCAGAAATGTAAAATTCAGAATTCTCAACCTTTTCAATGAAAACTAAAAGCAGACCACAAGGATGATGTCTTCAGTCTTAATACAATTCTTAAAGTATGATACAATACTCTCAGCAACATAAGACAGTTGAAGAATGATTCATTATTATGTCATTTTCAGTTCAGTTCAGTTGCTCAGTCGTGTCCAACTCCTTGCGACCCCATGAATCGCAGCATGCCAGGAGTTGTCCATCACCAACTCCCGGAGTTCACTCAGACTCACGTCCATCGAGTCAGTGATGCCATCCAGCCATCTCATCCTCTGTCGTCCCCTTCTCCTCCTGCCCCCAATCCCTCCCAGCATCAGAGTCTTTTCCAATGAGTCAACTCTTCGCATCAGGTGGCCAAAGTACTGGAGTTTCAGCTTTAGCATCATTCTTTCCAAAGAAATCCCAGGATTGATCTCCTTCAGAATGGACTGGTTGGATCTCCTTGCAGTCCAAGGGACTCTCAAGAGTCTTCTCCAACACCACAGTTCAAAAGCATCAATTCCTCCATGCTCAGCTTTCTTCACAGTCTCTCACATCCATACATGACCACAGGAAAAACCATAGCCTTGACTAGACGGACCTTTGTTGGCAAAGTAATGTCTCTGATTTTGAACATGCTATCTAGGTTGGTCATTACTTTCCTTCCAAGGAGCAAGCGTCTTTTAATTTCACAGTTGCAATCACCATCTGCAGTGATTTTGGAGCCCCCCCAAAATAAAGTCTGATAATGTTTCCACTGTTTCCCTATCTATTTGCCATGAAGTAATGGGACCGGATGCCATGATCTTCGTTTTCTGAATGTTGAGCTTTAAGCCAACTTTTTCACTCTCCTCTTGCACTTTCATCAAGAGGCTTTTTAGTTCCTTTTCACTTTCTGCCATAAGGGTGGTGTCATCTGCATAACTTAGGTTATTGATATTTCTCCCGGCAATCTTGATTCCAGCTTGTGTTTCTTCCAGCCCAGCGTTTCTCATGATGTACTCTGCATATAAGTTAAATAAGCAGGGTGACAATATACAGCCTTGACGTACTCCTTTTCCTATTTGGAACCAGTCTGTTGTTCCATGTCCAGTTCTAACTGTTGCTTCCTAACCTGCATATAGGTTTCTCGAGAGGCAAGTCAGGTGGTCTGGTATTCCCATCTCTGGTATTCCCATGTCATTTTCAGAGGGCTTCAAATTTAAGGGATTCTATTGTTCTCATGCTTTCTTATCATTTCAGTCTTTTTTGGTCTCATTGTTAATAATTGGTGAGTAATGATTAAATAATTCCTAAGATGATAAACTAGTATGATGTTCCAAGATATAAAAAGTAATGATAAGAATAAGATCACTAAGATCTCATATTTTATATTTACAAAATATTTAATGGACCTAATTACAAGATTAAATGAGCTTTTTTCTATTTGATAGATATGGCAAATTTTCTCTTTGTTCTTTGGAAGCTTTTGAAGAAAGAATAAAAGTCATAAAGTACCAGTCCTTATCTTTTCATGCTGTTCATGTGATTCTCAAGGCAAGAATGCAGAAGTGGTTTGCCATTCCCTTCTCCAGTGGGCCACATTTTCTCAGAACTCTCCACCGTGACCCGTCAGTCTTGGGTGGTTCTGCAGGGCATGGCTCATAGTTTCACTGAGTTACACAAGGCGGGGACCCGTGTGATCATTTTGGTTAGATTTCCATGATTGCAGTTTTCGTTCTGGAGGCCATGGGATTGCCGTTTTTGCCTCTTCTGTCTGCCCTCTGACGGAGCTTCCTGAGGGGAGGAGCTGGCTGTGCAGTCCACGGGGCTGCAAAGAGTCAGACACGGCCTAGTGACTGAACAACAAACCGGTCCTTACAAATAGTTAAACTTGTTCAAAAAATAAACTCCAAAACTAAAATTGAATCCAATGGATCCCAATGAAATAAATCTATTATAGAAGTAAACTTTGTATCACTAATATAATTAGAAAACCAACAATACGTTGTGTATCTGTTAGGATGGTGTTCCTTTATATACCCACTTAAACCAACAGCCACTTGAATGGATAAATGTCTCATGAAAAAGCAGTCAGGGGTGGCTGCGGCAGTGCACTGGTCACTAGGGATCGGCATCTGTCTTAGTTTTCCACCTTTCCGTTCTCAGCCTGCGTCATTTGTTCTCAGATGTTTCACGGTCTAATTCAGTCACTGCTGCTCTAGCCATCTCATGCATATAAGCAGCAGAAAGGAAGACCAGAGCTGCGACAGAGAAGGGCGCCCCTCTCGGATGAACCAGCGCTCCTTAAGCACCGTTCCTAGATGCCACACTTGGCATTTCTGCTCGTCTCACTAGCCAGAACCAGGACACACGATCACACCCAGTTGTAAGGAAGGTTAGACTGGATGTATTGCCGCCAATTAACAAAGAGCCTCCTTTAGTAAAGAAGAAGAGAAAATGAATTTAGAGTAGGTAGCCAATATTTTGTGCCACAACTACCAAAAACCAGAAGGTAATTACAACACATACAAGAAAACATAACATTATAGGTAGATATATATTATTGATAACTGAAGTTCAAAGCCTAAAAGCTTTTCTCAGTTGGTTAAAAAGGGAAAATATCAAATACTAGAAAAATGTTACCAATTTTCTCCTCGACTTTATTCAAAAGTACTATAAAGGACAATAACAATTTCCCCCAATGATTTCATTTAGTTATTCAATATTATTAATGGCATGTTTATGTAGCACATAAAATCATCTCCTGAATGACCAGTGGTATGCCTCGAGGTCAAGGAATTCTAAATTAGAATTTTGGAATTTATAGCTAAACAGGTACTTAGACATTATCTACCCCTAGAATCATAAACTCATAAAATTTAAAATTATTTCAGAAGGAATCTTTCTCATTAAACAGGGTGATTATTTTTAAAAACACCTTAGGAGGCAAGTTATCTAAACTCTGTTTTAACTCTTGGAAGTGTTGAACCATTGGAATGAAGATGGAGTAAGTTATTAGTAACCAATTTCATTTTAAAACCTTTCTAATCCTAGAAAACGCTTCCTTATACAAAATTTAAATATGCATTCTAATACAACTTACCCTATTTCACCTCTGTAACTATACAGAAAAAGAAATTTAATCACTTTTCCACATATAAATCCTCTAAAATTTTATTTATCTACTTTTATTCATTTATAACTTCTACTTACAGTTATTTAAAAGATATCTTAAAATATTTTACATAAAAAATAAAATTTATACAAATAAAAAGCCCCTTGACCTTCCCTGAATCCTACAGAGGGAACCACTATGATAAGCTTGTTATCAATTATTCCAGGTCTTTATCTCTTTATGCACACAAGGAAATACACTGTTTTGTGGAGCTTTCCCATAAATTATAATACATACATATTATATACAACATGTTTTTTTCACTTAATAGACCTTGGTGATATTTTGCATTAAAGTTTATGGATCTGTCTCTTTAATTTTAACTGCTGCATGACGCTGTAGCAAGGATACAACCTATGATAAACCCTTAGGATATTTCCAATTTGTGGCAATTAACAAAATAGCTTTGTAAATTTATTTGTATATGTACCTTTGTGCATATGTACTTGTGTACAAAATTTCTCTAAATCACCTACAAATGTGCATTTTTTAAATGGTGTATTTTAAAATATTCAAGGACTAGATACTATTGGGCTCTCAGGTGGCACTAACGGTAAAGAACTCGCCTGCCCATGCAGGAGATGCAGCAGGCATGGGTTTGATCCCTAGGTTGGGAAGACCCTCTGGAAAAGGAAATGGCCCCACTCCAGTAATTCTTGCCTGAAAAATTCCATGGGCAGAGGAGCCTGGTGGGCCACAGTCCATGGGGTCGCAAAGAGTTGGCCACGACTGAGCAAGTGAGCACAGCACACTAGATGCTATCAGTATTTTTGCCTTTTCCTAATCCAAAACAAATATTTTTAAGTCATTTGCAACATCTCTAAGATCTTTTCTTTCCAAGCCAGCCTCCAGTTGCTTCAGTCCTACCTTTACAGGCCGTGGTTTTTACACCCTTCACTATCCCAGCTTGCCTCCTGGAGCTGTCTGTTCATCCCTGTAGCTCTCCAAATGTATTTCCAAGAACGGATTATAATGGTACAACTGTACTTCGACCTGACCTGTGTACAAAAAAGGACTGTTACCTATCTTCTTCTAAGCTAGTAGATCTAAGTATTTTGTGAGTCTCTGTTCTCATTAAGAATCTAATAAAAGGTATAAATCCTTTCTCCTAAAAACCAAAATACACATGCATGCACTGTGCATACAATGTCAGAGGCTTCATGAACTGCAGATCCGAGTTAAGCATTTATTAACGCAGCCCCAAATCACACTTGTATTTTACTAGCCCTATCGCATTATTGTTGATTCATAATTGAGTTTTCAATAAGCAATATCTCAAGTCTAATTTACAGTATATAACTACTGGAGGGTTATATCTTTGTCAGCCTGCATTGTTTTTACACTTTTTGAAGCTAAGCAGTATCCTTTTAATAGTTCATCTTCTCACTTTCAAGCTATTCCATCAGCCCACTAAGCTCTTTGTGAACTGTGTTAGGTGTGCTAACTTACAAATGTGTTCAATCATATCAATGAAAAAAGTTTAAGTAGGAGCATAGTATGCCGTACTGCTTCTCTCAGGAGCTTTCATTTTTTTTTTCCACAAGTATTTTTTAAGTGACCACTGTGGGCCAAACTAACTAAGCTGTGATCTAACACCTACTTGTCTCACCACAAAAGATTCTAGTAAAAATCAATCAAGGTCATGCTGAAATCCAGGTATATTTTATGCATAGTATCCTGCATTCTATCAAATGAGTAACCTGAATATCAAAACAGTAATTGATCCTAGTTTGCATTGCCCTGATACGTTCATGTATCCTTTCAAAAGATTCCCTGAGCGCATGCCAGGTGAGAGGCACCCCCCGGGGCTGGAGCTACAGTGGTGCGGGTGACAAAATGAGGCCTTTCCTGCAGACCTTTTGTCTGATGACGGAGAGCGACGCTCATGCTGGCTCCAAGTCACCACACCCCTTGCTGAGTGTTCCAAAACTTTTATTCAATAATCCATTCTAAAAGTATGCCCACTATGGAAAAAAAATAAAAGAAAGAAAGAAAGGGTCAGGAAATTACTGCATCTTTCCAAAATTTAATAGCTAACTAGTTTGGCATTATCTGATCAATACTAAGAATGGTGAGTTACCACAATGTCTAAAAAGCACACGAGAACTTTTTTATAAGTAAATGAAGTGGAAAAGGACAACAGGCGATAGAAGAAGATCACAGCAAATTCAGAGCACGCGGGAGCAGTGTGATACGGTCCACTGACACGAGGATACGCTTCACTTAATCAAATTCATAATATTCTCAGAGCACGCGGGAGCAGTGTGATACGATCCACTGACACGGAGATACGCTTCACTTAATCAAATTCACAATATTCTCAGAGCACGCGGGAGCAGTATGATACGATCCACTGACACCAGGATACGCTTCACTTAATCAAATTCACAATATTCGCAGAGCACGCGGGAGCAGTGTGATGCGATCCACTGACACCAGGATACGCTTCACTTAATCAAATTCATAATATTCGCAGAGCACGCGGGAGCAGTGTGATGCGATCCACTGACACGGAGATACGCTTCACTTAATCAAATTCACAATATTCGCAGAGCACGCGGGAGCAGTATGATACGATCCACTGACACCAGGATACGCTTCACTTAATCAAATTCATAATATTCTCTCTTACTATCTTTAAAATTCACTCAGCAAATTCAGAACACGCAGGAGCAGTGTGATACGATCCACTGACACAAAGATACGCTTCACTTAATCAAATTCATAATATTCTCTCTTATTATCTTTAAAATTCACTCAGCAAATTCAGAACACGCAGGAGCAGTGTGATACGATCCACTGACACAAAGATACGCTTCACTTAATCAAATTCATAATATTCTCTCGTATTATCTTTAAAATTCACTCAGCAAATTCAGAGCACGCAGGAGCAGTGTGATACAATCCATTGAACACGGAGATACGCTTCACTTAATTAAATTCATAAATTCTCTCTTATTATCTTTAAAATTCACTACTATGACCAGGGCACATCCCCTACTTGCAGGTTCCAAAAGGGAAGTCCAGTCAGACTACGTCTGCATCCCTGGCAATCAGGCTTAAAGACTTCACTGTGTCATCATGTAGCTCATAACTAGGACAATGCTCAGCTCTATCGCCGGATTTGTAGGTCTCTCAAAATACAAGCTATCCTAAGTATTGCTTCTTCAGAGGTGCACATGGTAACATGAAATTAACAGTTCCACAGGAAAGAGTGAATTTGGTTTGTTTAGTATCAGTGAATTTTTTTAAACAGTGGTTTTCATCTGAATAGTTATAAATTCCACTTTCAGTAAAGTGCATATCATAAAATGAGCTCACTTTCTAAGCCACTTTTTAAAAATCTATATAATAGCATGCTTACTGTGCTTAATTTCTAAAACAACAAAAGAAGCATATTGATTTGGGATTAATATGGTTTTAAGACCATGCCGTCATGACCTGAATCTGGATGTAACATAAAGAAAAAAAAGATTCATGAAGTGCAATGTTAAATTAACACCAGTAGTTCTAGAGCTCCATGGAACAGAAGAGTGATTTCCTACATAAGCTTCAAGCCATAATTAAACATATTTCATTTCTCTTTCAAGAATATTCTTTTGAGCACATCTGATAATAGCTGCAGGGTAAGCCACTGGCAATTTCCAGCCAAAAGGAAAACCACTGGTTCTTTATGAGCTACTTTATGGCTTTTCAAATTCTCTTTTTATCTCTCCACCTCATTTTCCACTGCCTGATACTATTTGTTAAATTAGAAATTAGTGTTTTACTGGAAAAAATAATGTCACTACAAGTGAAAAAAAATTAAATAGGCAAATTAATGAGACTTTCTCTAATTACTTTCTAGTTACCCAGGCATTTCTGTTGACCTTTGCTCTGTGTCTTTGAGAAAAGCTGCTATTAGAAGAAAACTACATGGTTAGAACTGCAAATTACATTAAAAAAAAAAAACAAACTATTTCTACATCTCAGAGAAATATTACTACTCAGCATGGGAGCTAGGATTCTGAAAAAGATCATCACACTGTGAGCTTTTGATTACAAGAGACCTAATAGGAATTATGCATAGAATACATTATAATTATGAATAAAAATTCATATTTGCTAAATGTGATATGTGAATGAAATATAGCAAATATATAAATGCATGCATATTTATAAACACATATCAAATATATGCATATATTTCTAAATATGTTTTTATAAATAGCCATATTTCATAGATATAACAAGTAACTGTAAAAGGGCCTATAATTCATAAATAAAACTGTCCATGATTCATCTATTTAACACACACTCTGTAAAATACTAGAGGAAATATGCTCCAACTATATTTTGGTTTTGACTGTTCTTTTGCACAGATAGAGGCGTGTCTTTCTACTATTTTCATTTGTTTATTGCCCTCAGTTTATAAACATTAACAATCAGCAAAGGAGGAAATATCTTCTATGAATTTAAACATTTGCAACTTTTCTTCCCCTTCTTCTAGGCAAGTTAACTTTCTCTAAAGCAGCTGGAAAGAAGAGAGGAAACCATTAAGCTGCTGATTTTGTAGCTAAGGATAAGGCTTGTGAATAAGCGATTGGTTTACCTACGAACTAAAACCACAACTTTATAATTACCATTCAGTTTTATTGCTTCCTGCTCTTCCCCTTTATCCAGCGTCACAATCAGCACCAGTCACTACACATAATGATTGCCCACAGCATCCACCCTAAGCAAAAGTATGAAACTGACATGATGTTTTACTTCAGAAAACATGTGAGTGAGCCGAAGCTTAGTAA
Source organism: Bos indicus x Bos taurus (assembly GCF_003369695.1). Lineage (NCBI taxonomy): Eukaryota > Metazoa > Chordata > Mammalia > Artiodactyla > Bovidae > Bos > Bos indicus x Bos taurus. Next base: position 60,128,256 of record NC_040099.1, read on the forward strand.
GCTAGCGGGTTTTTAAAACTAAATCATGGAGTGCGGAGGGCACACAGCGGCTCTGTCCAGTCAGAGAAGTAGGAACAAGTGCTAGCCTTGAGCAGGTCAAGAATCAGCTGCGGAGTGGGCCACGAAAGATGCAGCCAGCAGACTCAGGTCCGCGCCGAGGAAGCAGGGTGAGAACTTAGACGACCCTTTGGAAGGGGCTCCAGCCCCCTGGTGCCCCCTCGTCAGCCCTGCCAGGGCAGGGCCCATGAGAACACTCAGTGTTGCGGTGGCACAGCCGGGATCTCCTTCCGTCCTGAGCTGCTCGCGGCGTGTCCGAGGCCTCGTTCCTTGGTGTGGAGCGTTCACTGCTCTGTGAATCACACTCTGACCGTACAATCCCAGTCATCTGTGTGTCAGTGATCTCTGCTCCATCCACCGCGGCCGCTGCCCTGTCTCCTCTCTACCCAGACTTCCCTGAAAATGACGTAGCTCGGGATTGAGGGTCTACGAAAGCCCATGCTGAGTCTCTCGGGAATTTGTTTTCTTTTTTTCCTTTAACTTAATAAATCTATGCTGCATTATAACACCTAGCCAGCAAGAGCCACTGTTCCATCGTGATAGGTTTCAGCCTCCCCAGCCCCCGCTCCTCCCTACCTCTCTCCCGGTAAAAGTTCCTAAATTCAAGGCTCTGTGAGCTGTTTCTATCAATCTGATGTTCTGTAAAATTCTCTTACTTATTACACGCTGTCTAAATTTCACTTGTAAATGTTAAGCAATAGTTTGTCTACGCTTCACTTTCAACTGCTAGATTGAATTCTTTCAACACGACAGTGCTTTATTGTTTCCTAAAGTACCCAAATTAATTAAAGGGTGTTACATAGATTAAGAGATGACAACTCCCTTTCAAAGATTTTAATCATTTTTTTCCAATTTTCTTTCTCCTATTATCGGTTAAGTATGCCCTTTTCAGCCTAGTTTTCCTATATTCCAAAAAACAGCATGTGAGACAACCTTGAGAACTGCACCCGAAGCAAAGTCGTACCAGTGTCTCAACTCATGTTTATAAGAACTGTACTGTGGATGCTGAAAACTCACTCTTCATCCTGTACAGTTTTACTAAATGGGAGATCAACTGAAACCAAAAAATCGTATTTCGCCGGGGGCACTGGGCAACATGACCATATTAGCACTGATTATTACTTGTGTCTAAATTAGACTGGATTTGCTTTAGCATAGAGAATCCGCCCTTCCCAATCAATACAGTATCTGTCACACTATGGGAGCTTACAGAATAAACAGTGTTACTAAGATGTCATCCATCTAGACTTCTGTACATACTCATTTTCTTTAATGTCAAATAGCATTGATTTAAAATTAGTCAATGTAGTTTTGAAAAAACATTTCCCAGAATGCATTTTTGACATCTGCTTTGAGGTAGATTTTTTTTTAGTATCATTGGAATAATATTGGAGTCCAATCTAAGAACCCATTTAAAAAAAAAAAAAAAGACAAGAATTCACTCTCTGCTTATAGAATTTTAAACCATATAGTTTTTCATCCTCCTTTAATATTTTTGCTTTCCTACCGTAAAAAGAAATGGTGTGGGAATCTGACCCTCGGCCACAAATCATTTGGGGGAGTTCCTCAATAGTCTCAGTCCAATTTTTTAAACAAGCAATGAAAAGGTAATCAATGACAGGCTTAATCATGAGATTTCAGAGCTTCTCAAATACCTCCCATTACTCAGCAGTCCCTTTCTCTTTCTTTCCCTCCCTCCCCCCTTCTCTCCTTCCCTCCTGAAAATGTCTTACTGAAAATGCAAGGAAAAAAACTGGGAATTATGTTTCTGAGAGGAAAGCCAAAATCCTTGAGATGCTTCCATCAGACTGGAGGGTCTGTATTTACAGTTTCCTCACCTTCTTTATTCAGACTCAGGCAGAGACAGATGAACAGGAAGTGGTGGAAAGATCCCAGGAAGACCCTGTCATTGCCCGTCGAGTAGAAAGTGTTCACAGAAGAGAAGCTCAGAAGGAAGGAGACGGGAGGATGGAGGAGAAAGGGACACAGCACAGCTGAGGGCGGCAGGAGGAGGGCTCTCCTGGCCCCTGGCTCCCTCAGGCGGGGCTGAGCACGTGAGCCCAGCAAGGCCTGTCCGGCCTGCAGCGTGTTCACCCGGCCACTCCCTGCCGCGAGCTGCGCCCCAGCTTAAAATGGGAGTAAAGAGAAACTGCTCCCCAGGGTGCTTGTGAGGACCAAACGGGTTAACTGAGAAAGCTCTCAGACAAGGGCCCGGCATACAATAAGCCCTCCCTAATCGTTCTATAAAACACAGCTTGGCGTACCAGAGGTCTGAGGACACAGAATATAGGATGGGCTTGAAAAGGGTTTTTCAAAGCCTAGGGGAAAGAGAGGAAATATATGAGGAAAAGGGCATTCATTCTTCATCTTCTCAAAATACAGAATATTTTAAAAATAGGTCTAGAAAATGGGCAAGGGAGCAGTTTTTGTTCGCTTGCTGATTTGGTTTTGTCTTGTTTGACCAAACATAAGACTCTCTAACTCTAGTCTCATAGTAACTCACAAGCAGAGTGTGAGGAGAATTAAAACATCACCGTTCCCTCCGTGACAGGTCAACATTGCTCGGCCCACAAGGACTGGCTTTAATGGCCGGCATCAGCCGCATGCTGTGTGATTCATTTTCTTCGCAGGAAAGTCGGGCATCATTTTCATAAACATTTGCAGTCACTGCCCATCTTTGCTGCAGTTGTTCCTGGGACATGTCCGCGCTGTTCTGTTAAGCTGTTCTGCGTGTGCTCTGTCAGGAGTTTGGCCAGCCCTGCTAATCTCTGGGATGACTCCGACAGGGAAATAAAAGCCCCGAACACGGGAGCGCAGTGATTCGGTCTGTGGTCAGTTAGGCAGGGACCAGACGGAACCACAACAATGAAACATGTTTAAGAATAAACAGTGTCCAAGGGGCACAGAGCAAACCAGTGGTGAGTGCAGAGTGAGAGGAGAGCATCGAGAACTGAGAGAACAATGGGCTTCCCTGCGGCCCACTGGTTAGGACTCCCCCCGCCGACGCAGGCAACGTGGGCTCGATCCCTGGTCCAGGGAGATCCCACCAAGCCCATGCATCACAACTGCTGAGCCCGTGTGTCACAGAGAAGCCACCACAGTGAGGAGCCCATGCACCACAGCTGGAGAGCAGCCCCTCTTTCCCACAACTACAGAAAGCCCGTGGGCAGCAACAGAAGCCCAGCGCAGCCATAATGAATGGTTAGAACAGTATTGCTCCAGGTAGGGGGAGACCTGGGCAAGAGGGGTCTGCCGAGACGTGCAGAAGTGCACATCTCTCTTTGAGTCGCCATGTAACGGTGAGCAACTCTCCACTTGTCTGAGTCTACTTTTCATCTGTAAGCATAGTAACAAGCGTGTGATGTTTACTATGTGGCTGCCTCATTTTAACTGCTCCGTACGTGTCAACTCACTCCATCATCACAACCTGATGAGGCAGCTACCAAAAGTCTCGTCATCATCATAACCCGCTTTATAGAAGAGGAAGCTGGACGAGCAAAGATGAAGCAATTTAATCTTACTTAAAATTATTTAATCTTTAAGGTCTCCTACCTGGAAAGCAGAGTGCCAGAATTCCCAAATGGGCCCGTGTGTTCAACCACTATGTCCTCCCTGAAGAGGAAGAGAACTGTATCACAAACGTCTGTCTCAAACTTTTCTTTGAAATGGACAAAAAGACAGACTATTTTATTTCTTTCATTTCCAGCCCTTCATACACCAGAACTATTGTGATACTATTACAATATGAAGTATTAGAAAAATGAGCACAGAGTTGGATGTTCCATGATGTCAAATTACTATAAAGGTTTCTAGATGCTTCCCATCCCACATTTTTATCACAGACCAGTAATAAATGGTTCCCAGACCAAGCCCGTCCATCGACCATGCTACATGTAGCAACGAACTGATGACCTCTAAATTCCAGCTCTGTGGCTGTAAAGGACAAATTTGAAAACCCGCCTATGGGTCCTCCTTCTCTACAAAAACTCAGTCCCAAAAGTCAAAGCTAAATAAGCACCTAAAATAGCATCTGCCACAGGTTAGAGCCTTCCCTTCACTGACAGCATTTGTTGAGCATCTGCTTTGTTTTCAGCGTTCTATCCGGTGTCATAGACAAAGAGACCAGGACACAGCCCCTTCCACAAATTCTGACTCTAGTTGTTCAATCGCTTTGTCGCGTCCGACTCTTGGTGACCCCACGGACTGCAGAACGCCAAGCTTCTCCGTCCCCTTCACCATCTCCCGGAGTTTGCTCAAACTCATGTCCATCGAGTCGGTGATGCCATCCAGCCATCTCATCCTCTGTCATCCCCTTCTCCTCCTGCCCTCAATCGTTACTATCATCAGGGTCTTTTCCAGTGAGTTGGTTCTTCGCATTAGGTAGCCAAAGTATTGGAGCTTCAGCATCAGTGAATATTCAGGATTGATTTCCATCAAGAGTCTGCTCCACCACCACAGTTCAAAAGCATCAATTCTTTGGTGCTCAGCTTTCTTTATGGCCCAACTCTCACATCCATACATGACTACTAGAAAAACCATAGCCTTGACTAGACGGACCTTTGTTGGCAAAGTAATGTCTCTGCTTTTTAAAACACTTTCTAGGTTTGTCATAGCTTTTCTTCTGGAAGCGTCTTTTAATGTCACGGCTGCAGTCACCATCTGCGGTGATTTTGGAGCTCTAGAAGACAGGACAACAGCTACACGGGGTGTTATTAATGCAGGATTGCCCCCACTGCTGACCACATTCAAAGCTGTAAGAGCAGAAAGAAAAGATGTTCTTTCCTCTCTCCCTTCAACCCCTTTCAAGAAACAGAAGGCATTTAAATTGTATAAATCTTAATTATGGCGAATTGACTCATAATACTCTTCAGATCTACTGTATTCTTCTTCTCTGTACATTCATTCAATTAATTTCTGAGAGTTTGATATTGAAACTCCAACTAAAAATCTTAATTTATCTACCTAAACAATTGTAATATATAGTGAACCTACATGTAACTTTGTTCTATATTTTCCAAGTGTCCTGCAAATGTGTTATCATAATTTTCATAATTTAAAAAATAAAAGAGAAAGAAAAAAAGAAATGGAATGAAACCTGTGATTTCTAAGTCATCCTTTCTACCAGCTGAGTGTAGGGTGGGGAGCTGGCAGGGCAGCATAAAAATGCCGCTAAGCACTGGATATCGAGTCTGGAAGTTTTAGAGGATACCTCAGTGCTGTGCTTAGCCACTCAGTCATGTCCAACTCTTTGCAACCCCACAGACTGTAGCCCTCCAGGCTCCTCTGTCCGTGGGACTCTCCAGGCAAGAATACTGGAGTGAGTAGCCATGCCCTCCTCCAGGGGATTTCCCCAACCCTGGGATTGAGCTCAGGTCTCCTGCACTGCAGGCAGATTCTTTGCCATCTGAGCCACCAGGGGAGACAGGATACCTCCTGCTGCTACTGCTGCTAAGTCGCTTCAGTCATGTCCGACTCTGTGCGACCCCACAGACGGCAGCCCATCAGGCTCCACCGTCCCTGGGATTCTCCAGGCAAGAACACTGGAGTGGGTTGCCATTTCCTTCTCCAATGCATGAAAGTGAAAAGTGAAAGTGAAGTCGCTCAGTCGTGTCTGACTCTAGCGACCCCATGGACTGCAGCCTACCAGGCTCCTCTGTCCACGGGATTTTCCAGGCAAGAGTACTGGAGTGGGGTGCCATTGCCTTCTCCGAGGATACCTCCTACAACTTGGTTATATTTCCTCTCTCAGTTGTCCTAACTCATATAAAACTTGACTTTTGGATACGATACATTTTCTGTGGCTTTTGCCCTTTCAGCTGTTTATTACCTCAAAATAATCACCCTTATTATGCTTGTTGTTCAAATAATCAGCAAGCCAACTCCAGTGACTTCCGCTCTAAAAGGAAATCCTGGTTTTCAAACACAGCCACAACTTATTCATTTTTTTAGCTTTCCCCCCTAAATCTGACTTATCTTCCCCAAACCTCCTGGAAGAAGTACAGAGCACTCTTCCTCCTCTCCTCCCCAGCCCACCTGGGCGGCCTCTCCTCTGTTGATTCTCTGTAGCACAAAAGAGTTAAACCACCACTGGCTTTCCTTCAGAGTCTTAGCAAGGTGCCTATCGAATCAAGAGCAGAGAGAAGCTCTGGGGAGTTCATTTTGAGAAGTGATTCTTTGCTAATCCCTTCTCAAATAAACAGTGATGGTTTACAATTATTATTCCTTGCTTCAAATTATAGTTACCCTTCTCTCACTGACTTCAGACTTGTGTTCCTTTGTAGCTGATACTTTGAAGAAAAAGACTGTAGAATCACTAAAGTTCAGCCCCTATGTCTTATGTGTAGCTGTGAGGAAGCTGTAACTTCACTGGGGACCCACCTTGGCATCTGGACAGCACAAGGCAGCTGGAGGGGCTCAGTAAAGACAGCAGAATAATTGCCCCCTTATCCTAGGTATTCCCCCTTTTATTTCGGGGAAATACCTGAGTTGTTTTTCCAGGTTGGTCAGACTTATTAAGGGCTTCCCAGGTCGTACTAGTGGTAAAGAATCCACCTGCCAATGCAAGAGACATGGGTCAGTCCCTGGGTTGGGGAAGATCCCCTGGAGGAGGAAATGGCAACCCACAGCAGTACTCTTGCCTGGAAAATTCCCTGGACAGAGGAATCCCGGGGGGCTCTAGTCCAAGGGGCTGCAGAGAGTCTGACGTGACCGAGAGACAAAGCACACGTACTTGCAAGCATAGATGTCACAGTATCTAGACTGTGAACTCTCTGAGAATAGCAGTATATCTTTTTTTTTAGGTATAAAATGAGTTCTCAACAACTACCAGCCAGTTATTTCAGAGGTAAATCATGAACAATTAATTCTCTTGGAAAATGTCAAGAAAACACGTCTGATGAAGAGCTGAATTTGTTGCGTATGCCCATCAAATACTTTGTATCCCCCACTACCATCAGCTGCAGGTCCCCAGGCAAGCTTTGACCAGAAAAGTTGCCTCTCCTGGCAGAAATGAAGGAAGCTGAATCTGCGTCTACAGGCTGCCTCCCGGGTCTACTGCGCTCTCCCTGCTGGAGCATCTGCTTCTACTTCTCTTGTCTTTGTCCCCCTTGACTGGAAAGTGAAAGTGAAGGTTTTAGTCGCTCAGTTGTACCTGCATCTTTGCGACCCCATGGACTCTAGCCTGCCGGGCTCCTCTGTCAACGGGATTCTCCAGGCAAGAATACTGGAGTCATGCTATTCTCCAGGGCATCTTCCTGACCCAGGGATCAAACCCAGGTCTCCGTACCGCAGGCAGATTCTTAACCAAATGAGCTATGACTGGACTATCTGACCCTTTGACCAGTTGATACTTTTAGGCTCTTGACACATTTTACTTAACTGCTTTCCACAAAAGAAGTGTACCAACACTGCCACCAGCAGCGCAGGAGTGCCAGTCTTCCAGTTTTCTCACCAAATCTGAGTATATGCAAGTGGATGGCAGGGTAGAAGTTGGAATGAGAGGTTACAGATAAGTGAAGTGAGACATTAGACTGAATCGTGCAGTACTGGACGACAATCAGAGGGAAAGGGGTAACTCATATTTAGCTTAATATGGACACAGTGGATATAGAGAGAGATATAGATACATTTATATACATGAATTTACCTGTTCACATATATTTCCTATCTCTGTTCCCTGAGAAGGCCAGAGGTAACAACACCCCAGGAGCATAGTGCACAGCTAGGGCCCATGTCTTGGTTTTTAATATCATTTTCTAACATTCGTCAGGGGTCCTTGAAAAAAATGGCTGCTTTTTTTAAGGGGTTTAACTAAGGGGTTAGGAAGAAAACACACAGGATGAACCTGGAGCACCTTCTAGTGCCAGCAAGATAAGAAGTGCTGAGGAGACAAATGACGGGGCATGTCAGAGACCTGCAGGGGCGACATGAGAGAGCGCCCAGCGGTGGCCAACACAAGACAGTGCCCAGCGGTGACCGACACGAGAGAGGGCCCAGCAGTGACCGACACGAGAGAGTGCCCAGTGGTGAGAGCAGGGACAGTCTGAGCAATAAAATAAATAGCATAGTATTAAACTATAACCCAAAGTATAAGATAAATATCCATGAGTCCACACTGATAAAAATTAATGATTAAATAAATCATTGAAAGGGAGAAGAGGGAAGTCTCCAGGCAGGAGAATTCCAAATAATTAATGTGAATATGCCACCATCAATGAAGTGGAGCCTAACTCCCCATGCCTTAAATGTGCATTGCATAGTAACTTCCTTTCAAAGAGTACAGTGCGGCTGTCTTATTTTGTTTTATTGGGGAGTAGTTTATTGACGACACTGTGTTAGCTTCAGGTGTAGAGCAAGGTGAACGAGTTACACATACACGTGTATCCGCTCTTTTTCAGACCTTTTCCCATAGAGGCCATTACAGCGTATCGAGTGGAGCTCCCTGCGCTGCACTACAGGTCCTTACTGGTTATCTATTTTATATACAGCAGTGTGTAAACGGTCATCCCAGTCTTCCAGTTTAGCTGGCCCCTCGCTTGCCCCCCAACCATAAGGTTACTTTCTACATCTGTGGCTACTGGAGTATCGTAAGTAAGCTCGTTTGTCCCCTTTGCTTTAGAGTCCACGTGTGATATCTGTCTTTCTCTGACTTAGTTCACTCAGTGTGACAAAGAGCTCAGCAGGGAAAGGGGAGAAGCGTCCTTTACAGTGGAGAAGCCTGACGTCCTGCCTCAGCCAGGTGGCAGGCACCAGCAGTGACAGGCTGTGTCGATGGTGCGCACCCCGAATGTGATGAGGAGGACGACACTTCACCTCCGCGGGCTTCTCCCCTCCCAACCCGCGGGCCCCGACTAACCTCGAGGAAAGCATCAGGCAAGCCCAAACCGAGGGGCATTCTATAAATACCTGGCCAGCGCTTCTCAAAACTGCCAAGGCCATCAGAAACAATGAAGTCTGAGAAACTACAGAGGTGTGATGATTGAAGGTAGTGTGATGGCCTGGACAGAACAGTAGGACAGAAAAAAGACATTAGGTGAAAACCCAAATAAAATACGGACTTTAGTTAATAAAAATGCATCACTATTGATTAATTAGTTATGACACGTGTACCATCGTAATACAGTAAGATACTGAATACAAGGTATATGGTAACTCTCTGTAATATTCTTGTGATTTTTCTGTTAATGCAAAACTATTGTAAAATTAAAAGTTTATTAAATGTTCTTTTCAAAAAGGCCTAGAACTTACCCAGTATATATAGGCATTCAACAAGTGGCAGATTTACTGTTTTTTAAATGATTTTTTGCCATTTTGAAAAGTAAAGGAAATATTTTTTCGGTTTAATTTGAACTTCTTTGATTACTTATGAGGCTGGACTTTTTTTTTTTAGGCTTCTCTTTGCTCTTACACTCATGCCCTATATCTAGTTCTATTGCTTCTTGGTTAGGCTGTGGATCTGGCTTCTCTAGGATGATCAAACTTCCCAGTTTATCAGTGACCGTCTTCATATATATCTGTCATCCCAGTTAATGATTATACGATCCACTTTCATTTAGAAAGACACAGCATACGGTCACCCTGCCGTGTCCCGCCTCTGGCCTCCTGTATCCTGTGTCTCCCACAAAACTGGCCCACCCATCAAGTTGCTAATCCTTCCTCTGTCCCTGCCTGGTGCCCACAACATGCCGTGATGATGAAACGGGGCAAACTTTTTGTTGGCTAATAGTCTTCTGCTAAAAATACTCAAAGCATTCTGTTAGATAACTGCATTTTGTAAAAGATATGGTCTTCAGTATCAATTACAACCCAGTTCAGTATCGCGATGCTCAATTTTCCGTAGCTGGAAAGAGCACAGTGTTCTAAATATGTGAAGTCCCTTCCCCAAATCCTGTGTTCTGCAGGACACTTCCGGCTGCTCCCGTCCTGGGCCGGACTGCATCGAGGCCACCCCCAGAGGCAGGCGGGAGGGTACAGAGCTGAATGCAGCATCTCACAGCCTCCTCGGGAAGACAGCCTTCTTTCGCTCCCTCCCTCCTCCGCCTTCCTTCCTTTTCTTATCGGTCTTTTACTTCTCCCTCTTCCTTCCTTTCTCCCTTCACCTTCTTCTGCCTTGATATGAAGGTTGCTTATGGTTCAATTTACCTCCTGACTTCATTTATTACGCAGATAAACTCATTGAAGAAAACTAAAAATAGATAGGCCAAAAGAAAAAGAAAATCCACACCCACAGAGAATAATCACTGACAGTTTTGTGTGTCTCTCTGTATCTGTTAGGGGAAGTGTACCCGGCTCTCACACATACTGGCTGTGTGACCCTGAACAAGCTGCTTAACCTTTGCAAGTCTCAGTTTTCACATGTGTAAAATTGGGATAAATTTTATATATATATATATGGTCAAATTATACCATATATATATACATATATGGTTAAAGTATACCATATCATTATTTATGTCAGGATTAAACGAGATAATATATGTAAATCACTTTTAGGACAGTGCCAAGAACAGAACAGATGTGCAATAAATGGTCAGCATTACTCAGAATATCTGTTTAATCAAACATGAGATCATACCAACATTCCAGATTTGGTACCTGGTTCTTTGTTCAATGAAATACAAAACTCTTTGTGATTAAATATAGATCTGTATTGTCACTTTTTATACTTATTTCTTTGTTTTGCATTTTTATTTCAAAATATAATGATGGAAAGCATATGTTAAGAAATAATTACTGAACATAATATATTACCGCTACTTTAGATCTCCCAGAGGATTAAAATCTTTCTCTGAGTTACCACCATTCTCACACATGAAAACAGGGCCACTAAAAAGTAACATCTGGACTAATGATGTGTCTGGTAGCCCCTTGCTCTCATAAACCCCAGATCCTCAAACCTAGATGTATCATCAGAGCCTGGGACTAAGCAAGAGGCTTAATAAGCTCCAAAAACAACCCAAGCTAAGTATAAATAGTATGGTTCAACAAAGTATGGATTTTAGGTAGTGTTTTCATCATTGTATTCGAGCAGTCTCCTCTTGGGGGGCTTACTGTTCGATTGGGGGATTGTTGTTTGTCATTGTTGTTTGTGTTGTTCAAGAACAAGGATTCAACTTGTATTGGATTTCATAATTGAAAAATAAGAAAAGAGAAAACAGTATAGAAAACGTAATTTCTGTTTACTCTTAGAAAACAGAACCTTAGAAACAACTTCGGGAGTAGAATCACAACACAGAGAATGAGTACTGAGTTCTTCAGTATCTGACTAGATCGTCCCCATAGAAAAGAAATCTGGGGGGGCTTGTCTGGGGGGACACACACAGGCACATGTCCTCTTTGAGGGCTCCAGCATAATATCGCAGGAATATCACAGTCCCACTGTGACATCTGACGTGTCCATATGTTCCTGAAATATATCTTCATATAGCATTCTGTAAAAATCAAACACAATGCTTATGAGCCAATTAAAGGAGACTTGATATTATAGAAATCTTCCTGTCAGTTAGTAAGCCCACTCTATCTACTATAAGAAGTCCCTGACAGGGACTTCCCTGGCCATCCAGGGGTTAAGACTCCGAGCTTCCAGTGCAGGGGACACAAGGTCAATCCCTGGTCTGGGAACTAAGACCCCACATGCTGCATGGCCCCCAAAAACAAGCAAACAAAACAAAAGCTCAGTAACTAAATATTTCCTGCACTATTAAAAAAGAAAAATAACACAAAAATCCATGATGAATAAAATATCAAAGTTTAAAAACAGAAGAAGTCTCTGACAGGGACGATTAGCACAGTCCCTGACATTTCAGGCAGTGATAAATAACCTGTTGAACTGACCTGGAGGTAAACTGCCGTAACATGCGGTATGGAACCCTGACTTGGGTTTAATGGTTATGTGGAGAACGTGTCTTCAAAGTGTCCTCCAGCTTAAAGCACACTTATTAAGGGCTTACCAAGCACAAGATGTTGTAACAGTTTTACTTGCCTGCCTCACTTTTCCCCTCCAACGCCTGCAAGGGAACTGTTAGCATGACTTGACTCTTACAGACATGGAAACTGCGGCCCCGAGAGCTCAGTCACCTACTAAGGGTGCACACACGGCTAACAGGCGGCAGAGCGAGGCTGACCCGGGCCGCTCCTGACCGCATCTCCCCCGCGTGGCGCGTCCTGGAGCCGTCTGTGACGCCAGGACCAAGTCCAGCCCCGCAGCAGACCCTCGAAAAGAACTGCTGCTAAGTCGTGTCCGACTCTGTGCAACCCCATAGACAGCAGCCCACCAGGCTCCCCCGTCCCTGGGATTCTCCAGGCAAGAACACTGGAGTGGGTTGCCATTTCCTTCTCCAATGCAGGAAAGTGAAAAGTGAAAGTGAAGTCGCTCAGTCGTGTCCGACTCTTAGCGACCCCAGGGACTGCAGCCCACCAGGCTCCTCCATCCATGGGATTTTCCAGGCAAGAGTACTGGAGTGGGGTGCCATTGCCTTCTCCGATGAAAAGAATTAACAGAACACAAATGAAGGTCATGTAGTATGTAAGCATTTTGCTCCATAAAGTGACTAGTAATTGAACTTATTCCGATTTTTGTACAGTTCACAGTTCTTTCAGAGAACTTTCTCTCAGTTCTTTCAGAATACTTTCTCTCGGGAGTCTGAGATAAGGAAGGACTAAGAGAGAAAACGCGGTAAAGCTTCTCCGTTTAGCCCCGAATGTGATAGCATCTGAGGACAGGACTCAATGTCAAAATAATAATATAAAAACAAAGCATTTTTCACCATATTACAGTCTTTACATGCATTCTCATCATATCTTCACAACTCCTAGAAGTAAGTATTCCTATCCTTCTACAGATCAGGAGATTGAGAACCTCGCAGGACAGATATTCAGCAACTCAGCTGAGTTCACAGCCTGATGCATCACGTCCTGTCTCTGTGACCTCGCGCGAAGCTGGCACTCTGCCCGTTACATTAGACCGCCCCTCGAGGTGCCGCTGGAGGCGCACAGGGCAGCCTCCGGCAGAGCCGTGGCGGGGGCAGGGCGCCCTCCGTGCCTCCCGCTGTCCCTTAATCCCACTCTTAACCTGCCCTTCAGTGCATCCATTTCTCCCAGGTTCCCAAGAGTCTCATCCTGTCCAGGTTCTGCCTAGCAGAGAGGAAAACGCTCCTGTCTGCTTGACGATACTCTGCATCGTAAAATGAACCTAACACAGGCCAGGCACGATGCTAGGAGCAGGGAGACGAACATGAATAGGAAGCCGACCACTGCAAAGAGTGCACAGCTCAGCCAGGGGGAGCACGAGGGGAGCTGCTACCCTGGAAAATGGGTGGAACATGGTGTTTTTCTTTTTTAATAAATATAACAGCTGATAGATATAATTTGCAAGTCATATAATTCACCCATTTAAAATAGTCCAATGGTTTTAACATATTCAGAGTCATGCAACCATCAACACAAGCGATTTCAGAACATTTTAAACGCCCCCCCAAAGAAATCCTGCATACATTAGCCTCTCCATTTCCACCTATACCTCCTATACCAGCCCTAAGCAGCTACTAATCTACCTTCCGTGTTTATAGATTCGCCTATTCTGGAGATTTAATATAAATGGAATTTTATAACATATGGTCTTTTGCAGCAATGTGTTTTCAAGACTCATTCATCTTGTAGCAAATATCAGTACTTCCTCCTAACTGTTAAATAACATTCCATTGTATAGATATACCGCATTTTGTTTTTCCAATCATCTGTTGGCCAACATTTGGGTGTTTCCACCATCTGACTACTATGAATAATTCTGCTATGAACATTCAAGTAAAAGCTTTTATGAGGACATATGTTTTAAATTCTATTGAGACTAAACCCAGTGGTGGAATTGCTGGGTTTACTCTTGTGAGGACGTGACAAGCTCTTTCTAAAGAAGCAGTACCATTCTCTGTCCCCACCAGCAATGGATGAGGGCTCCGAGTTCTCCATATTCTCAGCAGCACTTGTTATTGCCTGTCTTTTTTTTTTTCCTAGGCATCTTAAAGAATGTGAAGTGCAATCTATTTCGTTGTGGTTTTGACTTGCATTTCCCAATAACTAATGAAGCTCAGTTTTAGACACCTCGAATTTGAGATGCCTATGAAACATCTACATGTTTCTAAAGCTTCTAAAAATCCAGCTTTAAATTTAATGGAAATTCTGAACTTAGGATAGATGCTGTAGTTACACTTAGAAGCCATCAGTGTAATAATCTAAAAGAAAGCATTTCTATTTGCGGAATTTAGGCACTACATCATTAAGTATAAATTATTTGGGACATGGGATTCTCCTAAGAATTACAAAATTACACCACACTCTATTCACCCTACTCACACTATTCACTCTGCTCACTCTGTTCACACCCAAGACTAGCCTTGGCTAAACTATCATCAGGTCTTTCCCGTTTTGTGTTATGTCCAGGGACTTGCTGAATTAGACACCCTGCCTGTGGGTTTAATTCCTGACTTACACACTTCACGCTGCTTGACTTGGGGCACTTGACTCACCTTCTCTAAGTTTGTTTGCTCTGCTGTAAATGGGGAATAAGCATGTATATCCCCATCCTAAGGTTACTGTGAGGAATGTAAAAGAAATAGAAAAGGGCTTGGCACTCAATTCATGAAGGTTGAACAAGCGACGGAATCAATTCATTAATTAATAGAAATAATTGACGGAAACGGATCTAGCACAGTGTCCTGCACTCAGTAAGTGGTCACCAGTTACTATTCCTACTCGATGTATGCAAGCCATAAAGACGCATGTACCACTGCTACCACCATCCTTTGACCAGAACAGAATGTAAACGGTAGATGTCTTCATATGTTCTGCCCCGTTGGCAGGCGGCTCCCGTGGGCCTTTGAGACAGGAAGAATTCACGTCCTCACTCACTCAGCTCTTTCAGCCGAGGAAACGCGATTTGTGAGCCACTGTGCTCACCATCCTCTTCCATCAGGCCATTTATGGCCCTTACAATTCCCCTCTTGATGAGAATACATAAAATATTATTGGCCCTGTGTGCCTACTGTATAATACACGGAACTTACAATAGACATTCTTAAATATTGTTAAATGAAGGGCTGAACAGGTGCACTAACGCGACAGCATGTAGAAAAGACTCATTAACCCTGCTGATGCCGGAACGGGCTACATTTCCTGATTTCTCCTTGCACAAAAATCATTGTAAAATGGTTCAAAGAGGGCAGGCAGAAAAGAAGTTCTGGATTAAGAGCACTGCCCTCAGGGTCAGGAGTCTGGGTTGATACTGTCTCTGGCCTTCACATTACCTTGAGCAAGTCACTATACTTCCCTGAACACTGGTTTCACCTATAACATGAGAGTTTGGACAGTATTGTGTCTAGCTTCTTTCCCAACTTTGGCATTCTCTGAATCCATAAAAGTACTCCATGTAGAATTTATTTCCACCACTCATTTTTCCCCTCGGTGAATTCTCTATTCATTTTATCTGCGCTGTGTTTTCAGGCTGGGTTGGATGAAACATTAAACACAAATAATCTCAAGGCAGAACTGCATAAATCGCTTTTATTTGGCACAGATACCTCAATCAAGTGCAGAGGACTTGGCAGTAGAGTGAACTGATGTGGATGACCAAGAATAAATGTTTTGGAGCTAGAAAGTGGGCCCAGTGGTATCACAGTGGGTCCGCGTCCGCTCAGCTGATGGGTCACCACGATTTCCACATTCAAAACCACTTATGTTGCTGTTTCCACCTACTTCCTGTGCACTGGTCTCCACACGACAGTTCTCCACCCTTTCCTGCATTTCTGCCTGGTTCTCTTGCTTTCTTTCCCTTCAACTCCTTCTCCACTGATTGCTCCCAAGGGACATAACAGATTTCTTCCCTGACATCATATGTGCTCAAGTGCGTGGAGCATGACAGGAAAAAGAGAGGGATTGATTCAGAGAAGACAGGGAGGTGGAGAAGGGCTCTGGAGAGGACCCCAACTCTCTGCCAAGGACACGTGCTTCTGTCACAGGCATCTGACACAGGCAGACAGACAGAACAGACAGATCCTTTGGGCAACCAGCCAAAAACACATAGAGTACTTCAATATTTTCAATATGTTATTTCAAATAATTTTTTCTGGTAAATAGTTGTAGACACTGGGCACTAGTATATATTTATTTTTAACAAAGAGAAATGATTACTGACTGTCATACTTCCTACATAATAAGGTGGCAGTGTTCAAGGGAAGACCTACCAATGCAAGAAGCAATGTTAACAGTCAACCACAAAAAAAGCAATGTCTAGATTCTGCAACTCTCAGAGGGGAGTGCAATGTGCCACATGTAATAGGGTGTTCAGAGCACTTTTCTGTGTGTATACAAGATAGAATCCTGCATTTCTATAGTGTCATAAACTCATCCTCATTTCATTGTTTCAATTCATTTTACAGTTCAAACTAAAAGGCATTTTAATAATTATAATGCATATTAGCCTGAACTCACATATATGACTTTTTTGCTGCCTTCAAGACTTCTTACAGCAGAAGAAAGATATCTTCCTATTTTCACAACACTGTAAACCCAAAGGAAACCTAAAAGGGGAGTAGACCAAATTATAAAACCAAGAGAAGGAGAATTGGCACATAACCCCAAACTGTACTGAACTTATATAAAGAGACACTAATAGGTGAGTTTACCAAGAAAAATGAAAATATGTTTGGCATATTCCTATTCCAGATAATTTATGTTTCCAAAAAATATATATAATTATATATTCATGCTAGTATATGAACCACCACCTGTCTTCAATAGGCTATTTTAGCTTTTTCTGGGGCAAACAATTTTGCATTAATGAGTTTCATCAAGTATTTCAGCAAACAGTTTCCCGACTATGCCTCCTGAATAATTCTCCCCGTGGTGAATTTATTCCTAGTCCTTCATTTCTTTCCTACGATAAGATCAGATAGCATATCCTTCGTCACGTGGCTTCACAGAGCCCAGCAGCGCCAGTAAACTGGAATGCCATGCTGCTTTTCAGCTTAGCCACGTGACTTCCTCCACCCAGGAGAATGTTAGTGGGCATGATGCAAACAAAGCCTTTAAATTTGTTTGCACAATTTGGCTTGACTCTTGCGCTTCTGTCATCTGTCATGAGAAAATCATGTCCTGGTAGCCCCTAATTCCAGAATGAGAGATACACTGAAGAGTCCTAAACCCTGCCATCAGCCTGAAGCTGATGTGAAGGAAATTCAAAAAAAAAAAAAAATTCATCTCGTAAACCACTAAGATTTGGGAGTTGCTTGTCATACGGCTTTATCACAGCCAACGCTGATCGATACCCTTACCAAGTGCCACAGTCACGCTGGCTAACAAAGCAACAACAACAACAACAAATATGACTTAACAACTACTCATTGTTACTAATAACACGAAAATCAGCTGGACAGCTCTGACCTCAGCGGGGTTCAGCGAAACTCACTCATGCATCTGCAGTCAGCTTCAAGCCAGATAGGAACATTTTCTGATCTTGGCTAGACTCCGCAGTATAGCTGGGAACTTGGCTGAGCCAGATGGACTTACTCAGCTCTGCCTCACAAGGTCTCACCCTCCAGCAGACGACGCTCGTGCTGAGTACACAGGTACCCTCAGGCCGAGGCTTTGAACTGCAGCTCGAGGCCGCTGTCACTTCTGCTGCATGCTACTGACCACAGCAGGTCACAGGGCCACCCAGATTCAAAGGAGAGGAAGCCAGCTCCACCTCTTAAAGACAGAGCTGCAGGCACAGTGCAGAGGGCGTAGATACAAGGAAGGCAGAACTTCAGAACGAGCCAAATTAAAGGCTGGAGCTCATCCGGGAACTGTCTGTTCTTTTTATCAGGTGAAGCAAACACGCGGTGAATACAAACGCTGCACACAGAGGCCCTCAGAGTAGGGCACCGAGGAGGGCGGGACACAGAAGCACTTAGTGGGGCTTCCCTGCTGGCCCCGGCGCCGAGAGCCTGCCTCGCGTGCAGGGGACACCAGTTTAATCCCTGCTCCAGGAAGATCCCACATGCCCCGGGCACTGGGCCTGCAGGCCACAACCATGGAGCCCGGGCCCTGGAACCCACGCACCTCAACAGGAGACCCCTCTTGTGAGGGGTGAGAAGCCCACAGCAGCAAGGGAAAGCAGCCCTGCACTCCACAGCTAGAGAAAACTCAAGCTCAGCAAAGAGCCCGCGCAGTCATAAATAAACACACATCTAAAAAAAAGAACACTGAACGATCTCTGTGCCCATAACATAGTCACGCTGACAGCAGGGGCACCGGCTACCTTCGGCAAAGCCACCTTCCTTTAAGCATTTAATAGTGTCCAACTTGGACTCCTTATTTATTTTGCGTCCCTTCAACATTCCCAAATTCTGTTGATTCTGTAGAATATTTTCCATTTAATAGGAATGCTTTAGTATTCATTTATATTCTTCTATTCCCACAGGTGTATGATCTAGATTGATTATAATGTGATTTGTAAGTCTTTTATGTGCCCCTCCAATTGCGGTCCCTGTTTTGTGGCATTTACAGACTGTAGTGTCTCTGTGCTTTCCCATCCACCATGACATGCTTAAAATTCTAAGCTCAGTTGGTTTTAGACTGAGAGACACGTGGCTTCTGCACTCAGTTTTCCTGTCTTTCCTCTCACTTTAGGGACCATTCATCTTGTAACATTTTGTATCATATAAATAAAAACCAAGAAAATGCAAATAAGGAAGCACCAAGCAAAGTACCGGTCACGGGGATTTGCCCGGTGGAGCATCTATCTTACACCATCACCGTGGTTTTCCAGAACTTTACCTACATCTGGTTAAAGTACTCCTGCCTGGAAAATCCCATGGACTCAGGAGCCTTGTAGGCTACAGTCCGTGGGGTCGCAAAGAGTCAGACACGACTGAGCGACGTCACTTCCACTTCACCCAAAGTCCAGCGGTACGTAACACACTTACCCTTATAATATTCTATTTTAATTAGTAAACCTCACAAGGCACAGGAAAATATACTCAAGGCTTTACACTGAGAAAAAATAGCATTAAGAAATCTGACTAAAACTAGAGACTATTGTGTGCTTTCAGAGACGTCAGATCAAACACCATTCTGTAAAATTTGTAAGGATTAGAGGGAGCAGTGAAACGAGAATCTCTGTAACAAGATCGTTGAGCCATTAGAAAACCAAAAGTCACTTTCTAAAGCAGTCCTTTGATAAAGCCTCCTCTCTCAGGAAGGTCTGCAGTCAGTCATCTCCGAGCGGTCAGCAGTGGGATGCAGGGCTGGTCCTCCGAGGCAGCCTCTTACCCCGCACGGATTGGCCCTCAGGTCTACGGATCTAATGGCTCCCCGGATTCTTGGGAAAACGCTGCTTGACGGATTGGAACTGTGACTTTGCTGCGCATGAATGAACACATGCGTATCACCTTTTCCTTCCCAGTCTCATTGCTGAGCAGGCTCAGGGCAATAAATTCTGAGTAATTTTATGATGGAGAGGGTATGAGAGAAGACTCCATGAGTGGATGGAAGAATAAAGGAAGGAAGAGGAGAGGCATTCTTTTTATTTTTTTAGTTTTTGAATGCTTATATTTTGGATTACCACTTTGAGCAATAGGTAGCCTGTTACATCGTCATTTACATTCTCGAGGATCCATAAACCTATTTTTTTTAAATTGGAGGATAATTGCTTTACGATGTTGTGCTGGCTTCTCCCACACATCAACACGTATCAGCCACAGGTGTACACAGAGCTCCTCCCTCTTGCCCTCCCTTCCACCCTTCTAGGTTGAAACAGCACCGCCTGAGCTTCCTGCGTCACAGGGCACGTTCCCACTAGCTATCCACTTTACGTATGGTGACATATATGCTTTCAGCTCCTCTCCCGGGCTCTCCCTCCCTCAAGGAGAGGCACTCTCAATCACACTGCAGCCCAGATCTTCTCCCTTCCTGGACTGAGCTGCCATCACCTTTGTTCACTGACCTGCCCCCACCACAGGATTCTTAGGGGTTAAGAAACCAAACGCCTCTAGCGGGGCAGTAGGCAACATTTTCCAGTACTCTTGCCTGGAAAATCCCATGGACGGAGGAGCCTGGTGGGCTGCAGTCCATGGGGTCTCGAAGAGTCGGACACGACAGAGCGCCTTCACTTTCACTTTTCACTTTCATGCATTGGAGAAGGAAATGACAACCCACTCCAGTGTTCTTGCCTGGAGAATCCCAGGGACGGGGGAGCCTGGAGGGCTGCCGTCTGTGGGGTCGCACAGAGTCAGACACGACTGAAGCGACTTAGCAGCAGCAGCAGCAGCAGGGAACATAAAGAAACAAAGGAGATCAAAGGGGCCTGCTGGGCTCCTTGAAGGTCCATGCCCTATCTAAAAGAGAGAGTCATCTCTGACTCTTGCCATGTAGGAATGTGGAATCCCAAGACATCAGTGATGAAGGGACACAAAAGAAAGGTATGATTAAGAGGTTTTGGGAAACTGGAGACTTCATGTGAAATCTTTCCATTTCAGAATGTTGAAAACAGCGGCAGGCCAAAGAAACTATATCTGCAGGCTGGATGCAGCAATTTGGATCCTCAGTTTGCAATGTACATTTTAGAACGATGCTTCTCAAAGTGTGGCCTACAGATCAGCACCTGTCCACACACTCTTTGCTCCAATCTGTGGCAAGATCCGAAGCCAACACTGAACGCTGTTGAGTTCAGCTGGCACCCTTCCCATAGGGAGATTGTTCCTTATAGAAGACACACAGCATTGATTTACATTCTGGCACAAGCTCCTGACCTCATTGTGGGTGAAATTTGGGGGAGCACTACTCCAGAAGGGATCATTCAGGGACCCTTCTCATGGTACCGACTCAGAGCACTGAGAACCAGTACCTTGGCTCCTTGAAGCCCAGTACTCTGTGAAGGATGGGGAAGGGAAAAGGAGAGAGAACTCCAATATGATCCAGAAAGTTGCTCGCAGGAGGCCCTGGACTAACTCAGGGCAGTAGGACCTGCCTGGGATCCAGTGGATCTGAGTGTTCAATATGGGCAGCCAGGGGTCAGCCAACCAGAACAATTCCTCTTCTCCGTCTCCCAACCTACCCGACACCTGTACTCTCTCAGGCACCCGAGAGTTGGTTCTCATAGTTGGCCCAGATATATTGCATGTCTTGGATGTTCTTTAGTAGAACTTATTCATTTGTTTATCGCTCATTTGCGCACCAGTACCACCCCATCCCCAGTCCCACCATCGATTACGAGCTCCAGAAGCACAGCTGTCTAGGGCACAGTTAATACTCAGCCAATATCAGATGAACGAATGGTGTTATCGCAAAGTTACATAAGACAGGAGCACACATCATGCTATTTAGATGATAAAACTTTTTTTTTAAAGAATGTTTCCAGAAGCTGACATGTACCTTTCTCAGGAACTGTTGAGTAAAGCCTGTTTGCATTTCGGTCAAATAGGTCAAAAAAGAAATTCAATGGTCATGGAATATGGTACAGGATATGCTTGAAAGCCAAGGTCTTTGTAAAAAAAGACTGAAGTTGGTAGATATGAGAATTCAGAATGAGGGTTCCCAGAAACTGAGCTATTAAGTTATTGACTGATAGTCTTTTAAGAATAGATTCATTTGTCTGCAGAAGTTTAAGAGAGACTCAGCCCAAAGGTGGAAGACCAGGGAATGACCTCAAGTTCTGTGCAAGCCTATGTGTATGGCTAATGTTAGAGCAGAGAATGGAGCTATGACCATGAGTGTTGAATGACTGAGAGGCTGAAATCTCCTTCTTGTTCACTAAAATTCCTGAAACCAACGCTGCTTATCAATCATACCACTTTTCTTACAGTCTCTTGGTCTCCCTTGTTCTCTCATAATTTCAGATCCATTATGTTGGAGTTTTGTGGCCTCGTCTAATATTAAGAAACTCGTTATTTTTCCAATCTCCTTAACCTGTTTCCTCCTATCCTCAGCACTGGTAGAAGAGGATCACTCCAAATGCTTTTTGTGAGTCTTCATTCTATGCTCATCATTCAAAGGTCCTTCTTTTGAAACATATCAATTGTTAATATCATCCTTCCCCAAACTTCATCACCATCTTCTACTAGAATCTTCCTCCAACTGCCTCAAAGGCTTCGATGCTTGGCTCAGAATTTTCTAGTTTGCCCTACTCCTGCCAGTAGCCGTATTAATTTCAGGGCTATAACAGTCATTATTATGTTAATCATTATGATGCCTTCTATTTACTGAGTGCCTACCATGCGTTCGTCACTATGTTTTTTTCTTTCTTTATTTTTTAAAATTATTTCATGTTGTTCCTGGCCCAGCTGGGTCTTCACTCTGCCGCACGCAGGCTTTCTGTAGCTGCAGAGAGCAGGGACCACCCTTTGCCGTGGCGCGTGGCCTTCTCTTTGCGGCGGCTTCACTCATTGCAGAGCACAGGCTCTGGGTGCACGCGTTTCAGTGGTGGCGGCTCGCAAGCTCTAGTGCGCAGTCTAGCTGCGGTGCATGGGTCTAGTTGCCCCACAGCTTGTGCAGTCTTCCCAGACCAGGAATCAAGCCCATATCCCTGGCATGGGCAGGCGGATTCTTAGCCTCTGAACTACCAGAGAAGTCCTACTACGTGGTTTCTAATCTATCCTCCAGACACTAGGTCTAACCTCCAACAACCCTACAAGGTAGGTTTCATCCTCCATTTACACAAGAAGGATGCATGATTCAGAGAAGTTACATACCTTGCCCAAAGTCACAATTTAATTAGCAACAGAACCAGAAGGTAAACATAAATATTATTTCTGCCAAAGCTCAAGCTCCTTCCAAGCTTCCCTAATAATAAATAACAAGGATGCTACCATTTTCTGAATGACCACAGCCATTGGCTTTATACCAATTATTTCTAAATCACACAAAAACCTCCACAGTCTAAATCATTCCCACTTTAAAGACAGGAAAAGTGAGGCTCAGTAACATTACATAACCTATTCCAAGTCACACTAATGGTCAAAGATTTAAATTCAGGTCACTCAAAGTGAAACATCTCAGTTGACTGCCTTGCTAAAACTCTACTCCAGTTTTCTGCCACTGCATATAAACCACCAAGATTTAATGGTTTAAACCAGTAATAATCACATATGTTCCTCTCAGATGTTCAAGTTGGGCAGGGCTTAGCAGGGAAAGCTCCTCTCTGCTCCATGTGACATCAGCTAGGGTAGTTCAACAAGGTTTGAAGATCTTCTTCCCAATGGTTCACCTTGAGGACTGCTCAGTTGGCGCTGGATTTTGGCTGGTTCTTCAGCCTGGGCTGAGGGTCACAGGCCTGGCTACCTCTCCATGTAGATCTCTCCACATGGCCTATGCTTCCTCAAAACACAGGAGCTGAGTTACAAAGATAAGCATCCCATGAGAGAGCTAGATAGAAGTTGTATACCTTTGATGACCTAGTCCCAGAAGCCACACAGCTTCATTTCATTGCATTTTATGTTAGAAGTCAATCGCAAAAGTCTGGCTCATATTTAAGGGGAAGTGAATTAGACACATAAAAAGGAATATCAAATAACCTGTAGAAATGTTAAAACCTACCACACACACTTGTCCCACAATTTCTCACTGATTTCATCTCCACTCTGCTAACCTACCCATGAAAATAAGAACATGTCAGCTTACTCAATGTCACTGAAGACAATGTCAAGCGCACGGCTTTGCCTCTGACTCCCACCTCCTCTGTTTTCTGCTCTCACCTCTCCCACTACCTTGCTTCTGGACTTGACCTTCTCCATCAAGCACTCTAACCCCTTTCTCCATATCTCGAGTCTCATCTCTCAGTTTCAGTTCCATGGTCATGAATTTCACTGCTGCCTTTTCTAGCACCTTCACGCTCTCTTCATTATCTATTCTCTCTTTATCACTTGTAGTCTGTCTTCCACACAATTCCTCTCAAATCAGTTACTCAGAAATTACCAGTTACCTCCTAATCATTACCTATGCTCATTTCTCACTCTCGTTCCTATGTAATGAGACACAGCTGCCTATTCTGACTTCCTTCAAATTTCCTCCTCTTTTTTTATATTCTGGGATATGTTTGTTCACATCTCGGTTCACTTTACCTTAAGACAGTAGCCTGAAACAAACCAACATGAAGGCTGGTCCTAAAAGCAGAACAGAACTGAAGCAAGTTTGAATGACAGCAGAGCAAAGCAGGTCGCCATATACGCAGACCAAATAATTACGGTATTCTCACAAGGAGCAAGGGATTATGGTGCGAAGCCTTGCAATGGCCAACGTTTCTTGCCTGCACACAAGAACCTGCCCTAACCCCTGGGATTGGGATTCACAGGAAAAGCACTGTTGCTTAGGAAGAATGCACACGAGTTCTGAACTTTCCTTGGCCATGGAACTTTTAGAGCATATGATGAAAGCTCTAGACCCTCCCTTTAAAATAAAACGTTTTATTCCAAAAACACAAATGTTTGAATATGGGGGCTAAGTTGCGTCGTATTAGACTTGCTGCATTTGAGGTGTCCACAGGATTCCAAAACAGAGTTTGCTAGAAGACAGTTGAACATACAGCTATGATGCTCAGAAGAGAAATTTAAAATCAACTAGAGGCTGGGGAGGCAATAGTTATAGGATAGTGAATACCACTAGATGGACCTTAGAGCCTCAACAGTATAAGTATAGTAGATTTCCATGTATGTTAAGGGTAGATTCTTGAGAAACCCTGGAAAGTCAAGGAGAAAGTAAAGTACATAAACGGACTGAAGAGGAGCAGCCAGTGAGTTGGGAGGAAAACCTGCATGTAGATGTCAGAGAATTTCAAGAGGAAAAGGGTTTGTGACATTCAATAAATACTCATTAATCACTTTTGTATTACGGGTTGAGGATATAGCAGTTGAAAAAGTGAGCAAAATCGGCCCGACGGCGCTGCCTCCCAGGCCCGGGGCACCGCGAGCCTCTCCCTAGGCTGCAGGCTAACCGGTGCAATGCCGAAGCCTGGGCGGCCTGCGTGCGCGCGTGCGTCGGGCCGCGTGGGAGCGGCGCGCCGCCGTTGCCCCGCCCTCCCTCCGCGTGCCGTTGTCCGTACGTGTCCGGGCATTCGATTTGCGCTTCCGCCATCTTTCCAGCCCTCGGTCAGACGAGCGCAGAGGCGGTTCTGCAAGTAACATCGCAATGGCTGCCCAAGGAGAACCCCAAGTTCAGTTCAAACTTGTATTGGTTGGTGATGGTGGTACTGGAAAAACTACATTCGTGAAGCATCATCTGACTGGAGAATTTGAGAAGTATGTAGCTACCTTGGGTGTTGAGGTCCATCCTCTTGTGTTCCATACCGAGGACAGATGAAGTTCAATGTGTGGGATACAGCTGGTCAGGAGAAATTTGGTGGACTGAGAGACGGCTATTACATACAAGCTCAGTGTGCCATTATAATGTTTGATGTAACATCGAGAGTTACTTACAAGAATGTGCCTAACTGGCATAGAGATCTGGTACGAGTATGTGAGAACATCCCGACTGTGTTGTGTGGCAACAAAGTGGATATTAAGGACAGAAAGGTTAAGGCAAAGTCAATTGCCTTCCACCGAAAGAAGAATCTTCAGTACTATGACATTTCTACCATAAGTAACTGTAACTTTGAAAAGCCCTTCCTCTGGCTTGCTAGAAAACTGACTGGAGACCCTAACTTGGAGTTTGTCGCCATGCCTGCTCTTGCCCTGCCAGAGGCGGTCATGGACCCAGCCTTGGCAGCACAGTTTGAGCACGATTTAGAGGTTGCTCAGACAACTGCTCTCCCGGATGAAGATGATGACCTGTGAGAACGTGAGGCT
Source organism: Bos indicus x Bos taurus (assembly GCF_003369695.1). Taxonomy (NCBI): domain Eukaryota; kingdom Metazoa; phylum Chordata; class Mammalia; order Artiodactyla; family Bovidae; genus Bos; species Bos indicus x Bos taurus. Next base: position 60,154,118 of record NC_040099.1, read on the forward strand.
GGGGCCCAGCGTCAGAAGTCTAGTTTTATAGGCAACTGTCCTGTGATGTGAGTGGTGCAGCATGTTTGCCACTGTATTACATAGCTAAGCAGAACATGCGTTTACTCTTTGGCTACTGAAGGAAACGGATGGGCTTTGGAGTGAATGTGGCAGTTTTAAAAAGCTTCAGTTTTTGGACCTGCATATTTACGTGATTTGGAACACAGTTGTCTCCTCCTTGAGTTTCAAGTATAAGACTGCTGTAGTCACATAACAATATTGAGAGGTGCAGTCTTGTTTGTTACTGTCATTCCCATTCCTTTTTGTTTAGAATCAGAGTAAAGTTGTATTTCAAATATATATTAAAAAAAAAAAAAAAGCAAAGTCCGTGATCTACGGGGTGAAGAGACATTTAATTAGTCATTATGAGTGTGACAAGTTAAATCAAAAATTCTCTTTGGGAAGAGAAGTTTAGCTCTAAGTTCATGTCATGCCTTCAGTTTACTGTTCTCTGCTCTCCTAGGCAGTCAGTCTGAGGCCATTTTATTGACTCAGGTACATGCTTTTTCAGTCCCTATGTGTTCAGCCTAATAACATTATACCACTTGTGCTTATGGGCTTCCTAGTGGCTCAGTCCCTTAGACTGCAAGGAGATCAAACCAATAAATCCTAAAGGAAAACAGTCCTGAATATTCATTGGAAGAGCTGAAGCTGAAACTCCAGTACTTTGGCAACCTGATGCAAACAAAGAAACTGACTCACTGGGAAAGACCCTGATGCTGGGAAAGATTGAAGGCAGGAGGAGAAGGGGATGAGAGAGAATGAGCTGGTTGGATGGCATCACCGATTCAATGGACATGAGTTTGAGCAAGCTCTGGGAGTTAGTGATGGACAGGGGAGCCTGGCGTGCTGCAGTCCATGGGGTTGCAAAGAGTCAGCGTGACTGAGCAACTAAACTGAACTGAACTGAGTGGCTCACTGGTAAAGAATCCGTCTACCAATGCATGAGACTCATGTTCAATCCTTGGGTTGGGAAGGTCCCCTGGAGAAGGAAATGGCAACCCACTCCAGTATGCTTGGCTGGAAAATCACATGGACAGAGGAGTCTGGTGGGCTATGTCCATGGAGTCACAAAAGAGTTGGACAGGACTTAGTGACTAAAGAACGATGACGACCTGCACTTAGATTTCACCCCTGTCGCTGCAACATGTGCCCCGAGCAGCTGATTTCTGCTCTTCTCGGCTGTCCTCTGCTATGCTGTACTGGACAAGGGCTCAAGGCTGGTTTAAATCCAAGCGCCACCACTTAAAGAGCTACATGCACACTAATGCAGGCTAAGTTGCTTCGACTGAAGCAACAGTTGTCCGACTCTTTGCAATCCTATGGACCTTAGCCAGCCAGTCTCCTCTGCCCATGGCATTCTCCAGGCAAGATTACTGGAATAGGTTGGCATGCTCTCCTCCAGGGGATCTTCCTGACCCAGGGATTGAACCCACGTCTCCTGCATCTCTTGCATTGGTAGGCGGGTTCTTTACCACTAGCTTCACCTGGGAAGCCCCAAGAAGCGACATAACTCCAGTCAAGTAGCTCACCACTATGAACTTCAGTCTTCTTTTCTGTCAAATGAAGGTGATGCTGATGTGCATGCTTGTGCTCAGTCGTGTCTGACTCTTTAATGCTACCTCCCTTCTATTGAAATTTGGGGGCATTAAATCAGATAACATTTGTAAAGCAACACAGTGCTTGCCTTAACGCTAGTTAAATATCAAAAGCAAAAAGAAAAGAAGACTAGTGATTAGGACCAATCAACCTCCCTTGTTTTAGCAAGGAAGCTTTAGAAAGACCAGCCCTCACCCCATCACACTATTTAACAGAATAATGGGAAACTGTGTATTCCAGAATACTTGTAAGAACCTTCCTCCTCTCTCAAATACAGCAGAGAGGTCAAATAACAGAAGCCTGTGAAGTGTCCGTACACCGGGAAAGAACACCTTGGGTGAGTTTCAAAAACCATTTCAGTTGATTAGAGAAGCACAAGTCAGCAATCACTAGGTTGCAGAGTGAATGGGAAGTGAGAAAGTGAAAAGGCTATCAAGTTCCCTTTCAGGAAGTGTGGGTCTAGCAGGAAGGAGAGCGAGGCACTATTTAATTATAATTAGCTTGTGCTCCTCAACAATCACCTGAACTTGCCCCAAATAGAGCTGAATTGGTCTTCTTGGCCTTATTTGAACAAAACCTCATTTATTTTCTCTCAGATATAGAACGCGTTAAGGTTGTTTTAAATATTCATCCTGTTCTAATCACCAGCTTTCTCTCTTTCCTGCCAATTTGATGACATTTATGTATTGAGAGAAGTGGCCAAATCTCTTTCTGGGGGTGTTTAAGAAATGGAGAGACATGATTCTTGAAAAGATTCAACTTTGGTTTAAACTAGATGACCTCTGAAGTTCCTTTCTCAATAGCAGAAGTTAATGCTCACCGAGCTCCTCTATCTAAAATCAATTGTAAGTGGCCATATCCATCTCTGCACTGAGAAAGGACCCATCTATTCTTGCATACATCCCCTATCTGATACCACATGTATACTCTGACTCCAGGTACTTAGGAAGGCCACTGATAGCTTTCAACTATATGGCCCCATTTAAGCTCTGCTTTTGCTGCCAAAAAGTGAAGAGGACCATATTCACGTAGCACTTTCCTCATTAAAGCCAAACATGAGCCTGAACCCCGCCACAGACACATCTTTAGCACTCAAACCAATAACGACCTCATTTAATTCCAGCACGGAACAATGTCTTTCCCTTAAAATTAATGTCCACATAAAATTCAAATACAGAATGCAGCCTTCCTGATGATAAGTAGAAAGCATAAAGGTGACTTTTAAGGAGATAAATTTATTCTGTCAGGGAAGGAATAAAAACCTTTTGCTATTCACCTGTGACTCGAACTCCTAGGCAATGAGTTCTTCCCTTATTTGTAGCTAAATGTGATGTGTCACTCAGCCTTCCCTTGCTGTCATGTGTTAAATGAAAATACATCATTAATATATACATCGCTTCTGATCCTCACACGGTTAATGGCTCGGTACTGAAGGACTAGGCTGTGTGTTGGCATCCGATAGGCATGCACACAGAATAATATATATACAAATGGATGGGCAGCAGGGAACATGGCACTTTAAATTATTTAAAATAGCATAATTGCATCGCCTCCATTTACAGAGAATATCAAGTGAGGCAGTACAAACTGTTTTGAGTTAATGGAATAATAAAGAATTATGATGATCCAGTAGAGATTTCTCAAAATAAAATTATATAGAAATATTTGTGCTGTTAAATATGACAGTCCAGATTTTGAAATAGTATATTGGATAATTGAACAAAGAAAGGGTATTTTATTCAATGAGTCAAAATTCAAAGTTTGCATTCAACCTCCTGTTATCTAATTTCTAGATGTGACATGGGATAAATAAATTACATTGGCTATTCTCTTGAAGAAATCTTACTCGGGCTGTGTTTTAATGTAGATGCAACTAGCATTTGGTCTAAATACTAAGTATTTAACAAATCTTCCAGGTGTGTTTTAGCATCATTGTTATCACCATCAACCCATTTTGCAGATAATGAAAATAATCAGAATTTGTTCAATGACAGGCATGAATTTTAATTCGTTTAACACAATGATTCTATGAGATAGGTACAACTATTACCACCATTTCCATTGTTACCAACACTCCCCAAGTAGAGACACTAAACAACAGAACATTTAAGTCATTGACTCAAAGTCACCAAAGAATAAGAATGCAGTCCATCCTGCCACTCAGAAAGAACAGTGAGGCTCAGAGCAGACAGTTATCTCAATCAAGGTCACAGAGCTAAAGTGACCTTGAAGTGAAACTGAAATTCAAACCTCTTTTTTTAACTTTATTATTTATTATGGGGTTTTTCAAATAGATACTCAACTAGAGAAAATGGTACTGTGAACTCCAAACAAGACTTTTAGTCCAAAATTTAAAGTCCTTTCTCTAGAACATGTTTATCACAATAATTTTTAGTGGAAAGAGTTTCAGTGTTATTTTTAAGAGGTAATCCATGTTCATTATAAAACCATTTGTTCAGAAGAGAAAAGCTTGCCTCTATTAATAGCTTGTGCAGATCCTCCCTGACTTTCTCTACACACATCTGCCCACGTATAGTACTAGTAGTGTTAGTCGCTCAGGCATGTCTGACTGCGACCCCATAGACTGTAGCCCACCAGGCTTCTCTGTCCATGGGATTCTCCAGGCAAGAATATTGGAGCAGGTTGCCATTTTCTTCTCCAGGAGATCTTCCTGACCCAGGGATCGAACCCAAGCCTCATGCACTGCAGGCAGATTCTTTACTCTATGAGCTACAGGGATGTCCCTGTATGTGCATGTATAGAGATATAACTATTCTTTACAAAATGGAATCATACCATATGCACTTTTAAAGCTTGCTGCTTTTTGCTTTTAAATGCACCATGGACATATTTCCATTACAATGAACATTGATCTATAGCTTCATTCTTAATGGTTACAATCATATCAATGAACCATCATTTACTTAACCAATCCCTTATTGATGAACATTTATATTTTATTAATGCTTTGTTACTATAAAATATTGAGGCAACTCTCCTATCTTATAGGTCTTTATATGCTTGTAAAATTAACTATTAGAAGCTCCTGCAACATAATAGGTGCTCAATAAATATGAGGAATTAACAGATGAAGGAAAAGTGGAGTGGTTTGATCAAAGAAATGGTAAATCTTATATTTTGATATATATTGCTAAATTGCCCACCAGAGAAGTAATTAATCCATTTTCTGATTTTTCATCTTATTTTTTAACTTTCTTTACAGTCTAAATAATGTAGAAAGTTTCCAATATTTTACTTTGTGGTCCTGTCTTCGAAACTGATCTGTAGGGTTAAGAGCTCAGCAACTTATGCAAGCCAATTGTCAGATTTGCAGGAATTTTGAGGATCAATCATAAAATGTAGCAATTATTTAAAAATTACATAAACTTATGATTAAATTATACTTAAAACAAAATCAATAAATACTAGTTACTTTACTAAATGCTCCTATTATCTATACTTTTGAAATTAGTTATGACTACCATATGCAGATAATGGATATCGTAGTGTGCTATTCCACATCTTTTCCCAACTCCACATTCAGTGACGTCATTGGTAGCTTAATATTGGTCGTGAAGGGAGTATTTACACCATGGAAATCAGCTAGTGCTACAAATCAGGGCTTGATTTAGTTCTGAAACTGAGTTCTTAGTTAATTAATGAGAAGGGGATGAAAAGAAGTTTAACAAGCCACATATCAGATTTAATAATATATTTATTGGGAAAAGAGTCTGCAGACTGAGATGCAACTCCATGTGTCAAAAAATCATGGCTGAATATTGACTGTAAGTTCAAAGTTAGAAAAAAATCAAAAAAATCAGTCTGAAAAATTACATTACAAAAAATTGATTACATTAATAACATTTATTGACAATAAAGAGTATTGTGTATCTTTATTTTTAAATTGTATGCTAGGTATCCTCTATTTTAGTAAAAAATGTATAATATTTATGTACATATGGAAGGAATGATGCTTAAGCTGAAACTCCAGTACTTTGGCTACCTCATGCGAAGAGTTGACTCATTGGAAAAGACCCTGATACTGGGAGGGATTGGGGGCAGGAGGAGAAGGGGAAGACAGAGGATGAGATGGCTGGATGGCATCACTGACTCGATGGACGTGAGTCTGGGTGAACTCCAGGAGTTGGTGATGGACAGGGAGGCCTGGCGTGCTGCGATTCATGGGGTGGCAAAGAGTCGGACACGACTGGGCTGAACTGATATATTTGCATACAGTTTTTTTCAGGGGCCTGGTTGTAAAGCATTTAATGGCACCTTACTGTTTAGGTTTTATATTTTGAGGAACATTCTCTGTATAGAAATTGAAATACATGTATTGTTTTGTATTCTAAGTTCCTCTGTGCAGTTGGCTATTTCTGAAATTTGTGTTCTGTTTCATTGACCTTTTTGTCCTTAATCCTTAGTACCATAACGATTGAATTATTACAGTTTTAAAACACATTTGATATCTAGAAGGGCACATAGCACTCCTCTTGTCCCACACCACCCAGCTATTCCAGATAAACTTAAAATAATTTTTCAAACTCCCACCCAATAGTATTCCAGTGATACATCCTCCTTTCATTCAGCTCTTTTATATTCATTGTTAGAATCTTATCATTTTCTTCATATTTGCCCTATACATTCTTAGTCTTCATAACTCTATATATGTTATATTATTGTTTTTATGTACTTTCTATATGGGATTTTTTTATATCTCTTTAAAATATTATTTACCACAGATATTTTACCACCACTTAGAATTATCCCAAAACTCTTCCACCAGAAACCAAGCTAAAAAGAATAATTGCAAACCATTTCCAACAAGAATGATGGCTAGATCATTTTATTCAATATCGCAAAAGACTAAGAAGGCTGTGGAAAATGACACAGACTGAAGGAGACTGAAGAGACATGACAAGTAAAGGCAGTGTGGGATCTTGGATAGAATCCTAGAATAGAAAACGGACATTAATGAAAAAATTGGAGAAATCTAAATAAAGTCTGCAGTTTAGTTAATTAAAAAGTATGATTGATGGGTAAAAGTTTTAATAGGACAGTTTGTAAGATAAAGATTCTGGAGCCATTAATGAAATTATTTTTTGGAAAGGAGGTCAACTCTACTTTTTAAATGTGAATGTGCATAATTAAATCATCTTAAAATGACAGTTTTTGAGTAATTTATTCCATATTTTGGATTTCTTCAATATGGCTAATTATAAAACCACTGTAAGTTCATATTATTCTCCTAATAATATTTTTTACAACATTTTATTTCTTCCAAGAGATTCCACAAGTATACAATTATTTGCCAAATGTGGGAATGTGAAGATATTATGAGAACATGAGTTAGACAAGCAAACAAAAAACTATAGGTTACCATGAAAAACAAATGCTATACACTTCTGTGCTACAGGACATTGAAAAAAATGATCCTTTAATTTTATCTCAAGTTAATATTTGTTATATAAATTATAACGTAATCTCCATGATGAGCCTCTGTTTTAAAAAGAATTGTTAATAAGTTACTGAAAATGTTTTAAGAGAGGTATCTAAGTTTAAATTCTGCACCCAGCCTCACTAAAAATTTCCCCTGAAAGTGACTCTTTGCGACCCCATGGACTGTCGCCTGCCAGGCTCCTTTGTCCATGAAATTCTCCAGGCAAGAATACTGGAGTGGGTAGCCATTCCCTTCTCCTGGAGATCTTCCCAACCCAGGGATCAAACCCAGCTCATCTGCATTTCAGGAGACCTTTCCTGTCCAAGCCAAATGGTCTCCTATGACACTATCACTCTGTAAGTTTACAGATCAGAGTGGTCCCATTCCACAGTCAGTTACCAGCCTCAGTCCTCTAGGCTATACTTTGAGTAGCCCATTCTTCTTATTTGCTCCTAGGTAGTAATGGGATCCAAGAGGTTGCCAGACAATAAATTTTAGCACAGTTGATGGTAAGTAACAGGCGCAAAATCTTTCTTTCCTTCTTTCAGGTCACCAAATACAAAACATGACCTGGCCTAGGTATTCTGTGATCTCCACGTGGTTTGGTAGACACATGACGAGACCTAGCTGTTTGTGTGGGGATTATGTGCATTCTGGAGTCAGACACTGTGAAAACACAGGAAGCTGATTCCCCAGCCTCTCGCCCCTCCCTGTTTCTTGTCCAGTCAGGCCTGGAGCCTCCATGGCCATGCCATCCACCTGCATTTCCTGGTCAGCCTCAGGTTGCTGCTGCCCCTCTTCTGTACGATATATCTCACTGTCAAATGCAGCTTCTCCAGTGGACAGCCTGGATCCTGAATTGACTCCTTTTACAAGCAAGAAAACACACACAGAGCTCATCACAAGTGTTTAAACATGGCAATATGTCTTTCTGCTCTGCTGTTTCCTCTGTCTCTGCATCTTCTCATCGTCTCTCCGTGACTATTTCTCCTCCCTTCTGTCTGCCTTATTCTCTGTATGAGACCCTCTCCATCTGTGCTTTCTCTCCTCTATAACCTTCATGGGCCTCCATCCTTTTAATTTACTGTCAATGTTTACGATATTGAACCAATATTCACTCTTAGAATAGGATTTTCCTTGGTTAAGGAGAACAGTGGCACATTTGGTAAAGAATCCACTGGCCAATGCAGGAGACACAAGTCCCATCCCTGGGTCAAGAAGATTCCCTGCAGAAGGAACTGGCAATACTCTTGCCTGGGAAATCCCATGGACAGAAGAGCCTGGTGGTCCATGGGTTCGCAAGAGTCACGACTTAGCAACTAAACAACACAACTAAATACCCATTTCCCAAAAAAAAAAGATACCGTAGTATCTGAAATTGTTCATGGTTTATATAGCCCTGAATCACAATTTATTAGCCCCATTCCTGTAATATTTGGGAAGGGGAGTCAGGAAGATAGCCTGTCCAAGAGACATCTCGGAAAGCATTTCTTCTCATATGAGGCCCATCATATCCCTCTCCTTTCCAGAGCCAGGCAGCTTGGTCTGAGCTCTGCCAGACGATAGGTAAGAAATTGTTCTCCACAAACCTCTTTGATTTTGCGTACACCAATAGAGCCTCCCTCAAGGTTAGAGAATCAGGCTGAAAGGCTCGTAATGTGTGTATCCTGTGATTCCTCCAGGATCTGAGCAGAAGCTAAAGAGCCCGGATGCAGGAACTTAACTTGAAGGTAGGCTGTGCTTAAGCAGCTGAGAGCAGAAGTCAGCAATGCCGTGTGAATTAATGAAGGCAAATGAGCCTGGGATTTGTGTTTGTTGTGTGGGAAGGTGATGACAGAGTAAATCTTCCAAATTTAAGTATATTTTATGTTAATTGCCTAAAGTAGCAGAGATTTGCTGTTTAAATCTCATCCATGGGAAACCAGAATTGGGCTTGTTGATTTCTTGTATTATCCACTGAAATGACTGCAGTCCTTATTTGTATTTACTTGAGAAGCACGGATCTATTTCTAAATAGCTTTACAACTTTAACTGTTTTAAGAAACTTCTTTTTAATGCCATCCAGTTAATTGTACCATGACAGCTCCTAAGTGGAACATTACATCTACCAGTCTTAAGTGCCGCTGGGGATATAATAGCTTGGGTCACATTATTACAATCTCTTTTATTTAGAGCACTTGGAAAGCTAAAAATTAAATATGCTTCAATCTGCTATCATTCTGACTATTACTTACGTTAATGCTAAGTAAAGACTAAAGAAACTATCACCTCTGGTAAAATTAAATTCTGAATTCTTTGATGATGGAATATAGGTTCGATCAATGTAGATACAAATCTTTCCTTGTTTTCCCTCTACTCAGTTAAAAATGGTTTCTCTGTAATAGCAAGCTACTGTGTGCATGGATTTTTGAACTCTCAGAGTACTTAGTGGGGAAAGAACAGGAATATAGAAAAAGGGAAATGGTGAGATCACTTCCATGTGTGGGAGACATTGTGCTTGTACTAAGTCACATCAGTCGTTTCTGACTCTTTGTGTGACCCATGGACTGTAGCCCACCACGCTCCTCTGTCCGTGGGATTCTCCACAGAACACTGAACTGGGTTGCTGCCATGCCCTCCTCCAGGGAGAGTTCCCAGTCCAGGGATCGAACCCATGTCTCTAATGTCTCCTGCATTGGCAGGCAAATTCTTTACCATTAGCACCACCTGCTTTATTGACTATGCCAAAGCCTTTGACTGTGTGGATCACAACAAACTGTGGAAAATTTTTCAAGAGATGGGGATACCAGACCACCTGGCCTGCCTCCTAAGAAATCTGTATGCAGGTCAAGAAGCAACAGCTAGAACTGAACATGGGACAACAGACTGGTTCCAAATCAGGAAAGGAGTACATCAAGGCTGTATATTGTCACCCTGCGTATTTAACTTATATGCAGAGTACATCATGAAAAATGCTTGACTGGATGAAGCACAAGCTGGAATCAAGATTGCCAGGAGAAATATCAATAACTTCAGATATGCAGATGACACCACCCTTATGGCAGAAAGCCAAGAAGAACTAAAGAGCCTCTTGATGAAAGTGAAAGATGAGAGTGGAAAAGATGGCTTAAAATTCAACATTCAGAAAGCTAAGATCATGGTATCTGGTCCCATCACTCCATGGCAAATAGACAGGGAAACAGTGGAAACAGAGAGAGACTTTATTTTGGGGGGCTCCAAAATCACTGCAGATGGTGATTGCAGCCATGAAATTATAAGATGCTTGCTCCTTGGAAGAAAAGTTATGACCAACCTAGACAGTATATTAAAAAGCAGAGACACTACTTTGCCAAAAGGACAAAGGTCCTTCCAGTCAAGGCTATGGTTTTTCCAGTGGTCATGTATGGATGTGAGAGTTGGACTATAAAGAAAGCTGAGCCCCAAAGAATTGATGTTTTTGAACTGTGGTGTTGGAGAAGACTCTTGAGAGTTCCTTGGACTGCAAGGAGATCCAACCAGTCCATCCTAAAGGAAATCAGTCCTGAATATTCATTGGAAGTTCTGATGCTGAAGCTGAAACTCCAATACTTTGGCCACCTCATGCAAAGAGCTGACTCATTAGAAAAGACCCTTATGCTGGGAAAGATTGAAGGTGGGACTTAATGGATATGAGTTTGAGTAAACTCTGGGAGGTGGTGACAGACAGGCAGGCCTGGCGTGCTGCGGTCCATGGGGTCACAGAGTCAGACACGACTGAGCGGCTGAACTGAACTGATCTGAGAGCACCACCTGGAAAGCCCTACAGTGAGGGAGACATTACTCAGTGTCAATCCTATATGCCCTCAGTGTATCAAGCCCAGAAATAGCCAGGTGACAAGACAGAGACTAAGCCAAGAAAGTGAACCTGAAGCTGGATACTCCCAAAGTGGGCCATGCAGTGCCCTCTAGATGTCTTTTACAAACCAGCAGCTCTTATACCACCTAGAGTATTTTAGAAATGCAAAAGCTCAAGCCCCATCCCAGGCTGATCTAATAAAATCTGCACGTTAACAAGACCCTCAGAGGATTCCTATGCACTTTCAAGTCAAAGAAGCCCTGTCTGTACTTCGCCCAGGGCCTCCACTGGGAAAATGGAAAATCTGCCTTGATTAACCTCAGGAACTGGAATACTCTAATTGTTCCCCTCAGCAGAGAATGGTACTTTACAGATGATGGAAACTAAAAGACTGTAAAGTGAAAGTGAAACTTGCTCGGTTGTGTCTGACTCTTTGCAACCCCATGGACTGTATAGTCTATGGAATTCTCCAGGCCAGTCTACTGGAGTGGGTAGCCTTTCCCTTCTCCAGGGGATCTTCCCAAACCAGGGATTGAACCCAGGTCTCCCGCATTGCAGGCAGATTCTTTACCAGCTGAGCCACAAGGGAAAGTGAAAGTGAAGTTGCTCAGTCGTGTCGGACTCTGTGCGACCCCATGGACTGTAGCCTACCAGGCTCCTCTGTCCATGGGATTTTCCAGGCAAAGAGTACTGGAGTGGATTGCCATTTCCGACTCCAGGGGATCTTCCCAATGCAGGGATGGAACCCAGGTCTCCCGCATTGTAGACAGACGCTTTACCATCTGAGCCACCAGGGAAGCCCAAGCCACAAGGGAAGCCCGAGAATACTGGAGTGCATAGCCCATTCCTTCTCCAGGATATCTTCCTGACCCAGGAATCCAACTGCATTGCAGGCAGAATCTTTACCAACTGAGCTATCAGGGAAGCCTTTAAAATTTCAAATCAACCATTGAGATCTGACTGTAGGAGAGGCAGAGGGAAGAGAGAGTGTCACACACTTCATTGCAAACAACTGTTGAAACAGGAAGCTCTTGTTGGAAATATTTTACCCTCTTCTCTTGTGATGTTATTGGATTTGGTTTCCTTTCTTCTAAAGAAGGACACATTGAGGGGAAAAATGACCTAAATTCAGTATTCCATCCAGATGCTTTCAATTTGGCAGGCGGGAAGCAAGTTTTGCATAAGGCTGAGCTCACTGGAAGGAGTTAGAATTTTGAGCTGGAAATTCCAAAGGCATTTTAAAGTCAAGAAACTGTTTAGGAAAAAAGTAAATACAAGTGACCTTGATGATATTCTGCAATGACAGTCACACCTCAGAGACATCTCTGAGGTTCCTCTGGGTACATTTGTAACCAGTCTTCCTGGCACTGAGTTCAAAACAACAGACTTTAGGCAAATGAGAAAAATGGGGAGGTGTAGTAGAATCTAATTTAAGTGGAGGAGCCAGTCACAGAAACCTCACACAGCACAGGGGAAGTCACAACACAAGTGACTGGCCAGCACCGCAGAGGCCGCAGGTACCCAGCTCAGGGTGTCTCAGAATAGGATCGTCTGTGCACTTGAATGCATTCCTGGACTTCCCACTCAGGAAAGCCATCCAGGGAAGGGACCGGCAACTCGACCTTCCTTTCTCAAAGGTAATTTTCAGGATCAGGCTGATTTTGGTTTCAAAATAAACCTGAGATTTTTGACATCCCTTGACCATATGGTGTATCTATTACATAAGCTGTTTTGAAGTTTCCTTTTTCCTTAGCCAATTGTGTTTTCCTTATGTTTTTGCTACTTTTTTTCCCCAATGTTAGATATCCTAGACATCAGTAGCTACTAATGTCAAACAGTGTTTGAATGCTTTTTTTTCATTTAATTTTTAATAATTTACCAATTTAGGATTAAACGTATCTTTCAATATTTTTGAATCAGAATCTCATTTAGGAGTCAGTGCTAAGGGCTTCTCAGGTTGCTCAGTGGGTAAAGAATCCTCCTGCAATGCAGGAGATGCAGGAAGATGGGGGTTTGACCCCCGGGTGAGGAAGATCCCCTGGAGAAGGGAATGGCAACCAACTTCAACATTCTTGCCTGGGAAATCCCATGGAGCCTGGAAGGCGACAGTCCATGGGGTCACAAAGAGTCAAACACTGGCTGAAGCAACTGAGCACACATGTGTGCGCACACACACACACACACAGTACTGATGAACTGGATGGCATTTTTATTTATATTTTTTACTAAGATAACATAAAAGCAATGTTGGCATTTTATGAAAGATAAATTTGAACCACTGTATATCTAGATTATATAAAAACTATACCTGCAGCCTATTCAAGTAGAGGATTCAAATTTAGTATTAATGCAGAAATTGTTTGAGTTTCTTTAATGAGTATTCCATCTCAAACAGGAGTATACAAAACTAATGAATTCAAAATTGGATCAAAATGATGACTGACTATAGAAAAATAGCCAAGCCTAGTATATTAGTTTCCCAGGCTTCCATTACAAAGTACCATAAACCAGGTAGCTTTGAACAACAGAAACTGTCTCAGGGTTCTGGAAGCTTAAGTCCAGGGTCGGGGTTTCGGCAGGACTGTGACCCCTCCAAGCCACTGGGGGAGGCTCCTTCCTCGCCTTCCATCTTTGGATGGCTCCGGGGTCCCGACCTTGAGGCCACTGGGGGAGGCTCCTTCCTCGCCTTCCATCTTTGGATGGCTCCGGGGAGGCTCCTTCCTCGCCTTCCATCTTTGGATGGCTCCAGGAGGCTCCTTCCTCGCCTTCCATCTTTGGATGGCTCCGGGCGTCCCCGACCTTGAGGCAGCATCACTCTACCCTCCGTCTTCTCGTGACCACCCTCCCTCTGGGTGTCTGTCTTCCATCTTCTGAGGAGGACATCAGTCACGATGGATCAGGGCCCACCCTCATGGCCTGATGGTGACTCCATTATACCTGCAAAGGCTCTATTTCCAAATAAGGCCACATTCACAGATACCAGAGGCTAGGTAGTCAACATATTTTTTAGGAGTATATACAATTCAACCCCTAACACATATCTAGCATTTTATCAGCCCCAGAATATAACCTGTAACTTTACCAAAATGACAGTATTATTTCTGGATCAGTATAATCTCTGATCCAGAGATTATAATTTCTTTTTACTTGCCTCCCTCACAAAACAAAGGAAGTTAGAGATCAAGCAACTGTTACTAATGTAATGTGTCCAACAAGTATTTGATAAAGGTTCTCTTGGAACAGAGTAGAGGGCATCTCAGGCATGTCAATGACAGCTGCTAATAACAGGAGCTAATAACTCAAGATCCTTGAGACTTTCAAGTAACCCATCTTGAGTGGCATATCAAGAAAACAAAATTACAAGTTCAAAAAAGTCATCCAAGGGAAGAGATGGAAGCCTGCCTAATGCACTTCATAAATATCATAAGTAATGTAGCATGACAATTCTTTGATACCAGCTGAATGTTTAGAAAACACAGTTCACACCAAGTCATGTACCATTCATGATTTAATGTAATTGTAGGGTGTGCTCAGTCGCATCGGACTCTCTGCAGCCCCATGGACTGTAGCCCACCAGACTCCTCTGTCCATGGGAATTCCCAGGCAAGGATACTGGGTTGCCATTTCCTTCTCCAGGGATCTTCCTGATCTGGAAATGGAACCCATGTCTTCCTGTGTCTCCTGCACTGGCGAGCAGATTCTTTACCACTAGCTCCGCCTGGGAAGCCCCCACATATTGTAGTAAACTCATTTTCGCTGCAATTCTGAGCCTATGTCTAACTACATCCTACTCTTCCCAGACTTAGAGCTTTCCCACCTCCCCCAGAGGACCCCTTCCATGCCCTTCCTCTCTTCCCCACTCCTGTCTGGGCTCCTTTCCTGGCCCTCGTGGGCACTCAGAGGCACCTTCACGGGCATCCTCAGCACCACTCTCCTGTCCTTGCCTTCCTCTGAGCTCAGTCCGGGCTCCCGGCTCCTCTCCTCGGGGCCTCAGTTTACACCCACGCTCCTCACACTTGAGGGAGAGAGCTTGTTAAAACGCAGGTTCTGACTCAGTGCATCGGGGGTAGGCTCTGCAATCCTGCATTCCCAACAGGCCTCTGTGTGATGCCCACGTGCTGCCCACATGCCACACCGCGAGACCGCACACCTGAGCACACGCCAAGGCCTTCTCTGTAGCCCCCCAGACCCCCCGGGCTCCCAGGGTCTCCTACTTCAAAACCATCTCTTACGCTACCGCCCGCCCCTCTTCTCTCATCAGCCCCTGCCGCCTTAAGCACAGCTCAGGCGAACAAATGAACAAAATAACCCTACTGAGGAATAAATGCTGATACACTGAGCTTACCCGCCTACCCCATGACCCCAGAGGTTCTCCTGGAGCAGTTTGTGTGAATCTCTAAATCAAGCAGTCTTCGCTTCCAGTGTAAATTTCGGTATATTTTTCTGGGGAGCAGAGTCAAGATTGTTATGACGTTCAAAGAATCCCCTCACCCCAAAACGCTGAAAAGGCACAGTCTACAGAGAGCAGTGCCGGGACTGTTCACGCGCGTGTTCTGCACGGCGAGGGAAGGGGAGGGCGGAGGGGCCGCGGTTCGAAGCCCAGGGCTCGCCTCTGGCTTGCCCTGTGTGACTGCCTGGGGGATGGGCAGCGGGGCTGCGGGCTGCCCTGGTTTGCCCACGCACGTTCCCTCACACTCAAACGAGGGGCTGCTCCAGGTTCTGCTTCCTTGAATTCAAACAGAATTCTGATCTGGAGGCTGGAACACAGGCTGCCAGGTGAGCTCCCAGCCCTTTGTGACGTGAAGGGTAAGGTCGGTCAGATGTCAGGGGACAGCCGTGTTCTCACTGGGTCTGAGTGTGGCCACGCTTCCAGCGCCCAGGACGCCCAAACTCTGGAACCTGAGAGAGGGCAGTGGTCCTGAAACCGTCACGAAAGCACGCACCCCTGCCCAAGGAAAGAGAATCCAGAGCAGTAACTGCCTTCTCCGCCCCACGGGGCCCTGGAAAGGCCTTGTTGCACTCCGCACTAAATGAGACGATATATGTAGCGCGCCCAGCATGGAGTCCAGCAGATAGGAGGAGTTCAATAAATATTAGTTCCCTTCCCCATTAAAAGTAACACCAGCCATCCTGTCTCTGTGACTCGCTTGCGGTTATTATCATACAGCACAGCAAGAAGTGTGCCTGTAATTAAATATGTACCACTATGGTAATTCTGTTTTTAAATTTTATTGATAATATCATTATACCTTTTATGTAAGTTCAGAGTTTTTCTGCTTATGCAGCATGGTCATTGGTTCCTAACCTTCAAAAAAATGCAAGAAAACATCTGAGGAAAGAACAGTTTAATGGTTTAACAAGGCATTAAAAAAAAAAAAAAAAAAACCCTGTAGCATCCTCTGCAGCATGAGCCATCGCTTTCCTCACTGTTCTTCCTGTCCTGACAGCCCTCAACTCTGAGGCTCCCCACCAACCTCCCTCCTCTGCCCTCCACACAACACTCCCTCCCTTCGCCCTCTTTATACTGCTAGCAAAGACCAGGCAACCTCCAGGAATATCCCCTCCATCTGTTTTTTTGGAGGCTTTGAACTGGCACGCCATTCAACCCTAGCAGCCTGGGGACTCCAGCCAGGTCAAGGAGTGGCACATGAGCTGACAGCTGCCTGTCAAATCTATCCTCACCAGATAGAATCCCTGAGCCAAACACGGGCTGGGCGTGAATGTGGATGGCGACTTGATGCCACAGGGGAGCTGAAAGCAACCACATTCCATCGATAAATATCTGGGACTAGGAGGAAACATTGGCATCAGAGGGAAGCATACCAGCCCTCTCCAAGCTGAAAGCAGAGACCAGTGATCCAAGCATGGAGGTGAAGCTGAAGCAGAAGTTGTGGGGAAACCAGCTGGAGTCCTCCACCATGTTCCAGACATGAGTTATTCTTAGTGGAAAAAACAGCCATGGAGCCATGGAACATGTGGGACATCCTCAGTGGTACTGATCACTGTATGACAACATCCTTGATTCATCCCTAGATTCAGGAAAAGACAATATCCACACATGGAATGAATCATCTCCAAATAAGCCTCGTAACAGCAAACAACTTCAGCTCCTATGTAAATCCTTGAGAATGTTTCAAACGTGATCATCCCAGAGCTCATTAGAAAAACCCTGGTTGGCCTGGTTTCCAAGAATATCTCCAGATGTTTTTTAATTGAAATTGAATACAGGGTCACTGTCCGCAGGCACTGGCACTCTGTACTTCCCACCTGTGTGCTCCTGCAGCTGCTGAAAAGCGAGCTGTGCAGAGGGCAGCACCACACCTGTTAACTGAGTCATCCTCGGGCTCCTGGCCTCTGTCGACCGTAACGTCGCATCCGATAGTTACAACTGTCGTTTTGTACAAAGAAACGGTCCCATTCCCATCGTCTGACTGTATGGACCTTTTGCTGGTAAGCATATTTCCAATCACATTGAGAAAAATAAAACAGAACTGGCAATAAGAATCCTGAAGTTGGTTAGAATCACCGGGTTTGCAAAAATAAATTGATGTTTATTAAACTGTCATTTAATAAATTGATATTTGATTTCCATACCATTTTAAAACTTTCATATTTTGGAAATAAAATGATTAATTTCCAGGAAGAATTAATGGCCTGGAATTTTGTTATCAAGCCAGGTGAATTTTAATGACTCATTTTAACAATTAACACTGAAATGAAACAAGAAGGTTGTACACTATAGCAGACCAAAGCATCTAGAAAATGGAAGTGGAGACTTGAGAGGGCAAAGGCAATAAGAACTTCCCTCATTCTAATTCTACAGAAAATGTCAGAGACAAACTCAGATTCAGGGATCTGCCCTGGGAAGCAGGTGTCCTTGCCACCTTAAAAGCATAAAGCCACAAGAAGGCGTATCCCCGAGGAAACAGCTTCTTTTCCCTGTTTGAACAGCAGTCCATCACTTTGGGAAATAAATATTATAGATGCAAGATTTACAATAGACGTGATTCTGAGAGTGATTCTCTACCACCTTACAAAACAAGAAAGAATTCTACCTTAGTTATCTACAAATATTCAAGTTTATTTTCAAACGTTTATAACAGAAACTTCCTATTTCATTTAAATGCTGTTATCACAGGGAACTTCTTTAGCAAACAGTATTCATAAATCTTCCCATGACATGATATTCAGGTCACGGAAAGTTACAGAATTTGCAGCTCATGACATCACTGCCATTTCTCCCAAGGCCATTCTTGTTAGGACTCTACTTTCTTCAGTTCACCTTATTATTAATAATAAAGTTATCTGAAACAATCTAGGGGTCAGGAGAGAGGAAAAAGTCCGAGAAAAATCTTAACACTGTTTCCCTGGATCTACAGCTTGAAGCCAGTCTTCCAAGGCTTAGACATGACTCCTGCTGGTAGAGTTTTGCTCTGAGGGAACCAAAACTCCCTCAAGCTAGTTTTGAGAGAGACAGAGAAATCTGTACAGTTTCAGTGGTATCTCATGGAATCCCAGGCAGGAAGCTCAGCTCAGCTTCCCAAGGAACGAGGGACAGGAACGGGGAGGAAGGCTCTCTCGTCCCTGCGCTCTTCCTGTGTCTCAGCTCCCGACTTCCTCTGTGCTGCCTCTGCAGGACAGGTCACCCCAGGCCTCCCTGCCCATCTAGAGTCCACGTTTGCAGAAAACAGGGCCTGCTCGGCCCCGTCCGCCTCAGGTGGCCCCACCTCTATTACACACAGTTTGGGCTTAAGGGAGGGGCAGAGTCCTCCTTTACAAATAAGGCTGTGGTGAAGAACAGATACACTGTGGACAGCAAGGAGATCAAACCAGTCAATCCTAAGGGGAATCAACCCTGAATACTCATTGGAAGGAATGATCTGAAACTGAAGCTCCAATACTTTGGCCACCTGATGCGAAGAGCTGACTCATTAGAAAAGACCCTGATGCTGGGAAATATTGAAGGCAGGAGAAGGGGACGCCAGAGGATGAGATGGCTGGATGGCATCACCGACTCAATGGACATGAGTTTGGGTAAACTCCAGGAGTTGGTGATGGACAGGGAGGCCTGCTGTGCTACAGTCCATGGGGTCACAAAAAGTCAGACACGACTGAGCGACTGAACTGAACTGAACTGAACTGATGTTTCGTATTTCTTTCTATATTTGAGGATACTTATGCAGCATAATTTTCCTTCCCCTCCTCTTGAGAATCTGCCACTTTCCACATAATCAAAATGAAGAAGCATGTTTGCAGGTTTCCAGTCTGTTTATCGGAGAAGGCAATGGCACCCCACTCCAGTACTCTTGCCTGGAAAATCCCATGGACGGAGGAGCCTGGTGGGCTGCAGTCCATAGGGTTGCTAAGAGTCAGACACGACTGAGCGACTTCACTTTGACTTTTCACTTTCATGCATTGGAGAAGGAAATGGCACCCCACTCCAGTGTTCTTGCCTGGAGAATCCCAGGGACGGGGCAGCCTGGTGGGCTGCCGTCTATGGGGTCGCATAGAGTCGGACACGACTGAAGCGACTTGGCAGAGTCTGTTTATTCCCCCAGATATGTCAAGAATAGTGTCCTTTTGACAAGCCAGGAGGAACCTTACATCTTTTTACTAACAATCTTCCATTTCCCACCAAACACAGGGTTTGCAACTTCAACATCTTAAGGGAAATCACCAGTGCTGGAAAACAGTTTATGTGAAATACATGTTACGCAGATTCATTCCCCCTCAAAAGTGAAGGAAAAGGTCCAAATGACCATAAGAAAAGGGTAACATCATAGTAACAGCTTTCGCCATGGGTGTGCTGTCTCCTCTCTGGGAAGAATCAAGCTTTGAAAGAGCACTTGTGTGTTATGCTCACCACATCACACTGTGCACATGGTACACCTAAGATGATTTCATCCTTGGAGCAAGCCTGAAACTCCGTGGACTAGAAAAAACTCCCAGGGCCTCAGAAGGAGTAAATAATTTGCCACCCCCCTAAGAATGGCGCTAGTGGTAAAGAACCCACCTGACGATGCAGTAAATATAAGAGACCCGGGATCTTCCCTGGGTTGGGAAGACCCCCTGGAGTAGGAAATGGCAACCCACTCCAGTGCTCTTGCCTGGAGAATCCCATGGACGGGGGAGCCTGGCAGGTTAGAGTGCGCGGGCTCACAAAGAGTTGGACACAACTTAGAGACTAAACAACAACAACCCCAAGGGAAAGCAGAGAAGCAGAACCTGAAACTCACCCTGCCTGACCCTGAGACCCGTGCACTCCCCTCACTGCTGCTCAGGCTCCGTCGTCAGCCTTGTGTGCCCCTCTGAGACCCCACGGACTGCAGCCCACCAGGCCCCTCTGTCCATGGGATTCTCCAGGCAAGAGCACTGGAGTGGGTAGCCATTCCCTTCTCCAGGGAATCTTCCTGACCCAGGGATCAAACCTGGGTCTCGTGCACTACAGGCGGACTCTTTACCACTGAGCCCCCAGTTAGTATTTATGGAACACCAACAGGAGGCTGAGGTTCCCAGTTCCCAGTACTTCACATACACTGACTCTGCAGTAAATGTACCAACAAGCTACCATCAGCTCCGTTTCCCAGATGTAAGAGAGAAGCTCACAGAAGTCAAGTGTAAACCTATCAACAGTGGCGCTGGGTTTAGGACCCAGGCAGTCCGGCTACATGGCAGGCCAAATCATCCCCTTCGATCCTGCAGACACACGGGGCTCCTTGGTGACACTCCCACGTTGACTCATGTGCCTCAACTGTGTCTTTGCGACCAGCCATGACTCCAAAACAAGTTCAAAGTCAAGTCCAGTTACAATTGCACAGCTCATCTCCTCACTGCATGGGTGGAGAAAGGAAATGACGGTCTTGGCAGCCAGGATTCTCAAATCCTTATTTCACCCTAAAACAGCTCTTCTTCTCTACATCCCCTGAAGCCTCAAGGCATCGAGATATGCTGAGGATGCAGTGGTGAGGGAAAGCTCTCCATCTCCACGGTCTGAGTGTGTCTGAGTAGAGGAAGGGCTCCATATGAAAGAATGCTGGTAACTCTCTTCTAAGACTGTTCTTTCCCTACCTCTCCTTTCAAGCACAAGCATATTTAGTCTCTGCAAAGAGAACTCTAATGGTCTGCATTCCTCTAGAATCCTTTTCCCCGGCCCCCTGCTTGCTCCATTAAAAGTCTCCCAATTTCAGGCCACTGCAGCACAACTGGCTTCAATAATGTAGTATCATCTGCCCCCCATACATCGTGTCCAGGGGACTCGCCTTACAGTAAGCGCCACTTCAGCTGCACTGAGCTGGCCACAGGCCATGACCTCTGAGGGCCCCTGTGGCCATTTACTGTAAACTATAGCTCGTGGGCGATGCTAATGAAGTTCTTCAAGAAGCTGTATTTGCATGACTTCATAGTTTGCTGTGTCTCCTTTAAAACCGCTAACAAGAGACAAACGTGGTCTTGATTAAGAATCTGTTCCCCCATTCTCTTCATCCTTTTCTGTTCAGAGAAACCATTTCCATTCCTCCCACTACAACATATCCCTTCATGTCCACCAACACCCAAACACCTCCCTGCTGACAAACTGCAAAAAACTAATGTGGCAACTGCCTCCAAATTTGGAGCTTTATATGCAAACTGTTTATGACATTCACAAAACTGGAAAAGAACTGCAGTAGTGCTGTGCTTCTGAAAAGATGAAGCCAATTTCAGAATCCAATTTTCAAAAGGAAATGCCATGTTTGTTTCATGTCAGCCTCTGCTTCAGATCAGAAGAAAAGGAAAAGCCAAACAAAGCAGAAGCCGTTGGTCTGGCTGGTTATTTCCCAGCAAAGCAAAGGGCAGATGGAAGGGCGTTCAGCTGGCCATAGCACCCAATCTCATCTACCTCCAACTGCTTCGGAAACAGCTGAGCAAGGCTTAACCCTTACTGAATGAGGACCCACAGACACACACACTCACTTTCAAATGTTGGATTTAAGTAATATTATTTTAAACACATAGGCTGGGCTGTCGCACGGCCGGGTGGTCTGCCCGCTCCGGCGGTTCTGACAACACGCCAGGCAGATGCGCGGTTGCCGAGCCCCGCCCCTCAATCACGCTGCGCTGACCAGCACAGCACACGGCCGCGGCTGGAAGTGACACCCAGCAGGCTCTCACTACGGGGGGGATTTCTGGAAGTGAGCCTGTGGCGTTTGTGGAGATTCAGAGTTAACCTGTGGAGTGTGAACATATGTAAACAAAGAGAAACTCACCTCTACGGTTGCATCAATTTGCCTTCACGTGTGTCGATTACAGCTTCCAGCTACCATCATGCACGTGGAACTAACAGCTGAATAAAACCCGTGGTCGCACAGACACAGACGGGTGTAGAAGCACCGCCAATGAAATACAGGAAAGGTGTCAGATCCCTCGAGATTCTGATCAAAACCAAGCATGCAGGGAAAAATATAACTGATTTTTAAATGGCTTTCTTCCCCCTGTATCCAGCTTTCCTCTCAAAGACCATCCTGTCTCATCGTTGGCTGGTGAGAGCAGCTGAACGCTGCTTCTGCTGGCCGACACCAGGCGAAAGAGGACACGAGTGCTGGCCGGCCACGGCTGCGTGGCCTCCCGCCACTGGCTGCTTGCGTATAAGCTCCACTAACCCCCCTGCCAACTGCTGGATATGCAGACAGTGTACACGGGACCCCAGCTTGTGGAGGGAATAAGGCTCAGTAGCCTAGTGATGGCAGTGCTGTCGTTCAGTCACAAAGTCACGTCTGACTCTTTGCGACCCCATGGACTGCAGCACGCCAGGCCTCCCTGTCCATCACCAACTCCCGGAGCTTACTCAAACTCATGTCCACTGAGTTGGTGATGCCATCCAACCATCTCAGCCTCTGTCGCCCCCTTCTCCTCCTGCCTTCAATCTTTCCCAGCATCAGGGTCTTTTCCAATGAGTCAGTTCTTCACATCAGGTGGCCAAAATAGTGGAGCTTCAGCTGCAGCATCAGTCCTTCCAATGAACACTCAGGGCTGAGCTCCTCTGGGATTGACAGGTGATCGAGGGGACGCACCTTCTCACCCCTGCACAAGGACACCCCGTGATTGCTGTCTGCAACACCACTGGGCACTGCTGTGTCCAATCTATTTCTACGCTATATTGTGATTGGTCAAAAATGGCCGTGTTCTCCCATTCCCTCCATTTCCCAACTGAAAAAGGAAAGGAACCAATAAGCCTGAGTTCAATTTGTTCTGGCAATTATCGCAAAGTTCCTGCTCCGAGGGAGGCCCTGCCCATCGGCGCGGAATGACACTCAGCCATCCAGGGTCCAGACAAAGGAGACCCTCCTTTTCTCCGAGTGTATTCAGCCATGTAGAGACATATTGGCCGAGATGCCTGCCCATTCACATCTTAATGGGAAAAAGAGAGAGAAGAACCCGATTTTTTCTTTTTTTTTTTTAAGAGAGAATGAAAGATTATCAAGTGACACCAGACAACAGAACGTGAACTTGGGTAAGAGAGAAGAAAGGAAACTATTTTGACTGCCGGACAGTAAATCACTGATATCATGTAGATACATATATTTTACTGCTATCCAGCTAAATTATGCTTTTACTGCAGATAAAGGTTACTATAATGATACTGAAATATGGAGCTGAAGGAAGTCATGCTCGGAGGTTGGATTATACGAGCTTCTCTCATCTCTCTTCTACTTCCTCTGTTCCCTTCTCTCTCTCTCTTTTTTCCCTTCACTCAGGTGTAGCTGCACTTTAATTCAACCAAATGAAACTGTGCAGATGAAATACCAACAAGATGCAGTCTAAAGTGTAATTTTTCTGAAACAAGTATGTAACTTTATTAAAAAAAACCAAAGTACAAGTCAAAAGGTGAAAAAAATATATTACACTATGATGAAAAAGAAGTCATTTAAGAAAAGACTGAATAGAACGTTTTCTTGAAATGGCATATGGAGGCTTTTACAACACTGAAAGAAGTGACTTTTTCTTAATGTTTGTCCTTATTCTCTGCTCATGAATGGAAGGAAACTATTTGAAGATAAGGTCACTTTAAATTCCGGGCCACGGCACGTGTTCTCTGGGGCCAACTATCCTCATCTCCCCCTTTTCAACTGGATTTAACGATGATTGTTCTGCTGTCCAACACTCCTGTCCACTAGGAAAACACCTGAGAAGCAGTCATGTCAGAGCTACACCCATAACAGACCAGAGATCATTTCTCCAGCATGTCCCTCATTTCAAAGAATAAGTAATGAATAGGGGGAAACTACGTTAATTTTAAAATCTGTTATTAGTTGCCTCTCTTTAGTCATAATGGAAAATAGGGGGGGGAAATTACAGATTCAATAACAACGGGCACTTCTTCCATTAGAGAGAATGGTTAATTCAATGGACGAATCGTTAGCGAATGATCCCTCTGGCCTTTTGCAACTCCAGACACAGAAACACAAAGGAAAAGTTTAAGATACAAAATACACCATGAAAGTGCTGGAAAAGTGAACTACAGTCCCCAGTGAAATTACCTCTTACGGCAATTAAGAGCCCGTTTGTTGGAGCATTAACAGCCTCAGGCAAACTCCACAAACCCATCCCTGGCTGCCGGTAATGACAGATTTCTTAGGGAGTATTATTTAATTAACAATAATTTGAGAGAGCAGCTCAGTGGAAATACTGCATTTACTTACTGGAAACGCTAAGCAATGGTAAGTGGGAAAGACATGCAATTTGTTAGCCTTCCCATTATCTTCTGTTTCTGAAACGCCTAAGTAGCTGATAGGTATTTGCCACCAGATACTTTCAGCTGTCTGCTAGGCCAACTTGTCTAAAGAACTTCAGCTCTTACTGCCCAAGGCTGCTAACAGTCTTTTGCCGCTTGCTTCTGTTAAGAAATCCCCCAGGGCCTCCCATGCTCAGGGACGGCCTTCTTTGTCCTTCCGCCATCTAGACAAGGGCGACCGCCAGCCCCCTGCCTTGTGTATGTGGCTCCCTCCCACCCCCACCATCATTTGCCGCTCATCACCGCACACCAGCGAGGCCTTTGTTCTCTCTCCCTGCCCAAGTGGCTTCGGGTTGCATCAGCAGTTTGAAGACTGGCTGGTCTCATCTTCCCCCAGAGAAGCACTCAACCCCGTGGCACTGGCAGAGGGGATGAAAAACCCTAGCTGTGAGTAGCCTTCTCCCCTCCAGGGGACTGGACTAAATTCCCCACATCCAACGGCCTCCTTCAGAGCTGATGGTCATTTAGAGACCAGTTTCAAACTGGCAGAGGGAGGACCATTTTCGAGTTGCTCTGACATTCAGTGGGGGCTGGCAGCATGACGTGAACTCCACCTCCAAAGGGACAAGCCCAGAAAAACGCAAAACTAGTACACTCCGCGGAAGAAGGGGAAAAGTAAGTTAGAAAACGTTTCATGTGGTCTGTTACTTCGGACATGTCTTCCAGAGATTTGGTTTAAAATCGGTCAGTGGCACAGAAAGGTTGTCTTGGGAAATGCGTGTGTTGGTTTAGTTGCGGTTGGAGCCAAACAAAGCTCGAAGCTGGCTAAGACGGCAATTTTAAATCACTACTGGGGAGCTGTTCGGTGTAGTCACTTGTGTCCATTAAAATCCCTGCCAACAGAAAATCTTCACTTTGACTTGATTGCTGATAAGCTTAGAAATGAACAGTAAGTGGAACATGGTGATTAAGCAAAACCAATTTCTGTTCATGACTTCTGAAAAGACAAATCTGAAATCACAGCCACTCAGCTCACGCTTACGTGTGGGAGTAGGCTGGGATGGGGTGTGTGTGGAGCACAAGCGTCCACAGTGGATTAAGATTGATTGCAGGAGCTAAAGACTTTTCTCTTTGAGTCTTTTGAATCCAAAGTAGCTTTCACTCAAATAATATCAAAGGCATCTGATTAAACACATCTCCCAGCAGGATTTTATCGCGGGCATGCTCTACCATGTACAGTATAATCAGACTCATATAATATGGCATCAGCCAGTGAATGTCTTGTTTTGAAACAACTTGTGGAAATAGATTTTATCCCTTTCTTTAATCCTAATTTGATGCTATTAACCAATTCCATTATTTAAATTGACTATTAAGATTGGAATCAGCTTGATTTATCAGAATGCGTTTCCATTAATAAGGCTTTCATGTTAGTCTCTTTCTGTAGCCTTCATTTACTTTTAGTACTTTGAAGAAAAACATTTGCAAAATCTTTTCCCTTAACATGGATGAAAGCGTGTGGATTGTTTCCTGTTAAACTATTCTTATCCTCACAATGTAGGAACAAAAGCTTGTAGGGTTTATATGGGTTTCTTTTAAAGACTCTTTACTGTATAGAAAAGACGAAAGGGGTTACAGGAGAAAGAAAAAATAAATTAAATTTTGCAAAAGGATACATAAGAGCATTTTCCATTCCAAAGAAATCCAATCCCTTTACCAACATAGAAAAAGAATATACAGGGATTTTAACTGCTACTGCAGTTTCCACTAGAACATCTTTGTGACACCCCTATATGGTATTTAAATATCCAAAAGAGGGAAAGTGTCAGCATAAAAGCACAGGAGGCATATGGTTTTTCCAGACAGAAGAGCTAACAATCCTATCTCACCACAAATGTTACCTGAGATCAATCGGCAGGTCATTTTTAAAAATTCCTTCCTTTACTGATATTTTACAGCAAGTCAAAATAGAAACAGCTAGAATCAAGCATCAGCCTCAATTGACTGCTCTCTAGAGAAGGACCACTGATTCTTTTCCTGTATGTGTGTGTGTGTGGTCAGTCACAGTCGTGTCTGACTCTCTGCGACCCCATGGACTGCAGCCCGCCAGACTATTCTCCAGGCAAGACTACTGGAGTGTGTGGCCATTTCCTCCTCCAGGGGATCTTCCCAACCTAGGGTTAGAACTCAAGTCTCCTATACTGGCACACGGGTTCTTGACCACTGTGCCACCAGGGTGCTTTTAAGTGCAACATTTCTCTTAGGCAAAAATGAGTTAAATGCTCTTAATATGATGTAAAGTCAGCATTTGAAAATATCAGCAACGTAAAGGATTTGTAAAGGACTTCCTGGCCCTTGGATTCCACCCCAGCTTCTGGCAGACCCAAAGTTCAGTCCGTGGGAAACTTCTTGCCTGCAGTCTTGTGCCCCATCTTCTCCCCACTGCCCCCAAAAAGGCAGGTTCCATAATCTCCAGAAATGCTGCCCCAGTTTATAAACTTCACTGCCAGGAGACCCATTTTTGTTTAAATCTCTTTGGCTACTAAGGCCATGTTCCCTGTTCCAGATTCCTAGGACATGTCCATCTTCAGTAATGAATTTTTAAAATGTGGACGTCACTATTGAGCTGAACCATGGCTTTCCTCCTCCAGCCTTAGAGATTTCTTTCCTCGGACACTGCAGGTTTTATCTTTAAGGCCTTGATGACTCCTCTGTATCTGCTCCAAGCTCCCACCTCACTCCTCAGTCCTCTCAGAAACTGGCAAAGCTCTGGTGAGGATCGCAGTCCCACCTGGAGGCTCCTTGGAATCCTACCCTTAATCCTACCTGAAACATCGCCCTCCAGGTGCCAAGATGCTTTCTGAATGAGAATGTTACATTGCTGAATTGTTGTTCACATTTTATTAAATTGAGTTCTATTTCACGTATTATTTTACTCCTGTTTGATGCCAACACTGTGCTAATCCTGAAGATACAGAGGTGACAGTCACTAACTTCGAGAATTCGCAGGGCTGAGGGGCAGGCTGGTGGAATGGACAGAGTGGCATGAGGGCAGAGAAGGCAGGCCTAATGCTTAGTCAGTGCTCCCCGGGAGGGAGGCTGCCAAGCAAAGAAGGCACGCACGTCTGAGCAAAAGCATGAGGGTGTTGAAATGCAGAGTCTAGTTTATTTTGATGGACAAGAAGGCGAGGGGAGCAGGGGCAGGAGATGAATCTAGGATGGTAGGTAAGTGCCGGTCATGCAGGTCCTTTAAGTGCCTTGTCAAGGAGTTCAGATTGTATCAGCTAAGAAATGAGACGCTATTAGAGGCCTTTTAGCAGGTAAGCGCCCTGATAAGATCCCTTTGGCTGATTAGAGACTAGATTAGTGCAGGCCACCAGCTCTGAGGCTCTGCAGTGGTGAAGATGCAAAGTTCAGAGCATGAGAACTGAGACAGGAACAGCAGGCTGGAGAGGGAAGACGGGATTGGAGAAGGACTCGGAAAGCAGAAACGGCAGAATCTGACAGTCTAAGAAGCCAGATACGGGGGAAATGGGAGGAATCTGACTTCTGGATTTTACTTGGATAGCTAGAAGTGCCCATCATGCTCCAGGTTAGGAAAAAAAAAATAGAGCAAAAGACCCAACAGAGAAAAAAGTTAGGAGTCCGACTGGGAGGCAATGATATCCAGCACCACAATCTTTGTGAATGAGCTCTCATTTCGAGCTGTTACTGGATTTTATCATGTTCATCGCCGCTCCGTTTATATTCCAACACCTCTCCAAAGAGCCACGTGTCGAGGGCTAAGCCTCAAGCGTCATCACCATCATTTTCACTGGCTTCTGCTTTGGTAAAATCTCAGTGCTTAGGGACCATGACTTCAGATATCCTTAAAATTATGAATGAATATTAAACACCTGGTGCAGAACCTGCTCCTGTAAGTGTCCTTGTCGTTGCACTAAAGCTCAGAGTGACCCACTGATGACAACTCTCCAGTCAGCACTGAACAGTCAGAGCCGCACCTTCTCCTCCGCGCCTGAGGAAGGCGTAGTCAACGTCCCGTGCGTTCTGCTCACACGGAGCTCCCTCCTTTATGGGCACCCGTCTCCGCACAGCCTGTTCCATTCCTAAATGCAGACTAGGTCATTTGGACAGGATGTGGCCTATGTAAGTTTTTTAAAGCAAAGAATAACCATCTCCCCACCCCTGCTGCATCAATCCCTTTTAAATACGAAAACCTTCCTCTGCTCTTTGAGATTACCAACGTTCCTCAGCGGCCCTGAACGGCTTGACTGACAATCCAGGTGTGGCAGACTGCATTTCCTAAAAATGGCCACAGTACCATCTCCTGTCACACAGGCTCGTCTGGCGCTCTGCAGCTCCCCTGTTATGAGGTGGCACCGACTCCCCTCCCCTTGTGTGTGTGGACTTGCCAGCGGCTTGTAACCAATGGAAGTGGTGCTGAGAGGGTTCTGAGGCTGGGTCATACGAGGCGACGCGGCCTCTGCTGTGAGACAGGAGCAGCAGCGTCCACACGGGAGCCCTGGCCGTGCCCGCGGGCAGCGGCCCTCACGAGCCGCCACGCTGCGAGGAAGTCCGAGTTAGTCCCGCTGGAAACGGCACATGAAGAACCAGGTGAAACCCCGAGGCCCCAGGAGCCCCCGTGGGCCCAGTCCAGCCCCATGTGCTGCAGAGGCCTGAGAAACCGCACCAGAAGCCCCAGCCCACACACACCCAAACTCCTGCCCACGGGGCCCACAAGAACTAATGAAATGCTGTTTCAGCCACTGCATTTTGAGGTGATTTGTTTCATAGCAACAGCTAGCCAGAAATCAGGAATTAACACCAAAATAACCCAAAACAAGGTCTAATGATGGAAGACCTGAGGGTCCCACCCCTTTCCCTCATTCCATGAGACGCGTGCCTCTCGATCCAGGCCTGAGCCTCGCTGGTGCCCTTGATGCCGAAACTACACGAGATTCTGATGAGTCAGGAAGGACTGAGAAGGCCCTAGATTCAGAGCAGTTCTCACTCCTGAGAGTCATCAGGTCACTTCCTGAGGATCCCGCTCTGCTTGGAAGACCTAGTTTGAGGCCAGTTTGCTTCGTGCCATTTGGGAATTTCCTTTTTTATACATCACCTATTAACACGGTAGAACTCCTCCAAAAAAGAATACAAACTTAAGTATCAACTCAACAATTCTAACAGAGGGCTAACGGGACTGGACTTCTGGGGAGCAGAGGCACTCTGTTTAGAGTCCAAATGAGGACCACCTTGCACTCTTGCTTGAAAGAGGGTGCCAGTTGCTGAGCTAGAGAACATGCGGGGACACTAGAGAACCCAGAAAGATGGGAGCAGTCAGCCAGTCTCTGCCCCACAACGGTGTCACTATGACATAATGAGAAGCAGGTGGCTGCTGCAACCTACAGACCCAAGAACGGCTCTCATCATGTGATATGGCTGGGCATGGTCTGTTGTGGCGATCCAAGATACGAGTGGTATCAAAGTGGACAAGAGAATACTGAATCTTAGGCTTAAAGACAATGCTTTCTACAACTACCTTCTCAAAAGGTCATTGAGATCTATGGATAATGGACAACATCAGCTTAGGATCAGCCAGTTCTAATATAACGACTTTATCAGTTCATTTGAGATATTTCTAGAGTATAGTTCTTGCTTTCTGATAAAACTGTGAAATGGCCAAATTTTGTTTCTCCAATTGAAGGTTGTATGGCAACATGTGTTAAGAAGTTGATAACAAATGGTGTTTTTCAGAACAGCTTTTAAACCAATTCTTGATCTTCTTTCAAAGGCAGAGTTACATAGCATCCCTTTGCATGGGTATATCATAATTTTTAAAATCATCTACTGTTGGAAGTCTATTTTAGGCCATGTAATGTTTCAAATCCCAATCGCCTTGTAAGGTTTCCAAGCATCTCAAAAAAAGATTCTTTAGATTACAAGTGATGCCTAAGTCTAGAGCGCTTCTGACAGGCAAAGTTTCGTTACATTCGGTATCCTGTTTCCTTGATTTTTGTTGCTGGGAGGGATTGAGGCAGGAGAAAAAGGGGACGACAGAGGATGAGATGGCTGGATGGCATCACCAACTCGATGGACGTGGTTTTGGGTGAACTCCGGGAGTTGGTGATGGACAGGGAGGCCTGGCGTGTTGCAATTCATGGGGTCACAAAGAGTTGGACACGACTGAGCGACTGAACTGAACTGAACTGAACTGAACTACACTATTTACACACCACTTAATACTTTGCTGGTAAGAATAGATGGAGAAGGGAATGGCAACCCACTCCTGTGTTCTTGCCTGGGAAATCCCATGGACAGAGGAGCCTGGCGGGCCTCAGTCTATGGGGTTGCAAAGAATTGGACATGACTGAGCGACTACCATATTCACTCAAGAATAGATACTAAAATCAGTATGGAAAAATGTTAATTAACTCAAAATAAAAGTTTGAAGGCCTAGAATAACAATATCAAGCTGTTAAGTACTTTTTATAGCTTAAAAATACACTAGCACTAGCCACCCAGTTAATATTTATTAAGCACCTAGCATTTACCAAATGCTACACTAGGTATCAGGATACATGGGTAAAAGATACTATCTTCAAGGAGCTCACAGAATGGGGGAAAGAGAGACAAGTAAACAGTTACAACACTGAACAACAAAAAGCCAAGACAGCAAACGCACAGGGTGCTTTGAAAAAAAGACAAAAAGGGAAACACATAGAAAGTAAAATAAATAAATAAAAACAGAATTTGATCTGTAGTATTAGGCACGATAATCTAGGCGTGATGATCCTTTAAAGACGATTACCATCCTCACGTCTGAGACTCAGAAAGGCTAAGGAGACACCCAGTGTATCACACGTGGAAAAGCAGGGAGGGAAAAAGTCCCGCCAAGCTGTCCCCAGCCCCACCGCGCATCACTCCTTCAAAGAGAGGAAAGCACTTTGAAAGTACATAGTAGGAGACAGGCTTCTCTTTTCCTTTAACAGGATAGATAGTAAGTATCAATGGGATTTTTGCTTTGTTTTGTTTTCCAGGGGGGTTTCTTTTCCTTGAACAGATTATCCAGTTGTCTTTGTGTTCATTCTTTACACATTAGAACTATGAAAGATAAAACACCCACAATCCCAACGTGAGAGTCAGTACTGTGTGAAAAGAACAATATGTGGGGACTGGTGGGTCAAAACCGTCCCCAGCGAAGGTGAAGCTCAAGGCAGCCGCAGGAAGTCACTGACCAGCAGGCCTGGCCCCAGGTCTCTAGCCTGGATTCAGTGTGCGCGTCCGGAGACGCTAAGGATTGCTCCAAGGGAGAGGAGGGAGTTCACATTCTTTATGCCCAAAGCTGCTTTGAAGTTTTGGACTAAAAAGAGAAGGAAGGTTCTTGCCTCTTTAAATAATCAGGCATTGAAGAATCAATTTTTTATCCTTAAGTCTAAAATCAAATTTATCACCTTGCCTCTAACTAGCACCTCCTCTCAACTTCCTGCCCTAACCCAAGCACGCACCTTCTTCATACCCTTTGAGAGTGGGGTCCGCTTGCAAGTGTTGGAGACCCTGTCTCCTCAGTACTGTAGAGGTCTCACCACCTGCTCTGCCCTGACCCCTGGTCGAGGGCTCCTCACCAGCTTTCCCTGGACTCTCACTGACCCCCGGCCCTCCCCACTCCCCTCTAGAAACACTGACACACGGAGATCGAACAAGTATACATCTGCATGCTTAAAGACGTTTACCTGCTCACTATGGACAATTAAATATATTCCAAACACTCCAGTCGAGCAACATTCAAAGCTCCTAAGCTACTGGGCTTTGCCTACATGTCCTGTCTTATCTCTCATTGCCCTCCTGAATAGACCTCATTCTCCAGGCAAATTAAATCCTTCCTCTCCCCCAGACACGCCCTTTGCATCCTGCACCCGTGCCTCTGCCGTGCACTTTCATCCACGTCGACGCCTTCCTTCCTTCTGTCCTGCAAGGTCTGGTTCCGATGCTACCATAAGCATCTCCTCCCTGCTAGAAATCATTTCTCCCCCTTCTGAGCAGCGTGCAGTGATGTGTCCTCAGTGGCTAAGTCGTATCTGACTCTCTGCGACCCCATGGACTGTAGCCCGCCAGGCTCCTCTGTCCACTGGATTTCCCAGGCAAGAACACTGGAATGGGTTGCCATTTCTTCCTCCAGGGGATCTTCCCCATCCAGGGATCAAACCTGCGTCTCCTGCATCTCCTGAATTGGCAGACAGATTCTTCACCACTGCACCACCTGAGAAGCCCCTCCAATCTGGTGTAGCATTTTGTTTCTACCCATCTTGGGGCTCTTATCACACAGACTGTGCTACAGTCAGTCGTGAGCTGCTGAAGAAGTTCACCCCATGACTCGCTATGTGGCATCTGGCAATGGCTGTGCTGGAAATCCTCACACCATGGTTGACTCGGGTGTTGGGAAGAGACGTGCAAGTCAGCTTCCGTGACCGTCGGGAGGAGCCAGCCGGAGCACACCACTGTTGATCTGTTTCTTTGCAGAATGGGAAAAGAATACCTTTCCGTGGAATTCTTGCAAAGATTAAATAATGAAGAGAATGCACATTACTCAACACAACCTGCCGTGGAGTAAATAATGCATGCTAGTACTTCTGCTGAGACCGCTCCATAACTCCTACTGTGGCTCGGACCCTATCGTCACCACTGCTAGGAACGGTGTCAGGCCCGCACCGACTCCTGCTCAGAGTAACGGTAGTATCGGCCCCACTAAGGGCACCCCAAGTGGTGCTTGTGGTAAAGAACCCGCCTGCCAACAGGCAGGGGACAAAAGAGATGCGGGTTCCATCCTGGGTGGGGAAGATCCCCTGGAGGAGGAAGTGGCAACCCACTCCAGTCTTCTTGCCTGGAGAATCCCACGGACAGAGGAGCCTGGGCGCTGTGGTCCATGGGGTATCAAAGAATCGGACATGACTGAAGCAACTTAGCGCACGCACGCGCGCACACACACACACACACACACACACACACACACACGGCTCCACCAAACTGCAAGCATCTTGAAGTAGGGAAGCGCCTACTATTTTTCAAGTGCAAGGCTTTTCCAAACACCAAGCTATGAGCTTCATACATACTTTCTCCCTTAATTCTGACAGTCACCCCATGAGAGTCTATAATTATCTCCAGTTTCTAGACGGCCAACTGAGACTGAAAAAGTTGAAGTCACTTGCTCAAGATCACACAGGCTTCCTGGGAGCTCAGCTGGCAAAGAATCTGCCTGCAATGCAGGAGACCCTGGTTCAATTCCTGGGTCAGAAAGATCTCCTGAAAAAGGGATAGGCTACCTGCCCCAGTATTCACGGATCAGATGGTAAAGAATCCACCTGCAGTGTGGGAGACTTGGGTTCAATCCCTGGGTTGGGAAGATCCCCTGGAAGAGGGCATCCCGAGCGCCCTGCCCTGATGTGTGGAGTCTCAACCACTGGACAGCCAGAGAAGTCCCTACAAACCATTCTTTGATTAAACCCATTTGATGCTCAAGTATTTATCAAATTAATAAATTGTCTTAATTTTAGACAGCAGACTTACTATTTCCCCCAAACTCTTCCTCCTATGGATTAATCTTTATGGTCCAGGGAAGACTTATCAGAATTATCCTACCACCTAAACTTCTCTACGAAATCAAAGCTATAAATAAAAACCTGAGTTGTGATTATCTGTAACTTCTTATCAAAGAAGAACTTTAGCCAAAGAATTACATTTAAAACACATGCTTTTTTTGAATGAACAGGCACAAATGCAATTATAAATGGCACATAAGACTAGAAATTAGTGAGCATGTGAGACAACCTTGAAAAAAATCAAGACTGATCATTCTTATCTAACTGCAGTCAAAGCAAGTGCCCATGGACTGAACTGTAGTTTCATTAGCTTGATTAAAAGTGAAAACCAGAGGAAGGGTAAAGTAGGTCAAAAACTTCCTGAGTCCTTTAGGATTAAAACATTTACTGGATGCCAAGCATGTGTGAAAGCATCAGGAAGAATCCATGTGCCATTCTTGGAAGATGGGGAAAGTCAGGACACCCTCAACAGGAAAAGTCGATTACAGGAGAATGAAAACAAAGAACTGGGCCTGAACTCCAGCAAAAGGATTTTGAAAGCGAAATGCCTTTATTCATGACCCAAGCTAGGGAATTTATAGCCAGAGGGGCAACCTCTACACGGGATATACAAAACAGGTTTTATTATGGGACTGATCAGGTTTTTCAAAGCCAGCTCTTAATTACATAATTCAAGCTTTCTACCGTTTTTTCCTTCTGTTCCTCTCACCCACATGGGGAGACACACACGCACACACTCAAACTCACACACCTCTTGTCTTACATAAAACCATACATTGTTCCTAAAACCTTCAACTAAGCCACCCTGTACCTCCCCCTCCGCCACAGCAACCCCACAGTTCCATTTCTGAACATCTTAAAACAGCACTCCCTCGTCCAAACTAATCTGGTTGTGGGAAGGAGAGAACAGCAAAGACAGTAAGTGGTGAGAAAGGGAAGACTTCTGGGGCTGATCACGCCTTGAGTGACAACTGTAAGAGCTCAGCCTTTAGGCTCAAGTTTTCCATAGGTTTTGAGGGACTTGGAGGAGCAGGAATTCAAAGGGAAATAAATAAGAGTGATGACTACCTTTTCTAAGAACTCTCTATGGAAATTAAGAATTCCGTTCGATTTTATAAAAAGGTAAAAGCATAATTCTTCAGTTCTAGACACACCGTCAATTTATTAACAGCTTCTTTAAAGATGGGAGAGGAAATAGGACCACATTAAATCTACATACTGACTTTAAGATATATCCCATTTCAGACATGTTAACTGAGGAGTTGGGGCAGTGTCATTCATTAGGCAGGTAAGGGTGGAGTAGGGGACTGGAAGCGAGCACACAGCCCAGATCCAGAAACCCTCATACCTGGACCGCCTCTTCTGGTTCTGCTGTTCTGCTGAGACTCGGTCACCTCCACAGACGGGTAGATCTGGGGAGGCTGGTGAGTCGATGGCCACAGAAGAGGATCCGAGCCTCTTCTCACTTAATGACGGCCCAGTTGAAAAGCAAAACGGAACACCTGTAGGAAAAGAAAAAGGCTTCAGGTCAGGGAACTATGTCATCTTCCAGCATGCAAACCTACACTATACACCACTTCCATTTCGTCAGTAGCACAGACATGCACACACAGATCCAGGGATGTTGAAAGCTCGTTTACAGAAGCACTGAAAATATTTTCTTTATGGGCTTCCCCAGTGGGAGCCTTATTGTTTGTGAACTGTACATGTTCACAGACACCATCTTCATATGAATTTTTCACTCCAGTTTATACCCGGGACCACCTGTCCTCCACACTGAGGGGCTGACTCCTCAGTGAAACGTCCGTGTTTCTCAGAAGAGACTCTTGACTGGGAGGTGAGGTGACTGCGCGGAGATGCGTCTGGTTTCATGCTGACACTCCTCGTGACGCACCACCATACTTCACTCTAATATCCAGGATCCTCGCAAAGTTCTGCCTTTCTTTTGAAGTACATTATTGAGGCTCTTATTATAAGTAAAAGTGATGGCTTAAGAAGTTTAGCTGTCGGAAACCACAGCAACACAGCCTCCATTTACCGCTATAAAGCATGAAGTCAGAACAGAAGATTAAAACAACCCCACCCCCATCCTAGAGGAAGTCAGCAACAGAGGTGACTGACTCTCCTGCTTCCGTCGAGATGTCGCTTGAGCTTACTGAGTAGTATTTCCATTAACCACAAAAAGCTTGGGAAAACTGGAATAATGAAGAGAGAAATCAGAGGGAGACCATAAAAGCCCAGTTCATTTCAAGGAGAAAGCAGTAACCATTCCTTTCCCTTACATTTTAAATATCACAGCAAATTTAAGTAACGAAATAAACAATTCACTGAGAGCACACTTTTATGTACAACTTTAATTTCTTCCTACTGGGTTCATTACCAAGCTGTTTACTTTCTTCAGGCAGGATGGGAAGGGAAAAAAAAAAAAACAAACTTTCAAAAGACTCATTTAACAGAGAAGTCAATTTCCACTAATGTTGTCTTCATGTAGCATACATGGTCTTTCAAAACAGACCTATGTATACATATAGCAGTCTCTTCCTTTATAAGAACAACAGCAATTAGCCCACCATCAGACACATCATTGCTATTCTTACCCTGGAGGAAAAAAACATGAATATGAGAACCATCTTATTTATAATAATTGCAGACTGGTTAGTATTTCTGACAGAACCAATTTTCTCCTCACCTGCATAAACAACTCTAATTGTGAAAAGAATAACTCTTCTTTAACTATTAGATAACCCAGATTTTGCTTTCTGAGAAGTTAGGCAGGGAGTATTTTTCATGCATTCCATCCTAAGAAAGCAGGAAGAAAGTGCTTGCCAATCAGCTGTAGCCATCGAGTTATTTAACACAAAAAGAGTTCCCAGGCACTGCGGGCTTTGGAATTTCAGGTGTATCACAGGGGACACGAGCGGGACATGTGGACCAGCAGCCCTTTCACGGGGTCATCAAGGGCTCCACAGGCCCCAAACATCCAGAAGCCACTTCTGTGCGTTGCTCGTGAAAGGGAAGAACACTAGGGCTTTGCACTGGTGTGTAGGAGGCCAAAGTGGGCAGGAAAGAGAGATGAAAGCAGAAGCAACTGAACAGCCCACAAAATATTCATCACAAAGATTCCACAGAACACCTCCTTTTTTCCCTGAGCTCTTCAGATCATGCTTATAGGTAAAGATAGGAGGTTTTAATTGGCAAGAATGCATATCCAGCTTGTTAGAGATGGGAGAATAAAAGGGACAGTCTTAAAATTCCTCAAAATCTACTTAAAATTCCCTAAAATTCCTCTCGAAATTTCCTCGAAACTCATTCCATTCAGAACATTTAGCAGTGGGAGCAGGAGAGGGGACATTTGCATGGCCCACCCCCTCACCCAACACACACACACCTGCTCACTTAGAGCCCAAAGCTACATGATTAAAGTAGCTAGAGAAAGCCATCAAAGCCACTGAAAGTAATGCTTAGATAAAATGTACACGTATGAGAACAGGCGTTAAAGGAAATGCATTAATACACATTTTGAGCTCTATCTTTGGTAAGTGTAACCCCAAAAGAAAATTCTCTCTACAAAGTTTTCAAATAGTTCTTCAATGTTTCCTCATATCAAAAAGAAAAAAAAAGTTTGGCTATTACAGAATTGGTCTCGGCCAGAATTTACTCCCCAGTAATACTTATCACAGACTCAGAGATCTGTAAAATAATATATGTAATATATTATATATATTATATAGTATTATATATATATATAATATATATATATAGGGCCCTTTCAGATACATATATATTTTGGCCCCAAAAGTGCCCAAGAGATATGTTTCAGGCTCAGCTTCATCACTTCTACACATGACTCAGTAATGTTTCCTTGTGTGGCTGTTCAAATGTCAGTTGGCACCTTAGTCACTTACAGAACATACTCACCTACATTGTCCCAACAAATCCTCAGGGGTATCCTGTGAAGTAGGTGGGAGAACTATTAATAGCATTCACTGCTTAATAGAGGAATAAAAATTCATAGACATCAACAAGTCAGAGGTAATGAAAGCAGAACCAGGGGTCAAACTGTCTGACCCTTAGTCTAGCGAACATGCGCGAAATTACAGATGGGTCTGTGTTTCACAAGGTACGCAATATTCCCACTGTGGCTACCGATCCCAGGATTCATTCTAGCAATAGCCTTTTTTTTTTTTTGGGTAACGCGCTTTAGTGCATCTTCTAGCTCCCTACAATAGCACAGCTAATTCTCACCAACCTTTTTCACTGATTCATTTCGGGGGTTAAGGTTCCTTCTCCCAGAAGGTCTCCCCTTAGACAAGGATCAGTGAGCTGCGTTTCCGTGGATCAGTCTAAAGAGAAAAGGAACAAGTAATACTCGGGGACCCCCTTTCCAGCACACCATTGTTCTTAATATTAACCAACATGTCACTCAAAAGAAGACATAGCTAGCTTGCCTTCACTTGACAATCAATCTGCCTTGAGAGCTAGAACCGATAAGAGGCACAGCCTCCCGTTCTGTTATAGAAATTCGATAGTCTCCCCCACCTTATTCCTCTTTATCAGCTCTCGTTCAAATGACTTCTTCTACAGAAGTGAAATGGCATATTGCATGGGATTATTACAGGATATCTTTTAAATTCTCTTGTTCATTTCAATAGCGAGTATTTGAAGGAAGCTAGCACGAGTTCTGACGATGACAGGGGGAGTGGGAACTGAGTTAGCATCAGCGCGTGGATTTCGCCGCTTGTAGAAAGGGAGCACTACCTAGTTGCGTGGGTCTGAAATGGCCAAATAAACACATTTGTTCTAAGAAGATGACAGCAGTTCTCCACATTAACAGTGAAAATATTAAACCCACAGAAGACATTTTAACTGTTCTGACAGAATGGCTTGAGTGCTAGGCCAGCTCATTAAATCCAGCCCAAGTAAAGGAAGAAAAGGTTGATGAGGTCATAGCTCAGGAGTGAGGTCACCAGCCAATCTGACCTCATAGCAACAAAAGAAGTTTGACTGATGAAAAGGAGTCCCCAGGGTAGAAGTCAACATCCCTTTGCCTAAATGAGTCTTTCAGCTCAGGGGAAAAATAATGTTGGCGAGAACTCTCTCCTGTGCCCAGGGAAGCATGTGACTGATAGCACTTTAAAGTCTACTGTGAAAGATCCGATGATTAACTGACCTTTCGGATCCTAGAAAGGTTACATTAGCAGCCCCTATCAGTGCTTCAGAGCTGAAGCAGTGGAGTGTGAAACTCAAATTCCACCATGAGCTCAGAGAATGATTAAAGTCAGAAGTGATCCATGGCTGTTTATAAATGAAGTCTGACTCCTAATATTATCAATAATGTGGAGTAAGCAAAATATAATTGTGGTGGCAAAAAAAGATGGTTAGATTTTGCTTTTGGTTTTCTAAGGAACCAAGAAAAGCAGTTGGGCTAATGAAAATATGAATATTAGTTGTCAATTTTGGAAATGAATGCTATTTTTAAGCATGTAGGAGGTTGTCTTATCATAAATATTTCAAAAAGCCAATCAATAATACAGCGTATCCCTCTAGTTACCAACGTGAAGAAATTTATTCACTAGTTTTATTTCTGCTGAAATCCATTTTTGAAGGTTTGGGATTGATTATATCAAGATAAGTTGTCTTATTTTTATCAAAATATTATTTACTACTTAAACACTTCTAAAGCAGTAACATGTCATGACTTCTTCATTTGTTGACTAGAAAAGCCGAATATTTACTGACATTTCTTGAAAACTTGCTATAAGCCCACAGGAAAGAATCTGACGTCATCAAACTGTGTTTTCCTTCACTTGACAGGAAGCCGACTTCAAGCAGACTGACTTGAATCTGGACCTCACTGGGGAAGCATAAGTGTTCAATAAACTGCATTATTTTTTTATCTGGAAAATACTGAAGTGCAGTGGCTTTGTCATCCTGGACTTTACTTTCTGGAAACCTGGCCATCCCATGTGGACTTCTGGTAGAATGAGCAATGCAAAGAGCTGGCTGGGACTTGGCGTGTCCTTGTACTTCTGGGGACTGATGGACCTTACTACCCCTGTTCTCTCGGGCACTCCGACACGGCCAGGCAGACTAGAAGCGTTCCTGTCAGACAAGCCACAGCCACACCCGCGGACAAAGAGAAGCTGGGTGTGGAACCAGTTTTTTGTTCTGGAGGAATACACTGGAACTGACCCTTTGTATGTCGGCAAGGTAAGAACTGCCAAAGAGACCGATAAGTTATCCGAATACTGGACATTGAAATTGAATAGGAATATGAACTATGAAAGCTCTCATAGCCTGAGGCCTGAGAACAATTTTAAACTAGAGGTATGTTAATTGACAGCTAGTTGAGATCTAGTTTTTGCTTTGTCAGATACTGGTCAGAAAGGAAAGGCTTCTCTTTGTTCTTGCCTCTGTTCTGAGTGGGAAAGGCTAGGAATTGGGTTTTTGGAGGAAAAGACTTGGGTCCTGCAAGAACTGTTCAAGTCCTCACACAGGCAGCAGCAGCCTCAGGAATAACAGGATAAGGAAGAAGTAAACTGAGAAACGCAAAGGGAGGAGCTTAGGGTTTGTTTTTTTCAAAGCATTTCCACAGGTATTGCCTGAGGCCAAAATTCAATGAAAAAAAAAAAAAAAAGAATAAAACATTCTTCATTTCAGAAGATCCTAGCTTGTGCTTTAGGATTGCTGGAGACGATCAATGAATATATTTATAGACTTCACATTCGAAATCCCTTGATTTATCTAGCATCATTTCATTTTTAATCGGGGCTTTCTCCTGTGTTTACTTTATTTGGATGTTAATCAGAGGCCATTTTGCAAAAGCAACTAAGTGAGAGAACAGAGGAAACAAGGAACTAATTAGAAAATAAATAATTCATTTAAATAACTTAAACACTTGCTTAGCACACAGGCTAAGAGTGCAGGTTCCAGAGTCAAACACATGTGGGTGCAAAACCCAGCTCGGCCAGTTGCTTCCAGAGTGACTCTCGGCGGGTCACCAAGTCCTGTTAACCTGGTTCCTCAAATGTTTAAGAAGGATAATAAGAGAACTACAACTTCTCAAGAGTGGTCTACATAAGCTCTTTCCTCAACTTCCACCCACTTCTCAACCCAGGTGGGCTTCCCTGGTAGCTCAGTCGGTAAAGAATCTGCCTGCAGTGCAGGAGACCCGGGTTCGATCCCTGGGTCGGGAAGATCCCTTGGAGAAGGGAATGGCCACCCACTCCAGCATTCTTTCCTGGAGAACACTACGGACAGAGGAGCCTGGCGGGCTACAGTCCACGGGGTCACAAGGGTTGGACACAACTTAGTGGCTAAACCACTGAGCCTAGGTAGCTGCCCTCCGCCCTGTCTCTGCACAGATGCCATGTTTTCGGGGCTCCTGGGGACCTCCCCACCACGAGAGCTGAGGGTCCAGTTTACGGAGCCGCCCCACGGGGGCCTTGGACGCCGCTGCCCAGCCCCTCCTTCCTGACTCACCTTCTTCCCTCAGCTTCACGGCATTCACAGCCCTGTTCTTCCTCCTCCCTTCTCAGCCCCTCGCTGGTCCTCCCTGCCCACCTGTGGCGTCTTCCCCATCACACCCATCCCCAGGGGGTGGTTTTAAACTCACCCCTATGGCTTTAAACCCCTAAAGCAGTGAATTCAAAGCCTCCGTCCCTGGCTCAGACCACTCGTCCGAGCTTCAGAAGGAAAACCCTCCTGCTCCGCATTTAGAACTCCTCGGCCTCCATCCACTGAAGCGTCCCTAATCTCCCTCCCGAACCCAGTCTGCCCTCGGTCGTCCCAGTGGCGGCACTGCCACCTCCCAGTTCCTAAGCCTGGGCCCTGCTGGTCAGGCGGGCCCTCCCCTCGGTCCCTGCGCCTGCAGATCGCGTTAGTCCGGAGCCAAACAAACCCTCCTCCGTCTCACCCCCGCGCCCACCGTCATCTCAACCTGCGCAAACACCTGTCCCCCCAGCAGCATCCTTACTTCTGTCCGCACTTCCTTCCAAGCCACTCTCCATACACGATCTTTTGAAATGTGAGTGAGACCGTAAAGAATCTGCCTGCGATTCAGGAGACCCAGGTTCGATCCCCTGGTCGGGAAGATCCCCTGGAGGAAGGCATGGCACCCCACTCCAGGGTTCTGGCCTGGAGAATCCCATAGACAGAGGAGCCCGAGGGGCTACAGTCCACGGGGCCGCAGAGGCGGACACGGCCGACACAGACCCCATCACCCTGCTGCCGGCCGTCAGGGCCTTCCCGCTGCGCTCTGAGCCACCCAGGCCCGCCCTCCTCTCTCGAGGCCGCTCCTCCCACAGCCGCCCCG
This sequence comes from Bos indicus x Bos taurus, assembly GCF_003369695.1. NCBI lineage: Eukaryota > Metazoa > Chordata > Mammalia > Artiodactyla > Bovidae > Bos > Bos indicus x Bos taurus. Next base: position 60,196,625 of record NC_040099.1, read on the forward strand.
CCGGCCCCTGCCACGTGTCTCGCCCCCCACGCCGGCCCCCACCACGTGACTCGCCCCCCGCCAGCCCCCGCCACTCGCCCCCCGCCGGCCCCACCACGTGTCTCGCCCCCCCCACCCCCCGCGGCCCCGGCCACGTGGCACGACCCCCCCCACCGGCCCCCGCCACGTGTCTCGTCCACCGCCGGCCCCCGCCACGTGGCACGTTGCCCTTGCCACCCTCCCAGCCAGGGCTCTGACCGCCGCCCTCTCTCCGCCCGGACCTGGGGACGCGGCCTCCAGCAGCTCCCAGACTGGCCGGCTCTGCCTTCCTCCCCGCATCGTGAGACGCGCTCGTCCTGGCTGCCCTCGGGGTCGGCTCCTCTTCATCTTCGAGGGCTCATCTCTCACCTAGCTTTGCCTTGACCGTCCTCTGAGGCACACCCCTGTTGGACTCTCTCACTACCATTAGGCTTTCCCCATTCTAATCACAACCTACAATATCTAAGTTGTTCATTTGTCTATATCTGTATTGCTGGGGTCGTGTGTGTGTGTGTGTGTGTGTGTGTGTGTGTGTGTGTGTGTGTGCGTGCGCGCGTGCACACACTCAGTCGCATCCGACTCTTTGCGGCCTCAGAGTCTGTACCTCGCCAGGCTCCTCTGTCCATGGGACTTTTCAGACAGGAATACTGGAGTGGGTTGCCATATGCTCCGCCAGGGGATCTTCCTGACCCAAGGATCGAACCTGTGTCTCTTGTGTCTTCTGCATTGACAGGCAGATTCTTTACCACTGGAGCCACCTGGGAAGCCTTAGACCAGACTATAAGCTCTGTGAGGACAAGGATACTGCTCGCATTTCCCCCACAAGACCTAACACAGTGCCTGTCACACAGACATGACTACCTCCTAGAGTGATAAGGATTAAGTAAACTGACTAACACAGGGAAAGTGCTTTAGCAGAGTGCCTGGTCCAGAGTGAGATCTTAGTGATGGCTGCCCAGCGGTAGAAGTCGGATGAGGATTAGTGACAGTGGGAGCAGCAGCAGCATAGTGCGCTCCTTACGGGAACTGAGCAGCTCAGTAGCGCACACCTAATGTACCCGCAAACCCCTGAGCCTCAGAACCTGTGGGTTTTCTTTGACTTTCTCTCCTTCTCTTCCTTCATGCACCTGTCACCACATCCTGCCAGTATCTCCTTGCCACTTTCTCTGAGTCATTCATCCTCTCCAGATCTGTTCTCCCTGTGGTCCTCCGGGTCTTCATGATTAGATTAACTGAGCTGGCGCAGTAAGGGAGGATCTCCTGGACCCTCCCCCCGGGACTCCGGCCGTTTATCTCCTTGAAGCGCCCTTCCCATCACGTCACTCGTCTGATTAAGGAAGCACTGTGGCTCTGCAGTGCTCATCAGAGCTCTCAGCATACAGGGCAAGCACTGCCAGAAAATGAGCCCCCACACTGGGATAGCTCCAGTCTCACCCTCATCTCGGTCAGGCTGGGTCTCCTTACCAGCCCGACACAACACACCCCGTCGGTCCCTGCCCCAGAGGTGTGTGCGGGCCGCTGTCGTGCCCGGGACACACCGTCCCCTCCTCTCCGCTCAGCCATGTTCAAGTTTCTCAGGGTCCCAGCTTAAAAGCATTTTCCATCATGAATACATCTTCCATTCAGAGTTCCAAAGATTTCTAGCAACTCGGTATTTGTAAAACATTTCTCCCAACTAGACACACATCAGTTCAGTTCAGTTCAGTCACTCAGTCGTGTCTGACTCTGCGACCCCATGAATCACAGCACGCCAGGCCTCCCTGTCCATCGTCAACTCCCAGAGTTCACCCAGACTCACGTCCATTGAGTCAGTGATGCCATCCAGCCATCTCATCCTCTGTCGTCCCCTTCTCCTCCTGCCCCCAATCCCTCCCAGCATCAGAGTCTTTTCCAATGAGTCAACTCTTCGCATCAGGTGGCCAAAGTACTGCAGTTTCAGCTTTAGCACCATTCCCTCCAAAGAAATCCCAGGGCTGATCTCCTTCAGAATGGACTGGTTGGATCTCCTTGCAGTCCAAGGGACTCTCAAGAGTCTTCTCCAACACCACAGTTCAAAAGCATCAATTCTTCGGTGCTCAGCTTTCTTCACAGTCCAACTCTCACACCCATACATGACCACAGGAAAAACCATAGCCTTGACTAGACAGACCTTTGTTGGCAAAGTAATGTCTCTGCTTTTGAATATGCTATCTAGGTTGGTCATAACTTTCCTTCCAAGGAGTACATAGCTCCTGCTAAAATAAGTTTTGGAAAACACCTTTGTATTCAGTAATTGCTTTGTGTGGTTGTACAATTTCGAGCCCTCCTTCCTTCTCCCAAGGACACAAACTGAGACCTCGTCCTGGCCTTGCCTACATTTCCCTGACACCACACACCTAGCACAGAAAATTCAGAAAGACTAGGGGGCCTGACGCTTTCCTGGGGTGCCACAGCACTGCATGTCAGTCCCATGCACATAAGGCAGACGGTTCAGTCATCGTAACAGTGCTAGGAAATAAGTATTAAGTCACCTCTCCTGGATAATTTAAATAAGGGAAGGTTCGGAGAAGTTACGGTCCTTGCCCAAAGTTACACAGAAGGTTAATAGGAAATCTGACACCGAAGCCATGGGCTTTCTTTTTCTTTGGCCTGTATGTGGCCGTGACTTTAGACCTCGCCCTGAGAGACACACAGAAGAGTCCACGGTGTCAGTGAGACCAGAAATGTAACCAAGCCTGTTCCCTGAAGGTGGGAGCACTCAGCCGTGCAGCACGCTCCAGTGCTCATGATCAGTGCGACCCCGTGGGCCAGAGCCCTCCAGGCTCCTCTCCATGGGATTCTCCAGGCAAGAATACTGGAGTGGGTTGCCATGCCCTCCGTCCTCCAGGGGATCTTCCCAACCTGGGGATCGAACCCGTGTCTGTTCCATCAAGCTGCATTGGCAGGCAGGTTCTTTACCACTAGCACCGCCCAAGATTGGGGCTCACCCTGTCCTAACCCACCACCCCGGGACACAGGCCATCCCCCGCACCTCCACAGTCATCCTGACCAACCAGCTCTCAGTGCAAATCTGCGCCCTGGACTGGGTCTGCCGCCTGCGCAGGAAGGGAGGTGTGTGCGCACTCACCCAGGCGCTTTTCCCCTTACTTTCTCCTGAAAGAGAACCCAGCCCTCTCTCCCAGGGGCATTTCAGCTTGTCACCATGAGCTCTGGAAGACGTCTGTTTAGAAAGCCTGCCTGAGTATTTGCTTTTTTCAGAAAGGAGTACAGCAACAATTATCACCTGTAATTGGTATGGCCTTACAAAATCCACACTGGGCTTCCCAGGAACAAGGCAGTGTCGAGTCAAAGCGAGATTATATTGACATATGCAAAGAGGTGGATGCAGCGAGCTTGTGCTCGTGCATGAATCTGTGGTCCCGAGTCATACTGAGGTTAACAAGGGTGCGGAAGCTGTCTAACCACAAATTGTGAGCACTCACTGCCTTCCTGGAACCATACGCGGCACCATGAAAGACGGCGAAAAGGAGCAACATCACCCCCGTGTTGAGCTTCATGTACTTCCCATCACTCGCTACTCCTCTGGCTCAAGATCTTAGAGACGAAAGCAAGGTTAGGCTAGATACCAGCTGTCTTATTCTGTCTAGGATAACAAAGCTGTTTTCCCAGGATGGGGGTAACTGTGTGGTGCCAACTCCATTCCCGAAGCTCCGCGCCTTCCTCCAGGGAGCTGGTGCTCAGTCAGTGTGAGCTGAATTACATATGGATACATATAAAGCACATTTTTATTCCAATTTGCTGAGTGACTGAGAGAAAAGCTGTTAATATTTCTTCTTTGCAATTTTTGCAACCAAATGTACATTCTGTGACTGGAGAACCTAATGTTCAGTTCACTTCACTGTGCTGGCTACTAGGCTAGTGTCTCTCAGCTCTGTATTCTCCTTCCCATACTCTACAGGCCTGGGACTCTGCACATCACAGCTCCTCCGTTTCCAAGCAGCTCCCAGGTCCTGAGAGTGGAATGTTCTAGGGGGAGAACCAGAGGCGGGAGGAGAGGGACTTGCTCCTTTTATCTGTGGGAGCTGCTTCTGGTTTCTGGAACCATTTCCACACCCCAGCCTCACACATCCACTGGAGGGCGCCCCCTTCTCAGAGGTCAGAGTCTCAGCTCCATGGAGGGTGGGCACTGGGGAGGGGGGCCCACCTCTAAACTCCTGGAGCCCAGCCCAAGGGGATAACACCTCCTTCTCAGAGGTCAGAGTCTCAGCTCCATGCAGGGTGGGGGGGGGGCACTGGAGGGGGGGGCCTCTAAACTCCTAGAGCCCAGACCAAGGGGATAACACCCCTTTCTCAGAGGTTGGAGTCTCAGCTCCATGGGAGGTGGGCGCTGAGGCGAGGGGGCCACCTCTAAACTCCTGGAGCCCAGCCCAAGGGGATAACACTCCCTTCTCAGAGGGCTCCAGCCCAGCCTCCTCCAAACGTCTAGATTCCAAGAGCCCCCAACTCCTGCCCTCTGCTCCCCCAGCCAGAGGGGCACAGGCTGTTTCCTCGAGTTACTGGTTATCATCTCCAATGATACCTCAACATTTTTCCTTTTCAATCCTTCATGTTAAATTCTCTCTTCTAGAATGACTGGTGTGGGTTTTGTTCCCTGACTAGATCCTGAACTGATATGATTTTCGTTGACCCTTGAGTCACGTGGGGACTAGGGGGACCAACCCCCCACACAGTGGGAAAACCCAGGCGTCACTCTAGAGCTGGCCTGTGGTCCATACCCACAGCTCCTCTGTGCTCACGGCTCTCTGAATCCGCGGTTCTGCTCCACAGACGCATGCGTAGGACTGTTTGCAGCATTTATAATTGAAAAGGAAAAACCCACATATATGTGCACCCTCAAAGTTCACATCCACGTAGTTCAAGGGTCAAATGTGTATTCCCTAGAAATGAGTTATACGTAAGCAGACCCAGGCACTTTTCATAGCTGGTACGCGTCCTGTTGGGCTTCCCGGGTGGCTCAGAGGTACAGAATCCTCCTGCCATTGGAGACACGGGTTCAATCCCTGTGTTGGGAAAATCCGCTGGAGAAGGAAATGACAACCCACGCCAGTGTTCTTGCCTGGAGAATCCTATGGCCAGAGGAGTCTGGCAGGCTACAGTCCGTGGGGTCGAGAAGAGTCGGACAGGACTGAGCGGCTGAACAGCAACAGCAGGTCTTCCTGTTCCTAGGAGGTGGCCCTGCTTCTCTGTGAGGCTCTCCCCGCTTTCCTGTGCACAAAGATGCACAGATGCTGCCTGAGCGATGCTTGCCAGCTCCTTTAAGACAAAGACAACCTGCTTTCACTAAAAGCTTTAACTCCAACGCTACACCCTATACCACTCATTCACACAACCTTACCGAGCATCTGCTACACATGAGACTCACACTAAGATGAAAACCACACGGCTCCTGACTTCGAGGAACTCAGTCTAGAAAGTGCCTCAAATTCTTCTCTCAATACAGAGACAAAACTCAAGATCACAGATCCAGTTTCAGCCTGGACGCCATTGACGTCTGCCAGTCGAGTGACTCCCGAGGAGCCAGGACCATCTCTTGAGCAGCAAAGCTCTCTAGCCTCCTGTTACTTACTAAGCACTCTCCATAGGCAGAGCACTTGAACTTGGCCAATGATAATCACAATGACGTTTCACCTTCTTAAGTTTCACAGGACAAAACTTTTTAGATGACAGCTAGTATATCTCCAAACAACCCTGGATATTTTCTCTAATGTCAGCTTCAATTCTTTCTTTCTCCCCTGGATAATCTGCCATGCCCTACTTCACTCTAAGTGAAAGTCCTATTTTATATGCCTTAAAATTACACATATTTATATTTATATTTACATATGTATATACATATGTATGTAAACATGCAGAAATATATAAGGATATTTTTTTAATCCTTAGATCTTTGTCCTCCTCCTCCCAATTCCATTCCTCTGCCTGGGAACACAGTTCCAGATGGAATGGATTTTCATTTCTTTGTGGCCAGGTCCAAATAAAATGACTTTCCATTCTACACAATAAGAGCTAGGCACCTTGCTTGTCTTAAACGAAATAAATAGAAGATGTAGAATGTGGAAAATAATAATGTATAAGGAATGAGGAAATGTTAGGACTTTATATTCTAAATAGAATTCTTTAAGTAGAAAAAAATCCACAGCTATTTTTCCAGGCAGTTTTGTTCTCTTATTTCCCTTCTCTGGATAAGACACAGCTGAATTCCTCTAGGCAGCAAAATTACTGCTTGTGTGCTTTGCCCGTGAGTCCGTCTGAGATCAGCTCAAAGCCGGCCACAGCCTCCCAGCCCATCCTTGTCTCAAGATGCTGTGAATACACTTTCTGGTGTTTTCTTGGTGTCCGTGCCACTTAACACTCAGACTCATGCTGTCCCAGCAGTGCCCCAGGGAGCTTTCCCCAGCTTTACCCTGGGCTGTGCGTAACAGAACGGCCAACAGGCTGCTTTTGTCGTCTCTGCTGCAATCCTGAGGTTCGAAGGGAGTACGGGAGAGCTGGGCATGTTAACACCCTTTTCTCTCTGCATGTACATCACCGTCATAATTGGTCCCATTTATAGCTTTCCTATTATGGGAACTCTAGGCACTTTACATACATTAATTTCTAATGATCCCAACAAACCTTCAAAGGAAGAATTAACACTGTTCTCTACATTTATAATACAAGGAACTTGAGAATTATAAACATTAAATCATTTGTCAAGGACACTCAATTTATAACTGATACAGATAGTCTTCAGGCCACATATATTTGCCTCTCTGGCCTAAACTGGTCTATTTTATTAACTGAATCTCACGGACTTTATCACTGAACTGTGCAAGCCCAGCAACAAGAGTTAGTGGTGACTGACTGCGTGTAATTAATTTTTCGTTGCCCTCTTAGAGAAGGACTGTTATAAGATGGCACAAAACTCTAGGGTTCTTGCCACTTATACACATTGACTATAATTAGAGCTGCAAGAGTTTATTTCTAGGCTTAAAATGAGCGCTGTGCCCCTGGGCTCATTTTGAGAGTCGCCACAGAGTAATTTGGGAGGAAATATAGTTGGATGGGCAGATAAAAGCATGTGCCTACCACAACCTTCTACATACAGATTTGAGTGAGTCAATTACAAGGCCAGAAACGGGTCCCAACAAAATGATAGATACCCTGACACAGAGAATAACAACCAGCTGTAAAACTCCATTTTGATACCTGCAACAGAAGCAAGCAAAGTCCTACTGAGGGAAGCTGTGGAACTGAGAGGATTCCGAGGGCCCCCAGAAGTCATTCGGTATCTACGGCACAGTGGCCACAGACGGTTTTATTCGCTGCTTCATCAGCTTCTCAGCCAACCTGGATGGTCCTAAAGTTTTTGAAATTCCAAAATAATTTACATCAACACTTTTACATTTTTAAATGTTTACACTCATCCCTTAAAAAAGACTAAATGGAAAAGCTGGATTCCTCCTCATTAGACTCGCTCCTGTTGCACACGGGACAACACAGCAGGGGACACAATACAATACAGTGTGGGTCCGACACGTCCCAGAACGCCTGTTGTCTGTACTTCTCAGGGAGAGAACTTTAAAAATAGTACTAATGATACTGAATGTGAAGTGGAGAAATTTTGCTTGTTCATCAACTTATATTTGCTCTTTGATACAGCCATGTTCAAAGCAGGTTAGTTCTTTGTATAAGGAAACATTTGAGTGGGAAACAGTCTTCCTGTTTGAAAGGAAATCATACACTTGTACCATACTGAAAATCTGTTTATTTTCGACACCTGTTGACCGGTCGGTGCTTTTCCCCCTCAGCTTCATTCAGACATGGACCGGGGAGATGGCTCCATCAAATACATCCTCTCGGGAGAAGGCGCAGGCGTCGTGTTTACCATCGACGACACCACCGGCGACATCCATGCCATTCAGAGGCTCGACCGAGAGGAGAGGGCCCAGTATACTCTCAGGGCTCAGGCCCTGGACAGGCGCACGGGCAGGCCGATGGAGCCGGAGTCCGAGTTCATCATCAAAATCCAAGACATCAACGACAACGAGCCCAAGTTCCTGGACGGGCCTTACGTCGCCACGGTGCCGGAAATGTCACCAGTGGGTAAGGCGGGCATGCACTGATCCTCACCAACAGCAGTCCCCCTCTAGAAGGCCCTCCCGCCTCAAGGTGGAGAAAGAGAGAAAGTGCACAACAGCCCCCCAAACACAAAGCTGCACCGAGCCACTCAGACGTGAAATCAGCCACAGTGCAGACAGCAGCAACACTAAGCCTAGCGCTGTCACTCGCTCTGGGTCTCCTGAATCGATTTTTACCCACGTGTCTGTCTGACCGCACCGGGTTTTGGTTGTGGCGCCTGGGATCTGGGATCTTCGACCTTTATTGCGCCACGGGAGATCTTTGGTTGCAGCATGTGGGATCTAGTTCCCCAACCAGAGACTGAACCTGGCTCCCCTGCACTGGGAGCGTGGAGTCTTAGCCACTGGACCACCAGGGCAATCCCCAGTTCTGCTTCTTAAAAAGCAAAACAAAAGATAGGTGATCGATGGGCAGGCAGATAATGCCTGATTCATAAGGGAGAAGCGTTTTGGTATTACCGAAAGAGGAATGCGGGGCCCAAAGCCTGCGCTGGCCTTACAAGTCATTAAGAATTTAAGACACAAATAACTCCCATCCCCACTAAAGAGGTACTTTTGTGCTAAGCAGTTGTAGAAGCTTGACCTAGAAACAGGCCCTCCCAAGGAAGCAGACATAACATTTGCAAATGCTTAAAACTGCCCGTTCAGGCCTGCATCCAGTCTTGAGCAACTCCGCTTGAACGGGTGTCCACCGCTTCTCTTCCTCAGGGACTTCCGTCATCCAGGTGACGGCCACCGACGCTGACGACCCGACCTACGGCAACAGCGCCCGGGTGGTGTACAGCATTCTGCAGGGCCAGCCGTATTTCTCTGTGGACTCCAAAACAGGTACGTGCTGGGGCAGTCGAGTCAGAGGTATTTGTTTTATTCTCTACTAATTTGTAACTGCGATTTAGGACAGACACAACTCTCCATTTCAAGAACTCTGCAGACAGTGCACTAGCTCGGAAGATGGTTATAAGCGTCAGGATGAAGACAGCAAACTAGCGCTGCCTGCGGGGTCAGAGCAGCGCGGCGTACAGACGGTGTGCTGGTCTGCTGGGAGACGCCCGAAGAACTGCCTCTGCAAAAGGACCTCCTCACCAGCCTTCAAAGAAATAATAATATCAATAATGCTATGGCTGTACTCACTCCCCAGGAGTAAGGTCTTTCATAACTTCAAGAAGACCCAAGAGGACTGGCATAGTAACCTGGGCTCACTATAGAACCAGGATAATTGGTTTTGAAACTAGAAAGAGCCTTAGGCAAATCTTCCAGTCCATCGACACTCACTTAGTGGACAAGGAAGTCGTGACTGGAGACCTAACAAAGCGCTCCTGGTTGTAGGTGTGTCCCCTGACCCGCGGTCCAGCGTTCCTCCCGCCAGTCCACCCCGTAGTAAGCTGAGAGCAAGGCTGGAATGAAGGGAGCTCAGAGCATGGGGTGTGGGCCCCGGGAAAGGAGGTGCTCAGAGGGACGCTCCGACAGGGGGAACACCTAGGGAGCTGGGCAGGCACGGGCCACGTCTAGAAAAGAACAAGGCAACAGCCAACAAGTCAGTTTGCTTTGGGTGTTCTGTTTTGTTTTCAGTTTTACTCAGGAACTTTGACAACAGAATGTATAGTTTATCTATGAAGAATTCCCTTTAACCATTTTGAATTGGGCAGAGCAACTCAGATATCATTGCTATTAATATATAATAATATATTATTCCATATTGTTATCTTGCACTTGTGCCAGACTTTCTCCCTTTTAAAATACACTCATAGATCTCATCATATTTGAGCATCCCAACAATCTTGGAAACTTGTGAAATATATGGAAGCATTATTACTTCATTTTACATATGGGAAAATTAACATACGGACCTAAGAGTAATTAACAAAAAAAATGGAGCAAAGAAACTTACAACCACAGAGACAAAGTCAAGGCCAAACACTCAAAGTCATCTCTTTACATGAAATAGAAAAAAACACATTTTATTAGCAACCTGATATAATTTTTTCCAGAAATCTTCGGGGAACCAGGCATTCAGAAAATTATGTCATAAAAGTAGAGAGTATAAATTAGTAGGAGGAAAGAAAAAAAGGTTCCAGTTAGGGATTTCTATAAAATAGTAATTTTAACCATTCTACAAATGGAGGGAGGGACCATGAGGGGGTGCCCACAGGGAGGAAAAATACAGGCAGGAAGAGGGTAATATGTCCTTTACATCGTTAAGAGGAAACTTACATTATTTTGACAGCTCCCAAGGGGCATCTATAGTGTTAAGGTCAAAAATACATAAAAAGATAGTTACTGCCATGCCCAGGGAGCATTTATAAAAAGAAAACACTGCATATTTCACTTTAGACTGTCGCTGCTGTAATGCGACATATACATTATAGGAGTAAAGCGAGGACAGGTTTGCGGTTCCCCATTTCTCCCCGTGGCATGCAAAAGGCCTACTGAGCCAAGGGTCATGTTTAAACGTGCAGTAAACAAGCCTTTAATCTTTGCCTGGAGAGCACAGAAGTCAGCTTTTCTAAGTGGAAGCGTTAAAAGGAGGATCAAACATGCCCACACATCCTTGGCAGGATCAAAACAACACATTTCACAGGATTCTGACTTAGACCCTTCTCCCTAAATGGAAGCACATTATCATACCCTGATGTTGCACATCGTCTGGGCAAGTTCATCTCGTATGGATGTTAACAATAAACATCTCAGAGCATCTTTTATGCTGTCTTATCTCACAGCATACAGTGAAGCACGGAGGTAGGAAGAACGTAATAAAACGGATTGAACATACGACGACAAAGAAGAGCAAATCTGAATTCCACCCCTGCTTCCAGGCCCTGGGGAGGCAGGAGCAAGCAGCCTGGGAATGGGAAGAAGAGTCCCTCACACTAGTAGGGCTCTAGCGACTGGAGAGAGAGCTAAAGGAAAAGGATCTAAAATCGCAGACTTGCTGACTGTGAGGCTTTGTTTCCCCACCTGAAGCCCAGTTTTGTTTGGTGAGACAGAGCAGCCCTGAAGTCGCTGCAGACCAACAGGTCCCAGGTCTGTTAGAGGGCCACTGCTGCCACCTGCTGGTCTTTCTCGGGAATGCGCCGTAGAAACCAGCCCGCCAAGCCCGACTCCATGGAGGGGTCTGAGTGAGCTCCCGGAGTTGGTGATGGACAGGGAGGCCTGGCGTGCTGTGGTCCACGGGGCCGTGAAGAATCGGACACGACAGAGCGACTGAACTGAACTGAAATGGCCCTTCCAGCTATAACAATCTTTACTCATTCACCCTCTGTTTAAGCACAGCATTTTTTTTTTTTTTACGCTGGGGATTCCCTGATGGCTCAGTGGTAAAGAATCTGCCTGAAATGTAGGAGGCGCGGGTTCAATCTCTGGGTTGGGAAGATCCCTTAAGAGGGAAATGGCAGCCCACTCCAGTATTCTTGCCTGGGAAATCCCATGGACACAGGAAACTGGCGGGGTACAGACCATGGGATCGCAGAAAGTTGAACACGACTGAGCTAAAAGGACATTCTGACCGCAAGTGTAATAAAACAGGTGCCTTGCGTCTCTGACAAGGCACAGGGAGAAGCCTAGAACCCAGTCTTTAAAATGGGACTGGTGGTTTTGCTTTTAAAAACAAAGCTCGTTTCTATCCTGCAGGGGTAATTAGGACTGCGCTCATGAACATGGACCGAGAAGCCAAAGAGTACTATGAAGTGATCATCCAAGCCAAGGACATGGGCGGGCAGCTCGGAGGGCTGGCGGGGACCACGACGGTCAACATCACCCTCTCAGATGTCAACGATAACCCACCCCGCTTCCCCCAGAGTGAGTACCCAACCAGCAAGAGTGCAGCTCTCAAGTCAGAGGGACGCAGCGGTGACGGAGGCGAAAGAGAAAGGCCGGTCTGAGTCCCTCTTTGAGTTCAGTTATTCCTGGGTTCCTTTCTGACATTTATCATGCAATTCTCACATCACCATTTCCCTCCTAGATCCAACTTCCCAGACCACTAAACCAGTGTTGCTCTATTTTTCACTATCACTTCCCTCCAGAGCCCTTTTAGACCCTTTTTTCCCTTGAGTGTCATGCCCTGACCGCTCCCCTCATACAATTAAATATTAAGCAAGATTTTGTTGGGTAGGGATGAACCTTAGATTTGTAATATCTAAGTTTTTTTCACCTCTCTCCAACAAGAATCGATTTTTTGTGCCTGTTGAGAATGCATGCAGGGAGACTCAGCCAAAGCTTGAGGTGAACGTAGCGACCCACCGGATCACTTAACCCCCGATTCACAGCAGGCACTGAGTGCTTGCTTTGTAAGGGCCCTGGGCATCAGGGGCACAAGATTCCTGAAGCGAAGTCCCTGACCTTGTGAAGCTTAAAGTCCACTTGGGAGAACATATACTTGGTACTCATCAAAGTTTAAGCAGGAAGCAGCCTCTGCTGTGCCACCTGGTTAGTGCAGAATGACGCCTTCACAATAAACCAAGATGAGTAAAAAACTTAATAAAAGGATGAGAGTTCAACTAGGTATTGAAGAATTAACACAGTCAAACAGGAGAAAAAAGAAAACATTGCAGAAGGGGGAAGCTGTTCATTCACTTAAAAAATTTTTGTTTCAAGCAACATTCTAGATATGGGATATAAAGCCCTAGAAATAAAGCTGCAAATGTAATTTTATGTTCCAAGATCCCGAAAATGAAGACCTGCTCTCTTATTGATTCAAACGTTCCGTTTCTAATGGAGGTCACTGCAAAGGTTTTGAGCAAGTGAGAGTCATAAGGAAAGGCTAAGCTGGTAGCCATGCAGAGCACTGGTTGGCAGGAATGGAGACTAGAAGCAGGAGTCTGGTAGGAGGCTTTTAGCATGGGCCAGATTTGAACTGATAAGAACGTAAGGAAACAGAAGTAGTGGGACGGGACAAATCAGAAAACTTGGATTTCTGTCTCTGATTTCTTGGCTAAAGGAAGGTGGAGTCAGAGATAACAATGATGTTGTAGGTCTGGGCGACAGGGAAAAAGATTGTTCTAATGGATGAAACAGAGGATCCCAGCGGGACAAGCGGCAAGCAGGCAGGGAGGAAGACAGATGCTGCCTCGAAAGTGAAGCGGCAGCAGGACACTCAGATGGGATTAAGGAGGGTGGAGTATAGAGCTATGGCTGTGGAAAGGAGACCAGGAATGGAGGTGTGAATTTGAGAAGCAGATTCTAAAAGGGAGCAACTGGAGAAGTGAGAGCGGCAGAGCCAATCCCAGGTGAAAGACTCAACCAGGGAAACCAGGATCAACAACCACTAAAGGAAAACAGAGCCACACCAGACCATCTGCTGAAAAGCCACACTGTGGGTAAACCATTTATCTATGTAAAAACAGGAGTAAAATTCAGATATTTACATACAGCTGGTATCCATAAAGTCCCCATGAGATGAAACCGAAAGACAAGATCCCAGATGAGTGTTTTACAAGTGATATGAACAAGGAGGTTACTAAGTTGATTGGTCCTACAGTTCGGAAGACTAGAGCATCATGAAACAGTTTATGAAATGACATGTGGATTGGCTTCTTTCGTGCTCTGCTGACCCATCTTTACCATTTAATGAATGGCTGTGCACACTAGATTCTTGAACATCCCTGTCCTCTGGCTTTGTAATCTGAGACCAGACAGTATCTCCGAGAAGGCAGAAAGAGAAGAGCAGTTACTACACAGTTCATAGAGATTTGGACCTATTGTAGGGAAGTTAGATTGCTTTCCTTCCTTTTCACAAATATTATCATAACTGATTAGGGGCTGTTGACACAATGACACACCTCATATTTTATACTGAAGACGCTCCATCATCTTTAATTTAACCAAATATAATGGAATATCAAGACCTCAGGCTACTTATTTCTAATATAATGCATTATGTGTAGAAATTGTACGGACAAGATGTTTGTTTTGATACAGAACACCTGACTTTCCTGGAGAAAATTGTTTTTCCCAAACATGTTCTGCAGTAGCAAAGTCTGCTCCATAAACAACTTTGGAAGAGAATGCAAAGAGATCATGAAATCCAAGCGCCTGCGGTTTAGCACAGACATTAGCCACTTCCTGGCTCAGGTTGGCGAAGAACAGGCATCGTTTCTCCTCCCGTGCAAGGGAGGCCGCTGAGCGCTGGCTGGGTGCCGTCAGCCCCCAGGTCAATGTGAGAAGGCAGCGCTCACACCCCGACTTCCCAGGGTCACACCCCACAGCCCGCAATGCGCACGAGAACCAGAGGCGCCGTGTACCTACCGAGGTACCGAGAAGGTGGTTGTTTGCTTGAGTCTGTAGTCATCCACACCATGACTGACAGGAGAGTGAGGAGCGTCAAAGGGCTGAGCCCCAGAGAAGCAAGTTAATGAAAATGCTCCTCCGCGGAGATGAACACGAACTGAACGAGTGGATTCAGGCTATCAGGCTGCAAAGAACATCACCGGCTCTGAGCTCCCCACACAGGTGAGAACTCTGGGGGTATCATCTTCCAGAAAAGAGAACTAGAAGCACCGAGATGTGTCCATGAAGAAGCTGCCAGGGCGCAGGCCCCAGTGCAGACACCCCGAGGGACGGCCAGCGCAGAAGCCGGCAGAGCGCGGGGCCGGGGCCGGGCCTCCTCTGCAGGGCGCTGGTCAGCACCGAACGTGGGCAGCTGGACACGGACGGGTGCTCGGCGTGCCGGCCGGGCCACAGAGGAAAACGCGTGCGTCTCAAACACAAACGGAATACACGCGCACTTTGTGACCACAACAGAATTAACACCGGGGGACCAGTGCATCAGGAGGGACTGAAAGGCCGGAAAGCAGGGCGCTCCCTACCACCCTGGAGGTGCATTCACTGAGGTGAGCATACTTTCGCTTTCGTCCTGTCCTACTCCTGGGATCCTGAGCGACGTATCTTGACCCCTCCTCATCCGACATCCAGTGCGGGCGATGACCCAGTAACGTCTGCTTAGCCCTTTGGATCTGTTTTTTCATTGGTAGAACTCAAGTTTTAACTTAGGATGATGAAAAAGATGTTTTGCACAGCCTGGCGGATGTGATGTGATACGGGGGAGGCATTTTTTTTGTGTAGTGACAGGTTATAAAAACTGCATGTTCTGACTTCTTCACAGAACATTACCAGATGAGTGTGTTGGAATCAGCTCCGGTTAGCTCGACTGTAGGGAGGGTGTTTGCCAAGGACCTGGATGAAGGAATCAACGCAGAGATGAAGTACACGATCGTGGATGGGGACGGGGCGGATGCATTCGACATCAACACGGATCCCAACTTCCAAGTGGGCATCATAACCGTGAAGAAGGTAACCGAGCTCCTTCTTCCAAGTCATTTCAGGGAAGGCTTTGAGCGTGTGTGCAATATTAGTAAGGACTGTTATATTATTAATAGCATTGCTTTAAATCCTCTGATAAACACTTTCCTATCATTAAGAAAAAAAAACCTCTTAGACTTTCCTGGCAGTCCAATGGTTAAGACTCCAACTTACAAGGCAAGGGCATGTGCCGGCTCAGTTGCTCAGTTGTGCCCAACTCTTTGCGACCCCCGAAGACTGTAACCCCCCAGGCTCCTCTGTCCATGGGATTAGCCCAGCAAGAACACTTGCCTGGGATGCCATTTCCTTCTCCAGGGGATCTTCCCAACTCAGGGATCGATCCACCTGCATCTCCTGTGTCTCCTGCATTGGCAGGCAGGTTCTTTACCACTAGCACCACCCAGGAAACCCCAGGGCAAGGTGTGCGGGTTCAATCCCTGTTCAGGGAACTCAGATCCTGTGTGCTGCACATCAAGGCCAAAAACACAGACAAAACAACAACAGAGAAAACCCCTTACTCCTTTGGTTCACATGTAAACACTGGCTATGTCATCATTTTACAGGAAGGGTACCCTTCAGTTCAGTTCAGTCGCTCAGTCATGTCCAGCTGTTTGCGACCCCATGGACTGCAGCACGTCAGGCCTCCCTGTCCTGGAGTTTACCCAAACTGATGTCCATTGAGTCAGTGATGCCATCCAACCATCTCATCCTCCGTCATCCCCTTCTCCTCCTGCCCTCAATCTTTCCCAGCATCAGGGTCTTTTCAAATGAGTCAGTGTTTTATCAGGTGGCCAAAATATTGGAGTTTCAGCTTCTGCATCAGTCCTTCCAGTGAATATTCAGGACTGATCTCCTTTAGGATAGACTGGTTGGATGTCCTTGCAGTCCAAGGGACTCTCAAGAGTCTTCTCCAACACCACAGTTCAAAGGCATCAATTCTTCGGCACTCAGCTTTCTTTATAGTCCAACTCTCATATCCACACATGACTACTGGAAAAGCCATAGGTTTGACTAGACAGACCTTTGTTGGCAAAGTAATGTCTCTGCTTTTTAATATGCTGTCTAGGTTGGTCATAGCTTTTCTTCCCAGGAGCAAGCTTCTTTAATGGCTGCAGTCACCATCTGCAGTGATTTTGGAGCCCAAGAGCCCAAGACAAAATGTGGTCCATTGGAAAAGGGAATGGCAAACCACTTCAGTATTCTTGCCCTGAGAACCCCATGAACAGCATGAAAAAGCTCACTACTTAGCCACTTAAAAAAAAAAAAACAAAAACCTGTCATAGCTTAATTCTCTAATAATGTTAATGACTTAACCAATATCTGCATTCAAATAACCTCATTTTGACCACAGTAAACTATCAGATCAGATCAAGCAAACTATCCTATTATTATTAATCAATAAATAACAGGCAGGGGTTTTTAAATTGCTATGTAAAGACCCACAGATGCTTACTAGACTTGGAAAGGCTTTATCAAGCATAGCTGCTGAGTGATGTCACCACTTGAAACCCTCTGCTTCATAGTAAGTTAATACGTTTCCTAAATGTAAGCTATCAATTCTGTGGCATAAAGCACATACGTATATACTCAGCTGAAAGACAGAACCTAATAAAATTAAAGTTTTAACATCCTAATAAATATATCAGGATGTTAAAACTTTAATTCAAAAAAGTATTGTTTTAATCTTCCTTTTCTTCTATTTCAAATACACTTTAAAACTCAAGATATCTTCAATTATTTCTTCAATAAACATTTGTTGAGTGCCTACATATGTGCCAGGCACTGCATTTAATGTAGAAAGTAAATAAAATGACCAAAACCTCTACCTTATTGAAATTTACATTCTAAAAGGGGAAGAAGACTATCAAAACAGCAAGTAAGTCAATAAACTAGTATATTGGAAAGTAGTAAGTGCTGGGCAGGAAGGCGTGAGATCAGACGAGTCCACATGACTTCAAATTTAATTTCATGCTTGGGATTGGCCTCATATAGAAGTGACATTTATACAAAGACTTAAAGTGGGCAGAGTCGGGACATCCCTGGTTGTCCAGTGGCTGAGATTCTGTGTTCCCAGAGATCCCTGGTCAGGGAACTAGATCCCACGTACTGCAACCAAAGATCCCGTAGGCCATAACCAGGACCAGGTGCAGCCAAATGACTAAATATATATATAAAAAAGAAAAAGTAGGCAGAGTGGCAGCATAGAATTGGGCAGATTGATGATGCAGAATCCTAGGAGCCCCACAAATGACTCTCGGTGAGAGCCGTGAATGGCAGCCCTGTGGATGAGGGAACGCATAGTTAAAGAGTTCCAGACAAAGGGCCAGCCAGAGCACTGACCCTGAGATGGCACTCAGCCTGGCTTGTTTCAACAACAGAAAGGAGCTTTCTAAGGTTCGAGAAGGACACTAGCAGGAGATGAGGTCAGAAAAGGAACAGGGGGCCGGGCTGTGTTAGGACCATGTATGCAGATAGAAGGACACTGGCTAACGTGGAGAAACGGAGGATTTTAACAGGTGTGTGACATCACAGACTTCTACTATGAAATAATTACTGTGTAATCTGTGTTGGGAAAAGACCATAAGGGGCAAGAATGGAAATGGGGGACCAGCTGGGGTGCTACTGATAATCCAGTAAGAGAGGACGATGGCTTGGTCTAGGCTACTGGGAATGGAGGCAGTGAGAAGTGGTCGGAATCTGAATATATTTTGAAAGTAGGACTAACAGTCCTCCTCTTTTTCTTTCACATCCTCATTCAATCGGTTAGGAAGAAAAAGAGGAGTCAGTTCAGCAACAAAGCGAATAGAGCTGGCGCTAAGTGAGATGGGGAAATATTTGGATTCAGTTCTGGGCATGTCCCATTTGCAATGTCCATTAGACACCTAAGTGGAGATATATAGTCGCTGTTGGTTTAGGAATCTGGAATTTGGAGAAGAGTTCTGAGTGAGAAATATAAATTTGAGAGTCAAAAAGCAAGTAAAAATAATAATAATAATATGCCAAGGGACTGAGCATCACTAGAGAAGAAAGCAGTGAGGTCAGCCCTGTGGCGCCCCAACGTGGTGAGGTCAGGGAGGGCAAAGACAAGCAAGGAGACTGAGGAGGGGAGAGCAGGCAAGCAGAGGAAAGTCAGGAGACTGCGGTGTCCTGGGAGGCAGGGAGACACTTTCCAAGAGAATAAAGTGACTGCCTGCGATAAATGCCATTAAAGGACATCGAAGTACACTGAAAACCATCACAGACTTTAGGACCATGGAGATCACTGATGACCCTGACAAAAGCAATGAAATCATAACAGACTGTGGCATGAGCTAATGCGTTTAATAATAACCTTATTCTATACTGTTCCATAGAGCTAATGCTGCTTTAGAAGGAACGAAGGGAAGAGTTCATGTTTGTCCTGTATTTATTGAAAGTGTAATCAAGTACAGCAAAAGAACAGACATATCCAGCATTCCTCCAACCAGAAATCTTTGTAACCAGCGCACAATGACCTCAAAACTGTGCAAAATGCTGACATTAATTTTGGGATCATCATATAAATTTGGATGTAATTTAAATGTTGCAGTTTATTTTACTCATGTTCTTTGAGGATTAATAAAAATTATAAAAGGTCATTAGAAATAATAATACAAAGTCACTGTATGATAAGATTAAGAACGTCCCCCTACTATGTCAGTCAGTTCAGTCACTCAGTCGTGTCCGACTCTTCGTGACCCCATGGACTGCAGCCCGCCAGGCCTCCCTGTCCTTCACCATCTCCCAGAGTTTGCTCAAACTCCTGTTCATCGAGTCGGTGATGCCATCCAACCATCTCATCCTCTGTCGTCCCTTTCTCTTCCTGCCTTCGATCTTTCCCAGCATCAGAATCTTTTCAAATGAGTCAGTTCTTCATCGAGTGGCCAAAATATTGGAGTTTCAGCTTCAATATCAGTCCTTCCAATGAATATTCAGGACTGATTTCCTTTATGATGGACTGGTTGGATCTCCTTGCAGTCCAAGGGACTCTCAAGAGTCTTCTCCAACACCACAGTTCAAAAGCATCAATTCTTCGGCACTCAGCTTTCTTTATAGTCCAACTCTCACATCCATACAGGACTACTGGAAAAGCCATAGTTTTGACTAGATGGACCTTTGTTGGCAAAGTAATGTCTCTGCTTTTTAATATGCTGTCTAGGTTTATCATAGCTTTTCTTCCAAGGAGCAAGTGTCTAATTTCATGGCTTTAGCCACCATCTGACTGCAGTGATTTTGAAGCCCCCAAAAAATAGTCTCTCACTGTTTCCATTGTTTCCCCATCTATTTGCCATGAAGTGATGGGACTTGATGCCATGATCTTAGTTTTTGAATGTTGAGTTTTAAGCCAGTTTTCTCACTCTCCTCTTTCACTTTCATCAAGAGGCTCTTTGGTTCTTCTTCACTTTCTGCCATAAGGATAGTGTTATCTGTGTATCTGAGGTTATTGATATTTCTCCTGGCAATCTTGATTCCAGCTTGGGCTTCATCCAGCCCAGCATTTCGCATAGAAGTTAAATAAGCAGGGTGACAATATACAGCCTTGACGTACTCCTTTCCCAGTTTAGAAACAGTCTTTTGTTCCATGTTCAGTTCTAACTGTTGCTTCTTGACCTGCATACAGATTTCTCAGGAGGCAGGTCAGGTGGTCTGGTATTCCCATCTCTTGAAGAATTTTACACAGTTTGTTGTTATCTACACAGTCAAAGGCTTTGGCATAGTCAATAGATCAGAAGTAGATGTTTTTCTGGAACTCTCTCACTTTTCAATGATCCAGTGGATGTTGACAGTGTGATCCCTGGTCCCCACTATGTGGCGTGCCTCAAGTTATAAATAATAATACATTGCTTACCATGACTGGTAACTATCAACAAGGTTAAAGTTCAAAGTTTTGGATAATTATTGTCTCTTTATGGCAAAAATTACCTTTAAAAAATTAAGCAATCAAAGAATTTTTGAGGTTTCAGTATATTTTAAATTTTATTTTATATCTTAAAATAATATTTAATTCAACTCTTTGCAATCCCATGGACTGTAGCCCACCAGGTTCCTCTGTCCATGGATTTCCAAGGCAAGAATATTGGAGTGGGTTGCAATTTCCTACTCTAGGGTATCTTCCTGACTGAGGGACAGAAGCCAGGGCTCCGGCACTGCAGGCACACTCTTCACCATCTTCTGCATCACAGGCATGGCCACCAGGGAAGCCCCCTTAGTAACAACACAATGCTATTAATTTACATCAAATTACTAGAATATATCTTAGACCTTACTGTAAGCCATTAATTTAAAAAATATTCTATTACAATTTTATATATAATGAGATTGATCACAGTGGTATGGCTGTATCTGAAAGGAATCTCAAAATGTCTCTTCTCCAGCTCCCTTACCTGGAGAAAAGATTAAATTTCATAAGACAGAACACTGTCTTTCATTGTCATTGCTAAAACTAGATCCATGTTTAATCAAAATATTTATCAGTTTTGCCAAGGTCACTTGGATTTCTCTTCTGAACTTATGAGGTGTCAGAAAATGGAATTAAGAAAGAGGTCAATAAGTTGAGTAGATGGACAAGTCAAATATAATAAATACTTTGGAGGCTATTGACTAATCAGTCTATACTTTTGGAACAACAGTCACTCAGATGCTCAATCCACACCCATCTTCCTACTTTATCATTAATAACGTCATGTAAAATTGAAACAAAAGTTCTGCTTTTGATTTATTTCTCTCAGGCCTATTATTTGTCTAAAATAGCACATACTTTTTCAAAAAGAGAAATTAAGTTGAATTGATAGAATTGGATCTTCATAAAACCACACTGATTACTACTCAGTACCTGGGTCTTTTTGGCTTTCAAGTAATCAATCAATTGACTTTCAGTCTCTTAATTTAAATGCTTCAAAGATAACTTTAAATATATAATTTTCAGGATATTCTTTATTCTGTGTATGAGCTTGATCTATGTCTTCAGTGTGTGTGCCATCTTCCAGCATTCAATAAACAATTGTTTCCCGTCCACTCCCCTCTTAGGCCACAAAGCAGAAAACTTTTGTATTTTATCAAACATAAGGTGCCATGAATTCTCATCTTTGTTTTAGATATCACATAAAAAAAAAAAAAAAACTCTGCTAGTTTTAATGGTGCAGTGCCTTCTTATTCCTCGGTCTGTAGTCACCGGAGAAGCTCTTGCAAACAGAGATGTATTTGCTTCACTAATACCAGTGCTGTTGCTTCCATGTCATTTTTCCTACACAACAAATTTTGTTTCAATGTTGAATCATAATGCAATCTTTTTAAAGACATTTTAGAAGGCAGCAAAATTCAACACATGTATTACCAACACGCACAGAACTCAAATGAAGTACAGCATTGATGACTTTGACCAGGTTTAGCCAGCTGAGACACTGACCACTACATCCCGCCTCCTACATCCCGCCTCCTACATCCTACAATCCTACAGGGTGCCATCAATTGCAGAAGCAACTCTATATCCAAAATGTCAAAATATGAATAAGTTTACATTGTTCAATCACTGAAATATACCAATAAAACATCTGTATATATCGCTACTCAACTAGTACACGTTAATACGTTGACAAACTTTTGCACTACACAATGTAACAACATTTGGGGGTTTTAGGCCCTCCCTAGGCACTGGGGACAGAGAAGGCAATGGTACCCCACTCCAGTACTCTTGCCTGGAGAATCCCATGGATGGAGGAGCCTGGTGGGCTGCAGTCCATGGGGTCGCACAGAGTCGGACACGACTGATGCGACTTAGCAGCAGCAGCAGGCACTGGGGAATAAAAATCTGACTAAATCATAGTCTTTGCCCTAGTATCATGAAGGCAACTAACACAGAAAGAAAGTAAGACAAAGTGCTGTGGCAGAAGAGGGAATGATTAATTCCGCTGAGGGGACTGCATTACTATTTTCTGACATAATTTTCATTACTCAACTTTCAAGGATACAATGACTTCATTTTTATGTGCTCCGACTCTAGGAAATTTCCTGAATTTAACTAGGGGTCTCAGACATTTCTACTCTTTTATTTATTATTTAAATATGTAAAAACAAGTACAAAAACTTTTCAAGAGAGAAATGTCAAACTCATTTATCAATTATGGGCAATTTAAAGTTTAAGGTATTAAGGCAACATTTTCTTTAAATTTTAAGCAATAAAATTACTTAAGGGATACAATAACATTAAATAATATAAAAATGACTAAGTAACTTATTTGGGCTTCCCTTGTGGCATAGCTGGTAAAGAATCTGCCTGCAATGGGGGAGACCTGGGTTCAATCCTTAGGATGGGAAGATCCCCTGGAGAAGGGAAAAGCTACCCACTCTAGTATTCTGGCCTGGAGAATTCCACGGACTGTATAGTCCACGGGGTCACAAAGAGTTGGACAGGATTGAGCAACTTTCACTTCACTTCACTTCACTTCAAGTAAGCTATTTAAAAAGAAATTTTAACAATAATTAAAAACTCACTGTAGTCTTTCAACAGACAGTACTAGAAAAATTGGACATCTGTATCCAAAAAAAAAATAAAAGAGAACCTTGATTCATACCTATAAAAATAAATGTAGGTGATCTACCTAAATATAAAAAACTAAAACTAAAAAATTTCTAGAAGAAAATATAGGAGAAAACTTTGTGACCCTGGTTAGGTGATTTCTTAGATATGACACCAAAACCCCAATCTACAAAATAAAAAGTGATAAATGAGATTTTATCAAAATTAAGAGTTTCTTCTCATCACTGATAAAAGGGTGAAAAAACAAATCACAGATTGAGAAAAAATATTTGCAAATCCCTGTCTGATAAAGGACTGTAATATAAAATACACAAAGAACTCTTCAGGAAGACATAAAGGTGCTCAGCATCATTAGGCATTAGGGGAATGCAAATCAAAACCACCGTGAGATACCGCCGCACACCCACTAGGATGCTAACATCAGAAAAACTGACAAAACCAAATGGCTGACAAAACCAAATGGTGACAAGGACGTGGAGCAACTAGAACTCTGATACATTCCTGGCGGGAATGCAAAATGGTACAGCCACTTTGAAAATTGGTTTGGAAGTTTCTTATAAAGTTAGAAATATACTTGCCATATACTCCTACAATCCCACTCAAAGGTATTTACCCAAGTGAAGTGAAAACCTGTGCTTCCACAAAACCCTGTCTACAAATGTTTATAGTGGCTTCATGCATAGCTGTCAGAAATTGGGAACAACATCCTCCACTGGATGATGGATAAATTGTGGTATATCCATATAACGGATCTTCCCAACCCAGGGATCAGACCCAGGTCTCTTATGTCTCCTACATTGGTAGGTGGGTTCTTTACCACTAGCTCCCCCTGGGAAACCCATATAATGGAATACTACTTGACAATAAAAGGGACAAACTCCACATTCACAAAGACACGGATGCATCTCAAATGCATATGTTAAGTGAAAGAAACCAGACTCAAAAGACTACATACTGAATGACTGCATATATATGACAATCTTGTAATGGGGACACAAAATAGATCAGTAGGTGCCAGGGGTGGGATTTGACCACAAAGAAGCATTGGTCAGGAGGTAACAGGGTGATGGAACTGTTCTGTATCTTAATTATCATAGGAAACACATACATGACTGTATACATTTCTCAAAACTTGCAAAACGTTACACTAAAAAATATGAATTTTAAGGTATATAAATTACACCTTAATTTTTATGAAATTCTTGCCAAATTAGAAAAATGACTTAAAATTACAGGAACAACATATTTTGCCTAGCTCAAACCTAACATAAACAATCAGTGTCCACTTTGGGTTACTTCTACATAGGGACACAATTCTGAAAGAATTCAATGTATTAATAAATTACCAGGAAATACAGATGTTTAGACTTAAAAGAGTAGCATAAATAAATTGGTAAATCTATTCCGTCAGATTTACTGAAACCTGAGTGGCAGACTTTCCTGTTTATGAAAACCCTGTCTTTTGACGAGGAGTTCTGGAGCCAAGGAGGCTGGTAGGAATGGCTCCTTGGTTCAGATGAGAATGGTGGACTCTAAGAAACAAAGAGTACAACCTATGGTGCTAAGTAAATATGGAGCAAGTGGTGAATCAACAAGAGCAACAAAATAAACAAACATCTTGGTTAGAATTTGAAAATAATAAATTTAGTTAAAGCAATTTCTCCTGTTTGTTTCTCAAAAGCAAACTAGTTGCTTAAATAGGCACTTGCCTCTTTCTAACATGAAATGTGCTGACATGCAGCATATTTTATGGAAAAAAAAAAGGCTAAGTCACCACTTAAGCTGACATGTGACTTTTAAGCTTTAAGAACTGCTTTCCTATCCTCTGCAATTATTGTATAGAAATGAGTTTCCCTGATTCTTAAAACTATTAATGATATTTTGAAGTGTTGCTTAAAACTTTTATACATTTTTGTCAGTTTAATAAAAGAAAACATAAATGGATTATTCTTAAAGAGATAGCATTCAAGTCTACTTTCTGCCTTGAAGTGCTGTATTTAACATAAAATATTCTGAAGGGAGACAGAGAGATTCAAAAAAGGAAGCGCCAAAAAGGTTATATGTCATGACATGGGATTTTATTAGACAAAGTTAAACTTTTGTGGATGAGCCCTGAATGAGGACTCTAAAAGTCCTACACAGCCTTTCCACCCTGACTCGGACAACCACATCAGCTCTGACCAGTCTTCTAGCTCTCTGATTCTGTTTCTTTAAGTGTAAAATGAGGCACTGGATCAGGTTTTTAAGAGACTGTCTATGATAAACTAAACACACAAATATTGATCTGACACAACGCACTAAGAACCTTCGTGAGGTGTTTACTGATAGTCCTTAGAAAAGATCACTATTGTCTCTGTACTTAAGATTTTTTTTTTTAAGGGAAAAAACAAAAAAGCCTAGGCCTCAGTTGCTTGGATATACTGAAACAGAACTCAAACTCACTTTTAATTATCATGACACCTTTTCAAATGAACAAGCCTTTCGAACGATGACCATGCAGATTACACAGTAGACAGGTCAAAGTCAGCCTTGCCCAGAGTGCAGTGGCTTTCTTCATCAGCAGGCTGGTTTGCTTTACTATCTCTGAAGCATCTACCATCCTCTTTGCTTTCTTTACCCAAATTGTTCAAACTGCAAGAACCATGGAACAAAAGAAAAATTTCACTTATTTTTCCTCTTGCCTCTTTCCCACCATTTTAATGCATTTGGGAAATGACCCGCCAGCCATGAGTATCATCCATCCTTTAGAACCTTGACATATATGCTCCTAACTAAGCAGTCTTCCTGTCCTTACTTTTCAGCCCCTGAGTTTTGAAAGAAAGAAAAGCTACACCTTAAAAGTGGAGGGCGCCAACCCTCACCTCGAGATGCGGTTTCTGAACCTGGGCCCATTTCAAGACACGACCACGGTGCACATCAATGTGGAGGACGTGGACGAGCCCCCCGTGTTCGACCCTGGCTCTTATTTTGTGGAGGTACCTGAAGATGTGGCGATTGGGACAACCATACAGACCATCTCTGCCAAGGACCCGGACGTGACCAACAACTCAATCAGGTTTTTCCACACATTTCACCTTTGCCTTATATCCGAGAATCTGCCCTTGAATCTAATTTTCTAGCACTTTTTCTTTTTGCTTCTTCCATCTCTGGAGATTTTTTCTCTAAATGCCTTTTTTTTTTCTTTTCATATTATTTAGAAGTGAAGTATCATTATGACTACAACTCCCTGTGAACTGGTTCAGCAACACACATACACACACCCCTCAGTGCTCAGTCGTGGCCTTACTGACATTTAGGGGTAGATAATTTTTTGTTGAGTAGGGAATCATATACATTTTACAATGTTTAGCAGCGTCTCTGGCCTCTACCTGCTAAAAAAAAACCGTAGCATCCCCTGAGTTGTAATAATCTATAAAGTCTGACTCTTTGCACATCCCATAGACTGTAGCCCGCCAGGCTCCTCTGTCCATGGGATTCTCCAGGCAAGTATACTGGAGTGGACTGCCATTCCCTTAGGCTCCAGGGAATCTTCCCAACTTCGGGATCAAAGCTACATCTCCTGTGTCTCCTGTACTGCAAGCGGATTCTTTACCTACTGAGCCATCAGGGAGGCCCCCAAAAAAGACCCCAGATGTTGCCAAACAGACACATGGATATCAAAGCATTAAAAATTGTTGAATCTTAGTGGTGAATATAACAGCAATCACTGTACACTCAGTTTTCTGAACCTTTGACATTTTTTAAAAAATGGAAAAAATAGCATACATAAACACATATTTCCATATACTATAGAAAGAACAGACATAGGAAACTCCCACTGTTGTCTACAGCTTTGATGCCTCGTAGACTGACTGTCTATGGTAAGCCTACAGATCAGCCTCTCTCAAGTATGTTTTGAACATCAAGATTCCAACCTAGGTGCTTCCCCCTCAAGAGCAGGCGGACAGCTGCTCTTATAGACATGGCCACTTCCCATCGACCCTGGAACCAAAGAGCAAACAGCTGGTGGACAGGTTGACACGTCAACCTTCCAGAGCAACTGCCAAGCCTCTGAAGCTTGACACAAAAGATCAGGGTTCCAAGGCTGTTTGAGGCCATCTGTCACATTAATTGTCGAAAGCCACACAAATGGATCTCAGGCGTTGGCACAGAGTGCACAGTTTAAACACACCTCAGTTTGTCAGAGGCCTTTCTGTCAGCTGCTACTTCCCTCACCAGGTGCCATTTTGAAGGAAAATAAAGACGGTTCTCTCCTGAGATTAACCTTAGTGGGGGAAATCTGCTTCCTCTAACCAAGTAGCAAACGTTTTACATTTTCAGGCATTAAAATGGCTAAAATTATCTTGTTTCAATTCTGATACTTGATTTTTAGTAGGCAACGAATCTTTATAAGTTATGACAATTTTATACAAGTGACAGTTCAATCTTAAGCTTTTTAAGTGTATAAGATGGGAAGAAAGTAGTTAAGTCATCAGTTCAGTTCAGTTCAGTCGCTCAGTCGTGTCCGGCTCTTTGCAACCCCATGAATCGCAGCACACCAGGCCTTCCTGTCCATCACCAACTCCCAGATTTCACTCAGACTCACGTCCATTTAGTCAGTGATGCCATCCAGCCATCTCAACCTCTGTCGTCCCCTTCTCCTCCTGCCCCCAATCCCTCCCAGCATGAGTTTTCTCCAATGAGTCAACTCTTTGCATGAGGTGGCCAAAGTACTGGAGTTTCAGCTTCAGCATCATTCCCTCCAAAGAAATTGTTCCCCAAAAAACAACATAAGTAAATGAAACCAATTCTACTATAAATTTATATTTGTAATACAAACATTACTTTTATATCAAAAGCCAAGAATACCTATCTATCTTCTGATTGATCTACTCATATCAGAGAACTGTGGGGAAAACTTTAGAGAATAAAACTTTATGGAGGAAAAATGTTTGAAATAAAACAACAACAGTTGAAAAACTCAGATCCTATTTCTGAAAGAGTCAATGAGAATATTCAGTGAATAATTCCACATCTTTTTTCTAGATTCTGACTCTATAGACTCCTGAGTGGTAAGCACTGGAAATTTGATTTTGTCAGGAGTCACTCTACTAAATGACAAGCAAGAGACAGAAAGCAGTCAGGAATGAAGGAAATTCACACACACACACACACACACACACCCCCCTAGCATGAACATGCATTATCCAGGACTAAGGTCGTTATCTCAACACATATCTAGGAAGCAAAGAGAAATACCAGCAGGCCTAGATCCACTGCAGGCATGGAGCAAAGGGAGGTACACAGTATGAGGGAATCCCGTCTGGCTAACAGAAGATGCTGCTTCAGGTGATAAGCTGTTGAAAAGGCGGGACAGCTGGGATCGGGATAATCTGCAGTGGGCGCCCGTCTAGTCCAATAGAGCCTGGTCAGGAGGAATCCAGGAGTGAACAGGCGGGAGGCCCGGAGCAGGGACCAGGGGGCTTATTCTAGGGCAAGGCTCTAGGGCTTTATTTTTTTTTGAGCCACACCATGTGGCCTGCAGGAGTCTTAGCTTCCCCGACCAGGGATCAAACCTGTGCTTTCTGTGTGGGAGTGTTAACACTGGATCACCAAGTAAGTCCTGACTTTAGGCCTTGAGAGAGAGACTGGCACGAGCGAGGCAACAGCCACAGGTCTGCTGAAGACTAACATCCCAGGACAGAGGTAAAACAGAATTCCACTTATCAGAACTGGAGATAATCATCTCTCTGCATTTTAGTTGGAAAGAAGGATCAGAATGCACACAGCCAGATAGTCTCTGGCTCTGTACTGTCCCACAGGAACAAAGTATGGTCCCTGGGCCCAAGCAGAACACTGGGGATCCTGGATTCTCAGAAAGAAGGCACCTGAAGTCAGATCTCTGGCTGTCACTTAATAAACCCATCTGCAAATTACTTTCCTGTTATCTTTCCTCAAATTGCTCATTTTCTCCTTTTTTCCTATAAAAGTTATTTTCTTTTAAAATACTTTGAATGTGTTATATGCTGCTTGGCTATCAAATTTATCTTCTGCATTTTAATTACCAAAAATGAGGTTCATATTCCTAAGAATAAAATACATATTAAATCATCCAAAAACTAACACATCACCCAGGTTAAAAATGCTATGGATAAAAAGGTCACTGACTTTTTAAAAAGATTATCAGGACTTTTAAAAAATTTATTTTTAATTGAAGGATAATTGCTTTACAGAATTTTGTTGGTTTCTGCCAAACTTCAACATTAATCAGCCATAGGCATACATATGACATTATCAGGCCTTTTATAATCTCATTTCTAGAAAGTTTATGGTGTGTTCAGGCATATAAGCTTGTTATCATTTACTAATAAAACCCAAAATCAAGTCTCCAGATTTAGTTATATATACGTGAAAGATATGTCTGGATCACCTGAATTTTTAATAAATGCTTGAGGAATCTCTAGCAAGCAGGAACCATTCAGCAACTGAAACAGGCTCTGCCGGTATGGAAACAGCCGGCCCTCTGTGCTTTCCTGGAGTGTGTATGTGGATTTTGGGATCCTGTCCATGAAACTCTACTTTCAAATCGCTCCTAAATCCAGAGAATGTCCTCAGCCAAGTAAACGAGCAGGGAGCTCGTTCGCCCAAGGCAGTGTTGTGTGGATATGACACGCCTGTTAGGCCCACAGCAGGTGAGAGTATTCTAGCTGGAGAAAGGAAAGCCACCTGCATAATTCACCAGTGTCTCCCGATTTCCTCATTTTCCATCTGTATCTACACCTTTAAATTGTTCTCCTGGCTCCTGAAAATTGGCCCAGTGTCCCGCTCAGAGTAAAGAATGCTCTCACTGCCTCAGGCCCACTCGGCCTGCGCAGCCTCTCGGGGCAGCGCACCGAGGCTCAGCGCAGCATCGGCAGGCGGTCCGCCAGGCGTCCTGTCAGTTGGTTGGTTCCATCCCTCCGTCTCCCCCGCCTCTGTGACACTCGCTGCGGCATCCTCGCAGGCTCCCTCCCGCCTCGCTGGTCCGCCAGCCAGCCGCTGGGCGAGCTGCCATCAGGGCTCCGGCTCTGTGGGCTGAATGGCTGGCTTTTCTCATGTTGGGGGCGGCTGAAAGAAAAGACTGTCAGGAGCCAACCAATGCTTTTTTTTTTTCCTAAGATAAATTCAAATCTTCAAAGAGCCAGGAGACTTTAAATCACTAATTACACCCAGAAAAAGAAAAAAAAAAAAATGCTCCAATTAATTTTAAATGAACTTGGTAGGCATGTTTATTCTTTATTAAATAGTCAATTGTTGGCCATCATGGCTCCATCTATCTTCAAAAAGAGGGAAGGCTTTGTTTCCCTAAGCCATCCTCCAGCTTTCATACGCCTAGGTTTGATTCTCAGCCGTGCAACCCTGGACAAACGTCTTAATCTTTCCATGCTTCGGCTTCTCACTTGTGAAACAGGGATAATAATACCTACCTCACAAGGTTTTTGAGGAGATTACATGAGACAATATATGTAAGATGCTGAGAGCAGGGCCAGGCTACAGTAACAGGGTCAGAGGCAAAGAAAAGCATCATGTATTTAAATTTCCCAACACTTGGAGAGTTTCAACTGAAATGATTCCAACTTCTCCAGCCTTTAGTGGTCACCTTACCTTTTAATTCCCAGTTCTCTGAACAGTCATCCTGAGTCTCAGCAGGAAAAAATGCACACTTGAAACAAAATGCTTTACCAAATAATATACACAGTCATGTGCATGCTAAGTCACTTCAGTCGTGTCCAGCTATTTGCGACCCCATGGACTATACCACACCAGGCTCCTCTGTCCATGGGATTCTCCAGGCAAGAATACTGGACTGGGTTGCCATGCCCTCCTCCAGGGATCTTCCCAACCCAGGGGTCAACTCATGTCTCTTATGTCTCCTGCACTGGCAGGCAGATTCTTCACGAGTGCCACCTGGGAAGCCCCATATATACAGGGATAAACTATATGTATGTATTTATATATACTGAAACAAACATTTTACCATCAATATTTACCCTTACTGTAAGTAACAGTGTGGCATACCTATATCCATTTTTCTTTCTGCTGCTGCTGCTGCTAAGTCGCTTGTTCGACCCCATGGACAGCAGCCCACCAGGCTCCCCCGTCCCTGGGATTCTCCAGGCAAGAACACTGGAGTGGGCTGCCATTTCCGTCTCCAATGCATAAAGTGAAAAGTGAAAGTGAAGTCACTCAGTCGAGTCCGACTCCCAGCGACCCCATGGACTGCAGCCCACCAGGCTCCTCTGTCCATGGGATTTTCCAGGCAAGACTACTGGAGTGGGGTGCCATTGCCTTCTCTGATTTTCTTTCTACAGTAATCATAACCCAACATATTGATTTCAGTTTGAAAAACAAGGCACTAAACAAATTGCTTACCGCCATCAAAAAGGTAGTATTTCCCAGTTTCAACAACTTTAAGATACAGATTGCAATTTTTGGCAACTTTTTTTGGGGGCTGTGCACTTGGCTTGTGATTGAACTCAGAGCCTGCAGTCCTTAACCAACCACTGGACTGCCAGGGAATTCTGCTGACAACTTTTTTAAAATTAATTTTTATTGGATTATAGTTGATCCACAATGTTATATTACTTTCTGCAGTACAGCAAACTGAATCAGTTATACATATACTCAGTCTCCTAGATTCTGTTCTCATATGGGCCATTGCGGAATACTGAGCAGAGTTCCCTGTGCTAAACGCAGGTCCTTATCAGTTACCTATTTTATATGTAGCAATGTGCACATGTCAACCTCAGCCTCCCAATTTATCCCTCTCCACCTTCCCCCTTGGTAACCACAGTTTGTTTTCTACATTTGTGACTATCTCTGTTTTGTAAATAGGTTCGTTTGCACCCGCTGGCAACTTCAAATGGAATTTTGAACGCAATATATTACAATAGCTTATATATATGTGTGTTGTGTAGTGTTAAGCCGCTCAGTCGTGTCTGACTCTTTGTGGCCCCATGGACTACAGCCCACCAAGCTCCTCTGTCCATGGAATTCTCCAAGCAAGAATATTGGAGTGGGTTGCCATTCCCTTCTCCAGTGTTTATATATAATTTACAGTCTATAATATATGTAATGGTTTATATATAAACATGTATATTTCAGATCTTACTACTACCTGAAAATTACTAGCTGTGTGACTGTGAAAGTGACAAGTCCTCTCAGTCTTTGTTTTCTTTTCTCTTGGTTGGTATATTTACATATACATATGTTTATATTTATGTATAAATTTACATATACACATGTTTATATTTATATATAAATTTATATATACATGTATTTATATTATATATAAATTTATATATACATGTATTTATATTTATATATAAATGTATATATACATGTATCCTAGAGATGCTGTAGAATTAAAAAGCAGCTATAAAATGCCTGGTATTCAACAGATGGCAGCAATCATAACTACTGCCCATTACCAAGGACTACATAAGATTCTCAAGAATGGTTCTCAATCATGGCTACACACCAAAATCCCTTAGAAGGCTTTTAAACATAGATGCCTAAGCTTCCCTCCACACCTAGTGAATATCCCGAGATGGGCACCAGGTAAGACAACTTAGGTAAGAAAACACAAAGGGTCAGGTATCCAACTCAGATTCAACAGGAATTACGGATCTTACCCAGTGTCAAGGTGAATAAGGACTCAAAGGATATAAACAGCAGCAAAACATGAGCTAAGCACGCTTTCCTCAGGCTTCCCTGGTGTCTCAGTGGTAAACAATCTGCTTGCAAGGATAGAATCGGGTTCTATCCCTGGGTCAGGAAGATGCCCTGGAGGAGGAAACGGCAACCGACTCCAGTATTCTTGCCTGGGAAATCCCATGGACAGAGGAGCCTGGTGGGCTCTAGTCCATGGGGTCGCAAAACCTCGGACACGACTGTCACTAACACTTTCAATTTTTCTCTTCCCTTAGCGAGGTCTGGAACCATTAGGTGTAGGCACCTGCAAATACCCTTCTATTTTCTGTACAAGGTGCGTGTTGGTCCACACGGAATATGAAAGGTGTGAGCAGTGAATGAAGGGCATTGCCTGAAAGCTGCTTTAGTTATGTAACATCTGCTTTTTATACTCCATTAACTACACTACTCACATGACATTTTCAAGCAAGCTGTGCCCCATAAATTCCAGGCTATTTACAATAAACAACCTAGACAGACCCCGGTCCATCTTGCTAAAACATTCCCTAGATAAGGACACCCATCTAGCAAATAATATAACTGTGTCTGTCAACAAGTCACTAGTAGGTTTACAAAGGACCTGATTCAAAACTTTCCTTCTCAACAGGTGATACCACTTACAGGAGCCGGAACCGCACAACTCGACCTTTCCCGGTTCCGATTCAGCATTTCTGGGCTTATTTGAATCAAAGTCGTTTTGAACAAAGACGTGCAGGGGTTGATAGTCAGAGTGTCCCTAAAGTCTTAGAACAGTTTTAAGCTTTAAAAATAGCTGAGACTGATCTTTAGAAAGCGTAAAACTGCCCTAAGGCTTTGACACTCCATTTTATTTCACTTTCTGAATGAGGAAATTGAAGCAGTAACAATTCTTTGTTGTTGTTGTGTTTGGGGATTTGTTTTTAGGGTGCAGGCAGTGGTTTTGGACATGATAAAACAGGAATGCAGTCTTCCAAGGGCCTATAATCCAGAACTAGTCCTGTTTCACATAGTATGCACTCAGTTCTCTCATGTAATATGCTATAAGTATGAATAAATATGCTTATCCAATAAGACAATGCATTTAATCCCCATTTCTACAGATATTCCATTGACAGAAGCAGTGATCCTGGAAGATTCTTCTATGTGGACATTACAACAGGTGCCCTAATGACTGCAAGACCTCTTGACCGCGAAGAGTTTTCTTGGCATAATATCACTGTCCTTGCTATGGAAATGAGTAAGTAAAACAATACACTGGTCTCCAAATCAAACATATTGGCAGAAGTATGTACAGTCACTCATGAGGGAAATTTGGTAAGAAATCTTTTGTATTCAGATTCTCCAATACATTCATCCTCTTTTTCTCAAGAATTCTACTCCTAATAATTATCTTATGGAAATAGTCATAATATTAACAAAGATTTATGTACCAAAATGTCCACTGCATTGTTATTTTAAAAGAGGGGAAATACCTAAATGTCTAATAACAGGAGTTTGACTAAATAAATTATGGTACAGTCATACAGTAAAATGAGAATATCCTGTTTACATTAATACCAATTAATGTACCAATTAATTAATTTCAAAGTACATTTCAATGACTTTCAGGGAAAATCTTTCCCTAAAATATTAAAGTTCTAAATCAAACTTTTTTATTTTTCTTAATTTCAGTGTGCGTGTGTGAGAGAGAGAGAGAATTTGGACACATGTAACATTATACATAATATATAATGGATATCTCTGGTGGTAGGACTATGGATCACATTTATTCTTATTTTTCTGAAATTTTTATCACTGCCTATATAAACAAGTACCAGCACAAGTTACAATGGAAAAATTTAAACATGTCAGCACTCTTGCTAAACAAGCAATATAAATATTTAGGGGAAAAACAAGGTATAAATATTCTTGAGGGAAAAAAAATGAACCAAAAGAACAGGGCATTTCAATAAAATTATTTACTAAGCATACTTTTCTATGTCTTATAATTTCTATTTTGTCTTCCTGGAATGGTGGCCAAAACAGAAAAGGACAGGAGGGTCAGCAGTGGGGTTGGGAAATTACCTTTGTGCGGCAGTGTCAAGCAGCAGACAGACCAAAAGGGTATTTTCCCCCATGAACGACTGTGAGTAGCTTCAGTCTCAGCCAAAAATGTGGATTTGGTGTGTGTGTGATCCTGTAACATCTCCTGAGTCCAAAAGCGGAAATAAATGTACGGTGTTACCTGTAATCCCACGAATAACTTAAAACCTTCTGAAAGCGTAATTCAAAGAACTGATTACAGGTTTCCCCACCATCTGAAAGTACAGGGCTCCTATGAAACCTTCTGTAGCCCAAACGGTGTAAAGTGAAGAAGCAATTACGTTAGGACACACCTTGCTAGCAGACGCACAGAAAAGGCACAGACGCTCACGCAATTCAAGGGCGTGGCAGCCTGGCGCTGAGGCGCCGGGCGCTGCTTCCCGGGGAGAGAGCTCGTTGCTGCCAGTCTCACCGCTGCAGCCTGCCCTCAACTCCAGAACCTGAAGTCTACGCCAAAGGAGAAGCTCAGAACCTCTTTTTAAGGTTCATCTGTGACGTCTGCCAACCCGGGAGTCTCACCCCGCCCCTCTCCTGACGTCACACACCCGTCCTGCCCACACTCATGTTCCAGCCACACTCTAAACACGCAACCCCTGCAACCTGGCGCTGAGTTCCATGGTCTTTATGCATCCCTTCAAAGACCAGAATGAGGAGACAAATACCTGCTCCAACAAAGAGCTGCTTTCCTGCGTCTCTGAGCCCTCCTCACCTTTGGTTTTTGTCTGTGTTGTGTGTGCTTCCTGTAGACAATCCGTCCCAGGTTGGAAGTGTTCCTGTCACAATCAAAGTCTTAGATGTCAACGACAATGCTCCGGAGTTCCCCAGATTCTATGAAGCTTTTGTCTGTGAGAACGCCAAGGCAGGGCAGGTAAGCAGCCTGAGCACTGTGGTTAACCTCCCAACACGCGGAAACGAGTTACAGATAACCAGATTGCCCATCAAAGAAATTTAGACTCCAGACGCTAACAGTTTGTACAAGAGTCCCCGACTTCCGTTTATCATGTTGCAACCGCTTATTTGCTAAGACAACTATTCGGAACCTCGGTTACACTTTATGATCGAAACAAGGCTGTGAAGCAAGGTAGTTACCCACCTTATAACTGAACCGCACAGAACCAATTGTAGGAACATGTGCCTTGGGTCCTGGAAATGAGGGACCGTGAGGATCAAGGGAAAAAAAAAAAGACGACTCTTTTCTCCACTTAGCACTAATCCTTGAAAACATCTGCAGAAAGGAAGGTTCATGTTTTGTATCCTCCTACCTCCCTTTCTTCTGACGGCAAGCATCCTCCTGAGGGGCCATCTGCCCATTCCTCCCTACTCGCCCCTCCCTCAGCTGAAACGCCCATGTTCTCAGTACCCTCATGTCACATGGCGTTCTGAAAGGAAAGGCATCTTAAGGAACAAATGTCTACTTACTTGAAACAGCTTTAGCCCCATCATCTTCATATAATTTGCCTATTTTTTTTAAAGTCTGCTTAAAACCTAAGTGAATGTTTTTTACTAAATCCCAGTGGTGCAACTGAAAAACATCTGAACAGTGCCTGGAATGGCCGTGTGATTAACGCGTGTTAGGCTGGTGCCCACAACATACCCAACCTGCCACACCTCAGATCACGTGCCCGCTCTCCTCTTCTGTCCTACTTTTGTAAGACTCTGTCCTCTCTACCTTTGTCCCAGCAGACTCCCTAACAATCCTCTCTTACTTCCCCCGAGCTTATCTTGTGACCCTGAGGATTCTGGTCCAGGGCCTGGGTGCAGATGGCAAGTACTCGTGGTTTGGTAACGCAGGCTTTTTGACTGTCAAGCAGTTTCTGCTTCCATCGCTCTCTCCTGCAACATCTCACTGCACAGACTGTCCATACAACCAGAAACCACACGAGCTTCCTGAACTCAGCAAAGATTACCTCAATGCATCTTTACCGCTCTTTCCACCCAAAGAAAAGTGACTCCCATGTCCCGGGTGGGGGAGTGGGGAAATGTGTCCTGTAGTCATTCTCATCTGTTACCGCATCCATTCGTTCTGAAACCCAGTGCAGTGGTCTATAGCATGCCTACACTTTTTTCAACAAGTCTAGGATAAATCTACTTCCATATCTACTGCACTTCTAGTCTACAGAAACTTGAATTATGATGCAGCTAATAAAAGTTACAATTAACACTTTCCAGCATAAGGAATGACCCA
Organism: Bos indicus x Bos taurus; assembly: GCF_003369695.1. Lineage (NCBI taxonomy): Eukaryota > Metazoa > Chordata > Mammalia > Artiodactyla > Bovidae > Bos > Bos indicus x Bos taurus. Next base: position 60,233,607 of record NC_040099.1, read on the forward strand.
TGTTACTGTGTGTGCAAAGAAAGCAGGCACAGAGGCTACAGGCGCAGGCCTGAAGGCATACCAAGCTGTACCTGCATGTGAACAGAAACCGGGAGGCAGGAGAGAAAACAGCAACAGCCACCATCAGAAACACAACACAAAAACTTTTGTTTTATACAGGATTATTACTATGACAAACATACTTAATATTCAGTATGACGAGAAGCCATTTTTACTCTGTAACAGAGAGTAACAGGAACACAATGCATGGAACCCCCTCAGGCCCCCAGTGAAGCGTGTCTACCCTGCTGGGATGAATGGCAGGACAGCAGCACACGGCCGCCGCTCCCGCCTCTGCAGCACAGGACGCCTCTCCGCGTCTGCGTCTCCATGCCCGTCTTCCACCGTCTCTCACGTGCCCATCTTCCACCGTCTCTCACGTGCCCGTCTTCCACCGTCTCTCCATGCCCGTCTTCCACTGTCTCTCACGTGCCCGTCTTCCACCGTCTCTCACATGCCCGTCTTCCACCGTCTCTCACACAGCCCTTTGAGGCACATGAACTTTAACGTGCAACTTCAGGTTCAGGTTGAGAGCCACAGGTCTATCGCAGTCTGTCATACTCCTTATCTTTAGCCCAAGAGAGGTAAATCCAACCCTTTGACTTTGGCTCTGGGACGTGTTTTGAAGATTTTCAAAAGCACACAGCTCAGTTAGGTACGTCTGGCTTATGAAGACTCAGGCCTCCTTGTGTGAGATTTCTCGGACACTGTCATCAGCTCTGCATCTGCCGAGTGGAACGTGTGCTTTCCTCGGTGAAGCAAGCCCAGAGGGAAACCTGAGGACGTCTGAGGTGCAGGCTGAGGGTGGCATGAGGCCTGCCGAGCAGACTCTGGAATGGCGAGTGAGGCCAGGGATGGACTCTGACCTGCCAGGAGAGGGGAGGCCTGGGAGAGGGGAGGCCTGGGAGAGCAGAGGCCTGGGAGAGCAGGCCCAGGAGAGGGGAGGCCATGGAGAGAGGAGACCTGGGAAAGGGGAGGCCAGGCAGAGCAGGCCCGGGAGAGGGAAGGCCCGGGAGAGGGGAGGCCCGGGAGAGGGGAGGCCCAGGTGCTCCAAAGCCGTGTCTTCACTCACATTCCTGAGAACCCTGTAACCAACCAGTCAGATGCCCCAGGTCTCTACCATATGTATATACGACTTCACAGGTCAGATGCTCTGAAACGACTATTTGCCAAGTCACACATACTCACCTGTTTATAAAATTCATGAAGAAATGTGTCTTCACATGTCTGACAAGACGGAGATTACAGGATCTGTCTGGGAGGGGATAGGGCACTGGGGTGACCCTTGAGTGGGAGCAGCAGGGACCTCAGGCTGGGCGGCCTGGGCCACAGTCCTCTTCAGGGCTCTCCTGATCCCTCTCCAGTACTCAATTCCATCCTCCCAACCTTTAGACTGACAGGCCCAGTGCCAGTTTGGGTTCAGCAGGGGGCATGAGCTGAGCTGGAGTTCTGGTCTAGGATGTTTAGTAATGAGTCAGGAATGCCCTTGGGACCAACTCCTGTGCAAGGCAAGAGCTTCTGCAGGGCTGGACAAGAGACGTCCGCAAGTGGTGCAGACCACAGACAGCCGTGATGACACCACCGACGCCGAGAACTAGGGCTTTCCTGAGTCGAGATGGGATGGCCAGGCCTTTATACCATTCTATCAATCGCTGGACACGGACTGTTCTGGAAGGATGTGGAGACTGTGGGGAGGTGGGTCTCACCAACCGAGGCCATCCCCAGAGAGACTGGCAGGTGAGGGCATCGAGTCCTCCCCTGAAGGGGGTCTGGGCAACACTGTTTACAGTGAGCCTCTTGCTGGAAGCTTCCCCTTGGGTTACTCACTCTTTGGGACGCTGTGAGGGTACATTTATAGATGAAGAGAGACTAAGCAAGCCCACCTCAGCCCCCTGCTGACCTCTCATGTTCCATCTTCTATATTGCTAACAGCCAGCTTCTGACAGCAGGAGTGCGCGTCTGGACCAGGCCCGAGAGGGGTGGGCGGTCTGTGCTGCTGGCTGGTGGGAGCGCGAACACGCGGGGGGAGACCTCCCCTCAGCACCGCGTCTCCACCCCGCCTGTGGCCCGCGTCTCAGCCGTGTGCTTCACACTGCTTTCTTACCGACTTTTCCATCCTGTCATCAAGCCTGTCACAGCAACCCAGTACTTTGAAGAGCAGGTGGGAAAGGCACAATTTTGGCCAGAGAGCTCAAGAAGCCGCCTCCCCACCTCCTGCTCTCCTCGGCCCCAAGCTCTGCTTCCGGTTCCTGTCTGTTCTGTAACCCTACTCTGGGGGGCCTTGTGCTCTACACTCTAGCTCCCCTTCCTGCCAAAAGTGACTGCTCTGTGACCCATTCTCTCACATTTGTTTTCCATTAACTTGAAATAATCAATGAAATGTCTGCTTACTGCCCACTAGGTACTGGTCATTTTTAAATAGAGGCCTCTCAAAGCTTTCCTGGTGGCTCAGATGGTAAAGAATCCACCTGCCAATGCAGGAGACCCAGGTTCAATCCCTGAGTTGGTAAGATCTCCTGAGAAGGGAACGGCTACCACTCTAGCATTCTAGCCCGGAGAATTCCATGGACAGAGGAGCCTGGCAAGTTATACAGTCCATGGGGTTGCAAAGAATCAGACATGACTGAGCAACCAACACTTTCACTTTCACTCTCAAAGACAGCAATCTGACCGTGAACTAGGAACCCAAAGGTGAGGCTAAGAAGGTGAGGTGCGAGGACAGAACACCAGGAAACAAGCAGGACCCTGTGGCACCCCTGAGGCCTTTCATTCAGCCTTCTGCTCTGACTGCCTAAGACGGGCCAGAGGAGGAGTGAGAATAGTGTTATTCCGACATCTAACGTCCATTTAGGTGACATCTACCCTGGGCCTGCTGACACGTGTGCGTGCTCAGTAGCTCAGTCGTGTCTGACTCTGCAACTCCACGGACTGTAGCCTGCTGGGCTCCTCCGTCCATGGGATTTCCCAGGCAGGAATACTGGAGTGGGTTGCTGTTTCTTTCTCCAGGGGATCTTCCTGACCCAGGGATCAAAACCTGCCTCTCCTGAGTCATCCCTGTTGGCAGGAGGATCGTTTACCACTGAGCCACCTGGGAAGCCCCAACAATAAACCAAACTTGAGTCTGGGCTGTGAGATGGCACAGAGCCTGCGAGGGGAGCTTCAGGATGTCCTCATTAGGTAACACAACCTGGGGTCTCATCTTCCCTAGAAGCTTTTGACTGACTCACCTGGTTTCATGTCCCTCCCTCAGCTGATCCAGACCGTGAGCGCCGTGGACCAAGACGACCCACGCAATGGCCAGCACTTCTACTATAGCCTGGCTCCTGAGGCTGCCAACAACCCCAATTTCACCGTAAGGGACAACCAAGGTAATCCGCTGGCTGCTGATGCGTCTCCACAGCGTGGGGGGGGACACCGTGGGTTGCTATACCATGCACACTGTCGGAGGTCACTGGCTCCTTAATGTTAATAGCATGGAAGGCACGAATGCTCATCTGTATGATTCATTTAAAGTTTTGTTTCAGAACATCAAAGACAAAAAACGTCCTCTGCTAATTCTGAAACTTTTACGCAGTTAGTTCACACATATTTGCGCTCTGGCTCTGGGCCAGGCACGATGGAGGCTCACAGGCTAAGGGCCTCCTTCATCCCCACAGAGCAGCCCTGTTTGTGCGCTCTTTACCCATGAGAAGGATTTGAGTGAGGAGACAGAAGCAGCCTAGACAGAAAAACCTGAGGGGGCGCTTCTGAGCAAGGATCAAAGGGGGAGACAGAGAAAAGCTCCCAGAACAAAAGGGAGACGGACACTGAGGGACAGAACAAAGGGCAGGTGCAGAAGCACAGTGAGCAGCTCTGGCACCGAAACCCCTTGATTACTTTGGAGTGATTCAGAAAGAACAGTCAGGTGGGGTTCCCGACTGCAGAAAGTGCTTCCCACTACAGCTCTGCTGGACTAGCATTCTACACCCCTCTGCTCCAAAAAGCATTCAGATCAGCTACGGAGTTGACAGACCAAGCACACTCTTCACTGGGCACAGATGGGAAAAGGAGCGGCTTTTGTACTCTGGCCAGAGGATTTTCAGGGAAAGGTCAGAGCAAGTGAAAAAATAACTTAAATCTGTCGAGTGAAGCCCTTCTGTTGCTAGGACTGCTACCAACTAGTCTGACCTTGGGGAGGAAGGGCATCACTTCTCTGGGCTGCGTGGCTCATTTTTATTCCAATCTAAGTGAAGTGAAGTCGCTCAGTCGTGTCCAACTCTTTGTGACCCCATGGACTGTAGCCTATCAGGCTCCTCTGCCCATGGGATTTTCCAGGCAAGAGTGCTGGAGTGGATTGCCATTTCCTTCTCCAGGGGATCTTCCCGACCCAGGAATCGAACCTGGGTCTCCCACATTGCAGGCAGACGCTTTACCGTCTGCGCCACCAGGGAAGCCTTTAGATTCCAATCTAAAGTGCTGTCAATTCTAACAATCTAAACACAGGGTAACAAAAGACCATGATTTAGGCACACCTAATCTTGGCCTCAACGGTCAAAGTATTAATTCCATCCCACACGACATTCTGCTATTAAAACCTGAGGATATCAAACCTGTTTTATTCTAAATGGAAAGCACTTCTCCAAGTCATCCTTTTAAACTTCTACATAAAAAAAATTATCAAAACATTGTGATAATTCTGAAAGCAACAGTAGTATAAATTACAGCAACAGAAATACTATAATTAAATATCCGGATATTTTTGCTGGGTCAAATTGTGAATTATTCATTTATCTACTTCTTTCGTGTTAGTTGCTCAGTTGTGTCCGACTCTTTGTGACCCCAGGAGCCCACCAGGCTCCTCTGTCATGGGATTTCCCAGGCAAGAATACTGGAGTGGGTTGCCAGCTCCTTCTCCAGAAGAATCTTCCTGACCCAGGGATCGAACCCGTCTCCTACAATGCAGCAGACTCTTTACCATCTGAGCCACTAGAGAAACTTATTTCCTTTGGAAACCCTTAAAAGGTCATTAGCCCCTTCAGAGTAGGATTTATAGTAGAAACCCTGGGCGGGAAAACAACACGTGATGCTGCTCCTTCATTTTTCTAAGTGTCGCTGCTCCCTCGCTGATATCTGTAAGATCAGCACACAGACAATAGACAGCAACTGCAAAATGCTGCACTTTTCTTCACTGACTTTGGACACCAACTCATGGAGTCAATACCATAAAAAGATGGGCCACTGGAACATGGTGACTATAAAAACAAGGGAGTCATCTCTTGGAAGGTTTTCCAAAATGGAAATCTGCATTTTCAGCAGAGAGAATGAACTCTTAATCTCCTCATGACAATTTATCCCTCGAGTATCCTTTACTGAGGCTCATTACAAAATTGACAGATATCTGATATGGTGGATGTACTGTCAAGCCCTCCAACTCCCGTGCCTGAAACACTATTTTCACTTATGAACACAACACTACACTATCTCAAGTAAAGTCTTTCTTACTTTTTTAAATTCCCAAAGCATTGTGAAAAGGATTGAGTGTATACTTTATATTTTACTTACATTTTCCCATACTTTATTTGCTCTTCACAATAATCCTATAAGGTCTTAAGGAAGTTACTAACACCTCTGATTGGCATGTCTCATTTGATAGATGAGGGAAGAAAGTAAACAGCCCAAGATCAGAGTGAGTAAACATTAAGATTAGGACTGGCAGTTGGGACCTCCTGTTTTAGACACACACACACACACACACACACACACACACACAGAATTTTGTGTTACTGTGGAAACAAATAATATTTCCAAATGGGTTATTCAAGTTCCAATTATAACATTCAACAAAAAATCTGCTACTATATGCCAGCCCCTTTCTAGGACCAGTCTCAGCAATGTGATACTGATCTTTTTTTCTTTAATCTTAAATAATTCTGAGATCAACAAATATATGATGCATGGGAGGCATGATGTAATACTGATAAGAAATTCGGCTCTTCTCCAGCTTTCTAAAAATAAAATTAAAACTGTGAAGCAAAATTAATAGTTCTTAGCTATTAAATTTACAAAACAGAGAAGATCAGGTAGATTGCATGGCAGGTGGAAATACAAATATAATCTTCAGGCTGGCAACCAACTGCTATCTTTCTCCACTGAGAAGGAAATGAAAGAAAGGCGGCCTGTAAAAAGCAGATAGATATTTCAATTAGCTGAATAATTTTCAACACTGTTACAAAACTAAGTGGTTACGTAACTCAATGGAAGGAGTATGTATTTGGAGTCAGAGACCAAAGTTCAAGTCGCAGCTCTGTTAGTAAACCAGTGACTTGGACCCCATTACATGATCTCTCCAGCCCTTAACTCTCAGTGTGACAGGGTGAGATCACCATTATTTCCCCAAGTGGTGCTAAAGAGGAAACGAGCTGCTGCATGCGAAGTCTAAATACCGTGAATATAAGCACTCAAGAATCAACTACTCTCATGAAAACACGGCGGGAGGAAGAGGTGGAAAATTAAGGAAGAACGTGTTAGAATAGGCTGGCTAGGCTGTGGAAACAAAAGGCACCAAAGTCTCAGTGGCTTAACTCAACTAAAGTTAACTTCTTGCTCACACAAGCCGACTGCGGGTCTGGCGATGCAGGACAGCTGTCCGTGTGCAGGCAGCCCAGGCTGCCTGGCTCTGCATCTAGCGTGCTCTCACACACTACACCGAGGCAAGAGACGGCCAGAATCACACCGGCTGGTACACACTGCTGCCCGGAAGGGACGCGGAACACCTTGCTCATTCCCATCGTCAAAAGCGAATCATATACAAATATCCAAAGTCAAGAGCGTAGAAAAGTATATCCTTTATTATGTAAGAAATACTGATACTGATACTAGTAACGTTTCCTTTGATTAGGCTCTCAGAATTTTTTGTGAAGTTCTAGACTCCTCCTTGTAAAATGTGAAATGCATCCAGAGAACCTTCTATATTGCTGATGTTGGCTTTGAGAGTCACTGCTTATATGTCCTTCCACATCTCAAACTTTTCCTCTGCTGAAAAAAGACACCAGCTTTGCAAAAACCCACTCAAGAAAACTTGAGAACACAGATTAAAAGATAAAAGATCCTAAAACATTACATTGCTGCTGCTGCTAAGTCGCTTCAGTCGTGTCTGACTCTGTGCGACCCCATAGACGGCAGCCCATCAAGCTCCCCCGTCCCTGGGATTCTCTAGGCAAGAACACTGGAGTGGGTTGCCATTTCCTTCTCCAATGCATGAAAGTGAAAAGTGAAAGTGAAGGCGCTCAGTCGTGTCAGACTCTTAGCGACCCCATAGACTGCAGCCTTCCAGGCTCCTCCGTCCATGGGATTTTCCAGGCAAGAGTACTGCAGTGGGGTGCCATTGCCTCCTCTGAAAACATTACATTAAGCAAATGTAAATATGCACACACATACCAGCTTTGTAAAAACATACCAAACAAGCTGGCTAATCCTCTTTAAAACTGGGGGGGGAAACCAGTATTGAATTTTCACCAAATTCATATGAATTGCTTAAACTCAGACCACCAAGTAGTGGGAAATAACAGGGTGTGTCATATGATTAGGGGATTTCAAATAAGCTTCTGCTAAACGATCAAGTTCATCAGAAAGCACAGGAACTGGTGACTGCATTTCAAAGGCATAAAAGAAAATAGCCAAAGACAGGAATTCCAGCTGTAGTGGCAGAAAGCAGCAGTCTGCCAGAGCCACGCGGGCTCCTCCGCAGTCTCTTCCTGGCGGCACAAAGGCAGCAGCGGGGGCCCTGCAAAGCCGCTGAGTGAGAACAAACGGGGGCCACAAGTCACCGGTGACTGTTCACGTCTGTCGAGCTTTCCCAGGGACATCTCAGTTAGATCTGGAGCCTGACAGTTCGCCCTGGGCACTTTATGTCACAAAGGCGAAGACAAGCTCTCAAAAAGGGTTTCTCTCCTAGGCCTCAGGGTTTTGCCTAGAAGCAAGCAAAAATCTTAGTTTCTGAACCCAACTGCTGATCCTGACAAATGTGAGCGGCCGCAGCGGACCCCCTCCAGGGAATGCTGTCCCTTCTCCTGCCTTCCCCACCGAGCTCCTGCCCCTTGCTTTCCCCAATCCCTGAAATTAACTCTCTCCATGGTTCTTCCTTTCCACTCCCTTCCCTTTTTCCGTTTTCCCTTTCCAATCCGGAATCCTTGTCTGCTCCAGATAACACCGCCCGGATTCTGACCAGGAGGTCAGGCTTCCGGCAGCAGGAGCAGAGTGTCTTCTACCTGCCCATCCTGATCTCGGACGGCGGGCAGCCAGTGCTCAGCAGCACAGGCACGCTGACCATCCAGGTGTGCGGCTGTGACGACGAGGGCCACGTGCTGTCCTGCAGCCCCGAGGCCTACATGCTCCCGGTGAGCCTCAGCCGTGGCGCGCTCATCGCCATCCTGGCCTGCGTCTTCGTCCTCCTGGGTGAGTGAGCAGCTCCTCCCCATGCTGGGGGGACCTGCACGTGCTGCCCTAGACAGCATCCGATCAGCATCCCAACTCAGCCAGCCAGGACTGGTTTTCCACACCAGGCTGATTGCAAGGGTGGAGGAGCAAGGCTGGGTAAAAGGAAAGAGAGGGAAGACTGTCCCTTCCTTCAAGGCCAGATCAAAGCACACATTTTTATCAAGCACTTATTAGAGCCAGGCTGCCATTCTAGATGCTGGGATCAGTAAGGCAGAAATGTCCCAGCCTTCACAGAGCTTACTTCGAAACAAAGCAAGTCATTCTGACATCATAGAACCTACGTGGTAAGTTTTGGACAGGAAGTGATGATCACCTCTCCTAACGCCCTCCTCTCAGATATGGAACAGCTATTACAAATCACAGACAGGCAGTGACAGGCCCAAGCCAAATCTCAGGGGCAGAGCCAGGACCGAAAGGCAGGCAGGCCCCACACTGCACATCCTTGCACCTGAGCAGTGCAACCCTTCTCCCGAACGTTCACCCCCAGCTCCCGGAGGTGGTGAGTGTTACAGAGAAGGAGGGAGGGACCTGGAGTCCTGAGAGCAGAGGAGACAGGGCTGGGTGTCATTTTAAGTGGGCAGGCAGGGAAGCCCTCAGTGGTAAGAAAACCTTCGAGCAGAGAGCTGAATGAAGCGACAGACTGAACCACACGGACAGCTGGGCGGGTAAGCTGCTTGGGGGCCTCAGCACGTGACCCAGGTACGGGCCTCCTGCCAGGGCCGGTGCGCCTCTGCTGGTGAAGCAGAGAGACGTGATGACGGGCCAGTGGGCGGGCACAGCTGGGACGGGTCTTCCTCATCTAGAGTCTCAGTGCCTGCAAGGCGGCCACCCAGCGCCCTTGTACCTAAGGCCACCCGTGCTGCCATTCTCAACATGCACACTCAAAAGCAGACAGTAAAACGCCTAAGCCAACTCCTGAAACCAAGAAAATATCTGCACTCAGCTCCCACCTCTTCTAATTCATAGCATACATATTGTGCTTAGAGAAAAGCAGCCTTAGTAAGCACTATTATTATTCAATTCGGAAGAAATCCTAGAATTCTATAAGGGAAAAGAGGAAAGCACTGGGGATTTAAATTAGAATTTAAGCCCTGATCTTAAGTTTACCTTCACACCCAGAGACTGAGTCAGACCAGAGAAAGGTCTGACTAAAACAGCAGCGCCTGACTGCATTTCTA